>NW_027256883.1:67144988-67744988 GCF_029215685.1 Pituophis catenifer annectens
AGCCTCTGGAGCCTGGGGAGGGCAAAAAAACGGGCCTACCGGAAGTACTGGAAGTCTGGAAATGGGCCTGTTTCTGGCCTCCAAAGGGCGCGCGAAGCGAACCAGTTGTTACAACTGGTGAATCCCACCACTGAGCAAGAGGTATTGTGTGTTTTTAATTCTGGCTGTTCACCACCCGGAGTCCTTCGGGAGAGGGGGCGGTATAAAAATTTAATAAATAAATAAATAAATAAATAAATAAATAAATAAATAAATAATAAATAAATAAATATTGTCAGAGTTGTGTAGACTTAGTGGGAGTCTAGAAGAGGGAGTTTGAAGCCTCCAACCTTTCACTCTCTGACCTCAGCAATTCTAGTGTAGTAAGGTATCATAAATCAATTAGAAAGGCACAAAGGTAAGACTAAACTTGCACACAAATTTCTTGTGCCTAACGGAAGCAAACCTGTCAAGCTAATTCAATACAATGTAAAAAGACACAATAGAACACACACAAAAAAGAGCTTATCAACTTTAGTAATGGTAATTATGGATTGTTTTGTATATATTTGTTTCTGGAAATTAACCAGTATCAATAATTCTCAAGAAGCATAGCTCCAGAGCAGGGGTGTCAAACTTGCAATGACACCTTGTCGTCATGTGACATATCGCAACTTTTCCCCCCTTCACTAAACCGGGGATTGGCATGGCCAGCGTGTGACGCATCCAGCCCATGGGCTGTGAGTTTAACACCCCTGCTCCAGAGGCTCCTGGATGAAATGGATTATCTGGACCCTTTCAGTCAGATTTCATGACCAGATATGGAATGGAAATGAATTGGTTGCACTTTTAGATGGAGGAGGAGGATGGGAGTAATGTATCTATCCCAGCTCTTCTTGTTGTCTCCATAGCCTTCAATATCACCAACCATGGCACCCTTTAGAGTTGGCTCTGGGCAATGGGGATGGGAGGCACAGTCTTGTGCTGGTTCACCTCCTTCCTCTGAGGCCAGCCCAATGAGTTTTGATAGGGAGCGAGAGGTCTAGCCCATGGTCCCTGCTTTCTAGAGTGCTGCAGGGTTCAGGGTTCTCTCTGCTCCTTTTTAACATCTACATGAAGGTGAGATCCATCACAATGGGATGAGGTATCAGTGTGTTGATAACACTCAATTGTACATCTCCATCCCAGGTGAGCTAAGTGATGCTATGAATGTTCTTTCACAGTGCATAGAGGCCATGGAAGTCTGGATGGAAAACAACAGGCTTCAATTGAACTCTGGTTTAAAAAAAAAACAAAAAACACCCTTTACTATTCTAGACAAAAAGAATGAAGTTCTTTCTTTCATTCCTAAAGATAGTGGCTGAGTTTACACACTGCACTAAACTGCAGTATGATTCGTTGATTTAGAACAGTAAACCACACAATAAATCATACTTGGTGATGTTGTTGCATGATCTATGAGTTGGAACATGCAATTGTGATTTTTTTAATTTATTCTTGGTTCAGTTTTGTATCTTAACCAAGCCACTAACTATTCCAAGAAGACTATTCCAAGAAGAATAAAATAACTTGCTAGGAACTGGCCGAGCAAGCTTGATTATTTTGCTGGATTATCCAATTAAACAGGCATATTCTCTAATGGATGAACCCAAGAACAACATCAGTCGGCAAAATGTATAGCTGGAAAAGTATGCTGTCCTGGTAAGTGAACTCAGACTCTTTTGCACCCTGAAATTTTTCTTGCATTAAAAAATATGAAAAGAACTAATTATATCAATTGGCTAACTTCAAATGGCATTTTCCATGAGTTTTATGTGGCATTATTTTATAACTACTTGCTAGGATTGATGTAGTTAATAAAAGTAGATCACTCGTCAGCAGACAGTAGTAGCCATTGTTTTTAGTGCAGTTTCCACAGGATAGATTTGGACTTCGGTTTTGGGTAGGTAAAATAAGGACACAATACCACTGAATCATATGAGCAGCCCTAATAACCAGGAGAAGAAAGGCAGCTTATGAGATCAACCATGCCTAGCAGATGCCCAAATATAGAGTATTCCCTGTTCCTGCAGTAGAAGAAGATCTTCTGGGTTTATCAAGCATTATGAGAAAAGGGAGGGGAGGCAGTAATAACTGACAGCCTTCTTTTTTGACTATAATTGTTTCATTATAACTGTTAAACATCTTCCCTATGACAAATTAAATTGCTGCATGAAACTGTGCCAATCAGCATAAGTAAATTATATTTTCAATTATTAAGTGTTGAGAATCGTGCCACACAAAGCCTACTTCTATGCTTCCCCTTTGCTCCTTGTGACAGCAAAAAGGCTACTTGGTCCAGTTCTACTGGAAGACCAGCAATCTCAGTGGCCACAATTCCATTCATACCAATCACAACCACGTCTAATCCTCCAAAGTGGCGTGATTTTTAGATTCATCTGTTGGATTACTAGAGGATTTTGAAACCTGATGACAAACATCTTATGCATAGCAGAACACTGTGGAGAAGATTTTGGAAGATTGGCAAGGTAATACAGGAGGAAGTATACCTTCAGATATTTGAGCCTCTAGTCATTTGACATATTAAAGGAACCACCATCATGAACTAATTCAAAAGTGAACCACCATCAAACCTGACTAGTTAGAATTCTGGCAGATGTAATCTGCATCTATTAAAATTTCTGAGTTATATTACACATTTAACCTACATATCATGCATTATTATAATCCAAAATATCCTAGGACAGTTCTGCAGATACTATATTATACAGTATACTCCAGGGTATAGAGGAGGATGGAAATTTTGTGTGAAAAGATTCCACATAACACTATACGTAAACATGACAAATATTAACTTCAGGTTGGGACTATGGTGTGTGGCCTTGCTCAAATGCAATCCTGGAAAGTACATTCCCAGTCCAGGGTCTTGAGGTCAGTGGCTTACCCTGTAATCTGAAGTGTAGAGTATAGAGCCAAGAGTATGATCTATTAATAAAACCAAGGCAGAAAGCCAAGATTTCTAGTATTTGTACAAGGTCTATCCAATTCTATTTCCTACTGCCTGCCAGTTAAAAGAGCTGATATCTCTAAAGTAACTTATTAATAGTTGCATGATGCAAACACTTAAGTTCTTCATTCTGTAAAACTTACAGTGTCTGATCCCAATTTTGTATAAGGCATTTATGTGACTACTCACCTAGGCTTAGCTAGCTAAAAATTGGAATCAAATTAATTATCAATAAGGATGTTGCATAATAATAAAGCAATTGCAAAAAAAACCTACAACCTAATAAAGAATGTACAACAATATCAGTGGGGTAGGTTGGAAACAGACACCAGTATATATGGTTCCTTTCATTACCTTCATAGGAAATATCTTAATATGGGTTTACTGCGAAGTTGGATCATTTTTAATAAGGTCTCATTTCCTTTAACTACTAGTCTTTTAATTATGACTTCCTTCTTGCACCCATTTTTTTGGCTGTTTCTTTTTAATTTGTGATTCTTGAATTGATTTGCTTCATTCTTGCTATACATTTACTGTCTCAGTTTTTTAATTAGACTGTTTATTTTTCTGTTCCTTGTTCAAGTAATTATTTGTCTTTATTTACCTGCTTTCTCTTTACAAACAGGTTGTGGTCGGCCTCTCTCTCTCTTTCTCTCTCTCTCTGTCTGTCTGTCTCTCTCTCTCTGTGTGTGTCTCTCTCTCTCACACACACACACACACACACACATGAACGAACACAGAGAGACTGTTTAACTACTCATAAGAAATCTATTATTAAAATGTCTCTAATTAATTAAAGCTCTGTTCTGAAATGTCATGGCCAGAAACAAAAGAAAACAGCTAACTAAAAAGAAAAACAAACCCTCAAACCCAGCAACTTCAACTATTTTTATTTCTGACTGTATTTTAAATTGTTTATGTAGTATTTTATTTTCTTTCTTCTAAAATTTGCTATAACTATTATGACCCTAAAATGGAATCAAAACCATAAAGCTATAAATTTGCGTCAAAAAAAAATCAATATGTTAGCTACCTTGAGATTGCAAAGAAAAAGGTGATGTATTTCATTATAAGCAAACATTGAAAACAGTGGAAGGGCAGTAGTTTGGCACTGAGAAGACGTGATTTCTTCACAAATAAAAGAATATCCATTCCTGATAGTGTGAATATCCGGAATGGATATTATTTATTTGGACTTTACTTGATGCCCACAGATTGCCCTCCTATCCTCTGCCCATCACCTTTTATGAGTTCATATAATCCCTTAAATATTATACGGAAGCCTGGCATTAGTCTTCTGGGTGGTATTAATATGTTGCCAAATGTCAATGCTAAAGGATGATAGAAATTCCATCTGCATCTCATTTCCCTGTCATCCCACAACAAATACTGCCCATGCTAAATGCTACTTTGCTTCAGAGAGCAATTGAAGATGTGTCCCTTTGAAATATCTTCAGTGCACGCCATGATGGATTTTTAAACCCTTGTCAAGCAGTTTAATGAAACCTTGAAATCCCACAAGTTCTTCAAATGGCTAGTTCCATTGTGTAACTGAACTTATGATTAAGGTAGGGAAATCCCTCTTGGTCTTCCTTCCTGTAATTTAGGACTTCTTTCCCTGTCATCATCAAATCATAAACCAAATGATCTCTCTTTCTCTCTCCTTGACTTTCTTTCTCTTTCTTTTTCTCTCACGCGCACACGCCCACACACATAAGAACGCCCAATATTTTCTGTTTACAATTCTTTCCCCACCCTCCCCAAAGGTTAAGGATTCTGATCCTTCAAATAATTTTTTGGATTTCTTTCTGTAACTATTAAAGGTATTCAAGGATCAGGCCCAATAATTCCATCACACAAGGTAATTGTTTAATCAAGGATCTTTATTCATAGCATGTCTCCTTCTTACAGATGTTTGGCTGGAACTGGATCTGGACCGCATGGCTGGACCTTAAGTACCTGTGGGGTGGAGCTAAGGTAAGGAGGGGTCAATGGGTGAGGGTGGTCCCTGGGAGTTAACTTCAGCAGCTCCCTGCTCCCTGGCATGGGCATGTGGTCAGGCATTTATATGTGACAGTAACTCGTATATTCTCCAAGGCATGCTTCTTTGCATCCTTTCCAATACATTCTAATTGCTTTTAAAATGTGGTGTTCTAGTAATGTAATGTTATTGACACAGTAATTATTATTTTCCAACAATGTTCTATTTTTTTTAAGTATTAGTTTTATTCCACTAATAAAGCTTAAAATATGTCAGAAAAGTTCTCTTTGTTTCTAGGTTGGATCTCTCCTTGATCAGCTTCCATCCATTATTACTTGTCTGGCCTTCAGGTGCCTTGGAAAATAGCTTGATCCCTTCCTCTCTGTGGCAGCCCCTCAAATATTGGAACACTGCTATCATGTCTCCCCTGGTCATTCTCTTCACTAGACCAGACATACCCAATTCCTGCAACTGTTCAGCATATGTTTTAGCCTCCAGTCCCCTAATCATCTTGGTTGCTCTTCTTTGCACTCTTTCTAGAGTCTCAACATCTTTTTTATAGTGTGGTGACCATAACTGGATCCAGTATTCTAGGTGTGGTCTTACTAAGGCCTTATAGAGTGGTATTAGTACCTCACTTGATCTTGCTTGTATGTTAATGCAATTTAGGATTGCATTGGCTTTTTTGGCTGCTGCCACACCGTGTTGGCTCATATTTCATTGGTTGTTCACTAAGATTCCAAGCTCCCTCACATAGTTACTGCTATTAACCCTGGTTTCACCCAGTCTATATGTGTACTTTTGGTTTTTCTTGCCTAAGTGTAAGACTTTACTTTTCTCTACATTGAATTTCATTTTGTTAGATACGGCCCAGTGTAGCAAGTTCACATCATAGTGAAATTGTCAGGCTATCAAGAAATTAAGAAGGTGGGTCAAACTCCAGCAAAACAACAACAACAACAACAACAACAGCAACAACAACAAAACCCAAGCACAATGGGGTAGTGAATCCTGATTTTGCCTGACCCTGTAAAATCCATACACAGAACTGAAGAAGCTTCTTGGATGAGAAGTGAAACATCTTCAAGGAAAAATAAAGAAAGTCCAACTACCTTTTGAAAAAACACCATTGGGATAACCATGATCTGGATGACTAAGAATATCCATAAATGTTCAACAAGCCATCCAATTGCTTTACCAATGGAAATCCCATGATCATCCACTCATTACTGCCAATATATGTAGCTCTGCCCTTGGCACACAACCCCCCCCCCCACACACACAGAAACATTTATAAGGTGAAGTTCTATCTCTGGTGTCCCATTTGGGCTATCACTACTGTATATGAAAAACCCCTTGCAGCAGTGAATCAGCAGTAAGAAACCTGGATTCTCTGACTGAGGATTCTGACAACAAGCCTTTATCACACAACCATCTACTGTAAGGCACAGCAGGACAAGTCTCAGGCTCAGAGAATTTACAGCCCAGCTTCTTCTGTGCCATGGATCACCATTATAATAGAGGAAATGCATTGGTTTGTCAGTCTAGTTAACCCAAATGATCTGGAAAAAATAGCTCTGTGTGATTTTTACTGACTGATCCTATATCAGCTGACCATTTCTGGAACTGACTCCAGCCCATCTTAGCTTGTATCATTTGCCTCTCAACTTCTGAATTTTCTGCAAAGTATAACTAACCCTTTATTGCTGACTTTGTTCACTCTTGATGATTATGGTAATTGCTAGAGTCCCAGCCATGCTAGTGTTTATTCCTCATTCAAATGAGTTTTGCAGGTTTCTTTCACAAGAGTATGAAAAGATTTGCCATGCTGTAGCTTCCAAAGTCAAATCATCCTGGGTGAGATCTACGAAAAGAAATCTGATTTTGGCAGAAGCTACATTACAGCTCATTTTTCGGACTACCTCACTATTTCCTCTGACGCTTATAACTGAAGGATTCCCCCCCCCAACAAATTTGGAATGTGTGGGATTTCGGGGAGACGTTATTGTGATTCATTTAAAAATAGTCATGGACTAGTCATGCCCTCTCTAAAGACGAGTTCCTATATTTTCTGTGATGATAAGCATTTCATCAGTTCAGGAGGAAAAGAAGAGGAGGAAAAATCCACCCACAGAATTGCAACATCGCACCATCAGCGCCATGTGGAACACTAAAAAGCCCACACTGTCCCTATTCGTGACGTGTTGCAAGTAACAGAACTAAAAGGTACTGAAGTGTCGATTGATGATTTCATCATGTTTCAAGCCTCCTACTAATAAATGATTCATCTTTTTAGTGCTGACATCTCAAAGAGCTTGAAGGAGGGGCAGAGGAAAAGTCAGAAACTTTAAATCTTAAATTTAAAACTTTTAAATAATTGTTTACAATCTGGTGCTATGAAAATAGGTTGGGCCCCCTGGGAGTTCTTGTCCCAAAACATCTGGAGGGCATCAGGCTAGGGAACACTATCTTATTATCTGATTTCTAAAACAAAGCACATACAGAATCTGATTTTTTTAAAAAGGAAAATAATATTTAAATAGCCTTTTTGAAGTGCTATCTGTTTTTGAAAAACAGACCTCTAGAGGAAACGTATCATATAAATGTATATTTGTGTATGAACAGCATGCAGGCCAAATGTTTATAATCTAATATTGCTACCTGAAAACATTGCAGACTAAAATAAAAGCCATGGGGCCTTTTTATATACTCAATTGTATTTGCTACAGCCACATATATTTCTATCCATATATTTGGGGAAACCCAAACAATAGAGATGCAGACCTGGAAAAGCAATCATGCCATACATTCTTGGGAGGATATTGCGTATTTTGGCTTTTTCAAGTTAGGTTTGGGCCTGAGTCTTAGACAGAATCGGGCATAGTCACTTTAAGAGATAACCTGAGGTAAAAAGAAACACTTTTTTTTTTGTCTATGCCTCATTTTCAGGTTCCAATATTGTCAGGATGTTGACCTGGACCATCTCTGTTTAAGTAAGGGATTGGGCATTATAATACAATGGATCTGTTTCTACTTGCAGAGATAATCTCCAAAGGTAGCATTGAGTGACAGAGCCAATATGCTTTGACAACTGTGCTGTCGTTGTCACCAGGCACCAATTTGTCTCCAGTGCTATTTAACATCTATATTAAACTGTTGTAGGTAGCCATCACATATTTTGGAACTGGTTGTCTTCAATATCCAGTGATACTCAGTTTTACCTCTCCGCAACATCTGAATCCAAATTAAACATTTTATTTAAATGTTTTAAAAAAAACCTGTGCTCTAAACTAGAGCTCTGAACTAGAGTTGGATGCAGTGAAGGTTTGATTTAGTGCCAATAAACTTACATCTTGTTAATTATTTATTAGATTGATGTCCTATATTGCATACAGGATCTTAAGATGATATACTAGGTTCTCCTTTTGTTTTGCCCCACAACCAGTATGTCAGGTAAGTTGAGTGGAGAGTAGCTGGCCTAAAGTCAGCCAGAGAGTTTCTGTGGGTGAGGTGTGGATTAGAACCTGGTGCTAGCTAGTCCATCCTTTTGGGGATTAGTTCTCTATCTGGGGAACTGGGGACCCGCTCCTTCTAAATAGAGTTGCACTCCATCAGAAAGTACAGTTTGGGATGCTCTAGACCAGGGGTGTCAAACTCACATCATCACAGTGGCATCATGTGACATATTGGGACTTTCCCCCCTTCACTAAACTGGGTGTGGGCGTGGCCAGTGTGTGATGCATCCGGCCCACGGGCCAGGAGTTCAACAGTCCTGCTCTAGATAGTTATCATCATTGAGGCCTTCAACTTTAGTATGACCATTATACAAACTACATATTTGATATACAAATAAAATACATCATTTCATTGTATTGGGTGTGTTTTTAATTTGTACATTGCCCACAGACAATATAAATATCAATGTATTGTGTGGTTTTATAATTTGATTTTTCGATCAGTCATTAGCTTTACTCCTACCATATGCTTTGAGAGCTGCTGAACACCATTTGGCAGCTGTACAAGACAATCTCTGTACAGTGTCCTCTCTCTAAAATGCTCTCCACAGCAAAATTTGAAAGGTACCTGCTATACAGGTAGTCCTCGACTTACAACCACAATTGAACCCAAAATTTCTGTTCCTAAGCAAGGTATTTAAGTGACTTTTGCCCCATTTTATAACCTTTCTTACCACAGCTGTTAAGTGAACTAGTTAATCAGTTGATAAGTTAGTAACATGGTTGTTAAATGAATCTGTCTTACTCATTGATTTGGCTTGTCAAAACTTTGCAAAAGGGGATCACATGACCCCGGGACACTGCAATGGTCACAAGCATGAACCAGTTGCCAAGCATCTGAATTTTGATCACGTGACCATGGGGATGCTACAAAGGTCGTAAGTGTGAAAAGTGGTCATAAATCACTTTTTTCAGTGCCATTGTAACTTTGAATGGTTACTAAGTGAACTGTTGTACATTGAGGACTACCTGTATTACCCCTTAGTTACCTGTTGAAAACAGGTAACTAAATTTATTTCAGAAGGTAATGATTTGCACTGATTTCCCCACTTTAATTGTTCTAAATGAATTAGGTTGCAATTTCTACACATTTTGGAAATTGCCAGAATGAGGGGAAATTATCTATATATATCCTGTATTGTTGAATTCTCTATGCATGCACCTTAAGACTATTGCATTATCCAATACACTTTTCATGACTTTGCCCAGATTGAGATATTGTACTAAAATGCAATTTGCTTATTAAATAAAAGTTGGCTGCATTTACATCATATGCTCAAGTAATAAATCATTTGTAAATTTGTAAATTACCAGTGGTTGGATTAATATGTGAATTTGGTCTTATCTGATGAAACAATTGTTTGATCTTACAATTACTAAAATAAAGCTGTTTGCCATAATTTTCTGATATATTTTGGATGTTTTTTCCTAAGCCAACCCCCCCACCATCAATTAAAATTTGAGTAGTATTAAAATATTAGGTATTTTAAAATTAAAGGTTTGCTGTAAAAAAACCCTAATATTTTTTAATGAGGATACTGCACTGCCTCAATTACCAAAGTAGCATAGATGAAACCAGACCCTAAATTTGGGGGTTTTTTCAGACATATGTTCAATAGATTTCCCTAGAGTTTTCTCCATTGTAAATGCCATTATAGTTCTTAAGGTTGCAAACCTATAAAACTATTCCTGGAAATATTGCCAAGCAAAATATCTTACTATACTCCAGGAAGGGCTACACTTTCAAAGTGCAATTACATTTTTGAACTCTTATGAGTTGAAAATCATTTTACATTTAAATCCCTTAATAAACTGAAAAATTGATTTCTGATCAAGTGCTGTATTTCTTAAGGAACCTAAAATTGTAGCTATTGTGGATGCTGCTAAAGCATCCAGAAAGTTCTGTTTAATTAGTAAGCCATTCTGTTTAATTAGTATGTTTCAATTGTATATACTGCCAAGCTAGTATTGTAGGTAAATAATACTCAACACACAATTTCTCAAAATCTTTAAAACAGCCATTAGAAATTTAAATCCCTTGTCCAACACAAATTGTCTAGTAAACTATCTTCCCTGATACTTTAAAATGTAGGTTACAATTTCTCATATGATTCAGGATCAAACTATAATTGCAATACTTATTAATAATCAGAGATTTCTGGCAGCTTTCATGCTGGAAACAAAGATTCCAGTTAAGTATACTGAATCTGAGTCCTTAAACTTGTTAAACTGTCAAAGGTGTTAAATATTTCCTGTCCAAATGGCTTTGACCTACCACAAACATTTTCATAATTCACTTCTCTCTCTCTTTAAAACATTTAACAGAAGATTAAACATTCCAATAACATTAACCCTAAGATTCCAATAGAAGAGAATGTATGCAGGTCAGAGTTGAGGCATTGGGTTCTTGATGCTATCTGAGCTTGGTTGTTTTCTTGCAGATGTTTCATTATGCTAGGTAACATCATCAGTGCGAGGGGAAGGCGGGTTTGCTGCCTGTTTACTTGTGGTAGCTTCTCCTTCTAGTCTTAGTGGAGATGTGACTTCTGTCTTGATGGATATTATTTCTTCCCCAATCTTTTATCTAGTTTTCTTTCCTGCTTAACTGGGTGTTGGCTCCTGGGCTGGATGTGTTCTTCCTAGGCTTTGAACTTTGTCTTTTAAAAAGTATGTAAATACTGTTTATCTCTATCTGTTTATGAATGGCTGATTCCCTAGCAAGTTTGGATTGGCCTAATCTAAAATGCTATGTTTCCCAGTTGAAAGGATGGTTGAATCTGTCCACATGTTGCAAGATTAAGGAGTTCTATTCCAACACCTTTTTAAAACTTGAAAATCTTGTCAGGGTAGATTGCAATGTGCCAGGGACTCAGTAGATTCAGCTCTGTGGAATGAATAACACACTAGTCAGCTCACTTACCACCTTTTGCTATGTTGAATAATAATAAAAATAAATCAGATTAGATGATTTACTAAATTTCAAGACTTGAGTGGATTGTCTTTCCAGCAGCAAGAATGCATCCTGTCCCTCTTCTAAATTTTCCTCATTAGAATAAATTTGCTAACTCACCTTTTGAGGCCTACTACAATTAGGCTCTTTAATTGGCTTATATCAAGTGCTTCATGAGTGTATCAGGCCTTTTACTTAAATTGTTTGTTTTATTAAAATCTTCATATGGATGGATGATCACAAGAGAGCTGTGTTTTTCCAAGTCTGCTTATTAGGACAAGAGATGTTTAGAATACTGATCAGATCATTCTTGAAAACAGAGCGCGAGCACCAGTTTCTTTCAGACTATAAAATTAGGATCAAGATATATTTTGCACAATATTGAGAACTGTAACCTGCTATAGTATTGTAGCACTCTGGTAGCTAAGTCAGAAAAATTGTAATTAAGTCCCTATTAAAAGCAAAGAAAACCCAAGAGGAACTTGACAAAGTTTCCCCTTTATGTCAGACAACCAGATTAAAGATTAGATTACAATGCAGTGAAAGAATTTCATAGCAATAAAAATCCTGGAAAAAAACAAAATGGTTCTGGCCTGGTGCTTGTAAGAACCCAAACAGATTTTGGTGGAACGAACTGAGATGCTGAAACTGAGAAAGCTCTGTTCCTGTCATTTGGGAAAGAGCCTCTGAAATACTTTAGTTTAGAGCAGTGTTTCTTAGAATGTGGTCTGGAGACCCCAAGATCCACTCAGGGCTCCATAAAATCAAAATTATTTGCCAGACATTAAATATATTTACAAAAAAGTAAAATAATTCCACTCTTCTCATTATTTTTTATTTGTTAAAAATGTAGTGTTCTTTCAGGAAAATATCTTATTTATACTATGCCAATATTTAATGGATTTAATATCGTGTTTCCACAAAAATAAGACCCTGTTTTATATTTTTTTGAACACTGAAATAAGCGCTTGGACTTATTGCCATGTGCTCAAAAACGCGATTGGGCTTATTATCAGGGGATGTCTTATTTTGGGGGAAACAGGGTAGTTAACTTTTACATGATTTGATAAATATTCTACAAATATGTTAATTCTAATTTTTAATATGGTAGGTATCAATTAATATAATCCATACTATGCAAAACCTTTTTAAAGTCCTCCATAATTTTTAAAAGTGGGAAGAGGTGCTGAGAGCAAAGACTTGAATTCAACTAGCTCTTTAAGCACAGCCAAGAATTCACTTTTTTTATTTGTTTGAGTGATTTTATTCTTTTCTTCAGGACAAGGTCATAGCTTTCCCTCCTTTGATTTTCTCACAGCTCCACAACTCTCTGAGGCAAATAAATTCCTAGTGACCAACCCCAGTTAGTAACCTAAGAGTAAATATCATGAAGCTTTTGTCTATAATTTGATTCCCAGCAAGTAATTGGTTACATGTGTATTTCCCTTAACAACAGTATATATGTGATCTTCCCTTTCTAATTTAGTTCACATTCCTGGTATTTCCTGGTAGTTTCTCTTCCAGGTGCTAACCAGTCTGGATACAATGCATTTCTCTGACCAGACAAGATTGGCCCAAGGCTTCAATTCAAGATTGGCTCAAGACTGCATTTGGGACTAATTTTTGCAGCATACATAACTTGCTGTCATACTAGTGGATGAACAGGCCCCTTTCCTAGAAACTCAAATGGATAACAGCAGACTGAATGGTTGCTATGTATCTATATCAATTGGGTTGTGAACCCATTGAACCAGGGGTGAAATCTAAAAAATTTCTGTGGGCGTGGCTTGGTGGTTGTGTGACTGGGTGGGCAGGGCCAACATGACATCGCTCATGTCACTCTTTCTTCTCTCTCTCCCTTCCTTCCTCTTTCTTTCTTCTCTCTCGTCAGCCCCACTGTGCCAGGGCTATCATTCTGGCGGGGACAGCAGCTGACGAAGCCAACCATCCCACATTCCAGCTGCCCAGGAAGCCTCACCCTGCCTCCACTTGCTAGCCCTGCGTCCTGTCACTCGCTGGTGGCTCCCTCTCCTGCTCGCTGCTTCCGGGACTGCTGTCACGACCTCAGATCTCCTAGTCGCTGCTGGCCCACTACCGCCTCTCAGACAGGAAACAGCAGGCGCTTGGGTCGGTACCAGCCGCTTCCACATCTGCACAGAGGCCCCAAGCAACATCCAGAGCAACATCACCGCCAGGCCCAGGCTGCCCAGAATTACTCAGAGCTTGCCCAGGAGTAATCAGGACTTGATAGCCCAGGCAGCACAGGATTAATTAAGGCTTGCTAGCCTGGGATGAGGTGCAGCTGGAGCTGTGCACCGGTTGCATGGCTGGGGGTTAGAGTCGGGGGGGAGTAACGGGGTGGGGCACGCCAGGCGCGTCCCCCTGGCTGGATGCAGGCAGTGGGACCCGAGGTGGAGGGGAAGGCAAGCGGATGGCAGTCGCCCAAAGGCCCCGTGAAAGCTGAGCGCGCCAGGTCCAAAAGGTGAGCGAGCCTCACCATGTTCCCTCAAGGCAGCTCTTCTTCAGCCGAGCGCAGTGGGTCTCCCTTCCCGACCGCTAGCATCGGCCTTACATCTGCCCACCCTCCCAGGGCTGCCCAATCACACCCCAGCAAAGCACCAGTCTCGGCTCCAGTGGCTGCTGTGGGAGAAGGAAGAAAGTGCTCTGGGTGGGCGGGCAGCCCAGCCTGGAAGTGGCGCGTCCCCCGTCATGGGCTGGATGCAGGCAGCAGGGAAGGCAAGTGGGCGGCAGTCGCCCAAAGACTGCGCGGAAGCCGAGCATGCCAGACCCAAAAGGTGAGCGCACCTCGCCATGTTTCTCCGAGGAGCCGAGTGAAGCAGGTCTCCCTCTCCCCTTCCCCCACTGTCAGCGTTGGCCTAACCTTCTAGATCCTCCACCAGCATATTTATTTATTTATTTATTTATTTATTTATTTATTTATTTATTTATTTATTTATTTATTATTTATTTATTGGTTCGATTTATATGCTGCCCTTCTCCGGAGACTCAGGGCGGCTTACAATGCGTTAAGCAATAGCCTTCATACTTTTGTATATACCTGCTTAGTAGGGCTTTCGGCCCCCCCTAAGCGGTGTTCTTTTTTATACAAAGTCAGCTTATTGCCCCAACAATCATTTTACCTACCTCGAAAGGATGGAAGGCTGAGTCAACCTTGAGCCTGGTGAGATTTGAACTTGCAGTAATTGCAGGCAGCTGGTGCTACTTAACAGCACTTTAGTCTGCTGCGCCCCCAAGGCTCTTGGTATTCAGCATGCCCATCATTCCAACAAAGCCAGCACGTTGGTAAGGCTGACGGTGGGCGGCCCTTGGTGGAGATGCAGAGGCTGAGAGGGGTGCCACCACTACAGCAGTGCTCCAGGAGGGCAAGCTGATGTCCCGGACAGTGCTGCACATGCGGTGCCCTCCCAAAACACTGCCACCATTCGCTTTCATTTTGCGGTGGAAGAAGGAAGAAAGCGAACGGCAAGGCTGCCCTGGCTGAGCGATCACCGTGCCTCCCCAGCCTTGCCCACCACCTCCATGTGCTGTGCTTAGAAGGGCCCTCCCTCCCTCCACCACTGTTCACTTTAGTTTCAGGGCAGAAGCCAAAGCTCCAAGCGCACAGAGGTGGTGGGCAAGGCGGCCCCAGCACGCCTGTTGCTGGGGAGGCGCAGCAATCGCCGGCCAGGGCAGCCTCGGTGGGGGCTGCATTGGCCTCTCCGTCCGTACCATGTCCCACTCTGGCTGGCCACATAACTACAAATGCGGCGACCTGGTCTTCGGCAAAATGAAGGGCTACCCGCACTGGCCTGGCCAGATAAGCGCCGCTGCCCAGGCCGAAGGGAAAGTGCCACGGGCTCTGCAGTAGCACGGCTGGCCCTGGCCCTATCCCCACTGGCAGCTTCCGCGCCTCTCATATCGCTTCTTCACCGGCAGACCTTCTGCACATGTGCAAAAGGTAAAAAAACCCACATTACTTCCTGGTTAAAATAAGGAAGTAATGACACCTGGGTGGGTGGGCGGAGCTTCATTCCACTATTGCTACTGGATTGCCGAACCAACAGCAACGATCGCTACTGGATCGCCCAATCCAGTCCAAACCGGGAGCATTTCACCCGTGCATTGAACATGACTACAGGTAGTCCCCAATTTATGACCACAATGGAGCCAAAATTTTATGTTGTTAAGTGAGAAATTTTTAAGTGAGTTTTGCCCCATTTTACAACTTTTCTTGCCACAGTTGCTAAGTGAATCACTGCAGTTAAGTTAATAACCCGCTTATTAAGTAAATCCAGTCACAAAAGATAATCATGTAACCCTGGGGATAAATATGAACCAATTGCCAAGCATCTGAATTTTAATCACATGATCATGGGGATGCTGCAAAGATCGTAGGTATGAAAAACGGTCATAAGTCACATTTTTCAGTGCTGTTGTAACTTTGAACAGCCACTAAATGAACTGTTGTAAATTGAGTGCTATCTGTATGTGGCAGCACCAAGCTCATCTCAAAAAGGTAAGAAGGATCAGACTCATTAGTACTTGGATTGACGACCGTCAAGAAATACCAGGAGTGAAAACTAAGCCTGGAAGTGAAATCAAAAGAAAAACCAACATTCTGGAAAAAGATAAACCATCATACTGTTGAAAAGAAGGCTTGTATGGATTTGTTCTTTAAATCAGCAGCATCGAAGGAGACTTTCTTTTGCCAATATGGACAGCTCTTAAAATCCTTAAGTAATCCAAGCTCAACCCTCAACTAGTCAAGGCCTTTAATGCCTTAGGAATGCCTGTTTTTCTATGAATTAACCATGTGATAAGATCTCCCTTTGAAGTCCCAGTTGGTGCCTGCCCTCTGTCTGAAGTCTAGTGATACAGGGCAAGACCATTTTTGTTGTACAACTAAAGTAGAGGAATTCTATCCCTACAAAAGTTCGCTTGGCTCTTTCTTTATAGACTCCAAATCAAGATCTCCCCACAAAGGGTTTTCAGGTACCTTGGTTAGTTTTCTATTTTTGTAGCCTTTGCAGCTAATTGAGAAACAATGGATGGGAACAAGAAACAATGAATGGAGACTAATCAAGGAGAGAAGCAACCTGGAATTAAAGAGAAACTTCCTAACAATGAGGATAATTAACCAGTGGAACAACTTGTCTTCAGAAGTGCGCTTCATCACTGGAGGTTTCTAAGAAGAGACTGGACAGCCACTTGTCTGAAATGGTGTAGGGTCTCCTGCTTGAGCAAGGGTTGGACTAGAAAACCTCCAAGGTTCCTTCCAGCTCTATTCTGATTAATATTTATAAGGATACTTTAAACATGTATATGTTTTAGTATAACTTTTAGATTATGATTTATAAAAATCAGTATCACTGCTTTTCTGTCCCTCAAACATAAGTTAACTTTCATGGAAAATATATGGAAAGACCATGTATAATCCTTGAAGCTCAGTTCTCTGAAGAATTGAACACACCCAATATCTTGGATTTACACTCACCAGGGCTGTTATTTCTCTTGGCTACATTCATTTACTTGAAAGATTTAATACTTGGTTTTCAACATTTTTTCAGGGATAGAGATCTGAATTACACTTCTTAGCATCTGTCACCATTGACTATGATGCTTGGAGATGCTGGATTACAGTTCATCAACATTTGTAGGGCCAGCAGTTCCCTCACTCTTGATTTATTTCTTTAAAAATAAATTAATTACATATTTAACAGGCTGTAGCTGTTTTAATGGTATGATGTAACTCTTCCAAAATGTTCTTGTATTAAGTCCCATTGAATTCAGCAAGAGAGATTTAAATAATTGGTTTACTTTATTGACCGGAGGGAAAGAACTGGGACACAGGATTTAACTGAACATGACCTATAAATAAAAATTAACTGGTGCACAAAGATAGAATTTACCACTGTTGGGGAAAAAAAGGAAGAGACTATAATTATTTCCTCACTAAATTCTGTTGCATGTATTAAAATATCTTTGCTTTCAAGAACCCTGCTATTTGTTTATTTTTAATCAGAGTCTGCTATTATGCAACATGTTAAATCTGGCAGTATAACAGAGAAAATGCTTAAGAGGAGTTACATGTAAGTAACGTCATTATAATATGCCCTTTCCCACCAGTCTGGCTGGTGCTATATACAGGCTAAAAGTAATCTGGTGGAGCCGTTTTTTCCCTCCAGTATTAGAGAAAGGACAAGGGGGAGGGAAATGACCTTAAAATACCTTGGAGACATGTTCAGCAAGTTTTCGACAAACCAGGCTCACTGTCCTGAGGTGACACTGGCTGGAAAGCAGAGCAGGACTGCTTAGCAACCAGCAAGAACTATTTTCTGCCCACTTTATAATTTACCTACATTATTTTTTCTATAGATGCTATCGTCATTGTTACAAAATTAACGAATTTGTGGTTTTCAAAGGAAAAAGCCTAAATCTAAGAGACGCTCCTTTCCTTTCCTTTCCTTTCCTTTCCTGTCCTGATCTTCTCTTACAATCGGTTTTCTCTCCAAGTCATTTCCTTCAACTGCGTCTCTTCGGCTCCAATTATACGCTTGATCCCAGGAGCTCCTACTTGAGAGTAAGTGCCCTTGGCTAGGAGGGAGGAGGCAGAGTTTAGTCCCGAGTCAATAACATGTATATTCAGATTACAAATTTCCCACTACGGTTCCGTCTCAATTGGAAGCGCATCCAGCCCTGGTGGAATCTTCCTCCTTGCTCTCTCCTCATAATAATCAGATTAAACGGGGAGATCTCTTCCATTGGCCACCCGCACCATTTTTGCCCTTGGTTTTTTCCCTCTTTCCATTCAGCGATAATAGAAAGATCTCCCTAACCCACCATCCAGGCCAATGAGGACCCCCGCCTCTTTCCACAGCCACAGGTAAAGTCAACCCCATCTCCTGCAAATGTCTTGCTTTAAACGCGAGGCTCCGCTCTGCTGGCGAGCCCCTTCAGCCCCCCCCCTTTTTTTTTCCGCCAAAGAGGATCCTGTTTTCCTGAATCGCACATAAACAGCGGTAGGCAACGGAGAGAGAGGCACAAAACTCGGCCCGACTCCTCTCTCCCGCACTCTCTCTCCCCCACCGAAGCTATGAGCCATCACTGCTGTTGCTGCTGCCGCAAATGCACGAACGCTCACCGCGGAGCGAACGCGCTGACAAGGCTGGCGCAAAAAGCCGCCTCCGCTGAAGCCCAGGATGGCAAACCCCCCCCCCCAAGGGGCGGGGCAGGTGGAAGAAAGGTGCCTCGAGGACAATCCCGGCATCCAATCAGAGCGTCGCTGATGCAGCTGCGCGCCTTGTGCAGCTTGGGATCTGTAGTTTCATTGTAAGCCATTTTGTCTAAAGGCTGGCTGCAACTTTCCCAGAGAGCAAGGACGATTCTAAGCACGGCGCGAAGCTGCTCCTTTCTCTTCTTCCTGCTGCATGCGAGGTTGAGTCGCAGGGTAGCTCACTCGCTCGCTCGGCCGCCTTTTGCCCTCAAAGATAGCGGGAGATGTAGCCGGACGAAGCTGCGTTTGCTCGCCAGGCAAGGGGGGGAGGGCAAGGGAGGACAATTAAAGAGCTTTGCAGACACAGAAAGGAGAAGAGCTGGCGACAGAGCGTGTCGTGGACGCAGGGATTGTCCTCAAATTCTTTCGCCAGGATTCCTCGCTGGGCTCCGGGAGCTGGACTTGGTGCCTCCGGCTGGGGCAGCCACCAGGAGTGCGTGTGCCGGGGCGAAAGGAGATTAAGGCTGCCCTGGGTTCCTTAAACTGCAGCTGCACCGGGATCCTTTGGGTTGTAGCTGCGGAGATGCATAGAGAGTGATCTCTCTCCTTTTTTTTTTTGCGGCTGGTATCACGTTAAGAATTGAGGCTAAGCCCTAAGTCCTTCTTTACCCCCTTTCCTCCCCCCCCCTCCCGGTTTGTCTGTTTGCCTGCCTGTCTCTCTTCATAACATAATATTTTTAAGGAATTGGGCCACTTAAAGTTGCTGCTGGAAAGCCGCCCTGATTAGTTGTCTCTGTGTTTGTCTCGGTATATGTGTGTGTGTGGGAACTGAAGAAGAGGCGACTCGTACAATCAATGTGTGCAGCCTTCGCTGCTGCTCGAGTTGTCTGCTGCAGCACTTGAAACGTGACTTCCAACATTACAAAAAAAATTGCCCTTTTAATCCTTTCTCCCATCTTTTTCAAGATGTAAACTACATCTCGGACACTACAGGCCTACAGATCGTTTTGGTGGCTTGAAAAAGAGAAAAGGGGGGACAACAGGGGTGTCGTTTTGTGTATAGGGTGTAAAATTTCCATTATGAATGTTTCTCTAAAGTGATTTTTTTTTTGGTGGTTTGCTTTGGATTTGGCTTTTTTCTTCTGTTTGACCTCGCAACCCAACCTATTTTGGATTTATTGCACGGAGAATTGCATTGTGTGCGAAGAAAATCGGATTACAAGAAACCACTATAAACAAGAAACAAACAAACAAACAAAAAAGGATCCCCCCTCAAAATTGGTTGCGGCTATTAATTCATGAAGCAATTGTCCCCATTTGCAATCAGAATCCGGATATCAGAATGAGCAAAGAAAGACCCAAGAGGAATATAATTCAAAAGAAATATGTAAGTGGTTGTACCGTATACCATTTGTCTCTTCGGTTTCTGGAAATGTCCGTGAATGTCAAGTTAACGATGGCTTTAAAGAATGCCTAGTTGGTTATTCCATTCGTTGGGAATGGACGTGAAATTCAAAAGCTCTTTTATTTGAAAAAAGCTGGTTTAGAAATCAGATTCGGGTCGCGATACCTCAAGTGAATAAATGTATTGATCTCAAATTACACAGTCATAATCGGGTTTTAAAAGATGAAAGACCCAGGGCTGGGGGGTGCTATTGATAATGCAGCTAAACTGCTTTTTCAAGCAGATTTCACTTTGTATGCAAATAATCACATTGTTGTAACCTATGTAGGGGTTTGAGGTGGCATCTTACCTATACCACATTAGGGTAAACTTGAAATTTAATGTTTAGTTTCAGCGAGTTTAATGTTTAATCTATCAACTAGCCTGGTATGATCGTTTGCTTTACTGAGTTTGCAGTAGAAACCAAACCAATTGGGCATCATTTTTACTAGAAATGTACTTGCAAGGCCTGGTAACATTGGTGATGTTGGTAGCAAAAATGACTCTGCTTTTTGACTGATTTTTATGCTTCTAGAGAAACACCTTTAATAGTAAAAATGGTATATTAAAAATCAAAAACGTATGATCTTACAACCGGACAGAAATTATGATGTTGAGTTTCTCCTTTGCTCCATGTAGTATTTGATTGGGATGGCAAATTAACCAAGTTTGTAGCAACAGAGTAGATTAAACTAATATACTGTAGACATTTTTTTTTAAAGACTCGGAATATTGAATAAAAATAGGCAGGTGTTAAACGAAACTGTTACAACTGACACAAAGTTGTATTCTCTTGTGAGGCCTCTTGTGTGTTAGGAATGGGGATGGATCATTTTCTAAACCCTTCCTCTTTGTTTTCAATAAACACTTCATAAAGTCATAATGGACTATTTTTAGCAGTTTTGAAACGAATTTGGGAGAGAGGCCAGCTAATAAAAGGGAATTTCAAGCTTTTTTCCATCACAGTCTGAATTAAAAATAGGACCGCATTGCAGAGGAATTGAGATTCCAAAGTACGGTACTTGAAAGTATTTTGTCAAGAGAAGTGTTTATGTAAAAAATCTATTAAACATGCTGGCTGCGCATGTTTCCCGTGTATTGAAACAAAGCAGAAAGGGGGTGGGGAATCTGGAGCGTTAAAATACACACACACACACGCCAAAAACCTGTCTTAAGCTATTCTAGGTCTGCACGAGTGAACAATGCAACTCTGCTCACGCAGTTTACTGAAGGGAAAAAAAATCAGAAGGGGGGTCACTCTTCTTTCGTGACTCCGAATCTCTGCTGGAGGAGTAAAATGACGTCTTCGGTGTTCGTACAAGTTCGTCAAGTTGAAAAAATAATAATAGGCGGGGAGGGGGCAGGTTGCGAGAAGGGATAAGAATAGATGGCCTGTTTCTGCCATTGCAGTGACTGGCGATCGCAAGTATGGCTGCTTATTTTGGACCCTCCTGCCGCTTTGCAACTAAACTACGTGTGGTGGTTTAATGCATCCATCACACAGCGCCAGCAACAGGTTAAAGCGGAATGTCAACGCGAGTTCCTTGGTTCCAGGCCATTTAGTCGGGGCCAAGTTTTTGTTGATCTTCTGACGTCACAAAGGGAAGGGCCTGGCTGGTCGCGATGGAATTCTTAGTCTCAAGTTCCAAATCTCCGCCCACTCTTCTGTGACGTCACACTCCGAGGCGGGTCGTGGAGACTGGGTACTCTGTGTGTGTGTGTGTGTATGAGAAACGGGTTGTGAAAGGGGCTACCTGTTTGAAAAAAGGAAGCGGCGGTGCAGCATGGTACCGATTAAGCCTCTAGTTAGGTAGACGGACAGGTGTAGCAAGTATTTGCATAGCTTTGGTGTGCTTCCTTCCACCCCTTGGCGCCTTCGCCTTCCCACGTGGGAATAGTGGTGCCCTTCTGGCTGGATGACCTGCTCAGGTTAAACTGCGTCCTCTTTTGCAGACACCTTCATCATGAAAGGAACTTTTTTCCTGAAGGAAGAAAGATGATTGCTTTTCTGTATGCCCCAGTTGGTTTGCAAAGACATAGTCGACACATTTCCCGTGCCCTTGCATATAAAGTGTGCTCTGGTACTTTAAAACGAGCTTGTCTTTTTCTTTATTTTTTCCCCTGGTGCCCTGCAATAGGGGTTATATGATCCATTCAATTTAACTGTGGGCTTTTTTTGAATGTGTATGTGTAGCACAATGGAACATTTGGGATGGGTTTGCATAGTTCACTAGGCTAAAAGGAGAACAGGTCATCTTGATTAGAGAAATAAGGTTCGCCTAGTAATTGCAAAGAGTTGACACACATCTGATGCCGCATGATAAATACATGGGATATTATGTCACAAATGAAGCCACAAAGAAGAGAAATTTGTAATACATTTTAATAGTAGTTAAATGTATTGTCTGAAGTTTAATGAGGTATATTTGGATCCCAAGGATGGCCACACCTGTTAATTACCATATGTTCTCTTTTCTTGCATGGCTTTGGCCTCAATTGAAGGCTTCCTCCTCGGTAATCTGTTTTCTTCTGATTCCATCTTTTCACAAATGCTTAATATTTTGTTCAAAATTACAAGACCACAATTGCCCTGAAAATTGCTCTTTTGAGTCAAAAGATAAAAGTGTTTTTGTTAAGAGTACTTTTTTTCATCAAGAAGGAGTGGCTGAGGAATTTGATGTCAAAAGTACTCAGAGAACATATTGTCCACATATGATTGGACTTATATGTAAACTAGATTGCAACCCTGCCTATAAAATGTCATAATATTCTTGTGTATCCAGTTTGCAAATTGAGCATATGCAGTCATCTGGTTACTCTCTCTGGAAGAATTTAGTGATGGGGAAAATTAATGTTTGTAGAATTAATGTATTGCTTTTGTTGCTGGTTGGATTGTACTTTATACTGTGAAGTTGAGATCAAGTATAGGTTTGAAACTGGAAATATGATATATTGGGGACTAATAATGTTGGGAGATGATGCTAGAATATACTTAAATTGTTTTATCAAATGAAAACTCATATTTCCTGCTGATGCAGAAATTGGAAAGCACAGCTACGCGGAGAGTGGCACAACTCATCCAGAGACATTTGAAAGTTGTTACATAATTATTGTTTTTAATGTTAGTATGCATTTTAAATGAAATTGTAGTTATTACCACAGGCACAAATAGTGGTCTTGTTCTAAATAGTTGGGAATTACATTGATCTATAGAATTGCATGGAGTTTGTGTGATGTTTTATATATCTTAATAAACATTGATGTAAGCTGCTCCTATGTTTTGTAATAGGGTGGGATAACTGAAATAATAATACTTGGGGGAAAGATCTCTTTATTCAAATGTGATCTTTGAATATCATATAGTAGTAAATATTCTCCCCCACTGAAACTTCCTTGAGGAGGAAATTTGATTAACATATAATTCAACTATCAGAAAGCCTCCACTAACATAACTTGGGCATTAACATGTTTACAAACATTCTTTTTTTTTCCTAATTAAAAAGTTTGTCATGTGGCCCCATAAGTTGTTTTGGAATATATTTTTGATGGAGTTAGGCTATATTCTTTAGTCATTTAATCTTTGGCTGAATAGAATGGGTTTGTTTGGGTTGGCATCTGAGCTATTTGCTTAAGTGTGGTCAAGCTTATTTTATACATTGTGGAATACAATCTGGGGTGGGGTAGGGAGATGAACTAATTGTGTAACCATGTTCACTTTATCACAATTCACATTTATATAATTACATTAATTTTTTTCCCCTTAAGGGTTCTTGGAAGCTGTGTCTGGAGGCTAAAATTCAGCAGCTCTCCCTCTTAAGGAACTGAGCCTCTGGGATATAACTATTTCATTGATCCACAGTTTTCTGGGAATTGCTATAACTTTCCCAATACAAATCAAAAGTTGCGTGCATACATTTCTTAAGGACCGTGTTAGATGATTTGGCTAAAAAAGTCTACCTTTTTTAAGTGGTCTTGCAGTAATTACACTTTCCCTCCTTAACTCAGTCTCTTTCATAATATTGAGGATAAAATGGGATTAAACTCGGTACTAGTCAAAGAATATACTCATAAAAATGAAATAAATTTCAGGAACTTCATAAAACATATCTGATGGATTGAATGACAAGTTTAAATAGCCATATTTGATATGCTAAACAATTATTTGAAAAGTACAGTAGTTAATCAATATTTAATTGACGCCTAAGGGGAACCCTCTAATAAAGGGAAGATTAGTAATAGTCACCATTTTTTTTTCTAATGAAATTGTCCAGAACTTATATTTCTGCAATAGTAAAACATGGATTGCACTTTTTCATAATCCATGATAATTTCCAGTTACGTTTTCAGTAACAGCGGATATACTGTATATATTCAATCAAATATCCAAAATTTGATGAGTTTTAATATTCTCCAAAGAGTTTTGTAAATCTTCAAAAAGAATTTTTGCACCACTAACGGTATTTAAAGTATTACCTACCATGCTCAATGGAACATAGTTTAGATGAATTTGAAATATCGATCTCTTTTTTTATATCCCACTAGAGTTATATAGAATTCAGAGATTTAAGAAAAACAATGTTCTTAGGAACTCCATATTTCTGCCTCTGGACCATGCTGAACCTCCTTTAAATGAGGGTGTTCCAGGAGCAGTTTGGCAGTTTTTGGAAGTGTGTTTCATGAACCAGAACTAAAAGGATTCCCAAATCACTGAGTTTTACATTTTTATGTGTGAAGGACAATGTTACATAAACATCGACCGTTCAGTTTAACATAGGTTTCAGCTCCCAATTCTGTTGAAGGAAACAATTAGTGTGGAAGATGGCAAATCGCTATCGGAGGACAATAAATTCATGAGTATGAATATCCTATCATCCTGACTATTTTTAATCTAACCTTGTCCCCAGATCACAGTTAATGTGGATAGCAATTGAATTATGGATTGCAAGGATCAGAAAAGGTTCATGAGTTCATTTAGTCCTCTAAATAATCACATGCTTTTTATATGTTTCTGTATGTGGCATAGGAAATGGCTTGTGGCATTGATGTTTTGTTGGTGCGGGAAAAAAAACTGGTGAGGAATGGATAGGGATTTATGACAGGGTCTGCCGATTAGTGCTGGCAGCAACTGCATGTCACTCTTGTCTGTTGGGAAGCTTGAAGGGCTAATTGCATTTAGGCTGGTGCTGCATCTCTGTTTGGGATTTCTGATTTTCTCAAGGGAGCATGGCCCTCCATTTGTATCACATCCTGGTGAAGTTGTGACTTTGCTCAGGAGAGTAATTGAAGCCTTTGAAATTGCTGCTATTTCTTATGCATCTCTGATGCAACCTTAGTTGCATGGATGCATGAGAAATACTTTTCAGAGATGACTTAATTCTCAAGTGTTCCTTTTCTCAGCTCATGGATAAGAAACAACTACTACCTTTGCAGTTCTGGTAGAGAATATTACAAAGAAGTGAAAAATGCTGGGGTGTGTCTTTTTCTTAACCAGCTCTGTCATACAGTGTGGTTCCAATAGAGAAACTAGTGTACCACCCGAGAGACTTTAGAAATGGGAAAATTTTAACTTGATTTCATGATTTTCTTATGAAACTCTGGGAAAGCTAATAGTTCCTGGCCTTTAGTTATCTGAAAATAATCTATAATGCAAGGGCAAGCATTGTCACACACAGCCAGGTCCATAAATTGTGACAGTGACATCATGAGTAGGACAAAAACAGCCATTAGTTTGACCAAGAACTTGACCAAATTTTTTTAAGAGCTGTTCAGAATTTTATATACCTAAAATTTAAAAGCTAGCCCAGGGGTCAGCAACCTGCGGCTCCGGAGCTGCATGCGGCTCTTTGGGCCCTCTGCTGTGGCTCCCTGTCAGGTGATCCCACCACTGGCTGATCCAGCCCCTTGCCCTCCCCTCCCAATCACTCCTCGCCTGGCCTGAGAAGGTAAGAGTGATGGCAGGGGATGGAGAAGCGGCCAGGGCAGAGACAGAAAGATACAAAGAGAGGAGGAGAGAGAGAGACATAGAGAGATACAGAGAGAGAGGGAGGGGGGAAGAGAGGGAGGGGAGAGAGAGATATGTCAAAAGGATTTTGTGGTTCCCAGTGTTTTTTAACAACTGGTTCTCTGCCCTAATGACCGGCTGGGTATGTATGGCTGAGGGGTGGGTCATGTGATTGGTGGAAGTGAGTGACCTTGAGTTGGCCACACCCACCCAGGTTTTGTGGTTCCCGGTGTTTTCTGTGGGAAACAAGTCCAAATGGCTCTTTGAGTATTTAAGATTGCAGATCCCTGAACTAGCCTATATATATATTGTTTTATCTCATGGATTTAGTTTCTTTCATTTATTTATTTGTTATATTTCTAGCCTGTTTTCCATATAGGAGATCCACGTGCCGCATAAAGCATTTTTGCTGCTTGTCCCACAACATTAATCCTGTGAGGTTGGCTAGGCTGACTAAAGTCACATCGCAAATTTAATTGCTATAGATCAAATCATTGCATCCTGGTTTATTAGTGTTGCATAACGGGGAAAGAAAGCTGTGCTTATTTTCAAGCAAAAGCAAGCATAATGGTTCTTTATATGTCCTGACATATTGTGGAGAGTATGGAAGATGACTTTGATAGAGATATGCAGAAGTTGGTGCTTGGGCAAAAGGGACTGAAGTCCAGATCAGCCAAATAAGAGGCTCATAAAGATACCTCCCTAATTCACTGAGCCATAAGAGGGAGGGGAAGGTACAGCACAATCAGTTGTAAGGTTCTGTTATTGTAGCCAATCTCAACAAAAGTTTTAGCCTTGTGTTGGAATTGATTTCAGGATCTGATCTACCTAGAGCAGGGCTGTCAAACTTGTGGCCCGTGGGTCACACCCGGTTTAGTGAAGCGGGAAAAAGTCACGAAATGTCATGTGATGACAATGTGACAATGCAAGTTTGACACCCCTGACCTAGAGAGTCTGACACATGGAAATTAGAGAATGAAAGGTAGGGCTTCGATCTTTATTGACTTTCATATCCATACAGGTTCAAGCAAATGTCCAAATTAGAGTTTTCTAAGGGTGCTAGATGGGAAAAAGCTATTCTCAAGTAATGGTGTGGTCCACACTGACTATGTACTCCTGTAGCATGGCAATTTGATAAGGTGCTGTACTTTGTGGATGTTAACAATGACAAAATCATTAATTTTGCATGGAGAGTTGAAATTGCAAGCATGCCAAACTAATGGATTTATGAAATGGCTCACTACTTAGGAAATTCTCAAAGAGCAAGAAATGTCTCCAGGTTGGCAGGTGAAGATGCTATGTCCCAGTGTATTGGCCTTTGGTTATATTTCCCAAATATACTGGATTTTAAGGCAGGATCTTCTGAGTATAAATGAAAACATTTCTTTCTTCCGAAGCATTTTAGATCATATAGATTAGATTTCTGAGATTTAAAAATCCCCAAACTTGATTTTTCTATACATTTCTATTATGATTTTCCTCTACTTATTATTACTTTAGTTACTATGTGCATCCTGTATGTGAAAAATGTATATGAAAAACAGATTGTAGGACTGGATAGGCTGTGATCTGACACTGAAGGTTGACTATAAATAAAATAGATAGAATTTCAATAAACCTTGCAGGCATTCTAACATAATGTAGGCTTTTAAAATGTATTTAAAGATGTGCAGCTCATACTTAAGCATGCTTATTTGGAAGTAAATCCTACTACTTTTACTGAAATTTAAACATCTAAACATCTGATTAAAAATAAACTTACCTTACATCTTCTAATTTACAAAGATAGAGTGTTTCCCCATTCTGCTTTTTTAAGTAATCAGAAGTGCAAACGTGAACTTAATTTTTTGTCTGGAGCCTTTTGCTAGCAATTCCTGCTTGTTATAAAAATAAAAATTGAATAAAAATCTGCTGCATTCTATTTAGTTGTACATTTCATGAGTGGTTTAAATGAACCTAAGTGCACGTGTTTTGCCTAAGAACTGCTAGTTTGTAGGATTATACATTTGTGGAAGTGTTGGACAATTTGGAACTGAAATCTATTAAGAGATTGACAGTTATAATAAAGATTTTTATATATTTGGTTCTGAGTTACACCATTTATTGAGTTTGGCTCTGGAAGTATAGGTTTTGTGCTAAGAAGAATAGCAAACAACCCTGGGGCATGTGCCAAGACAATTAACTTTGTTGAACTATGGTTGATGAAAAAAAAAAATAGGATGCTGATATTTGTATCAGGAAATTTGAGCCATGTTTTGCTAGAAAATCTGACTTAGATAAGTGATCCATTCTGATTGTTTTGAAGATGGTTTAACAGATCCATGACTTGTTAAGTATGTTTTTGTTTGGCTAATAATTACAACAAATGATATGAATTCTTAATTAGGAGGGGAATGTACATTGTATTTGTTGTTTGAATATTATTTTTCATAATTTATGTTCAGAGTTGTCTGAAGATTATTTTTCTCTTTGGAAGCCTAATGATTTGTTATAAACATGGTTTATTCCATAAACCAGTTTGGGTTCACACATTGGATTAAGTTGTAATCCATGTTTTATAAATCATAATGGTATGCCTCCAAACTAAAATCTAAGCCCGTTAAAATAGCTTTTGTGATCTAGAGGCTGTGTTCTCACAACACCCAAGGCTAAAAAAATCAAGTTAATTTTCCATGCATGTAGCAACATTTTACCTTGTGGTATGTATGGCTCCTTAATATTTGTAGGCTTACTGTGTCATCCAGTTCCACAATGGATATATGGAATATCAGGAAAACAGAATTAAGAATTCCCCTCAAGATTTATTATTAGCTTATAGTTCGTGATTTGTGCAAAACCTAAATGATGATTTAACTTTAATTATCACTGAGGAGCCATTTCCGCCTGCTCCACTCTTTCCAGGAGAAACTGCCCACCTGAACTTGTTTTTACAAATATTTTAGCAATGTTAGTACTGGAAATCATGCAAACA
The DNA here is from genome assembly GCF_029215685.1 of Pituophis catenifer annectens. NCBI lineage: Eukaryota > Metazoa > Chordata > Lepidosauria > Squamata > Colubridae > Pituophis > Pituophis catenifer. The sequence continues at coordinate 67,174,050 of NW_027256883.1, forward strand.
CAACTGAAATACGGACCAAGTTCTTATTTAATGATTTACAGTGTAGCCCTAAGATTACAGAAGTAAATCATAATGTGTGTTGTGAATAAGGCTTCTGGACTGGTGCTGCAAAAATCCAGATGAACCTTAAATGGTATCAAAGAAGTCCAGAAGACTCAGCTCCTTCCCTGCTTCTTAGTGTCATCGGTAATTTTACAGTTCAGACCTAGTAGCCCTAGTCTTGAAGTAAGTCTTGTTGAAATTAGTAGAATTTACTTACAAATGATGCAAGAAGGGACTATTGTTCCAACTAATTATACTAAACGTTGGGCTTTTTCCTTTTTTGCCTGCTAGTGACTTTCAGCGTGTATGAATTTATCTGATGTTGAACAAAATCTTTTTGGCTAGGATGTTTTATCGCTATAGTGGTGGGCAAAAACAGAACGAGAGTCAAATTTTGCTTCAGGTTTTGGTATACTCTCATAGCAAATGAAAGACCAAATGTTGCCTGATTAAATTCTAGCACAAAGGAGAGTTGCTTTTCCTTTTGTATGATCGGGAATCTAGCCAGGCAGGGGTATCTTAATAGGACATTTACATGGGTAATGTTAGCTGAACTTTGTGGGATAGAAAAACAGGCTTAAACTAAGATTTATTTTTGTCTTGTGGAACCTGTTTAAAGCAATAATAATAAACTATAGTCTTTAGTTCATCATCTTACACAGAGATTAAGGAATGGCAGAAATAGGTTAAATGCAAATGAGTTTAGTACACAGTGTGATACCAGCAGGAGAGTTCAGTAACTTAGGATCTGAGTCAGACGAATTGAAGTCTTTGCTTGCAAATGTAGTTTTGAGTCCTGATAAAAGAGTTCAGAGACTATAGAAAACACAATAAAACAAATGGATTTCTTGAAAGACAAAGTGATTGTGTAAACCTCAGTTTTATCATTGTAGCATTTCTCTTGGAAGAGTGATATATACTTGTTCTGGGACTTTTAAAACTCTTGATGACATTGAGGGCTGTTTTGGAAATTCAAGGATTTCTCCAGCCATGGCTTTTGATAAAAAGAAAAAGTGGAGCTTGTATTGGAGATACAGAAGCATTTGGATTCATAGCTGGTATTATTTGAAAGTATACATTGAAATGACTAAATACAATGAAATAACTTTAATATTTTACTTTTTATTCAATATAAATCAAACCGACCAAACTTTTCCAACTGTATTTCTTTACTAAAAAGGAACGCAAATGTATTTTTCTGATATTTAATTAAACTCTTCAACCGAAAATGTTTTCTGTAATCTTTATTATACTGTAATATTTGATATAGTTGGCGTGCCTGTATTCCTCTAAGGAAGATAAAAGTGTTGTGGCGAGGCATAGTAGGTTGTTTATTTTTTATCAATGAACTGAATAGAGGCAGAAATGTTTTCTTTTCAGCTGCTTCAGAAGATTTTAAAAAGAAGTCAATATCTTTGGCTTATTTGGCACTATTTCAGTTTACACCTTTTCTGTGCATAATATATCAAGTGACTCATTCATATACAAGCCAGCTTGGGTGTTTCCTTACCTATTATATAATTAGCTGTATTTCTCGTTGCATTTTAATATTTTATACTTCCCCTCTACATTGTTACTTTTATAGGAGGTGCAAAGGAGATATTCCGATCTTCCCTCTTTTATTTACTCATTCAATAGAGGATTACTACAATTACTATGTTAAACCATAATGAAGTTTATTTTTAGTTTTGATGTAATTTGTGAACATATCCTCTGGCTGCATTTGTATATTGCAATAAACCTAAAATCTCCAGTATGGTGTCCAGATGTGCTAATTTGCTTGCAGATTCCCTCCTGGAAATCTGCTATATAATACTGGACTTTTCTGTTTTTTTTTTTTTTTTAAATGCATTAAAAAAACAAGAAGGTAGCATAATACAAAACAGAATGTCAGTCCAACAATTTTTATTTCCAAGCTATCTTTACATTCTCAATGGTCTTAAATGTTATTAGAAAAAAAAACAAAAAAACGAAGGGCAGTGGTAGATTGCAGCTGCTTTGTTTCAAAATCTGTCTATTCGATAAAAACAAGATAGAGAAAGGGAGAGCTATAGAAGTTCGTAGATAACCAGTTTCACAAAATTGTTTATTATCATGAGTCACTTTATGAGAGATCACCCATGATGTGTACTCACATCTGAAACAGGTCCCTTCAATAAATTGTAGTTTAACCATGAGATTGAATAAACTATTGGTTGTATAAACGGCTGGGCTTCAAAAATTTTAGCAAGGGGTTCTCTGCCTGGTTGCTGGGTGGGTGTGGCCATGGTGAGTGTGGCCTAGTCAGCCTCCTGCACCATGGCCGGGAGGGGGCATTTTTGCCCTTCCTGGGCTCCGGAGGCTTTTCTTGAGCCTCCGGGAGTGCAAAAATGGCCTCCCCAGGCTCCGGAGGCCCTGTGGAGGCTGGAAACGGGCCCATTTCTGGCCTTCTGATCTTCTGGAGCCCGTTTTTTCGCTCTCCCTGAGCCTCCATGCACTTACCTGCATCCAAAATGGGCCATGTGGGTACTCTGGGGTGAGGAGGGATGGGAGTGGGATTTGGGGGTTCTCCGAACTGCACAGAATCTTAGCTAGAGGTTCTCCCGAACCCCTGTGAACCCCCAGCAGCCCACCCCTGTGTATAAAGATATAACATTAAACCATGGCTCTAAACCATAATAGTTTCATTCATGTTTCATATTAAGCCCTAAACAGATATGCTCTTCATAATCTTGTATCAAGCACAAAGATCAGAGAAGTACATACTTTTGGGCAGTGGTGAAATGTAAAATTTGTTACTACCGGTTCTGTGGGTGTGGCTTGGTGGGTTGGGTGGGTAATACGATTGAGTGGGCGTGGCCAACTTTTTTTTTTTTTAACTTTTAAAAGCATTTTTTCTACAACCTCTTCAGGTGAAGAGGTTGTAAAAAAATGCTTTTAAAAGCCTCTGACATCCCAGCTGACTTGCCTGATCGGCAGAGGCTTTTTTTTTTAAGCCTATGACGATCCCAGCTGAATTGCCTGATTGTCAGAGGCCTTTTTTCTTTTAAAAGCTTCTGACTATCCCAGCTGACTTGCCTGATTGGCAGAGGCTTTTTTAAAAAAAAAAAAAAAAAACATTTTTTCTACAACCTCTTCAGCCAAAAAGATTGCAGAAAAAAAATGCTTTTAAAAACCTCTGACGATCAGGCAACTCAGCTGGGATCATCAGAGGCTTTTAAAAGCATTTTTTCTACAACCTCTTCAGTCAAAGAGGTTGTACAAAAATGCTTTTAAAAGCCTCTGATGATCCCAACTGAGCCGCGCGATCATCAGAGGCTTTTTTTTTTTTTACTTTTAAAAGCATTTTTTCAGCCGAAGAGGTTGTAGAAAAAATGCTTTTAAAAATTAAAAAAAGCCTCTGATGATCACGCAGCTCAGCTGGGCATGGGGGGGGGGGCAGGGATTTTTGGTATCAGTTCTTCGAACCACCCACCGCCATTGCTACCGGATCGATCTAGTCCAGACCGGGAGCATTTTACCCCTGCTTTTGGGCATCCGATTGGATGAGAAGGAAGGAGCTGACTATCATATGCTTCAGAGCTTCCCAAAAAATATTAAACAGGATATTGTTTGTACTTGTCTATATCATTCCCGATTAAGTCAATATGAATTTCTCCAGATGTTTTGATTTATAGACCATTAGCCATGCTATCTGGAGGTATTTGGATTTATAGGTCAAAATGTCTAGATGGATATAGGAAGGACAATGAAAACGTTGGTGTGTTCATCTGAAGCACCTTTATAACCTTGTGTGGGAAGATGGCCAGCTGTCTGGATAGAACATTCTGCTTCATCCAGCTTCAGACCCCTTCTTCTACAAAGATCTATTTTTCTTGCATTAATTTCTGTTCTGTTGGAATTCATGTGGATTGAGGATGACGGGGATGAATAAGAAATTCTCTCATCCAAATATAGGCTTCTTTTAATTCTGTACAAAAATCCAGGGAAAACTAAAAAGAGTCTACTGTAAAGGACTAATGGAAATATACACTGATTGGAGCACTCAACATGGCTGATACTGTAGTGAGTGATTCTTATCCCATTATCCTTTGAGAGAGCCTTGTCCAGCTTGCTGCTTTTCAGATGTGTTGAAATATATTTTCCTTCTCCCCCAGCCAGTATTAGCTATTTTGCTCTCTAGTATATCTGGAGGACACTGAGACAAGTTTAGGAAAACCAAATTATTTCTGAGATAAAAACACTAATGGAACATCTAAGACAGTTAAATATTCCTAGAGCAAAAATTAATAGGACAGACATTTTAAGGTTTTCTTTTAAGAGTTCTGTTGTATATCTTGACCACAATCCATAATTTATTGGTTACTTAAAAGTAGATCCAAATTACAAGTTTTCTTAGATGTGGGGTTAAACTTCCTTCCATCTGCCACAGGCTTCCCCTAGTACAGTGCTTTCTTGTCCTCTCTGTACCTACCTCACCTCAATCTCAAAAAAGAAAAACCTTGCTGAGCAATGACATATCTTTAGGGACCTATCTGTTAGCATTATTAATAAAATAACCTTTTATTTGTGCGTACATGCTGATCCAAGCTTTTCCTTCAGGCTAGGGGAGGCCCAGCAAGGGACCTTAGTGACCAGTAGTCTATAGTATTTCCCTTGTGCATGGTCAGCTTCCTCCCTTACATGCTTTTATTTCTATTATTCAGTGTTTTAATTAAAAAAAATAAGCAGGAAGTTATATGCTGTACAGGAGATACTGCCCTAAAGCATAACCTGCATTTCCAGGAGTGCTTCTCGGTGCCAAAGATCCTCAAGGCATGTTGGGGAAGTAAAAATAGTCAATGGCTGCTGTCCAATATTTTGTTTTGAATTGTAATCTCAGAAGCTGAGACAATAAAGAGGATCCTGAGAGGTTAGAGGAAGTGGTGGGGATCAACCCAGGGGTGAAATGCTACTGGTTCACACCAGTTTGTGCGAACTGGTAGCTGCAGTGGGTGGTTCGGAGAACCGGTTGTGACGGTAGCACAAGGCTCCGCCCATCCACCTGGACGTCATTACTTCCTGGTTTTAACCAGGAAGTAACCTCTTTTTTACCCTCTGCACATGCGCAGAAGGCTTTGCACATCCACAGAAGGTCCAAAATCACGTGCGCGCACTTCCGAACAGATAGGGAAGGTAAGTAGATTTCACCCCTGGATCAACCAGATTCCTTTCTAATGTTATTTTGTGATTGCCTGTTCTCAGTGGTGGCATCCATTTGTGAGAATGCCAATATTATGCTTTCAGGATTGCAAATAGGCCATCAGCCTGAACATAAACATATTTACAGATCCCATGGCTAGTTTTACACATATAACACATCTCTCACACACATATGCATGAAAGACAGAGTCATAAAGGGGTTTTGTTACATTGGGAGGGCTATATAGCTATCTCCCATCTTAGGGAATATTTTCCTGTGCGCTGCTCCCACTATCCATTAATGGGTTAACTTCTTCAGCCTTTGGCAATAACTGAGTGAGAGCTCAATTTCCCTTTCCTGTTGCCCTGCCACGCCCCTCAATCCCATGATCCCCAGTCTTCACTCAGTTATTGGCAAAGACTGAAGTGTTTTTCTTAGAGCTCCAGGCTTCAAGCCCTTTTATTCCTTTCCTAGTTTTTTTTTATTTATTTTTGAGTAGTTTATTTTCTTTCGGTTCCCTGCTTCAAGCCGAAGCGAAGATCGGCTCATCAGCTGGGCGGCGGAGATTGCTTCGGCCGCCCACGCATCGCGCCTGCCGGAGGCTCCTGATTCAGGCCGCTTCTGCTCACAGAGAGAGAGAGAGCAGCCTCCCGTTTAACAGCGGGCAAGGGGAGAGCGAGCCTCGGCAGCTGCCTTCACTAGCGGCGATCGGAGCAGCCGCGCGTCGGATCGGCGAGGGAAAGAGAGAGCGGAGAGCGGTGAGGCAAGCTACCCCTCCCTCCTCCCCCTCGCTATCAGGAGCCATCGGAGCCGCTTCGGGGCTAGCGCGGCAGGCGGTAGGACCTTCGGGCCGCCGCTGTGAGTCCACAGCCATCTAAGCCCGGCGAAACACACGTGGCCAGAGGAGAGCGGTGCGGTGAGGCAAGCAGCCCCCCCCTCCTCCTCTCCGTTGCCAGAGCCCTTGGGGCTGCATAGGGCTGAGCGTGGCAGGCGGTAGGACCTTCGGGCCGCCGCTGTGAGACCACAGCTTCCCCAGCCCTCGGACGCCATTACCACGTGCCCAGGCCTCAGCGGTGGATTCCGGGCCGCCATCTTAGCCACATCTTCACAGGGCTAGCTCCGCCCTCATTGGTGGTTAGAGGCTTACATCTCCTGCGGGCCCAGTTCAGCGGTTTATTCGCTGCAAGCCCCATCTCTGCAGCTGGCACAAGGGCCTCTGTTAAAGCGCAGGCAAGGAATCCTGCAAAGAGGGGCAGATGGCAACCATGGCCTTGTCAGACTCACCTTTCTCATCGGATCCAGAGCCTGAAGCAAGCCCACCCCACAAGGGGTCTAAATCCAAAAAGCATTCCAAGAAGCGGTCTTCTCACCATAAAGACCGGGGGGAAAAGTCGCTCCAGATCCTCGATAGGGATGCTGCAAGACGCCATAAGACCTTAGAGCGCCTCTGTGACAAAGCACAGAAGGAGAGAGCGGCAACACCCATCCAAGGGCCCGAGCCCCCAAGCCCCTCGCCCCAGGCACGCGCGGAGGCGGGCCCTGGCATCACGAGTCTGGCGGAACTGACCCTAACACCGGCAACCCCGAACGTGGCCGCCCTCAACCAGGAGTTTCCTCGGCCCAGAGGAGCATCCCGCTCATTGCCAGAGTTGCCATCACGTGGGGCAGAGGCAACTTTCACTCCAACGGCAGCTGGCCTACGCGCCCCAGAAGGGCCCTTACCAGCCAGCCAGCTAGACTTTCAGACCATGCTCTCTGCAATGTCCTCCTTCCTGGCTGCAAGCTGGCAGCAGGCCGCGGGGGGCCCCCCTCGCCAACTACCAGCACAGGGGGCGCCTCAACACCAACTGGCCCAGCATCAACAGGCGCATACCCAGTCTTCCTCATCAGAGGACTCGGACCAAGCTGAGGATGGCCCAGAGGCCTTTGAGTTGTCAGAGGATGAGGGCCTGATGCCAGATTCTCCGGCTTTCACAGGGCTGTTTCGCCCAGCCTTATTCAAATCTCTCCTCCACAAGGCGCGCCTCACAACCAAGTTGGGAGTGCCCGGGGAGATTCCCGCACCTAATACCTCAGCTGCGGGACCCCACGACGCACTCTTCAAGTCCTCCAAGCAGGAGAAGGACTGTATTCCCTGCCCCCAGCTCTTTTCGGACGTGATCCAGAACCCCTGGGGGCAGCCAGCTTCGCTAACAACCCCGAGCAGCCTGGACAAGAAGCTCTACTGCTCAGCTCAGGAGCTGGAGGACCTTTTAACTCTACCATCAGTGGACCAGCCGGTAGCCTCCTTGTCATCGTCATCGATGGTGTCCACGGATGCCATAGACGGACTCAAAGCTGAGGACAAGAGGACGGAGTGGGCCCTCCGTAAATCTCATCAGGCAGCGGCCTGGGCAATCAGGACGGCAACGGCGACCTCCTTCTTCAACAGAGCCACCCTCATCTGGCTACGCCAATTACAGGAAAAACTGCCCCCGGAGGACACCAGGCTGCACCACGACCTGAACAAGATTGTGGCTGCCACCGAATATGCTGCGGATGCATCCCTGAACTCCGCCAAATTCGCGTCTAGATCTCTGGCTTCGAACGTGACAGCAAGAAGGCTGTTCTGGCTTCGCCCCTGGAAGGCAGACCTTAAAGCCAAATGGAAGCTGGCCGCAGCCCCGTACAAGGCTCCAGACTTGTTTGGGGCAGCCTTGGAACCAGTCTTGATCGAAGATAAAGACAAGAGGAAGGTGCTCCCATCAGCGTACCGACGGCAGGACCGCAGATACACACCTTACTCTTACCAGCAGCCCTTTCGGCCCAGCGCAGGGCCAAGAGGGCCCCCACCACAGCGCTCCCACTTCCAGAGCGCCAGCAGGCACCAAGACAGATCTCAGTTCCGAGACCGCGGCCGATCCCAGCAAGCTAAACGACCATTTCGCGGGGCCGGCTTCAAGACGGCCAGGAGGGGGAAGTGACGCCCGGGATGCGAGGCCCATCGGCGGGAGACTCCAGCTCTTCCACCAGCAATGGGCCCGATCAACGGAGGACTCGTGGATTCAGCGCACGATCTCCTCGGGGCTCTCTATCGAATTCTCCGGCCCTACACCCAGTCGCTTTGTACGTTGCCCGGTCCCACAGTCCAAAGAACTCAGAGACCTTCTGGCACAAGAGATTGCTCATCTGCTGGAGATAAGAGCTATAGAACCGGTGCCCCACAATCAGCAGGGCTCCGGTTTCTACTCGACCCTCTTCCTGGTCCCCAAAAGCTCGGGAGGCTGGAGAGCCATTCTGAATCTCAAACGACTAAACCAGTCGGTAAAGTATCGCAGATTCAAAATGCACTCCCTCAAGTCGATACTAGAGGGCGTAAGGAGAGGGGATCTGCTCCAGTCAGTCGACCTGCGGGAGGCCTATCTTCATGTACCAATCCATCCCAGTCACCGGCGCTTCCTGAGATTCGAGTTTGCAGGCCAGCACTTCCAGTACCGCGCAATGCCATTCGGACTCTCGTCGGCGCCCCGCACCTTCACCAAGCTAGTAGCGGTGGTGGCGGCCACACTTCACTCCATTCCAGTGCGCACCCTTTGTTATCTCGACGACATTCTGATCCTCTCGTCGTCACACGGCCAGGCGACCAGGGATATGGAAAGAGTCCTGCGGGCATTCCAGGACCACGGCTTTTCCATCAACTTCGAGAAAAGCCAGCTACAACCATCATCTCGGCTTCTGCACCTGGGGGCGGAGATCGACTCGGTCCAAGGCCAAGTCTTCCTCTCTCAGGAGAGGATCCTGAGCATTCGAGACCTAATCCAGCAGGTCTCGGAAGGGGGGAGAGTCCCCCTGGTTCAGCTAGCATCACTCCTCGGGAAGATGGTATCCTGCTTCGGTATCGTTCCGTGGGCACGCAGACACTCGCGGGCCCTCCAATGGTTCCTGCTGCCCTTCCAGAGAGCAGGCAAGACCAACCTGAAGCGCAGGGTAACCATACCATCTCAGGTACGTCTCTCCCTCAGGTGGTGGAAGTCCCCTGCGCTCCTCAAGGGCTGCGAATTCCTGGACCCGGACAGACTCACACTAACCACAGATGCAAGTCTGCGGGGTTGGGGTGCCCATCTGCACCACCTGGTGGCCCAGGGGCGGTGGTCCAGGAGCGAACGACTCAGCAGCATCAACCTCCTGGAACTCCGAGCAATCAGACTGGCGTTACGTCAGTTCCAGACGGCAGTTCAAGGCCAGCACATTCTGATCCGCACAGACAACATTTCGGCGAAAGCACACGTCAACAAGGAAGGGGGCACGAGGTCCCGTGCGCTGATGTTCGAGTCCGAGGCCCTATTCGCCTGGGCGGAGTCTCACCTGCTGTCGATCAAGGCAGAGCATATTTCGGGAGCAACCAACGTCAGGGCGGACTGGCTCAGCCGCGAACTGATAGACCCTGCGGAGTGGCAACTACACCCACGCCTCTTTCGGGAACTCAGCGCCCGCTTCGGGATGCCAGAGGTGGACCTCTTCGCGACCCCAGACAACGCCCAGCTGACCCGCTTCATATCCCGCTACCCAGCAGCACAGGCGGAGGACCACGATGCCCTACGATGCAGGTGGCCCAAGGGCCTACTCTACGCCTTTCCACCGATCCCCCTACTTCCTCGCCTCATCCGAAAGCTGCTGGCCGAAAAGGCGGACCTACTCCTAGTGGCCCCCAACTGGCCTCGGCGACCGTGGTACGCCGACCTCATGGCGTTATCCGTGGAGCAACCCTGGCAGATCCCCCCCCACCAGGTGGAACTCTGCCAGGGGGCGGTCAGTCATCCAGAGCCTCAGTGGCTACAATTGACCGTCTGGCGTTTGAGAGGGTCATCCTAAAAAGAGATAAACTATCCGATGGGGTAGTAAACACTATCCAGGCTGCCAGGCGGCCCTCAACGACTCGCATTTACGAGGCTTCGTGGCGGGCGTTCTGCCGCTGGTGCTCCCAGCACCACGAGGACCCAACATCGGCAACGGTCCAGAACATCCTCGAATTCCTGCAGTCAGGTCTGGAAAAAGGGCTGGCCCCAGCGACCCTAAGACGCCAGACAGCGGCTCTTTCCACAGTCATCGCATGCCCGCCCTACCAAGCGCTGTCCCATCACCCGCGCATCAGGGGTTTTCTCCACGGCGCCAAGAACTTGTGCCCCCCCACAGTGCACCGGTACCCATCCTGGGACCTCCCGCTGGTTCTCCGAGCCTTGATGGGGCCCCCATTTGAGCCCTTGGGTTCAGTTGCCCTCAAACACCTATCGTTCAAGGTGTCATTCCTGCTTGCCATCACCTCAGCCAGAAGAGTCTCGGAGTTAGCAGCACTCTCAATCCGGAAAGATCTCTGCCTCTTCAGGGACTCCTCGGTGGTCTTGCGGCTGGATCCGGCCTTCATCCCCAAGGTGAACTCCTGGTTCCACCGCGCCCAGGAACTCATCCTTCCGGACTTCTGTCCCTGCCCGCGCAGCAGCAGGGAGAAACAATGGCACTCCCTCGATGTCCGCCGCGCCCTTCGCATCTACATTAACAGGACGGCGGCCTTCCGTCGCACGGAGGCACTCTTAGTGTCATTCAACCCGGCCTCCATGGGACTGAAGATCTCAGCATCTACGGTGAGCAGATGGATTAAGGCCTGCATCGCTCTAGCGTATGAGCTGAACACTAAACCTCCTCCGGGAAGGATTCTCCCACACTCCACCCGCAGCGCGGCCACAACGGCGGCCTGGGCAACGCAGGCGTCGGTGGCAGACATTTGCAGAGCAGCAACCTGGTCGTCGGTGACGCCCTTCATCCGTCACTATAGGATAGACGCCTACAGCTCTGCAGAAGCGTCCTTCGGTCGAAGGGTACTGCAGACGGTGGTGACAGAGGAGGACTCTGGAGGCACTCAGTTTCCCGCCCATGGGGTTTAAACTTGGGTATATCCCATTAATGGATAGTGGGAGCAGCGCACAGGAAAATGGACGTTGTCTTACCTGAACGTCCCTTTTCTGGGCGCTGCGTACACTATCCATACCCTCCCGTCTCTTGTAGTTGGCTCTCGCCAGTAATGTTGTTTGTTATTTACAGTTGGTTCATTAAAAGTTAATTTTGCTTATCTGACACGGTGTGGTCTCCCATAACTTCGTTCAGACTGGGGATCATGGGATTGAGGGGCGTGGCAGGGCAACAGGAAAGGGAAATTGAGCTCTCACTCAGTTATTGCCAAAGGCTGAAGAAGTTAACCCATTAATGGATAGTGTACGCAGCGCCCAGAAAAGGGACGTTCAGGTAAGACAACGTCCAATTTAGTGCATTCTTCAGTAATGTTTATTAGAAAATAGAGCCCAATGAACAAAATGAGAGTTGCTTTTGGACATATATGGATTGGATTGCTCTCTCAGGACATTTTCCTTGCTTGAGAAAAATTCACATTGAGTTATTCAAATATTTATTTGTATCAAGTGTGAATTTAATGTGCATAGTAACTGAAAAAAACTAAGACCATCTGAGCATATGAAGCAATTAGAAACTATTATGCGCTGAATCCCCATTTTCAGCAGATACCTTTAATATGAGTCGCATAGAGAGAAAATAAAAAAGAAGTCTCTCTTATAAAGAGCTAATATGGTCAAATAAATAAGCAAACTCTGCTTTACACCTGACGACTGACTTGCAGAATTGCTTCTAGTTTAATATCTCAATAAATGCAACATATCAGAGATATGTGAAGGTGTTGTTCCTTCTGGTGTTTGGCCTCTAAATTGTCATATAGATTATTAGTTTGGAAGAAAGAATGGGATCAGAAGGGCACTGCCAATAGACTCAGTGCCAGACTAAACAATAAAAGTATCAAACTAAAACAGAAAGTCTGCTTTGCTACTTGTATAGGGCTCAGTTGAAGTTTGGCCTGAGATTTTTTTTAGGAACCAGCCTATTTAGATTTTATGAGTCTGACTTGGAATACTTAGTTTCATCATGGAATAATTTGTTTGGGCTGATTCTTTAGATGCTTTCAAACTGATTATATATTAATCATGTTATATATACATTTAGCTAGTACACCAATGTTTTCTTGGTCATTCTGTAACTAAAACTGATTTTAGCAATGCTTAATCTTGTAGGAGTACTTTTAGGCAGTCCAAGCAAGATTTATTAATGTGAACACTGAAGCCTCAGTTCAGTCTTGGAAAACCTAAAAGCCCACTGTGTATTAAATATACATGTGTGTAACAACACAAAACAAAACAAAAAGGACAGCTGCTTCCTCTGAGGAAAAGCAGTTATGAGAGGGGATGTTTGGCCGTTGAGATGTGGCCTGTGGGAGGAAGGATGAGGTGTTTATCCCTTTCCTTCCAGATATGTTTGGGGTTTTCTTACAGGTGTTGGTATGTACTATGAGGTTCTATCTTTTAAACAGTTAATTATAGCTCCCCTCCATAAAGCCTACTGATGTCCTTAGAAATCCATGGAACCAATATATTTTCCTCCACTTCTGCATGATAATAGGTGGATTTCTTGAGATTTGCTATACTAGATCACAGAAAAGATAATGCTTCTAATATTGATGGCTTGGCTAGAAACCTTGATTACTGAAACCCTTAAAAGAAAAAACGAATGCATTTTGTCAGGATTGCTTTTAAACCAACTGTCAGCTCTTTCGTTTCCATGCATGCCGAAAGAAAAAAAAAATCCTCTTCCTGTGTTCCTTTCAGCTTGGTTTTTATTTTTGTCAGAAGCAGAAAACAGTCTAGTGCACGAATGACCTGTTAGGAGCTGTTCTTTGAGTTAGATTTCTTTCCCCTCAGTAATATTAAGTATATTATTTTCAAGTTTCTTCTTACAAAATGTGAGTTCAAAACAAATTGGATATAAAAACCTAACTCTAGTGGGGGTGTATAATATAGTGTTTTGCAATTGATGAATTTACTGAGATAACTTAATTTGCCTTTTCTTCCATTTCCAAATATCCACATGTGAAATTTGCCATCGGTTCAGGTGTGTGTGTGTGTGCGTGCATGTGGATTTGCATGCTTATAGGAGTTAATTTTCTAGGAGTCTCTCTTCCTCTCTCTCTCTCTCCCTCCCCCCTCTCCCCCCTCCCCCTCCCTCCCTCCCTCCCTCCCTCTCTCTCTCTCTCTCTCTCTCTCTCTCACACACACACACACACACACACACACACTATTTTGCAACAATGACTAGGTTAACAATGATAGTCTTGCTATATTGTGAAGAAAAAAAAGGCGGCTTCTGTTCCAGCTGGGTTTGAGGCTTAATTCATTGCTCTATGGTGGGATCACCGCAGCTGCTATAGGGCCTTTACAAATGGAAAAAAGCTGTCAGTGTTTGTTTTATCCAACGTACATGCAATGAGACTAAGCTGAGGAATCCATTCCAACATGCCGGGTACATGCTGTAGGCATCATTTTATAGTGTTATTGTTACAGTGAATTTTAAAATAGAGTGTCTTGAAGTGGGAGAGAGAACATGCTTGGAGCTGGAATATGACCACTTGAGTAGCTTCCATTCTGTGAGGAGTTTAGGATTCCCACTTGCCATAAACTATTGTTTTATGGCTGTCAGCAGGTAGACAATTACCTCAGAAGTTACTTAAAATAGTGGTTACATGGCACTTGCAGTGAGATAAGAATTTCCTTTAGTTTTTAGCTGTATATTACTTGATTTTTATCAGCTTTTTTTTCTTTGAAAATCATTAAAAGTATCTGTCACTGCTGCAGGGTTTCTAATCTCTTGTGGGGGGGGGGTGTTCCTCTTTATCCCCAAATAAGATGGTAGTTCTGAGAGTTATAAATCTGTAAATTGTAATAGAATTCTTTAGAAACATTAAAGATACCTAAAAAGAAACTGATAATTAATGTGGTTTTGAAACCAATTTAAATTGTTAGCATAGCTCAGCCTTGCTTTCCCTGTGTGGATATTCTCATGTTTTGTCATTATAACACTAGAATTTCAGGTCAACGTAGCCAAAGGATACTAATATGGATCCTAAATGTCCACTGTAGTTGATAAAGTAGAGGGAAAAAAAGGAAACAATGTGCTTCTGGAATAGTTAATCAGTCCTGTGCCTAATTAGATGAAAATCAGATTTTGCTTCCCCAAAATGCAATTCCCTCATAAGCCGATTTACACAGATAGTGTGTAAAAACCGGACTGGGTTTTTACAATTTTATCAAGGTTTGTTAAGAGAGTTGGTTTAATTCCTAGATTTGCTAGCTAGACCCAGGATGCCATAGATATATTGTCCTTGATTGGACAAAACAACAGTTTTCCAAAAAAGACTAGTTTCACTGACCACAAGTACTTAAAGGAAAGGTTTTCTGTGAAAGATCTAAACAGGAGGCTCAAATGATCTTTCTCCAGATGTCCTCTGAGAGAAGACTGGAGCTCAAGGCCAGATCTGGGCTATTCCTCAGTAGGGTCACATCCATGATTTATCCATTAAAAAAAAATTGTCTAAAATTCTTAACCTTTATAGAGGAAAAAGGTTAAAATTTAACATAGTATGAGATTATAAACTTCCAGATACTATAAATTATTACCCCAGGGTGCAATTCAAATTGGTAAAATACGTCTAAGCCTATAGTGAGGTTGCTGAAATCAGTGCTTTATTCATGTTTTGATGATGTTGGATTCCTTTAAAGTTTTCATTTAAAATCTATTGAAATATGTGGAATTTATTTATTTATTTATTTAATTTATTTAATTTATTGATCACCTATCTTATCACTGGGTAACTTTGGGTAGTTTACATATTAAAAAGATAAAAGTTTACAAAAGCTATACAAAAGGGAACTAAATAATTTAAAAAGATAAATACTCTACTGTTGATTGTTGTGCCTTCTCAGTTTTCTATGTTTAGGTCTCTAAATTTAGTAGTACTTCTGTGTCAAGATAATTAAAACTTTAATTTGAGGTAGACGTGTACATCATTTGAGTTGGAATTAGTTAAATATTTGCAGCTTTTATATCAGAGAAGTATATTTCTGTATGAATCTTGAATTACAATAGAATGGGACAAATTGTTTGATTTCCGACTAATAAAAAAAAATGTGCTTTTTTCACTCAGGTTGCCTTTGGGAGAATTAGATCAAGGCTCTCTTTTGTGTTCCTGTTTAAGGGCAGTACAAGTAAAGATGGAGGTTTCTGTGTTTCTAACTTTTAAAAAATAGGAAATGGCACCTAATATGTAAAGCCTTTGTCTGCGCTAAACTATTTTAAATGGGTTTTTAAAGAAAGAGAGGCAAATGCTTGTGGAACCACAAGGCAAGCCTATTCTATGCTATAATGCAGATTGAGGTATTTAATAGGCAGAAACTCTAGTGAACACCTAGTAAGTCATAATAATGATTACTTCCCAAGTATCTGTTGCCTGAGTGTGCAGTTTGCTTACTTCTGTGGCTACAGTCCTTTTATGTTTTTCCATGTGTCTGTGCATAACATGTAAAATTAATTTATTGTAATATTAATATTCTGAAAGCAGTTGTGATGTGCACAGCTCAGCCAGATTTTGGAGGGAATTTTTAACCAGGAAATGGGGTTCAACCAAAAATTCATGTTTTTCACTAGCTCTGACCTACATGTCAGCTTAGATAGGATTTCTGCCCCACCAGTGAGAATTGAGCAATTCATTTTGGAATTAGCTTGGGGGCATCTTCTTTTGGATAAGTGGGTGGGGACAAATGCAGCTGATTGTGGTTTCCTCTCAGGAGTAATACTTGTTCCTTAGCTTAGGGGAAGATTGGCCTCCAGAGCTTTGCCTATATTAGATCGATCCAAGGGCAACCTCAGGCAATTTAGTGGTATAGCGGTATAGTTTTATACTGTCCAAGCAATGTTGGCTTTAAAAATATAGTTTAATATAGATTTAAAGATATAGTTAATACTATGGTTACACATGTGCCTCTCCTGTCCCCCATTATTTTGTTCCTGATTTAAAAATTAAAAATAGCTGTTTACATAAACCCCAGATATTCAGTGTTTTCAAAGGTAATATATATTTTTTTAAAAAATCCAAATATGTTTTCACTTGTCTGCAAAGGCGGCACACAGAAATAAAGTTAAATAGTGCAAATATGTGAAATGAACAATATTTTCTTTTTGATTCATTAGTGTTTTGCTGCTAACTTACTCAAAAGGCAGGATTTCATATTTGAAGTATAACAGGCAGATGGGAACTATTTCAAAGTTTCATTTAAATCAGTGGCCTTTGGGGCAGCTCCTCAGACGAGTAGTATAATTAAGGCATAGATTTTATTTGTCTGCACAGCCAGGCAGGACATCTGGTAACATTTGTGTATTAAAATTAGTAGACTAGAAGAATATTTGTTCTAGAGCAGCTGGTAGTTGTAATTAAAAATGCTGACCGATTTAGGGAAGGGGGGCAACTTTAGCATCTGTTTTCTGAAATCCTTAATAGCAGGAATATTAAGGTGCTGTTGAAAACACACATGGAATGGATTAAGGGCAAGAACTGTGTTCTGTCTCACGATCAACATGAGCTGAAGATTGACCTGATTCAGACATTGCAGGAAATCACAATACAAATCTTGTCTGGACTTAGTTTGTGGTATGAATCCAACAGCAAATTCAAGTTGGCCAGCCCCATCTTTTATCTTGTGAAAGGATTACAGCTAATTCTCATCTGGCTACCACAATTGGGAACAGCAGCTCTGTTGTTAAGTGAAGCAGTTGTTAAGTAGGAATTACATTACTACGACTATGCTTTCCTTTTCTACACTCCCCCGCCCTTTGGAATGCATACCCCAGTCTGTATATTTCCCATTGTGTGCCTACTTATTCTTATGTAGTCCCCTCCTCTCTAATCTCTCCGCTGTTTTGGGGGTAAGGATGAAAAAATTGTATCATGTCCAGGAAATAATGCCTAGAGATTTGTTTGTTTTTCTCCCATCCCCCACTTGCTTAAGCAATCTCTTATTTCCCTTCCTTTTGCATAATTTCTGTAGATGAGCAGGGCATATCTTTCAATTGGTATTTAGTTTTAGAGAATTGTAAAAAAAAATCTAGGCATGTGGCCAGGGTTAAATAGTGACAAGTCCGGGTTAGCCAAAACTTTTCTTTGGTCCCAGGTAAGAAAATTCCATTGGCAATTCCTCCTTCCAACTAATTCACACCTAGCACAATCCACTTTTTTGTGCAGCCAGATGAAATGAATATGTCTTGTTGGGAGAGGTTCCCGATGGCTTACTTGTTTGTTTATTGTCAGTAATGCCTTTAGAAGTGTCCTGACTTGACTGCTTGAAGAACTGCCTCCTGCCCTCTTTTTTGTGTGCATAAAATGAGTTTAGTCACAAAAGGAGGAGAAAGAAAAACCACTTAACACCTGGGTTTCAACACACCCTCTTTTATACATACATATATGAAGGTGTGTCAGCAGATACTAGGTGTGTGTTTTGTGGATAGATGAAGTGAAAGGTAAGCAGGACGGCGGCAGGCAAAGCTGCTTTTAGTCATAACTCAAGTATTAAAGCTGTGTAACATAGGAATTAAAAGACCAGAACATTGGGAATAAGGATAGTTGTGGCACTTACATCTTAGGGAGGATACTGATGTACTAATACTAATATACCTATCTGTTTTGTTATATATATGTATGCAAACCATATTTCCAGTAGTATATGGTTTGCATTCTGTACAGGGAAAAAAACCCCAAACCCTTTCCTTTCATACCTGCTTCCAATACACTAAAATGAGTAAAACCAAAGTATTTAGATTCTTAATTCTGAAACATATCTGGTAATAGTATTTCAGTTGAATTTCTTTCTGATTATGGACTGAATCTTATGTTTTAAGCACTTGTTTTCTATTTTGTGTGGCATTAAATATTTCCAACAAAGTTCCAAGTTAGGATGAAACACAGAAAACCTTTCATTGGGGTTTAAAAAAAACAATTGGACAATTTAGTGGACAAGTAATTTTAGGTTTCTATGATTTCTGATTAGTTTTTAATGTCTTCCCATTTCTCTCTCTTCCCCCCCTCCCTCTCCCTCTCTCCCTCTCTCTCTCCCCCCCTTTTTTGCTACTCTGAATTAATGTATTAGGTTATTTCTTTGGTTTTCCTGGATAGGGATGCAATGAAAATCCAAGCCTATTTAAATGTTTCATTATTTTTTTTTTCTCAAGTAGGTTTGGTACAATTACTGCAAATATCCTGAAGGACATGAAAAGCACAGTTCAGGCTTTGAGATGTTAACTTCTATTCATTAAAGGAGGCAGAGCAGTGGTGTGTTGCCCCCGGTTCGCACCGGTTCTATAGAACCAGTAGCAAAACCGGCGGGAGGCTCCGCCCACCAACCCCAACTTTATCAAAACGCTTCTGTGCATGCGCAGAAGCTTCTGCGCTTGTGCAAAAGAGCGTGCATGCGAGCAAAGGAAGGCTCGTGCGGCCCTGTTGCAAACCGGTAGTAAAGGTAAGTAGAACCCACCCCTGTGGCAGAGCATTTCTAAAAATCATCTGGAGTTTGTTCAGATCTTTGGCCTGTCTATCTTGACATTGTTGACACCAACTGATTTCAAATTGGGTCTTTCCCAGCCTTACCTTAAAGATGCCAAGAATTGGATCCTGGAACATTTGCAGTCAACTATATGCTTTATAACTAAGTCTGCAGACTTTTTTCAGTGTATCTTCTGCTGCCTATTATTATGGTAACAAAAGGCCTGGATCATATTTTTAGCTATTGTGATTTGTAATAAAGAGGAAGCATGATGTGGAGAAACAGTACTTAAATCAAAGAGCAGATTGGAGAGCAGTGAATATCAGAGAGAGCCCCTTAATCTGGAACCATGAACTACTCTCAGTGGAAAGGTATTGACAGCTATGATATTTGATCGTATTTATGAAGGCCTACAACTGGAAAAGATTTGTGAATTTAATTCAATAAGAAATAGTAAACCAGTTTTAGCAATCAGGTAGAACTAAAAGTAAGAGTAGCCTACTGAACAACAGCATTAGCAGACGAGTGGACTATATATCATAATTGTTTGTGGACAAAGACAAAGATTGCATACAAACAATGAGCTCACCTTAAAAAATAACTTTCAGTTTTTATCTTAATTTACTGTATATTTTGTTCTTGTGCTTTTCTGCAGTTGTCTTCAATTGTTTCTTACTAACAAAGGCAGTTTAGCTTTTTTAGTTGCAAAACCTATTTTTCTATGAAGCATGCTTTCTCCTTTCATAGTATTTTCTAAATGCTGAAACAGTTTTAATAGAACCACAGAACTGAAATGGGAAGAAAATCTTTAAAACTGTGGAGTCAAATATAATTAAGAGCCAAAGAGTTCCATTAAGGCTGCTACTTTTCTTCATGTGATTGTAATATTTTCCCAAATGTATAGTTTTGCTAGGTACTGGAAGTTGAAAATATAAACAATTGTGTGCCTGCATTTAGTTTTTTACTTGAGTATCTTACTTGCATTAATCTCACTGAAAAAATTCCACTAACCTACTTAATGAAGTATGCTAATCTCTTTTGTTGGTAACTAGCTAGATAGCATGCTGTGATGAAAGGATTCCTGTCTTGGGTTTGTCATTGTTTACTTGTGGCAAATGATAGAAAATGAGCTGAGGTTGTAAAGCTGGCAAGAGCTGAATGTTACTAGTTAAATTCTTTGAAAAACATACTAATATCAAACAAAGTAGAATTCAGTCGTATGTGTGGGTAAGAGTGGGGAATTTTTGCTTTGAAGTAATGCAAGCTCTTTTCAATTCAAAATTGAATTTCTTTCTCTTTTTAAATTGTAGTTTTATCTGAATATTGTACTTCTTAAATAAAATTGCAATGAGATTAGTGATCAATGTGTTTAAGATTAAAATGTTTGCTAATGTTTCCCCAAGTGTTGTTATTTTTATTTGGGATAATCTTATAGGTGATTGTGCTTAATCCTGATGAGATTTACATATATACTAATGCTAATTCTCCTCAGAAATTTTACCACTTGCAAGTGAAGTAGTCTTCTCTTGCTTATCATACAAGTAATTCTGCTTGTAATTACTTTAGCTACCTGAATATTAAGAAAATGGAAGGACCAAATTTAGTGGTACAAGTGTAACATGCTGTTTATGCTCTATTTTGAGCACTATTTCCATTCCATTGTAAATTGTTTCGAAGCTGATTGACTGTTCTCTCTATTCCTACTATGATCCTTTGAATGCAGGGAGCAGCTCCAGGATCTAGGCTGTTTGCAAACAATCACATAAATAATCCCTGAATAGTTTCTGTAAAATGGTAAATTTGAAGTCACAAAACCTATTGTCGTTTGCATTTAAAGCTTTTGCTAGCAGTATAGATGAAAGGTTAGCATGTTGGCAAATTTGCAGCCAGGAATTTTTTCCAGCACCTGTAACCATGATGGCACATTGCTCTGATAACTGAAATAGACATAGAGATTTGAAACAACCCCTAAGGACAGACATCAAGAACTTAATGGTTGCCTGAGGGGTGTATGTGTGGGGAGAAGGTACTGGAACAACAGAAATCACTTCCTTCGCAGTCTTCTGCACTAATGAGAAATAACAATTTTATCTTTCCTTGCAGTCTAAAGGCAGTGGCTGTAAGGAGAGGAGGGCCTGGGTTGCTATGCAGATAGTAAGGATCTGTAAACAGTCAAATTGTCAAGATTGGTTCTGGTTGTGTTGTAAAGTAGAATCTGCCCCCTGGTATGTTTGTCTGGTCCAGACTCCCCAGAAAAAAAAATCTGAACAATCACTTGTAAAGGAGTTCTTTGAAGCCATCAAGCCACCTTTCCTTTTTAAGGACCTTAGGCAGAATTCTGTGTTACTGAAACCCTAAATTTGAAATTTTGGGCTCAGTTGTGATACGTTGAGGGCTATCTGTACACTATTTAAATTTTTATTCACATGATATTAGCTGCATTTTTCTTGCTTGTTATGATCTGTAATAAATGAGCTTCCCCTGCTCATATCTGGTTGAATTTGCTTTTTGGAAATAGTTTCTCCCGCTATTTTTCTCCACAGTTTTGTAATTTGAGGCCTACTAAATCCTCTGCACAAGGTAGCTTTCTGTGTCTGGTGTGCCGTTAGACCAAGTAATCCAGAGTCAGTCAACTGTGCTGTAACTTTCCTGCCTAAAACACTATGACATTGAGAGAAATCAGTTAACAGCCCTAAATAGTATGGTAGGCAGGGAACATATAGGTGGAAAGAATTGTTGAAATAATGAATAGGTCACAGAAGATTATATCAGATCTTATTAAATGCCAGTTGCTCTAATGAGTCATAGTGTTTGAGTTGGGTGGCCATATCAGTGTTCTAAACAATAATTCACCTTTAGCAGGTATCTCTTTATTTTGTCTATCTTCTTGATCATAACTGAAGGTTAACTTTATAACACTTTTGGATAAAAGATAACTAGAGACGATGCTTGTTGGTAATTTTATTCTAGTTCAGTAAGATGCAAAGTGTGTGTACTGACATTGCTAATTTTGCCTAAGTAGGTAATTTCATCTCCTTCCAATTTCTAAATGGTGGTATAACTTGTAGTTTCCTCCTGATATGATAAACACTTTTCTGTTTGTTTGTTTTTACCATTAATTCATACGATCAGTTTATGTGGTTCTCTTGGAACTAAATGTTTGTTTAATAGCTCTAAAGTGCAGTTATTTTCAAATAATTATAGTTCCAGTTGGATATTATGCCAAAAGATAAAAATAAAATACAGATATCATTCCAAATCATGAATTCTTATTTTAATGGTTGAAGTCCAGTTACTAAGAACCTAGTACAGTGATGGCTAACCTTTTCTGGACTGAGTGCCCAAAGCACTCAAACCCCCAAAATGCAATGTGCATGCGCCCCCCACACATGCATCCCACCCCGCATGCGCCCTGCCCCTATGAATGCGTGTGCGGCCTCCTGCACACGCTCTGCGCATGTGTGGTAGAGACCCGAAGACCACCTGGCAGGCAGGCGCGCACAGATGCGCGGCACAGCTGAACTGGGGCGATGGCTCATGTGCCCACAGAGACGGTGCTGCATGCCACCTCTGGCACGTGTGCCATAGGTTCGCCATCACAGACCTAGTAACCTCCTGCTATTAATTGGGTGTCATCTGCAAACAAAAGAAGGAATGCTGAGTTTGTTTATGATAGCGAAAAACCAGGAGGACTGTTTGGAAAAGATGCTACCATACTTTAGATCAGTGATGGCTAACCTTTTTGCCATTATGTGCCGGGAGGGGGGGGCGAGGGAGGTCACATGCATGTGTGCCCACACCCATAATTCTATGCGCCCCGGCCCTTGTATATGCAAACGCGACCCCCCTCCCCCTGCTCCTGGCACGCGATGGCCCGATAGGCCCATTTTTCTTTCTCACCTGGCTCCAGGGCCTCTCTAGGAGTCTGGGGAGGACGAAAATGGCCTTCTGGGGAGTTGTCAAATGGGCCATTTTCGGCCTCCAGAGGACATCCGGGGGATGAGGAAGGCCATTTTCGCCCTCCCCAGACTCCTAGAGAGGCCCTGGAGGCTGAGGACAGCAAAAAACGGACTTTCTGGTCCCACCGGAAGTTGTCAAATGGGCCGTTTTCGGCCTCCGGAGGACCTCCAGGGGTGGTGGGGAAGGCCGTTTTTGCCCTCCCCAGACTCCTAGAGAGACCCTGGAGCCAGGTGAGAAAGAAAAACGCGCCTCCCCCCCCTCGCTCTCCAGAGGCAGGAAACAACCTGTTTCCCTATTTCTGATGGGCCCAGAAAACCCAAAAATCAGCTGGCTGGCACATGCATGCGCGCCGGAGCTGAACTCACATGCCCACTGTTATGGCTATGCGTGCCACCTGTGGCACACATGCCATATGTTCGCCATCACGGCTCTAGATTCTTCTGCTAAGAAATGAAACTTGTGGAGACAATATGTTACCCTCTGAAGTGGAACAGTTGTGGAATGTGTGTCCCATCATAGAAAAGCATTAAAGATCCATAACTGGAATTAGAAGTGAAAGGCCTAAAATAGGATGGTTGGTACAATGTTCATTCTGGTTTATAGGATTCAAGATAAGTAGCCATGTTTATTTTTTGCAAACAAACAAAATCTGTTGCCATCTTAAATACTAATCAAATTTATTTCAACGAATCACAAAAGCTTTTTTAGTAAAATAAAATTTGTTAGACCATAGTTCTTAAGGTTCCTTCAATATTCTTTAAGTTTTCAGATAAAGATTGTGATACTTGAACCAAGTGGGAAATTTCTTTTATTTGTTCATCTAGAATGAAGACCTTACTGCTCTTTCCTTCTGCTATAATATTAACTGACATTTGGTGTATAACTGGTACACAGCAGGAAATATTGGATTACTTACCCTTTAAAGTGCTCTGGTTCTAGAAACAAAGGACATAAAGCAGTCAAATTCTATATTTCATTTTCTGAGAGGGAAGAGTCTATTATGCTACATATTTAAATTTAATTTTGTATTTAATTTTATACCACTGTTGCAATTATGAAATTGTATAAGGCAATAAGCACATCATCTTTCTGATCTCAGTTTATTAAGGGGGAAAAACAGAGTAAGGTCATTTCGGTCAATAATGTGGATGTTGATGGCTCTGAAGGGGAGGGGGAAATACGCTAAAGAATGCTGTGATTTGATTTAGGGTAAATAAAGGCTGAGTTTCCCTCCCAGCAAGCAGCCCTTGCACTCTCAAAGAGCTCCCTCCAGCGAGGGAATCTCAGCTCAGCGACAGGCAGAACAACAGTTTGCAACATTTCCTGCCAGCTTCCTCACTGACTTTCTGGGAAAGCCGGCAAAGAACATTGCAAATGGTAATCACATGGCTGCAGGCGCTTGGCAACTGGTCCTGTAAGTTACCAAGCACCCAGATCATGATCAAATGACTGTGTGTGTGTATGGGGGAGGGGGAGGGGGGAAACGGGACAACAACTTTTTACAATGGCCAGAAGTGCTTCACAGCACCCTTTCTGAGGCCGTAATAACTTCAAATGGTCATTAAATGACCGGTCGTACGTCAAGGACTAACCAGCACTGATCCTGCTTAGCTTCTAAGCCCAGAAAATTTCAGCTAAGCGCTGCCACCTGCTGAGGCAGAAGAGTATTATGCAGTTATTAAATACAAATTTATATCGACATTGTTCTTCTGTATATATGACATTTTCTTTTTGTATGATATGAAATGCTTTGAAGGTAACACTGCTATAATATTTGTGTTGCCATTGAAATTCATTTGCTCCCTATTATAGATAGTCCTCAACTTACAACCATTTGTTTAGTGACCGTTTGAAGTTACAACAGCACTGAAAAAAGTGACATGATGGTTTTTCACACTTGCAACATTCCTGTAGTCACGTGTTCAAAATTCAGATGCTTAGCAACTGGCATGCATTTATGACAATGCAGCATCTTGGGGTCATGTGATCACCTTTTGCAATCCTGACAAAGTCGTCAATAGGGAAGCAAGATTCATTTAACTGTGTTACTAACTTAACAACTGCAGTGATTCACTTAACAACTGTGACAAGAAAGATAGTAAAATGGGGGCAAAATACACTTAATAACTTCCTTGCTAAGCAACAGAAATTTTGGGCTCAATTGTGGTTATAAATTGAGGACTGCCTATATTACAGCTTCTCAAGTAAATGAGTGTTGATCCAGTAAATTTTTAGAAGTTATTGTGACATAAGCCAATGCAGAATTGTGTTTTCACATCCATTTCATTGAAAACATTAACTTGTAACATACTTCTAAATGATTTTTAGGTTATTGATGTAATGTTAATGCAGGCCTCTGATTTATGTTTAATCTACACATCTAGGGAAGCATATTTGAAACTTTTTGTATGTGAACTTATAGAGAGTAGTTAATTATTCATAGCCTGATTTTGAATTGATGAAATACAGAACTCAGTACATCTGTGTATGTTCATGTATATTCAAATAGGCTTGTTGCTGCATAATCACTAGATGATTTTTTTATACATTATAAGTATGTGTTGCAGAAATAAATGACAGTGCATTAACAAAGTGAGAATGATTTATCTTGGCAGCAAATGTTATGAAAGCCAGCTTTTTGAATTTTTATGGTGTGTAACCTCCCTTTGTAAAAACATACTTTCTAGTCCTCAGAATTCGTTCAAGTTCTTTGTTCTGCAGTCAAAAGTAATGCCAGCTCAGAAGTCTTGGAGAATTTAAGTGAGAAGATTAATTTATGTCAGTTGCAAGTATGACTAGTTTTCTGTTCGTTTTTTAATTCACTTTGCCTTACTTAGCAGTTTTTGGCCTTATACGTTTTCCTTGTCATGGACGTAGCATAAGAGAGGCTGACAGCTTGTTCAGCAGTCGAATTGGTAGGAACAATGCCAGTGGGCAATCAGATAGCTGAAATAAGGAGCTATTGGTATACAAAAACTTTAATATTACGAATGTATGTAATGAACATAATTGCTCGCTGAATTCATTAACTTGCAGAAGAGCAAACTGGTTGCTGAGTAAAGTAGTTGTTATAAATATTTCTAGAGTAGTCTGATATTGTAACTTTAGAAACCCAGAATTGAGTTAATATGGTTATATAGGTTTTTAGAAATTAAAGAGAAAGATGAACCATAAAAAGCTTTTGGATTCTGTTAATTTTCCAAAAAGGACTGATAATTAGCATGTAATATTTTTCTATTGGTACATGAGAGTGAACAAAATGCAAAATCTATGTGATTGGTTTTGAGTATGTATGAACATAAATTATAATGCTGATTATGAAATTAGTAAAATAGGAGCAAGAGGGGAAAAAAACATTTACTGTAGGCTGCCTTGAACTCTTTAGAGAAAATGCTACTGGATCATAAACGTGATAGCTAGTTAGCTAGATTATCCTATAACTGATTCTGCCTGCTAGCTGAAATAGGAAGTAATCTCTTTGCGACTCTTTTGTTTTTTGTGCTAAGGAATAATAGAATAACCTGCTGTTGGATAAAGTTAATTACTTTGGCATATTGCCCTCAATAATCTGGGTCCTCATTTT
Organism: Pituophis catenifer annectens; assembly: GCF_029215685.1. NCBI lineage: Eukaryota > Metazoa > Chordata > Lepidosauria > Squamata > Colubridae > Pituophis > Pituophis catenifer. Next base: position 67,200,253 of record NW_027256883.1, read on the forward strand.
ACCCACCTCAGGAAGGACGGAAGGCTAAATCAGCCTTAAGCTGGTAAAAATCGAACTGCTGGCAGTTGGCAGAATTAGCCTACAATACTGCATTCTAACCACTGTGCCACAAATAGACCATTTGAAGGGTTCCATCCCATTTTGGCGCCTGCAGGCCCATTGGCAATTATATTATTATCACATTATTTTTGCTAATGAAGATGTTCTCTAAATTTGTTTGCATGTAAGTTTAATTTGGTCCAAGCGGGAAAAAATGATTTCTCAGTATTGCTGATTCTTATTCCAAGCTCCTCTTTCCTTCTCTTTATTTTAATAATTCTCAATTCAAAGATTCTGGAAGTGCCTAGTCAGATGAAAATACAGAAATGTTTCTGCGGACTGTTAGTGAGGCTAGCATCCATTTAGCAGGAAAAGATGGTGATGGATAGAGGGATATGAGATTTGTACTAATGCACATGTGTGTAGATTTAAACAATAAGAGACTTAGCTCAGTGGCTAAGACACAGCTTGTCGGTCGAAAGGTCGGCAGTTCAGTGGTTTGAATCCCTAGTGTCACGTAACAGGGTGAGCTCCCATTAGTTGTCCTAGCTTCTGCCAACCTAGCAGTTCGAAAGCACGTAAAAAATGCAAGTAGAAAAATAGGGACCACCTTTGGTGGGAAGGTAACAGTGTTCTGTGCACCTTTGGTGTTTAGTCATGCCGGCCACATGACCACGGAGACATCTTCGGACAGTGCTGGCTCTTGGCTCTGAAATGAAATGGAGATGAGCACCGCCCCCTAGATTCGGGAACGACTAGCACCTATGTACGAGGGGAACCTTTACCTTTATCCCACTCTAGTATTTACCTCAAAGGAAGACAGTCTTGAAGTTGATGCCTCCCTCCTGTTCCCCAGATAAAGAAAGAATAGACAGAAAAAAACATAGCATAAAAATCCTGTGGCATGCCCACTTTTTTCACCTTGCTAAACCCAGATAAATTGGGAAGATTTCTCCTTCCCAGTGTGCATGCATAAGACTCTTGTGTGCATTTGTGTATGAGTGCATGTATACCAAAAACTACATTTCCAAAACGGGCAGGGCCAGGACAAAAAAGTAATTCAATTGGATTTAAAACCAATTGAAATTATTTGCTTGTAAAATAACATATTCTATTGATTAAAGTTTATTTATTCACCTTTTGCATATACCAGCTTTGTCAATTTCACAGAGGAATATTTAGGTAGACACAAGTTACACAAACAAACCTAAGCACAAATATTCCTTCTAGGAAAAATATTTCCCCTTTCCTTCTAGGAAAAATCCCCCTCCCAAAAGGGGGTGCGGGGAGGCATGGTTTAGAACTGGATTCAGGGAATAAAGCAAATCAGCAGGTAAGGAAAGAAAAGACAACACAATTCTGTTTCTAGAAAAAGACATCTTAAAATTCAGGAGACCAGTCTTAGATTTGGTAAAAATATAAAAATTGGAAACAGATGCATGCATTTTTCCTGTCCTAATATTGTATTGTAGCAGAGTCATCTTAAATACAGAGTGATCTTCTTTTATAATAAATATGATACTACTCAAACCCTTGTCTTAAGAGTGATAAAGGACCATTGGTCCAATTATGAAACTGCAGTATTTCTCCAGACACAAAATACATTTGAAATGTAAGGCTTATAAATACCAAGTCAGTCAGCCTTTCCCTCTTGCGGTTTGCAAGCCATCATCAAGAATTGCTCAATTTCTTCAGAACCTAAAAATGTTTGTGCAGCCTTGTGGCTTAAGTAGCTATCTCATAGATGCTTTTAAATAAGAGTTGTGCCACAATATTATTTCTTTGATGGTCATCTCGATTAACTGTTCCGTATCTTACATGGAAACCTGATTAGGTGGCTTTGTATTCCTATATGTCAGTGATGGTTAACCTTTTTGCCATTGCGTGCCAGGAGCGGGGGGAGAGTGTCGCACACGTACATGCACGCACCCATAATTCTATGCACCCCACCTTTGCACATGTGCACGCAACCCCTCCCACTCCCCCCAATCCTGGAATATGATGGCCTGGTAGGCCCATTTTTCTGTCTCCCCAGGTTCTTCCCCACCCCCAGAGACCCTCCGGAGGCCGAAAACGGCCCATTTGCCAACTTACGGTCCCACTGGAAGTTGACAAATGGGCTGTTTCCAGCCTCCGGAGGGCCTGCGGGGGGAGGCCGTTTTTGCCCTCCCCATTCTCCTAGAAAGGCTCTGGAGCCTAGGGAGAGAGAAAAACGGGCCTTCCCCACCACCATCCCGAAGCCCTCTGGAGGCAGGAAACAGCCTGTTTCCCTACTTCTGATGGGCCCAGAAGGCCTGAAAATCAGCTGGGCTCACGTGCCCACCGATATGGCTACGTGTGCCACAGGTTCACCATCACAGCTATATGTCATTTATGTGACAAAGCAGATATATCCAAGGAACAGGGAAGAAGTGGTGGCAAATTGTGCAATATACAAACTTCAGTTAACAAACTCAAGTAACAGGTACTTTTCCTCGTCCAATAATGTGTCTTATTTCTATTTTTTGTTGAGAAATCACACCCTTCTTCCTTGGTTATCCAGTTTTCTTTTTAGAAGTATTAGGCAAGCATTAACCAGAATTTATGTCCTTCAAAACTCTATCATCAAGAGCACACATATGTCTCTTCCCCAGCCATGCTGCAGGTTGGGAAGAATTTATCTTTCTCCATCAGACATTGGGCTTGGACTCTGAAATTCTATAAATGCATGTCTGTTTAGATCTTTTAAAAAACAGTTTTTTGATGATTGTTTGATTGCATCGGGGGCCAATTTTTGCTGGGTTTGGTTTATAATTCTCTGAGAGTCATCTTTTTCTGTCTTGGTTGTTTCCCCCACTCCCTTTTTTGGAATTCTAAATGTGTGAACAGACAAATTGGAATAATTTTGTTGACTCAGACTTACAGCCTCCCAAAGATGATTTTCCTGTTAAAAATAAGGCCTTCATACCTCAGAAATTCAAATTGTGATAAATGAAAAATTGAAAGTTTTACTGGTACAGTGAAATAATTTAAATCATGTCTTTCTGATGAACAATTTTGGCTTCCTTCTGTTTATTACTTCTCTTAAATTGAGTGTTTTTATTTATAGATAAACTTTCTTTTTTATATATTTGACCAATGGAATACTGAGAATCAAATGATTTGATCCTCACTTGTACGTGTATGTGCGTGCACATGCATGCATGCATGTACTTTGAAGCAGTTTTGACTTCTGGCAACTGCTCGACTAGTTCCTCCAGTTTTCTTGGCAAGGTTTTTCTGTATTGGTTTACCATTGCCTGCTTCCTAGGACTGAGAGAGAGTGTCACCCAGCTACGGTATAAACAAATGTATTCATATAAATATGCAGGAGCATTTTTATGCTTGGAGTTTCAGCCCGGTGGTTAAACATTGCTAATGAAAAGCTTATCCTAAAAAACGCTTTGATATTTTATGGCATAAAATAGTTTAGCTTGTTACACATGGAAGCTATATTCTTCCTCCTTTCTCTCCCTCCTCCTGCTGCCTCTCTTTTTCCAGAAGCAAAGGTTTAGTTTTTCTTTCAAACTTGGTAGTTAAATGAAGGTGATGCTTTCAAAAGGAAATAGCTACAAAAAGGTTGTGTAGGGTGGTGGGTAGGAATCTGCCAAAAGTGACCCAGCTGTATTGCTATTTTTGGCTAATGCAATGCATTGATTTGCAGCCTGCATTTTAATTAAAGGGTACCGGTATGTTTAATGATCATTAAAGGTCCCTTTTAAAAGTCTGTTTTAGGTTAAGTAATAGGAATGGTGGTGGTGGGGAAAATGACAGGTAGCCAACTAATCATTACTTTTGTCTTTTGTCTGAAATACATGTGGCACCCTTGACTTTGTTCTTTTGAGTCTTTAATGCAAGCCTTGAAAAAGTTGGGTGTATTATTACTGTCCACCTACCTCATTACTTCTGGCTTCTGTGCCCTATGATAGATAGTTCTGGCAGAGGTATTCAATTGAGCAAAAATACCTTATGAAGAATTTATACAGGTAAAGATTTGCTAGAGGCCCATTTAGAACACCTAGGTGCTATTCTTAAAGAGACTAGTTTGTGTTTCTGTAAGTTTAATTTATGCTATACAAGTTTTAATTAGACTGAGTCACAGTTGTCTCCTTTTAGCTTTGGACAGTTCTATATGTCCTGCTTGCAATAGGTTCAAAGATATTCCACTAACCATTTGGGGAGGACGTCTTAAAGCTGGGATGCCAAACTGGATTTCTTTGAATGCTGGAACAGCATTGTAGTTCTCCACGGGCTGGTGGGAGGGGGGAAGCTGGATGGGGAGATAGGATGGATGCCTCCTGCAGCACTTTACTGGCCAAAATGAGGTGCGGGGGCTGTGTGTGGGTCCCCTGCACTTCATTTTTGCCCTCCATGGCCTCCTGAAGCACTCTGCTGGCTGAAAAGGGCCTCTGTGCGGCCTGTTTTCAGTCTCCCCGGCCTCCAACAGCACTCTGCCGGCCAAAAATGGGCCGGGGGAGGGCGCACACAGGCTGTTCTCTCTTGAAGTGGAGATAGCATCCAGGAATGGGTTGTCCTCATCTGCTAACCAATAGGACTGAGTCTGTCAAAACTGCAAGGACACACTTACCTCAACGATCCCCAGCTTTTGACTCAGTCCTAGCTAAAGACAGATGTGCTTTTAACTAGGGCAACCTATTCCTGGATACCTTTCCACTTCTTTGACAGCTATACTTCCAACGTGTCGACTTCTTTGACTTTAACAGCTATACCACCAATTGATTCCAGTGTGAAGAGCTTTCAGCTCGAGCCCGCTGAGGGCCACTCTGTGGCAGTCAGGTCGCCAGCAGGGGCAGTCGCAGAGCAGCAGCACTCCAGCGCTTCACAGTGGCGAGAGCTTCAGCGCTCCACCGCTTACAGAGGGCAGCCAATGGACTGGTAAGCCTTGGACTGTTGTTTGACAGCTACACCCCCTGGAACAAGCCCCAAGGATAGAATCCCTGCCCGGTTGCTGGGCATACTCTCCGCTGTTGTCTGCCGCCATTTTCTTCGCAGTGGAGCCTTTGTGGTGTGTCTGCATGGTGGGAGTTATTTTGAGTTATTAACTCCATTTCATTTAGGTCTCCTCAATCATCCATTCAGAAACCAGACCTCCTAATCAAGTTTAAATGTCTCATCAATGTCCAATCAAATCAGTTAGTTACTTCAGGGATCCTCCACTCCTCAAGTCATTTTGTGTATTCAATAGTATTTAGGGGTCCAGACACCAATTCTTTTTTTTTTTAATATTCCAGTCTCCAGTGGTTAGAAAGAAAATATACATCGTTCAACAGTTATTTCCCTCCACTTCAAAATTTGCTCCCGCGTCACAAAAATTTACTATCATCAGCAGATGGCGCATTTTACTTCACTTTGCTTCCTCTGCTTTTGCTCTGCTCCTGTTGTACTTTTATTTTGACACACCCAATTTATTTCTCTTGCTTAGTTTATCTTATAGCTCCGTTATTTGAAGAAAAGGTAGGTTTATAGTTCCAGCATCTTAATATGCCTTCTTAATGTCATGACTTATTTTGGGGATTCCATTTCCTACTTAATTTTCTTTTTAAACAAATAGTTACTTCTTTAAATTTCCAATATGCTTTTTTTCACACAATAGTTGCACACCGCTGTAGGAAATTACTCTAAAAGGTATTCCCCTTAAATTTTTGTGGGGTCCAACTTCAGCTGTAAATTTGTTTTTACCCAGACGACACACCATTCAGCATTTCTCTACTCCTGCACAAACTTATGGTTCTGGTTGTTCCTCAGCTTCATGGCAGTCATTTTGACTAACCCTAACCCTCCAAGGTGGCTATGGCTTCTAGTAAAGCCCCTGACAGGGAGAGCTCGGAACTGACCCGCAGAGGTCGCAGATCTCGCACCGAAGGTGCCAGAAGTTCTTACTGTACAAGGCCAGAAACACAGTTCACCTAGCTGGTCACTTGCCAGCTCAGGAGCCACCACAAACACCATCACCAACACCACCCCAGAAACCTGGGGCTTGCTTTTTTCGGAACCAACAGCAGAAGCTGAAGTGGTTCCTTCACCCAGATTATTTTTAGATGTGATGCAGAGCAATGGGCCTCTCCTGGGGACAGAGCAAGGTGGCTGCTCTATCGTCAGTCCTTTCCTGCGGGGGACTGGACTCCCTTGCTTAACACCCTACCGTCCGTCGGTTCATCAGAGGTGCAACGAACCTACAGCATCCAGTGGTTCACCGATACCCTACTTAGGACCTCACTAAGGTACTGCAGGCACTGACCGAGGCCCCATTTGAACCACTGAGAGAGCCCACATTGCGTTTCCTGATCTGCAGGGTGGCCCTCCTGGTGGCCATAACATCAGCCAGGCGGATATCAGAGTTGGCAGTATTATCCATCCGGAGAGATCTCTGTATGTTTCACCCTAACAGAGTGATCTTGTTTTTTGGCCCTTCCTTCATACTGAAGGTAAACTCGTGATTCCACAGGGCCCAGGAGTTTATCTTGCCCAATTTCTGCCCCAATCCAGTGCAACCCTTGGAATGAAAGTGGCACACGCTAGACGTGAGGAGGGCACTCCGAATCTATATAAAAAGGACTTCCTCATTCAGGAAGATGGAGTCGCTCTTTGTGTCATTCCAGCCAGCCTCCTTAGGAGCCATCAACCCTGTGCTGCTGGGATACACGCTGATTCGGGCGTGTATCGCCAAATCTTATGAGATACAGGCCCCTGGAATTGTGCAAGATCTCTGACCTCCGTGTATTTCACTGTGCCCTCAAGACCCTGCTGTTCCGCCAGGCCGGGCTATCAATGTAAAGGATTTTAAATTGAGTGTTTTAAATTCTGAGGTTTTAATTTGGCCGAAATTATTTAATAATTTTAATTATTTTTTAATTTGATGTCTGTATATTTTTGTGTTTTTAATAGGCTGGACACTGAGTCCTTTGGGAGAAGGGCGGTATAGAATAATAATAATAACAACAACAACAACAACAACAACAACAACAACAACAACAACAACAATTCCATTGCCCAAGAGTATCACGGCACACTCCATAAGGAGCACAGCCACAAGTGTGGCATGGGCAATGTAAGTTTCCTTAGAAGAGGTTTGCTGTGTGGCTACATGGTTCTCCCTGTCCCCTTTCATCAAACACTATAAACTGGACAGCTATGCCTCGGCTGATGCAGCCTTTGGTAGGTGGGTCCTATAGAGGGTGCATGCAGATGAGGGGACCTGAGACCAAGATGCGGCCCACCTGTAAAGACAAGACCGCTTTGGTATGTCCCATTCCTGGATGCTATCTCCACTTCAAGGGAGAAGAGGCGTTGGTCTTACCTGATACGCTGCTTCTTGTTGAGTGGAGATAGCATCCAGCCCCACCATGATGCTGGGCTGGCCTCTGTCCCTTGGGGGAAGACCTTCTGACCATAGCATGTTGGGCCTGTCTCTATGCCTTCGCCAAAAGCTGGGGACCGTTGAGGTAGGCGTGTCCTCACAGTTTTGACAGGCTCAATCCTATTGGCTAGCAGACGAGAACAACTCATTCTTGGATGCTATCTCCACTCAGCGAGAAGAAGCGTATCAGGTAAGACCAACGCCCCTTTTAGCCAGCAGAGGCACCACGGGTCAGTCCTTTGATATTTCAAGGCCGGCCCCACGGGCTGGATTTAAGCACTCCGCAGGCCGGATGAGGCCCATTAGCCTTGAATGTGACACCCCTATCTTAAAGCATTGTTTCAATGTCGTCATTAGCGTGCTGCCAAGCAGCCTGGAATTAGTTTTATGTATTCAGATTTTTTTCCTGTTACCCCAATAAAGAACTTTCCAAGAGTACAATACAGGGGACATAGAAGATGATTTTTGGGCTAACATGGTCAGAATCTCTGATTTACTTGGTTGCAATTGGTTGGCCTTTCTCCTTAATCAATGGTAGGTATTATGCCTTCACAGTCTCTTTGGCTGTAGCGGCAAGAGAGACTGAACTCTGCTTATGTCTGTGTGTGTGTGTGTGTGTGTGTGTGGTCAACATGGACATATTGATCTTACGGAAGACTAAACATAGATCTTTCAGGATCTTATTGTCCCCATGGCTAGATAAAATAAACCTAAAAAGGATTGGTCACTTAAGAGGCTCTAGAAGATTTGTATGGCAGCTCCCTTCATCTAATTGTGCACGTGAGTTTCATTTCATTGTGGCATTTCTCAAAGAGAAGCCTAATCAATGGATTGGACTTGTGAGGAGAATACTGATCCCTTCCAGAGGTTCCAAAAGATAATATTCCCAAGTTTTGAAAACACACACACACACACACACACACACACACACACACACACACACACTATTTTAGCTCCTAGAAGATGACGAAAAGCATCTGTTCCAGCAACAGCCATTCCAGGGATGAGGGAGTTTTCATTTTTCCAGTCCCGTTGCAAAAGAAGAGATGTCTAGAGATGCAGGTCACCTCCATCCAAGTACACTCTTGGTCCATTCCCTGAGTGTCAGTTTTCTTGCCTCAAAAACGTTCAGGTCGTTGTGGGTTATGGAAATTTGGAATAGCAACTCTGTTGCTAAACAATGTGGTTGCAGGACAAAAGTCCTGGTTGCTGTCATAACCCCGGGACCACACAGGTTATTACATGAGAATTCCAGACAAGGTGCATGGATACTAGTAGTAGTGCCTGAGGGGTGGAGAGGTGCTGTGGGCAGATACTACAAAGCATGAATGGACACGGTGGAATACATGTCAGCTCCCTGCCCTCTGGGAACTCCTACTCTGTAACAGGCCTCCTTGGGAATGACTTCCAACTTTCCTTGTTGGCTTCTCCACTGACTGTGCTTGTGGAAAGCCAGCAAGTATGGTCACAAATGGCAATTACGTGACCAAGAGACACGGCAATCAATGTAAATCTGAGCTGCTTGCCAAGCACCCAATTTGCCCATTTTGCTCACTGAACAGTGGCTGTAACTTGAGGACTATCTATAAATAATATTTCCCCTCCATAAGGATGGAAACACTGTTCTGTCTGGTTGCTGAGGGCGCACTAAAGCGGTAGTACTTTTTATACTGTTATATATTCCTCCAACCTAAGGATGTGAGGAAAATATATGTGGCATTAAGTAGAATCCTTTCCATTGGACTCACAGACTACACGTTTTTTGTGTTGGTAGACTATTTTGGCTATAGAAGATGTTGAGCAGAAAACCGGACTGGAGATTTTCACCTATGTTCCCTTGATGATATTTTGAGACTTTTGAGAAGTTTGTAATTCTGAGGAAAGTAGAAGGAAAGAGAAGAGGACATCCAGCAACAAAGTGGATGGACGTGATTATATTGGCAATGGGTATACCTTGGAAGACTTGAAGGGTTAGGTTGGGAGAGATTGTTGTGGAGAAGAAGGTGTATCTGTGTAGTCACTAAGAATTGAAGCCTATTTAATGGCACATAATCTTCAGTAATGCAGATGCTTTTTTTATTGTCGCTAGCCTCTGTTGCTTTCTTTTTCATTACTTAGGGCATTACCTAGATCCCAGCATCCTGGCTGGGGAATTTGGGAGTTGAGCTCCACTCATCTTAAAGTTGACAAGTGTGAAAAACACTGATATAGGCAGCCGGTGGAATGAGAATAGAAACCTCACTGACCTTTGGCTTTAAACATTGTTTAATGTTCTGATATTTTGAAGCCACCTCTGAAGGCTGGCATTGCTTCTGATGCGCTAGTATTTTGTGTGATAAGAAGAAAAGGAAAATCATCTGGAAGGATGACTGTTGCTAGGATCATGAATAGATGATGGCAGTCAACAAAAATATGTGAACAGCAGCCAAAATCATTCCCTGGGTGTTCTGAGTACTTTCAAAGAAAATAGAAATAAGCATTTTTAAAGGTTTAAAATGCTTTATTAGACCTCAAATCTACAACTAATGAAAGAAAAGAAAAAGGAAAGGTACCTATGGATTCCTTAGGGCTCATACCATATAGTTAGTTAAGCCGATTTGCTTTATTTTTGGCTTAGTACAATAGGGACCACTGAAGAAACATTGGCTTGTTTTAGAGGAATAAACAGTTCGCTTACTCCTTGCAACAAAGGTGAATATGATGTGTGATAATGATGTGCCCATGTGGTTTGTTCATAGCCCTTGGTTTATTTCTGGCTTGATTTTATAACTTTTTAAAGTTTCTAGCCAATCTAGAAAGAAGTTAATTTCAACTAAAAATTAAGAGAGAACATATCTAAGATAGGTGGAAGGACCATTTCACTATTTGTCTTGCATACCTAGATTTTTCATATGGTGCATCAACAAATAACAGAGTCTTAGCTTGGTATATAAAGACAGATACTTACAAGGATCAGTAATGGCAGAAGTAATCTCCAAAATGTGGTTTGACAGCTGTTTGATATTACTCTGTGTTATGCGTCTAGTGGAATTTTGTAGATCTTAGAATTCTCTTGGGATTGCACAACATTCCTCCTTTGGGTGTCCTCTAGATTAGACTGCAAGATCCCTTCTCCTATATCCCTAAGTCGATGTGCGGCTGGTGGTGAATATCTATATAAAATAACAACATGCCTCAGCAATTTTTTTTACTGTGGAGAGATTCCTCAGCAGATGAGTCAGTGTGGAAAGGGTTCCCTAGAGACAGCATATTTTGAAACCACAGGATTAGAACATTAATGTAGACTGCTAAATGAGGTGGGAAAATGTCAGCATTTTAAAACTGGTAGTAGATACAGTTGACCATTTTACTCTTTACTGTATTTTATAACCTTAATAGTCCTCAGATTACAAACTTGGATTTTTTTTCTTTTTACATTAGTTGCTTGATAAATATTCTTTTGCCTTATAGCTGAAACGATATATAGCTAAATATAGCTGAAACCATAAAGTAATATTGCTAAAAGCTGCTTCTTTAGGAAAACAAGGTTTTTTTTAAAAATAAGTAAAAATAAAAAGTCATTAACAGTCTGAGCAAATAAACTCTAAGCTGTTCTGTCTAACAAACAAGGCTATTCATAGATCCCTAATCCTCTTTAATTAAGTAATATACTTTCAGTAATGCCCTCATAAGGGCTCCTTGTCTCTTTGGAGCCAAATGCCTCTGGTCTCTGTGGGAGCAATATGAAAAGCAAGAATAATTCAATTTTGGAACAGGACTAATGAGTGTAAAGCTTGATCACCTTACTAGAATATGGAACACAAATTGGCTTACAATGTTTAGTTTAATGTATTACAGCTAAAGGATTAATATTGTATTTAGGAAAACAGTTGTTTTTCTGTTAATTTTTAGTAGATTTGAACAGCAGTTAACACAATATGAAATTTGCTCAATTGGTTTGGTAGCCTAATACACATTGTAATTCTGGGATTTTATTTATGGAGGTTTTAAAAAATGAACATTGTCTTCAGAAGAACTACATGCATGATTCATCTACATTTTATACTCTTGACCTCTGTAGTGGTATGTGAGACAAGATCTAATGGATTCCCTGGAAAACTTTCTAAGGTTGCCTAGATTAAGTAGATGTTTACCCCTGGTGCCATAGTAGCTTTAAAGCAAAATTTATTGTTAAATATATTTTCTTGTTTTATATAGTTGTTGCTGTTAGTTGCGAAGTCGAAGTCGTGTCCGACCCATCGCGACCCCATGGACAACATTCCTCCAGGCTTTCCTGTCCTCTACCATCCTCTGGAGTCCATTTAAGTTCATGCCTACTGCTTTAGTGACTCCATCCAGCCACCTCGTTCTCTCTCGTCCCCTTCTTCTTTTGCCCTCAATCTTTCCCAGCATTAGGCTCTTCTCCAGTGAGACCTTCCTTCTCATTAGGTGGCCAAAGTATTTGAGTTTCATCTTCAGGATTTGGCCTTCTAAAGAGCAGTCAGGGTTGATCTCCTCTAGGACTGACCGGTTTGATCGCCATGGAGTCCAAGGGACTCGCAGGAATCTTCTCCAGCGCCATAGTTCAAAGGCCTCAATTCTTTGGCGCTCAGCCCTTCCTATGGTCCAACTTTCACAGCCATACATTGCAACTGGGAAAACCATAACCTTGACTAGATGTACTTTTATTGGCAGGGTGAGGTCTCTGCTTTTTAGTATGCCGTCTAGATTTGCCATAGCTTTCCTCCTCAGAAGCAAGCGTCTTTTAATTTCTTGGCTACAGTCCCCATCTGCGGTAATCTTGGAGTCCAGGAAAATAAAATTTGTCAGTACCTTCATTTCTTCCCCATCTATTTGCCAGGAATTGAGAGGGCCGGATGCCATGATCTTAATTTTCTTAATGTTGAATTTCAAGCCAACTTTTGCACTCTCCTTCTTCACCCGCATCAAGAGGCTCTTTAGTTCCTCTTCACTTTCTGCCATTAAAGTGGTATCATCTGCATATCTGAGGTTGTTGATATTTCTCCCAGCAATCTTAATTTCAACTTTTGATTCATCTAGCCCCGTCTTTCTCATAATGTGCTCTGCATATAAGTTAGATAGAAAGGGCAATGGTATACAGCCTTGCCAGACTCTTTTCCCAATTTTGAACCAATCAGTGGTTCCGTGTCCAGTTCTCACTGTTGCTTCTTGACCCGCATATAGGTTTCTCAAGAGACAATTAAGATGGTCTGGTAGTCCCATCTCTTTAAGAACTTGCCACAATTTGTTGTGATCCACACAATCAAAGGCTTTAGCATAGTCAATGAAGCAGAAGTAGATGTTTTTCTGGAACTAGCTTTCTCCGTGATCCAGCGTATGTTGGCAATTTGATCTCTAGTTCCTCTGCCTCTTCGAAATCCTGCCTGTACTTCTTGTAGTTCTTGTTTTATATAGTAGTAGTCCTAATTCAGTGTCCATTCACAGTTACAGTGATGAAAAAATAACTTTATGACAAGCCTTGCATTTGCAGAGCTGTAAAGCAAAGAAGAGCTGATCATAAGCACAATGGTAGTTTCACTTAGTAACTGCTCTGCTTTTGGGGCTGAGTTGTCAGTCTCACTTGTGGTCACTAAATGAAGACTACCAGTTGTCAATGACCTTTTTCAACCTGCCTTCCAGCTTGCTGCCCCAAACAAGATTATTTGTTTGTATTTTGTTAGTATAGTCAAATGACTATATATACTGGATCATTATTCAGGGATGTATTTCATTCTTCAGTCTGCAATTCTTAAAAACATTCCTAATTCATTTTTTAATCTTCAAAGTACCATAAATATTTTACTCTTCCCTAGAATTTATTTTTGATGTTATATTTACATAATTCGTTTGAAAGATTACCATTAGAATTCCATAGTCAATTTTATTGAAATGGTTAGCTACGGTCAATTGTATACCGATGTAATGAAATATAATGAAGACATCTCCCTCAAGTCATGTTAATGTTGTGGATACAACCATATAGTTTTCTTGGCAATAGTAATGCAGTGCTTCCTCTTGTCTCCTTTTAAAATTTCTTTTTAAATTCTCTTTCTGGTCAGCAGCTCTGGAAATGCATAGTGGCTTCCCATTCAAGTAGTAGGCCCAACCTTATTAATCTTCATGTTCCCACAAGGTCAGCAAAGTGCCTCCAGCTGAAAACCCATAAATCCAAATCCACTACTGCGTTTCCCCGAAAATAAGACCCTGTCTTATATTTTTTTGAACCCTGAAATAAGTGCTCAGACTTATTGCTATGCGCTCAAAAGCCTGATTGGGCTTATTATCAGAGGATGTCTTATTTTGAGGGAAACAGGATATATTTGGTGAAATTAGGTTTGTTAACTCTTGAAGACAAAGTCTATGAAATCTCTTCCAAGATTCCCTATATTTATGCTTTGAATTTAGGATTCTGTCCTATGTTTGTAATTTACTACAGTAGAGTAGTAAACCGTATTTCTGCTTTATTATGTTTGGACTTCTTAGTAATGCTAATCTATGCAATTTTGAAATAAGGCTTTAGAAGACCTTTCCAGCTTCATTTTGTCATTGTGAGATGAACTAAGTTTTATATTAAAATGCAGATGAAAAAAGAACAAAATGTGTGCAAAAAACTCAGTATTGAAGCATAGAGAGTTCCTTTGTAATATAAAACACACAACTGGGAATGTTATTTTTTTTTCTTTTCAGATATAAAATATATAGAATAAGATGTGTCAGGAACTTACATTGAGAGTAAGAAACTAAGTCTCCCTTTTCTCCTATCTCATGCAGACCTAGTGAACTATAACCTCCCATTCCATGATTCTGTGTTTTGGACTAGCCATGATGTTAAATCTCTAGCTTTTTGTCTAGCTCTGTTGCAACCACAACTCTCTGAATTCCCATCTAGCATGCCTGACTACCTATATTACCATCTGGGAGTTCTCACCCAACATTTTTAGAGCCATCAGGTTGAAAAAGGCTGGCCTGATTTTTTGTGGTCGGCAGTGTAAATTTACATTTTGCCTTTGTAGTCAAAGTTGTTACAACTTTTCTGCGGCAGGAGCTTTATGTTTAAAATGTAATGGCAATTGATATGCCCCTCAACTTAATATGAAGCAAGAACTTTCCTTGAAGAGCTATGATGGCTAAAATATAAAACACATGTTTTGGTTAGAATTGCAATTACAATGCAGCTGAAAGCTTCTAATGGCATCAGATTTGTGTAGGGTTTTTTTCTTATCTGCTATTATTTGATTCTTGCATGAGTTTTGGGCTGTTTCCAATTACCATAATACATAAATCGGTAGAGCTAGGCTATGCAAACAATTTTTCTGTTTCTTTTTCTATTTTTGTCTAAAATGCTCAGTGCTCTTGATGTTAATAATCATCTTGTTTCTCTTACAAATTGCTAGCATTTCCATTTATAAATGGTGATTGTGAATGTGATTTTTTTTAAAAAAAGCCCAAGCTTCCATAACATTTTAAATGATCTTTGTAACAGTTTTATATGTATGAAGATCTTATATTTCAATTAACGTATTTTTCTATTCTGATTCCAAAATAATTTGATTAATCCACAAACCATTGTTATTGGATATTAATGCAGAAGGACAAAGAGAATTAATGAATATAATTATGGTTTTTAAAAAAGGCTTGTATATTTAAGTTTTTAAAATACAAACCCATAATCATTTAATGGGTTTTTCCATTTTTAATTGATAATTGCATTTTCCTGTTTTTGTTTTCTCTTTCGTTTGCCTTGTATCCACTTGATAGTAGTAATATCAATTTTTCAAGTTTTGCAGAAATAAATAAATAAACTAAAGGAAAGTTAGATCTAGTATTCCTTTTAACTGTAATGCTATAGTCTTAAACTAGCTTTGGTTCTTGCTCACAAAACAAGAAATTAGGTAAGGAGAGAAAAGGATAGTGTGGTTTATCACAGTGACTTGAACATCCTGGATTGCCTATATAACCATGTCACTTTTGATTAGCTGACTTGTTATTGCAGAGATCTGGATTCAATGTGTGTTTTTATTTTTGAGAGAGATCCTGGTTGCTCATGAAATTGAAAGCAATAAATGTGAAGATGATGCAGACATTCTCTCTGAAAGGTTGGAAAAATATTTGCCAATAGGAGAATGATGACATATTTTAAAACGTAGTCTATTTTGACCCCATTTCATTTCACATTTGAGCAAAATTTATGAACCAATTATAGAATGGTGCTTGAAAGGCTAATCAACTGCATGTTCTTCTCATAGCAACATCCCCCCTCTGCTTTTAACCGTGGAGAGCTTTCTATATAATTCCCTTATTCAAAGGTCACTTCGGATCATATAACCACATGGGAGTCTACTGTGCCTCCTGTAATTAACAACACAAGGTCCGCATTCTCAGCCTGGAGACTTTTTAAAGGAAAAGTTAATATTGTCCAAACCAGCTGATAACATTTTATAAGTACAAAGGCTTATTAACAAGCAAAATAGTGATGATCTATGTATAAAAGTAGTATTCATACGGTGTAGAAATAACTATATTTTCAAGATCCAGGCTTAGGGGCTTTAGCAATTTGCTTGATTGCAGGAAGAAGGAAACTTTCAAGATGGGGAAAAGAGGAGATAAAACTGGATTAAAGCCTACAAACATAGATTGCATTTGAATCCCCCCCGCCTCCCCAATATTTCCCCTCCATGAACTTGGAAAAACACAGTTTTAATTGGAGAGAGAAAGAGATGTTCCACTACAGGCATGGCACAGATGTCTATTGGTACCCAAATAAGATTATAGTCATCATCTCACTCCAGTCACTATTTCAAGGCTATTATTTTCAAAATGAGCTTTCATATAGAGAGGAAAGCATCAGTTTTTGAATGTAATCCTAGACTGATATTCAAATGTTCAGCAGCAGAAAGGTTTGCTAAAAATGTGTTTGTGTGACAGTGATACTAATATCTTTTTGAATATATACCATGTTTTAGAGACTTTAATCTCTGCATTAAAAAATCTTCAGTAACACATATTATGGACTCATAAGGATACAATTAAGGCTGCTGTGGAAAAGTTTAATGTATTTTGCAGTTTCTCCAAAACAAAAGCATCAACATCAAAGATAGATGTCATTATTTTTATTTAAATTATCTCTAGCCCCAGTGCTGTATTTAACAATATGGTGAAATTTGAAAATAAAGCTTGTAGTTGTAATTGCCTCAGAAACAAATGGAGGCTAATTTAATCTAGTTAAAGTCTTTTAAAAGAGTGATGAAATGGCTTTTTAAAATGTTCACTATACTCCCCCCACCAAGTCCCCTCCAAAATGTTGTTACTAAATTTGTAAATGTTTGTGGTGTGCCTTGGTGAATCACCCTAACATGGGTGGGTGTTTATGTTTTGAAGCAGTGTTTGACTCCAGCCTTTTTCTTTTTCTGCAGTCGACTACAGTTCTTGATAAGAGAATGGAAAGAACATTACACAACTGGGATTTTCCCCCCTTCATGGATTGAGTGCATTGTAAAGCCTGAATGGCTTCTCTGCTATCTGCTTCCCACATTGTTGGGGAATCCATGAATTAGAATATCTAATCTTGGGAACAAGGTTGCTTCCCCTCCTGTTACGGTAAAAGAGGAATATGAATGAATGAACACCCACACCCACATATCATGTACATGCACACATACCTCCATCTCTGTCTTTTCATGCTCTTCTTATCAATGGTTGTATGTTTTCCTTCCCTTCTTAAGTTGAAGAAAAAGATATTGGTATGAAGTGCATTTCCCTGGTATCCCTGCCTTTGCAATAGGCCAATTGCCATTGTTGTCTGCAACTAGTGTGTGGGGGGGGGAGAGAGGGGTTGGGGCAGCGGTGGGTAGAATGCAGTGGTGAAATTCAGCCGGTTCTATCCGGCTCTGGTGACTCGGTAACACCAGTGGCAGGAGGCTCCGCCCACCCGCCCGGACGTCATCACGTCCCATTTCTTACCCTCTGCGCATGCACAGAAGGCTCTGCGCATGCACGGAGGAGGCGCACACGCTCACATTTGCAAATTGGTAGCGAAGGTAAGTGAATTTCACCCCTGGTAGAATGCATACTGGCATTCCCCCATACTGGCAGAAAAAAAAAAGAATTGCTAATCAATATCCTGGTATTTGGGGGGTTTTGTTCATTTGATTGGACAACTTAAAGTCAATATGCTTCTTGATATAGTATGTGAAACATTCTGCATGTGGCCTTTGGTAGTTGCTGACAAAGCCTGTATTGAGGAAAGGAAAAGATAGGGAGTTATTAAGAGAGCAGTCATTGAGGAATTGGCTTGTTTGAGTAAAAAATGTATGGTAAGCCATTACCACTTCTGTAAAGACCAGATCAGGACATCCACAAAGTCAAGAGAAAGAGTGATTCTTTATTAAATTGGAATAGCCTACTCTATCTCAAAGCCCCAGAACTCTTGGCTCTCCTGTTGCTTTTGGTCTTTTCAGGTCTTTATAAAGAGGAGGAAGAAGGTAGGAACAGCCAAAAGAATGTGGACTGAACCACCGTCAAAGAGCCCAAGTAATTTTTAATTGTTTCAAAGCAAAGGCTTCAAAGCAAATATTTGTGCGTATATGTTTTGTGAAATTTGTTTTTATTTCCTCAATGAGTATTTCAATCTTGTAACTGAAATTTGAGTTTTCCACCAGATTGATACTCTCATGTGACTAAACCACACACATCAAAACAATAGGTTGCACAGCTGAGGTGTCAAGTCCCTGTAAAGGGCACAACAAAATTGGTCATGGAGGAACAACCCCCAATCACCAGAGAGCATGAGGTTGGTCCTGTAACGGACAGAATTGGTTTGCCAACCTCCAAAGATGGCCCCTCTGTGTAACTGCAACGTGTAAGAAATCTACTCAGGTATAAGATAAAAAACACTGGTTTCCTGCTGGAACACATTATTAGCTTGAGTGTAACCTACTTTAGCTGACACTAAAATGGAAGCTTTATTTTGAGGGCAGGTCTTTGACAAATGGTTAATTGGGGGACATCATTACAATTCAGTTGAATATGAGTGGCAAGGGCATGATAGCATCAGATTCAGCACTTTCTGAATATTAATAGTTTAAGGGAAAAGTGTATGTGTGTGAATGCATGTATATAACTCCACCCCACTTTTTTTAGTCTGCCATAATAAGATCAGCATGACCCTAAAATAACATAGCCCTGTTTTATGCTTGAAACTACCGTATTTTTCGGCGTATAAGATGCACCTACCGTTTTTGGTGAGGAAAACGAGAAAAAAATTTTTTGCCTCTGCCTCCCAGCAAATTTGCCTCGTTGCAGCAAACAGCAGATAGTCTGCTTTACTTTTATTTTCATTTTCAGCATAGCTTGATTAGCACAAGAAAAAAAAAATCTGCTCCCAGCAATTTACCTCCTTGCAGCAAGCATCAGTGGCCCTTGCAAAACAGCTGAGAGTCCGGAGGTGATCCAATCAACGTGCTAATTAGGCTGTGCTGAAGCTGAAACGAGCTGTTTCTTCTTGCTGCTTGCTGCAAGGAGGTAAACTGCTGGGATGCAGAGGCCAAAGGGTAGGGGCCAGTGGGGGGGGCGAGGCTACATTCGGTGTATAAGACACACCTAAATTTTCACCCCCTTTTAGGGGGGGGGAGAAAGGTGCGTTTATACTCCAAAAATATGGTAATTAAGACAGATTATTAAGAATTCAAACTAGTAAAAGAAACAGGTAAGGGGTAGTGACTGTCAGATTGCATTTCTTTTGAAATGAAAAGACATTTTGTAGATAAGCATTTTCAGGATTTGGAGTCAAAGAGCTAGCTAGCTAGCTACTGTATAGAGGTAAATTATTTGACGGAATTCACTTTTCTTTTTGGAAAAAGATAAACTGAAAGTCAAAGCTGTGATTGTCAGCACCATGCCACCTGGATTTATGTTGGGATTTGTTATACTTATAGCATTGCAGCTGGACAGAATCAAGCTAAGTGGAGCAAAATCCTGGAGGAGCTCAGCACTAGTTGCAGTTCTTAGTAGCAGCCTCAGCCTTGAGATGTTGCTCAAGGATGGTGTGGGAATATTTTCTCCTTCCTTGTCAGCTTTTTCTTTGTTATTGTGAGCCACCACATCCTTAGGAGTATGGTTAGTATTAGAACTGGTTTGTCAACTGCAGTATTTCATAGAAAATAACAACCATGCTTCTATGTTGGGTGCTGTGGTAGCTTCTCAATTATATAATTGTAAAACAATCTGTCTGGTACTGCTGTTAGATATTGTTTGAAAATTCCAATTGGTTCAAAAAGCAGCAATCTGCTTCTTAGTGGCAGTGAGTCAAAATAACTTCTGGACCAATTCTGATCTATGCGGGCTATTTGTTTCTGTGCAAAGTTCAACACATTGGTTTCAGTGCGAAATCCCCAAACAACCTTTGTTCAATTTATCTGCAACAATATATTTTCTATTCAGTGAATACCCTTTGTATCCTGTTCCATGCTCCCTCTTTGGCAGAGTGTAGGAGAATGACAAGGAAATTTTTATTTTTGTATAAAGTTTTTCATCCAAAGTCCTGTTTGCAAAACAGTTTGCCAGGTCAGCTTAGTTTAACTTTCAAAAGCTCAGTACAAGCATTCTTGGTTGAGTGCAATCTTAGCAGGAGTTTAAGACCTGTTATAACTGTTTTAAGTTCCTCGGCACAGGATCAATGAAAACAAGGTAGTCTCTCTCTGCAGGTCTATTATTTATAATGGGGATAACACTGCAGTTGGATGCCCTATTGCAATTCAGTAGTAATAACGCTACAGTTGTTATCACGGTACATAATTTTAAGCCTTAACAGGGTGACTGGGTTAAATTCATTTTTAAAATATATAATTAAGTAATATTTTATCTCCTGTACTCATTTATTTTTTACTATTGCCATGCTATTTTCTGGGGTACGGTTAGGTATGTACTTCTTTTTTAAAAAGTTGATTAATCCTGATCCAAAAGAAGCAGGAACAGAAAAACAAAGTTAGTTGAAGAAGCTGGTTTTCCAGCACAGTCATAATATGAACATATTCCTCCACTTTCTCCATATTAAATGCATGTTTTCTAAGAACTGGCAGGATTACCGGTAATTCATGTTTCAAATCTTCCAAGTGTTTTTATTGTCTCTACCAGAGTATATTTTTGGCAAGATCTTTGGCTAAATATATATAATATTTTTTTTAAAAAAATCTATCTGTCTGTCTGTCTGTCTGTCTATATATAGTGAAAACCACTCACACATTAATCACAAAATCTCCAGAACCGTAAAGCCTACAAACTTGAAACTTGCCACGAATGTTCCTCTTGGCTTCTAGGTCTCCTAGATCACCTCAGATGGGGACTGTAGCCAAGAAATTAAAAGACGCTTGCTTCTGAGGAGGAAAGCTATGGCAAATCTAGACAGCATACTAAAAAGCAGAGACATCACCCTGCCAACAAAAGTACATCTAGTCAATTTTATAGTTTTCCCAGTTGCAATGTATGATTGTGAAAATTGGACCATAGGAAGGGCTGAGCGCCAAAGAATTGAGGCAAAGCATGGGTATCCAGCTAGTTATGTTATATGTTAGTTAATCTGAGAAGACATTTTTTGAGATATACACAAAATACAGAAAGAGTAAATAATGTCTACCGTATTCTGCAAAACTCAGTTCTAGATTATTGTTTTTTTCTTCTGACATAGATCTTGTCATAAATGTCTGAAGCCGCTGCTAAGAATAAATTAATTTCATGTGGACTCTGATTCTTTTGTTTTCTTTATTGCAACAGTTATTCAGGTAGAAGCCTGAAGGAAATCAGATTTTGGTTTTCCATATGTTTTTCTATAAATAAATAATCAAGGAATCTACTTGGAAGTAGAATGTAGTTAAAAGTCAGATGTATAGCTTTTCAATCAGAATGTTCCCACATTTTGATAAAAGTGAGGAGGGCATGTTGAGCAGTTGCTGTATTACCTAAGCAACATGTTGGTAGATGGAATGTAATTTCTTCAATGTTTTGGATTAATGAGTTTATAGAGTAGATACAAAGTACCATTATTAGATAAAATAAATGTAATCAGTGTGGCTGAATGTGTAATTAGATAATAGCTATTCATATTGTTGATTCAAAGTGTGTAAACCTGATGTAGAATTCTCTTGGTGTTGTATTTTTAATATGTTTCTGTTGTCTGCAGGATCACTAGACAACACCTACCGATCTCTGAAGTACACTTCAAATTTGTTTGATATGTGTATGTGCTTATATTGTTTATATACAGTATGTCTGTCTATGTAAAAATAGGTAAAATTTCATGAGATAGCCATGTATAATTAGATTTCTATGATCTTATGTGATATTGGTGATTACTTTAAAAATGAGAGAGAGAGAGAGAGAGAGAGAGAGAGAGAGAGAGAGAGAGAGAGAGAGGAAATGTAAATTCTGGAGAGTTAAATATTTGTATATAAAGAATATCTTAAAATACTTCCTTATAAATTAGATGCTTTGTGTTAGAAGTTTGTAGAGGGAATTGATTCCAGAAGAATTACCTGTAAAATAAGATTAAACGGATTGATTAAGGGCATCAGAGACAGATAGCAGTGAGAAAAACTTAACGAAAAATTGGCTTTAATTGATTGGCTGCATTATACATCTATTGTGTGCATATTATACATTTATTGTGGAGAACTTGGAAATTTAAATAGGCACTTTCTGTCAGCACAAGATAAACATGATGCCTCCCTTTAAAAGAATGCTAAATATTATTATTGTGTTCTCACATTTTTTAAATCTCCATCTGATTATAAAATTTGTTTTGAAATAAAGTTAATAGTCTTCTTGCACTCCAGATGAAAACCACTTGAACAAAGTAGTGCTTAAGATTCATATTGTAGGCATCTAAGAATTTATATCTAAATAATCATTTTTTCCATCTCCCAATGTTGTCTTCTTTTGAATCAGTGTTCAGCCTGAATGCAGTCTTCTTTTTCAAGGATCCTGGTGTTGATAAAGCAGTTTGGGGAAAATGTGTGGGATTATGAATGAGTGTGCTGCTAGTAAAACACAGACAAGATATTTTCTAATGTCTCATTCTGCATCTTCCTTTTTGCCAGTGAATAGCAGATATTAAGGGATTAAGAGATTTTCCTGCATCTACCTTTCTGTAATAGAGAAGACTTGGAACTCCAAACTGACCTGCTGATAATGCATTTCTAATATTGAACAAGTTTCGTATGTGGAGAAGAGTCGCCTTGTGGAGAGATGAGTGGCACACAGAATTAATAATAAAATAAAAAGGAGGCTTTATTTAGAACGTTCATAGCATAATTTTACAATCTGTAAAATGTTTTGTTATATTTAAATATTTTGATGCAAATAGGACTACTAAAATGAATACTAAAAAAAAGCCATTCTGGATAACAAAAAACATTAAATTTTCCGTGTCCCCTTTCTTTGCTTTAATTGAAATGAAATACAGAGCTCATTGTTGAGGAGGAATTTTGATAGTTTTAGCTGAATGCGATATTCTGCAGTATGAAATTCCTAAAACATTAATATTTATCCTCCCCTCTTAGTTCTTTTCCTTCTCAATTTTTAATATTTATTGTTTTGATGACCAATATATTTGAAATAACAAGGCTGCGGTGCAGTATGTTCGTTTACTTGGGATACATCTCATTCTACCCGTTGAGATTTAGCTATGGTTGGACTTCTGTGCAGCAGGCATAAGATGTGTGTGACTGAAAGCTGTACACATAATTTCCACATTAGTATATCCCACTGCATTTCAGATTATACATTTATGTTTTTGTGTTTCTTCCAGTATATATTTTGCAAAAGGTTAAAATGAAGTATTTAAATAAATACAGACAATTATTGCATTTCTGCTGTGCACTTGTTTGCCCATTATTTGTAAAATAAGTTCTCTTGCATTGTTTACACAATTATTATTTTCCTGTAATTTTTTTTAAAAGCCAGTAAATTTGCTTAGCAAACAGTTGTATCCTTTTAACCTAGCTATTGAAAAATACATGTTGTGTTAACCATGAAATTAATAGATCACTTGGGGGTTGAAATGCACAGTTTTGGCAAACATTCTAGCCAGTTTGGGGTCTTTTCTTCTTCACATAGCCTTTATTCCCTGTCACTTCTTTCTTGTGTTCTTTGCTAAGGATTAGCATCTAAATTAGTATTTTTCAAACTTGGCAACTTTGAGATATGGACTTCAGTTTCTGGATGGGGAATTCTGGGAGTTGAAGTCCTCATATCTTAAAGTTGCCTAATTTGAAAAACAGTGATCTAAATAAAATGCTTGTTTCCTTTGTGGGTGAAGACCAGACTATTTTGAAGTGTTTTTGTTTTGTTCATTAAAATACCACTTTAATTATTGCGAAGGCAAGCGGTGGCTCAGTGGCTAAGATGCTGAGCTTGTCGATCGAGTCGGGAAAGACTAGCACATATGTTCGAGGGGAACCTTTACCTTTACCTAATTATTGCTCTTGGAATGCTTATTATATAAAAAAACAATTTGTTGCCTTCCAGGTATTTTCAAATATAATTTCCCATAATTTTTAGCCAGATCGCCAGTTTTAGCTAAGAATAAAAGCAACAGTGGCTTCTTTTAAGATATACTTTAGTTGGTGTAGATCAGGGGTGTCAAACTCACATCATCACGGAGTCGTCACGTGACATATTGTGACTTCCCCCCCTTTGCTAACCTGGGCGTGGGTGTGCCAAGTGCATGATGCATCCGGCCCATGGGCCGCAAATTTGGCAGCCCTGGTGTAGATTGTGTCTATATTTAAATTAATAGTTTTTTTTAAAGGCCCATTTTGTCAAATACCTAATATTTAATGCTAACATTAGCACATCCTCATATTTGTGAGAATCAATTTTTTAATGCCCTCTTCTTTTTGTGCTTGTTTATGACATTTGTTTAGCAAAATTTTTTTGTCTCTTTGATTTTGTCTCTATATATCAGTGACAGTTAGAAGTGTAAACTATTTTGAATTCCAAATTAGTTTAAGTTTGAAAGCGTTTGTTAGGACCATACTGGGAATGAGAATTGTGTTTTATTTGAACCTGTAACTGGCAAAGGTGTTTTGTACCTAGTTTAGGCAGTATGTTTTCACAGCTCTGCAAAAGAGTTGTGCCTTTTCCAGACCTGCATAATAATTGGGCCATCTCAGGAAAATAGGAGTTTGACTTAAAGAGACAGGCAATAGTTCCCATCCCAGCTTGTTGCAATAATTGTAAATTTAAGAACTGAGGCTTGAAATTGTGTTTTCCTCTTTTCTACCAACCCCTTTTTCTTTGTGTGTGATGTAAGTCTAAATAAAACTTATTTTTCAAATAAGGTCTCTCTCGCCTCCTCCTCACCAAAACAGAGCAGAAATGATTTCAGTAAAATAAAAAGGAAGTTTCCAGGATATATAAGAACTGAAATATGGTAGAAAGTCAGATTTTTTTGTACCTAGAAATTTTTTTGACGAAGTTATGATGATCTATCCTATCTTACTACCTGAAAGATAAGCAACTATTAACGGTGAATGTTAATGGCCTTAATGCTCCGACAAAGAGAAGATGTATCTTATCAAAAATTGTTAAAGCCAAAGTGGATATAACATGTTTACAAGAGACCCATATTAAACTATCGCAATCTAATTTATTGAAATGCCCAAAAGCAGGGAAATTGTTTGTAGCGGTTTCGGAGGAGAGAAAGAGAGGAGTGGCAATGTATGTAAAGGAACATCTCTCACCGAAACAAGTATTTTCAGATGAAGAAGGAAGATTACTAATCCTAGAGGTGGAATTGTTGCAGAGCAAGGTACTATTGATAGGAATTTATGCTCCCAACACCAAACAGAGATCATTCTTTCGAAGAATACAAAGAGAAATTCGAGATTTGGAATATGAGCAAGTATGTCTCTTGGGCAACTTCAATGCAGTAATCAATAGGACACAGGATTACAAAACAGGGGAAAACTCAAAAAAGGGAAACAGAGGACAAGATAAGAGGATCTTACCAGCTATTTGTAATGAAATGAGAGATGAACTAGGATTGAAAGATATTTGGCGTGAGCACAGTTCGACAGTTGAACAATTCACTTATTATTCTCCCAGGCACAAATCATGGTCTAGGTTGGACATGATTTGGATGTCACAAGAACTTAACTCTCAAGTGACAGAGGTTAGGATTATGCCGAATGACTGGGTGGACCATAGCCCAGTATTAGCTGTATTAAACAAAGAAGGGAAAAATAGGAAGAGGTGGATGATGAGATCAGAGATTTTGAAAGAATTTGAATTTACACAAAAGCTTAAGACAGAAGTGACCTTCTTCTTTCAAGAAAATAGGACACCAGGAATGCCTCTTCAAATAGTCTGGGATGCTGCCAAAGCCTTTATAAGAGGTCTTATTATCAAACACATGGCTATTAAACATAAAAAAGAAGAACAAGAGAGGGGTGAGATACTAAGCAAATTAACAAAGGCCGAGGAACAATTGCAATATAACCCATTGTCTATTGAAGCAAAAGAACAGATAACATTGTTAAAACACCAACTTAATCTCTTGGATCTGGACAGGTTGAAAGATAAGATAAAGGCAGCAAGGCAAAAACACTTGGAGTCAGCTAACAAACTAGGAAGATGGTTTACATTTAGGTTAAAAAAGGAGAAACAGAGTAGAATTGAACAATTAGAAGATAAGGATGGAAATCTAATAAAAGATAAGGGAGGGAAAGAAAGAATTGCAGTGGATTTTTACAAGGAATTATATAAAAGGAGATTTTAGCAGGTGTGACGAAAAATTATATAGAGAATTTGGATCTATCTAAGATACCCAATTTAACGAAAGAAATTTTGGATGAGGAAATTATCCTAACAGAGATTGAAAAAGCAGTAAAGAAACAGGAAAATTTAAAAACACCGGGCACAGATGGACTCCTGGCGGAGTTATATAAAACATTGTTTGAGGTAATGGGAGAACATATGAAAGATTTATTTAACGAAGTTCTTGGAAAAGCAGAAATTCCCCACTCATGGAGGGAGGCTAATATCAGTTTAATACCTAAAGAAGATCCTCTTCTGGTAGACATTAAAAACTATAGACCAATATCTCTTCTGAATTCGGATTATAAAATTTTTACAGCAATCTTAGTAAATAGATTAAAGAGTTTTCTAAATGAATTTATACATACCGATCAAAATGGGTTTTTGCCGTCATGACAAATACGAGATAATTTGAGAGTCAAGTTAAATGTACTTGAATATTATGAAGATCACCCAGGTAAACAGGTTGCATTAGTTTTTATACACGCCCAGAAGGCATTTGATAGGGTCAATTGGGAGTTTATATTATTACAGTTAGAATACATGGGCTTTGGACAAAGATTTATAAACGCAGTTAAAGCCATTTATTCCAAACAAACGGCTAGATTACTGATAAATGGGGACTTGACGGAAGAATTTTCTATTGGCAAAGGCACAAGACAGGGTTGTCCTCTTTCCCCCTTACTTTTTATATTATCGTTAGAAACACTACTGCATAAAATAAGAAACGAGGAAAAAATAAAAGGTCTTGAAATTGGACACCAGGTATATAAAACTCAGGCCTTTGCAGATGACATGGCTTTTATTTTGGAAGATCCCATAAAATCTGGTTTATCCCTGTTAGAGACAATTGAAGAATTTGGGGCGGTAGTAGACCTATTAATTAACAAAAAGAAAACAAATATATTAACCAAGAACGTTTCAGAGGAAGATAAGAAGGGTTTACAGGAAGCGATTGGATCAAGAATAGTCAATAAAATTAAATATTTGGGAATTTGGTTAATCGGCAGATGCTCGAGCATACAAGAGGATAATTATAATAAATTATTAACTCAAATAAGAAAAGACCTTGACAAGTGGGGTAAAATTCAACTATCACTTTTGGGACGGGTAACAACAATAAAATCTTACGTTTTACCGAAGTTTAATTTTTTGTTTCAAACTGCCCCAGCAAATCTATCAAAAAAATTCTTTATGGATCTAAATCAAGCAATAACCAAATTTATTTGGCAGGGGAAAAAACCCCGGATTAAAAAAAAAATGATGCAGGAGATCAAAGAAAGAGGAGGCCTGGGTTTACCACGCTGGGAGAACTACTATTCAGCCGCTCTGTTAGTCTGGGTAAAAGAATGGATCACCTTAGGCAATAGCCGTCTTCTCAAGATAGAAGGCCATGATTTACAATAGGGCTGGCATATGGCACTCTGGCGGGATACCACTCCACAAAGCAAATGGTTTACTCAGCATTATATAAGGAATATCTTAATTCGAAATTGGGAGAAGATCAGTAAAAAATACTATATTAAAACACCATGCTGGATATCACCTCTAGAAGCGTTGATTTATCCAAAATTATATAACTGTGAAAAAATTAATGTACGAAGACTTGCTGAATGCACGAGGAGAGCTAAAGCCAAAACAGGAGTTGAATTCCCAGGGACTACAATTGGATTGGTGGACCTATCTACAGATTCAATCGAAATATAAAAAAGAGATAGGAAAGGTATAAATGTTGATTTGCAGGAGTTAGACAAAATCTTGATGGGCCAGGAAAAAGGCATGATCTCTAAAAACTATAAACTGTTGATGAGGTTAGAGATTGGCGACAAGATAATAAAGGATACAATGATTGCCTGGGGCCAAAATTTTGGCTACTCAATTCATCTGGAAAAATGGCAAGAGATTTGGTGGGGGAATATGAAGCTAGTAGTTTCTATGGCATATAAAGAAAATATTTACAAGATGCTATATAGATGGCATCTCTCCCCCGATAGACTGGCCAAAATGTTTACTGGACAGTCCGCTGAATGCTGGAAGCGTGGGTTTGAGCGTGGCACTTATTATCACCAATGGTGGACGTGCCCAGAAGCAGTAAAATTTTGGGGAAAAATAAAAAAGTGGCTCAACGAGATCTTAAACCAAGAGATTGAATGCTTGCTCGGCTCCAAACCGGAAAATATTAAAAAAGATTCATGGTACTTTGCATTACATATTATCACAGCAGCGAGATTAACATATGCTCAATTCTGGAAAGAGAAAAATACCCCATCAGAGGAAGCAATTATAAAGAAGATTTTGGATTGTGCGGAAGCAGATAAATTGACTAAAAAACTGAAAGATAGAGACCAAACACAAACATGTTTATCTTGGGGAAAACTATATATTTGGCTAACAAAAAGAAAACTATAATCCCAAACTAGATTAGGAGTCATATTTATTGAAGAATTTATATTATACAAGTAAAGTGAGGTCGGATAGACCTAATTGATTTATAAATGTAAATTAAGTTGTTCTGCCTCCCCCAGAATGTAACATAGATATATTGTACCGAATATTAAGTTATTAAGGTACTACTTATAGGCATGTATGTTATTTGTTTTGTTGTTTTGTTTGTCATTTATCTGGTGTGTTGTCTTCTTTTTTAATGACAAATGTAAATAAAGATTTTTAAAAAAAAAAAAAAAAGATAAGCAACTCTTTATGATTTGTAGGGGAAAAAGAATATTTCTCATTTTATATCAACTAGTTCCTTCTCTCTAATAACAAAAGTAGTAACAATAATAAAAGCCTAATAATAGGAGACTGCTTTCCTTCTGAGAGGGATTTCAAGCTTATTTAGTGTCCCAGGTTAAAGAAATAAAGTAATGTTTTGCAAACATTAATAGCAGGGGCGGATTTCAAAACCCATCACTACCGGTTCGCACGTGGGCGCTGCTTCCGCACATGTGCAGAAGCGTCTGGGCAGGTGGGCAGAGCCTCCCATCACCGCCACTACCGGTTCACCTGATCCGGGGTGAACCGGTAGCAACCCACCACTGATTAATAGCTATTTGATAAGGTCAGTGAAAAGTAAAATCGTTATTCTTTTTGTGTTTTAAAGCTTCAGCATGAGTCAAATGTCAAAAGGTCAAATATAACAAACAGAAGTATTCCTTGATGGGATGAGGGAATGGTGTAACTGTTTTATGCTCTTTCAGAAATGTCTTTCTCATGTTTCATATCTCCCTATTTAAGTACAGGTAGTCCAGGACTTACAACCATTCGTTTAGTGACTGTTCAAAGTTAAAATACCAGTGAAAAAAATGAAGTATGATTGTTTTTCCACATTCTCCACAGTCATGTGATCAAAATTTAGATGCTTGGCAACTGGTTCATATTTATGACGGTTGCATGGGAGGGCACATTCACTCAACAGTTGTGTTACTAAGTTAACAACTGCAGTGATTCACTTAACAACTGTGGCAAGAAAGGTCGTAAAATGGGGCAAAGCTCACTTAACTGTCTTGTTTAGCAATGGAAATTTTGGGCTCAGTTGTGTCGTAAATCAAGGACTACCTTTACTCCTGTTACTTTGTTTTCTGTTGATCATAAGGGATGTGAAGGCATTTCTGTAAGCTTCCTATCCAAGTCTACCAAAGTTCCCCAATCACTTGTCCTCTAGTAAAATGATACTGAAGTCCCATCATCTTATGAAGCATTGACCATAGTCGTAGGAGATAATGGGGCAAATTTAGAGAGTTGGCAGCATGGTGAAGATCTCCATAGGATGGCTTTTTTTTCTACAAGGAGTGCCTTCACATTACATACATACATACATACATACATACATACATACATACATACACACACACACACACACACACACACATACATACAGTCTTATGGCACCCAAATAGGGATAATAGCCAACTAAATTTGCTTTCAGCAAAAGTTGTGATTTAGTATTTTGTTTCTTGATATAAAATTCTTGATAGTTTATCTGCTCCTTTTTAAGTTCTAAATTTTTAATTTCTAAAACCTTGTAAATCTTTATTTTCTCCTATAGTCGGGCACGGCAGTCAGGATGGGTGGAGACTTGGTTGAGCTTCCATTGGACCGGGTCTGCAGAAATAAGGGAAGTCCCTCCTCCTGACTGTGCCTGTCAGTTTTTCGACTCGGTCGAGTCCGGACCAGTCGTATCTAGGATAGCTCCGTCAGAAAGTGAATTCTCCAAAAAAAAAAAAAAAAAAACAGAGAAAGAAGGTGTTTTAGATAGCTTTTTGCCTGCTATCTATTCCAGCGAGAGGCTTAGCTCCGCTGAAGACCGCTCAGCGGTTCAATTGCCGGCTGGCAATTGCGTCGCCCGCGCGCACGAGTTCGCTCCGTCGCGTTGGGCCCTTTCACACCAGGCAGCGGTAGAGGCGGCGTGAGGACGACGCTTATCGTCCAGCGACCCGATTTTGGCGCGGCGCGATCCCGCGCCTCTGCTTAGTGCTGTACGCCAGCTGGCTAGCACTTTAAGGAAGCCCCGCCTTGGATCGGCAGTTTGAGGCCTCAGGGGACGCCGCGGCCTAGCCTTTGCATTCGGCCTGCAGTTTTTAGCGCGAAGGGGATTCCGCGCTTCTGGGGTTGCTTCGACCGGCTGGCTAGGACCCCATCCCGCCTTTTCTCTGCTCCACGAACAGTTCCAGCCCTTTAGCAGCGCAGTGAGTACAGCACCGGGCGGTTCTGGCTAGGCCCTTTGCATTTTGGAGTTTTGGCGGCCACATTATAGCCCTTCAAGATGGCGGACGCCAGGGCTAATAGCAGGGGCGGCAAAGGAAAGCGCACTCAGGCCTTAAGGGACCCAGAAGAGGGTACTTCCTCAGGGACTCAGATAAAAAAGCCCAGGCTCCAAGGTTCTTCTCAGGTCCCTATGTCCAGGGAGGAGAAGAGAAGGCACAACGCGATGGAGAAGGCCTGTAATAAGGCGGCCTCTAGGGCTAGGCCCGAGCCTTCTTCCTCATTGTCTGAGATCGCCAGGCCTGCATCTGCCTCAGTGTCAAGGGAGGAGGTTCCTCAAACTCCTCTTGCACCAGATCTGTCTCCAGATATATCAGTCTCAGAGGAGGCATTAGTCCCGGGGCCTGGTTCTGTCTTTCCTTCTATGGATGTGGAGGCCCCTGGTCCACAGATAGTCATAGATCCACTTCCCCAGACCTCTGGGACTCAGGATAACCAGACTTCTCAAGGCCAGAAGCTAGATGTTACTCCAGCCTTGGCCCAGTTGATTGCTACTTCCATCAGGCAAGGGATTGCACAAGGGCTTCAGGAGAGATCTTCCTCCAAGGTTTCAGAGTATTTGAGCCGCCACACACCTTCTACAAGTTCTCATCCTTTGCAGGCCTCTTCTCAGGCCCCTGCGAGAGCAGTTTCTCCTTCCAGGGACAGTCAGGGCTCCCTTTCTGGAGAGGAAGAACAGGTCATCATTGAACAAGACTTATCTGAGGATGAGGGGTTAGAGCCTGATCAACCTCCCTTTGTTGGCTTATTTCGCCCTCAAATGTTCCGCTCCTTGTTACACAAGGCCCAGATCACCACTGGCCTTGGTCTTCCAGAAACCAAAGACCAGCCTCAACCAGGGACATCAGCTTCTTCCTCTGCCTTGTTTGAGGTCCCCACAATTCAAACCGAAATTGTGCCAGCACCTAAATTGTTTACAGAGGTGTTGCAGAGACAATGGAAAAATCCCAGTACAGGTCCTATCCCTAACAGTCTGGATAGGCGTTTATATAATTTGGCGTCGGAGTATGCTTCTCTTTTGCAGATTCCTTCTGTGGATGCACCAGTAGCAGCCCTTTCATCACCTTCACCTTCTTCAGGCCCTGCAGAGGAGTCTCTAAGACCGGAGGAGAGAAAGGCGGAACGTACGCTTATTAAGGGTCACCAAGCAGCAGCCTGGTCTGTCCAAGCAGCGTCGGCTGCGTCCTTTTTTAATCGAGCATCAATCCTCTGGTTGAAGCAGCTGCAAGGTCGTATACCCTCTACTGATGTGAGAACACATCAAGATATCAACAAAATTCTAGCAGCAGTAGAATTTTCGGCGGATGCCACCTTGAACGCGGCCAGATTTTCCGCGAAAGCCATAGGCACCGCAGTCACTTCCCGGAGGTTATTGTGGTTAAAATATTGGCAGGCTGATGTGCGTAACAAATGGCGTCTTGCTTCGTCGCCATATGAGGGTGACAAACTTTTTGGTCCTTCACTTGAGCCCCTTCTAATTGAGACCAGAGACCACCGTAAGATCTTGCCAGCCATGTCTCGCAGGGCAGAGAGTCGTTCTTCTGGCTCCTTTCGATCACAGTCCTTTCGAGGCTCCGATCCCGGCTATTTCCAGCAGAGGTCTCAGCGCCCCTTCCAACAACGGGGGACTTTTCATCAGGACAATCAGGTCAGACAGGGTCCCAGATACCCCCCCAGGAGATCCCAGAGGGGTGGTAGAGGACGTCCCTTCCGAAGGTCTCGCTAGGAATCTGGTTCCTGCCCAACTGGGAGGCCGTCTGGCCCTTTTCTCCCAGGCCTGGGAGAATAGCATTACTGATGAGTGGGTTAAGAATACCATCAAATTTGGCCTTTCCCTGGAGTTCTTGTCTACTCCTCCTTGTAGATTTATACGTTGCCCAGTCTCTCTTAACAGAGTGAAACGGGCTCAGGTAGAAGCAGCTATTGGTCACTTATTGTCTATTCGGGCCATACAACCCGTTCCTCCTTCCGAATTTGGCCAAGGTTTTTACTCCCGCCTCTTTTTAGTACAAAAGTCCTCGGGGGATTGGTGCCCTATTCTTGATTTGAAAGCCTTGAACCGGCACATAACTTATCGCCGGTTCAAGATGCATTCCTTACAAACAATTTTACTTTGTATTCGGGAAGGAGATTTTTTGTCCTCCGTGGATTTAACTGAAGCCTACCTCCACGTTCCCATCCTTCCCAACCACCGTAGGTTCCTCCGTTTTTGTTATAATAACAAGCATTTTCAGTACCGTGCCCTTCCCTTTGGGTTATCCTCAGCTCCCAGGGCCTTTACCAAGATAATGGCTTCCCTTATGGGATATGTAGCCACCATCCCAATCAGGGTCTCCTTTTATTTGGATGATGTTCTAATTTTGTCACGTTCTTTGCAGCAGGCACAGACAGACCTAGCTACCACCCTTCAGGTCCTCCAGAACCATGGGTTCTCGGTAAATCGGTCTAAGAGCCATTTAACCCCTTCTACTAGGATTCGCCACTTAGGGGCGGTTATTGATACCTTGTCCTCCGAGGTCTTCCTTTCACCAGACCGGGTTGACAGCCTCAAGGGGTTAGCTAGCCGAATACAAGATAGGGGGGCTTCTTCCGTCCTCTCCCTCTCTCGCCTTCTTGGCAAGATGGTGTCTACCTTTGGAATAGTTCCTTGGGCTCGTTTACACTGCCGGGACTTACAATGGCTACTACTACCTTTTCAACGTTCCCATAGGGACAACTCGGCCACGAGACTGATCTTACCTCCTCCAGTTCTACAGTCTCTCTCCTGGTGGACGTCGGAAGCGTTGTTAAAAGGGACCAAGTTCCGAGAACCTCACCGTCTTCTTATCACGACGGATGCCAGCTTGTCAGGGTGGGGCGCTCATCTAGGTCCCCACCTGGCTCAGGGCCATTGGTCAGAGAGAGAGCAACGAATGAACATCAATGTGCTCGAACTGCGGGCTATCTTCCTCGCCTTAAAAACCTTCAAACCTCACGTCCTTCACCGGGATGTCCTGATTCGTACCGACAATGTAACAGCCAAGGCACACGTGAATCGCCTGGGGGGCACGCGCTCCAAGGCCCTAATGCGAGAAGCACGACGGTTGGGCCTATGGGCGGAAACCCACCTGGCATCGGTACAAGCAGCTCACATCTCCGGGATTCACAACCAGATGGCCGATTCCCTCAGTCGGGCTCCGATCGACAACGCAGAGTGGTCCATTTCTCCTCAACTGTTCCAGGAAATAGTCCGCCGCTTCGGGCTTCCAACGGTGGACCTCTTCGCCAGCGCTTCCAACCATCAGCTCCCTCGGTTCTTTGCCAGGTTCCCCTGCCCCGAGGCGGAGGCAGTGGATGCGCTGCGGTGTCCGTGGCCGCCCAGACATCTTCTATATGCCTTTCCCCCAATCAACCTCTTGCCCAGGGTAATACGGAAATTACTACAAGAACAGGCGGAGATGATTCTCATTGCCCCATCCTGGAACCGGCGTCCTTGGTTTGCAGACCTCGTGTCCCTGTCGGTTCAACCACCCTGGCGGATACCAGATGATCAGGTGACACTCTCCCAGGGTCAGTTACAGCATCTGGACCCTCTCTGGTTCCAGCTCACCGTCTGGCGGTTGAGCGGGGGTTGCTAACCAGACTCCCCTTATCGGAAGGAGCCATCTCTACTATCCAGGCAGCACGAAGGGCCTCTACTACCCGCATTTATGAATCCACCTGGCGTGCCTTCTCGTTGTGGTGTAAAAGGCGACGTCATTCACCTACGTCGGCTTCAGTTCTTCTGGTCATTGAGTTCCTGCAGGAGGGCTTTGTCGCTGGTCTCTCTCCGAACACTCTTCGGCGCCAGGTGGCGGCGCTTTCCACGGTATTGTCCAGCTCTCCCACGGATCCTTTGTCCAAGGAACCTCTAATCCGACAATTTTTACGAGGCGCGACGAACATCCGACCGCCCGCAGTCCATAGGTACCCTACCTGGGATTTACCTAAAGTCCTACAGGCCCTCACTGGGCCACCCTTTGAGCCTATCCGAGACATTTCCTTGAAGCACCTTTCTTTCAAGGTGGCCTTCCTGGTGGCGGTGACCTCGGCCCGTCGAATTTCAGAGATGGCGGCCCTTTCAATCCGGAAAGAGCTATGCATTTTCCACCAAGACAGGGTGGTACTCAGACTGGACCCTTCCTTCATCCCGAAGGTGAATTCCATTTTCCACCGATCCCAAGAAGTAGTCCTCCCAAATTTCTGTCCAGCTCCTCGCCATCACCTTGAAAAGCGTTGGCATACCCTGGACGTTCGACGAGCGGTCAAGGTTTATATCGCCCGCACTGCAGCCTTCCGACGCTCAGATGCACTCTTCGTGTCATTCTTACCTTCCTCCCTGGGATCTAAGACATCCTCGTCCACCTTGGGCCGATGGATTCGAGCGTGTATTTCCACGGCCTATGAGGCTTCTGCGCTTCCTGCTCCTCGCAACATAACAGCTCATTCTACACGAAGTGCGGCCACGTCAGCGGCTTGGTCCACTCGGGCCACGATTGATGAGATTTGTCGGGCAGCCACCTGGGCTTCGCCTTCCCCTTTCGTCCGTCACTACCGCCTGGACAAGTTTGCATCAGCAGACGCTGCCTTTGGGCGTAGGGTTCTCCAAGGTGTCCATACATCCTCCTGAGTGCGGGACCGGTCTTCTCCCGCCCGACTGGACACCTCGCTTTGGTATGTCCCATCCTGACTGCCGTGCCCGACTATAGGAGAATGGGCGTTGGTACTTACCTGATACGCCTCTTCTCTGACTGTCGGGCACGGCAGTCAGCCCCTCCCTGTGTGGGGGAAACCGGTCCCTGCACATTCTCACTGGGAAGGGGGCTGGGGTGTTTCTCATGTGCTTGTTTTCAATTCCTAGATACGACTTTCTGCACAGGCTCCCTCGTCTCAAAACTGACAGGCACAGTCAGGAGGAGGGACTTCCCTTATTTCTGCAGACCCGGTCCAATGGAAGCTCAACCAAGTCTCCACCCATCCTGACTGCCGTGCCCGACAGTCAGAGAAGAGGCGTATCAGGTAAGTACCAACGCCCATTCTAAATGGATTTTCTTCTAATGGGTATCCGTTGCATTACACATCAATTACATATTTTTCTGCTCAAAACACACATAAAAACTCTTATTCTTAGGATATTTTTTTCCTATTGCTTTTGGTGTAGGTAAATGCATACTCAGTAAAGAATAACACCTTCTCTTAAAAAGAAAGGAACTGTCAAAATTAAAGGAAGAATGTCATTTTTAAACTACAGCTTTACTGCAACACCCTTTAGCATCCATGACCAATATCAGCTGGCCTCAGTGTGTGGTCTGGGAAGTTAGAGTAGCTTTTGTTTAACTTAAGCTGCATGCAGTATGCAGAGTATCCTTTTAAAAATGCTCTGTTGAAAGAGGATTGGAAGCAAACTTGACAGACTGTTTATTATACAGTTTGCAATGCACCCAAATAGCTTCATTTTTCTGTCTCTCTGGTTGTGACTTGTCACTTCTATTTGACAAATCCTAATAATGACAAGACAAAAAGCAGCTCTTTTTTTTCTGATCAAGGGTAGCATAAATCAGGTGTCAGATCTTTTATTGGCACAACAAATCAATTTTTGTTTAATTGGAAGTTGCTGTATTTTTTGTCTAGCGTCCAATACATAAGAATATATACACATTATGTACAGTTTCAATGTGAACTATTAGGCATTTCAGCAGAATTTTTATATGGAGTGGAGAGAAAAACATTTCTTAATAAAAACCATAATGCTATCATTTATTTAAAATATTTTTATTACACATCCAGAAGACAGTATACTATTTGAACATACTGTATACTCCAGGCCTTTACAACTCATGGAGGGAAAAGAAGCCAAATTAGAACCTTTAGGAGGCCATGAGTTTTACTCCTGTCTTCAACATGAATCCAGTTGGGTGATTTTGGGCCAGCCATTCTCTGTCAGCCTTATAAAGGAAACAATGGCAAGTCACTTCTGAAATCCTGCCATGAAAACGGTAGGGATTTGTCCAGGTTGTCGCCAGGGGTCAGTCCTGACTTGAAGGCA
Organism: Pituophis catenifer annectens; assembly: GCF_029215685.1. NCBI lineage: Eukaryota > Metazoa > Chordata > Lepidosauria > Squamata > Colubridae > Pituophis > Pituophis catenifer. Next base: position 67,237,323 of record NW_027256883.1, read on the forward strand.
CAACATCAGCAGCAGCAACAAAAGAACAGCTGGTGCACAGATTGGTTGTTTGGCATTTGGAGGTTCTGCAATGGAGCGGGCAGAGTCCATAAGGCCTAGATACATTGGGTCATTCAGGGTGGAGGTGGTTGTGAAGACCTAAGTAGCTGTGGTGGATGGCAGCAATGACATTTAGTGGCAGTGGATTGGTTAGTTTTCAAAAAAACTGGTCGGCCACACAAGGTTTCTTGGCAGACTGTATATTATGCAAGCATAATGTACTGTTGTTGTTTTTTTAACAATACAGAGCATAAGGTTTCTCCACCTGTCATTCACAAGTTTTGTGATAGGCCATATGTTAACATCTCTTTCAAGTAAAGGGATCCAAGAGAAATAAATGAAATTTTGTGAGATGGTCATGTCACTTGAGGCAATCGTCATTTTGTCCTCCCAAATTCTGAAATTCCTGAAGTTATATAGGAGATCATCAGCGTCTCATAGGATTTGGTGATACTGCAGGATATTGCCTTCTTTGTGACATGTTTAATTTTAAAAGAAGGATTTTAGCTTAAAATATCATCAAATGCTGTGGATACCTTAGTGTCTCTAAATCTATTTTCCCAAGCAATGTAGTAGACAGATAATAACAGCACATTCATTAAAAACTTCCTAATTATTATAATTGGGAATCCATTTACCAGCATGTAAAACAATCTTTACAGACTGATGAAGAAGGTGTAATAGTATGATGAAGTACTATTCAGTAATAGACTGATGAAGGTGTAATAATAGTAGGTGTAAAAAGTAATAAAAAAACAAAAATAATTTATGAATTCAAATTCACAAGGATACTTCAAAAGGAACCCATGAATAAGTATTTTTGAATATGATCGGAGTCCTTGACAAGATTTAAAACCTTGTGCAATAATACATCCCCTGTTGAGACAGGAAAGGATGAGGTGGAATATACAGTCTTGCTGTTCTCCAAAGTTCCAATTTTACATGCTTAAATGGAGGCTAACACTGGTCTATTCGTTTGCTGTATCTTATTTTTAGTTGTGTCAATTGAACCGATAGACCTTTTTTGGCTTTTTTTAAAAAAATAGATATTAGTTGTATTTGTAAGTTGTTAAAATGAGTACAAAAGAAAGTATGCAATGGCCAACAAAAACAAAATCCTTTTGGTTTCATTGAGAATGAATTAAGTGTACTTTTCTGACTCATTGATACCATCTCAGATTTATGAATATTTAATTTGTATCTAAGTTAAGCTCATGATGTAATTTGTTTTGAATGTTAACTGATCCTTCTGTTGCTCATTTGAAATGGCCAGAAATGCAGCTTTTGTGAAAAAAAATACAATTAAGATTTTGATTGGGGAAGGCAGAAAAGAACTGTAGTGATATTTTCTAAGTACCAGTATGTCTAGATTTTGTTATTTATATTACAGTTGCTATTAACCAACCCACAGTTTCTGGTGATCATAAATTTAGCTCTGTCTGGTGTGAGTATTCTACAAGGAAAGTGTTTTTGAATAGTGTGTCTTTTTAATACAGAATATAAATATTTTATCAATTAAAACTGTATCCCCATCTTTTTTATAGAAGTTCAAGGTGATGTACATAATGTTTCTTCCTTCTGTTTATTCGTATACTAGTAGCTATTAAAGTTAAACTAACAATCATTGTGCAGAGAAACCGATGAAAAATATGAGCGTAGGAAATAGACAATTATAGCAATTTGGCTCTTCCAGTGGTCAGAAGTACAATTTACATTGACTACAGTAAATAAAATAAAAATTTTGTTGTGAAGAAGAATCCACTAAAATAAATACGTATAATTAATATCCTAAAGTAGTAGAGCTGTACAATATTTTGAGTTTGATTTGCTTCTGAATGTGTAGAATCATGAATGAGCACTGATTGTCACATTAAAGCAGCTTGGTCTGTTTCCAAAGTTGTCTGACTTCAGCAGAAGCCATACAATTGGTGTGTATGATCTTAGGAAAAACAAGGCTGCTTTAAAGAGTAAAATATGCCATTTTATACTTGAAGTTTTAATAGAGTCATTTTTCCCAATGCATACTTTTGGGGGGAAAGAATATGTATTGTGTTTTATTTTAATTGCAGTAGATTCCTTCCTTTCACAAAATTAGGAGAAATGTGCATGTATACATGTAATACTTTATAGGCAAAATAACAGATGCTCTTTCTGGTGTACTTTCCAGTAAATGACAAAATGCTACACATTTCCAGTGTTAACTAAATGGAGCTTTTAAAATCTGTTATGTGATAATAGAGAAAAGCCATTTAGCATTCACACTGTAAATGGATTTAACATGGGCAGAAAATGGAGTTTGTAACAGATTGTAATGATTCAAGTGGTATATATACGTATTAACATTTTCTGTTGTGATATTAAAATATTTCAGAGAAAATAAAATACAAAGTCTTGGTTTCTAACATAAGCACAAATTAATTAGAACTAAAATTCCAGTAAATTTGTCTGGATTGCATTTTGTTTGTGTTTTGTTCTGAATTCCCTTTTTATTGACAGCACATTGTGGCTAATGAAAAGCATATGTTTATTTTAAAATAATTTTATTAAGTATTGCAATCAAAAGATAGAAACTAATACAAGCTAAGAAAAATAAAGGAAAAATAGAACATGCAAAAAACAATAAAAAAGAAAAGAAAAAAAGAAAAAAGGATAGAGTAAATAAATATATAAAGAAATAACTTCCCCTTTATCATAGCAAGTCATTTATTTTAGTCATTTAGCACCTCTTAAAATACAGCAAACTATATCTTTCTCCTACAATCATCTTTTATCTTTGAACAAATTCTTAAATAATCTTTATTCAATCCTGAGCAACAAAAATATTAAGGGTTACCTGAGATAATAGAATATTTATTTTATCTTTGATCAAATAAAGCAATGTTAAATTCTTTCCTTTTACTTACAACAATCCTGATCTTTAATACTTTAAATAGTGTCCCAGAACTTGATTTGTTTTCATTTTTTCTTTGTCCCTTCAAAATCTTAACAAACCTCTTTTGTAAATTCAATATAGGAAATTTATTTAGGTCATTCTCTAGTTTTGCTATTCATATATCTCTTTTACTTATTAATTTAATTTTTAAGGACAGCCTATCTATAATTGTAATCTTCAGTTCTTTCTGGTTGCCTCTAGTGTCTACATTTCAAAGTCCAATTTTATTATGTCTTTTTTTAAATAACTAAAAATAACAGCATTTTCCCATGGGAAGGAATTTTTATAATTAATTTCAAATCCATCTGGACTCTTAGATCTTTTGTAACTTTCCAAAATCAAAGTATTAATCACCCTTTTGCTGTTTATTCCAAAGAGAGAGAGAGGATTTCTTAAAAGGTTCTTAAGCCTGTATTTAAAATTGCTTTCACAAAGGATCAAAGGATGAAAGGAAGCCCATTCATGCTATATATATAAAAAAAATCCTTGCTGATCCAAAGGTTCCTAATAGCAAGAAAACAAGCAATTTCAAAAATGTTTAGAAAACAAAGTACTGTAGGTAAACCCTATGTCCGTGATGGTGAACCTATGGCACACGTACCAGAGATGGCACACAGCACCCTCTCTGTGGGCAGGCAAGCCGTCACCCCAGTTCAATTTCTCTGCGCATGCGCACGCTCCTCCCACTGGCCACCTAGTCTTTGGGTCTTTGCTGCGCATGCGTGGGGGTGGCGTGCATGTGGGGTGGCTGCACGTGCATGCGTGGGAGGAGGGGGCATTCGGGGGCTGCACATGCTTGTGGGGGGGGGGGCTGGGGTGCATGCGCAGGGGCCAGCACATGCCTCCTGCCAGCCAGTTAATCTTCGGGTCTCTGCCGTGCATGCACGGGGGGCAGAGGGCGCACGTAGGGAGGGTTGGGCATGCACACTTTGGGCACTTGGTCTGGAAAAGGTTAGCCATCACTGCCCTATGTTTATAAAGGTGCTGACTACAGTTAAAACAAGCTGGTGTTCCCTTGTCCCCTAGAGCTCTACACTTACTGAATATCACTATCTTGCTGTATCCCTGTAAGGAGTAAACTGTCTGGACCACTTATGGCTCATCCAGAGTCTTCTCCTTATCCAGAGAGGAATCCCAAAGAGCGGATCCATTTGGTAGGCACTTCATTCAGCTGCAATCATTGGCTCTACCCTTCGGTTCACCCTTTCTTTCCTAGAACTTCTATATAAAGCATATGTTTGGAATAGCTTGGGTGTATCTGTGGTTTATTGTTAAATTAATTGCTAAATTAATCTCAGAACATAGAGATTGCCTGTTTTTAGAACAAGTTATTGTATGTGCAGTGCTGCTATTAACATCTCGAAATAGTGGTATAATGTCGTGTTTAGTGATGCTGTGCTTACACAGCAGTTGGTGTGCCCTGTCCTATTCACTTACTTACTGGCACAGCAGGTGTGAAGATCAAGCTTTTAGTATATTGTATTTGAATTGGCTTTTCCTGTATGCAGTCCTGCTGCTTGGATAACATCTCAAAGTGTTAAATGTCAGAAGAGGAAATGAAATCATTGGTATTCATGTAAATGTATACATATGCATATGCATGAGTGATAGAAATCGTAACATCAGAAAGATCTGTGTACGTTGCAAATCTACACATCGAACATTTTAGTGTACATTTAGGTCAATAAAAAGTAAGATTGCTTAAATTTTAAATCTTTGTTCTGTAAGATTAATAGAGCAGGTAAGATTTTGTATTTATTTCTGTATGTTTCTGCGTAGGATACTGACAAAATCATTTAAAAGCAGAGTTATATGCTACAGAAGTTTCTCATAAACTTTCTGGCTTGAGTATACATACTTGATTGTTTTAACAATGTCAAAATGTTTTATATTATCATGAATATTGCTTTGTAAATGTTCCTAGAATTATGTTAAGATTTATACAAATGGCACAGTGGATATTTGTGCTTTTCATTCCCCCCTAGCTTCCCTCCATAGCTTCTAATCTCTTCCCTTCGTCTCTCTTTTTCATTTCTTTCTTGGTGTTATGTGTGTAGCTAAAGATTAATGCAACTGATGAGATGGATTCTGGTCCACAGCATTTAAAACCAGATTAAAGTTGCTTTACTGCAGTCCTCTTTTGAAAATGCAACAAAACCAGAATGTTACATTGTTGAGGATGAAATTTGCTGTGATCACACTTTCTTCTACTAAATGCAATAACATTTAATTACAAATGTGTTACAAATGAAAATAACTAAAATGTTGATCATAGTTGTATATAAAACAGATGCTCGGAACATCTTCTGTGCTGTATCATTATGTTCTGAATCTTTAAGTGACTGAAAATGAGAATATCTGATCTGAGATTTATTCTGCTGCACTGCTGGGAAATGGGGATTGGTACTAGAAACCACAGCTTCGTGAATTTGTAGTCGCAATTTTAAAACAAAGCTTCTTTTCAACTGCATGCTTTTTGGAGAAAAGCTTATAGCGAAGAAGGCGGAAACCCTTAATCTTTTGCTTGCTTTTAAATCCCCTTTAGCAGCAAATCTGACTCATGGTGATTATAAACCCATAAACCTGTAGTAGCTTCACTAGGGCAATACCTTTTAAAAGGAAACGGAGGAAGCTGTGTCTGCTGGGATTCCTAAATTGCTCAGGATGTTGTAAACACAACTGCATTTGTTTGATCTTGTTGTACATTTATGGAGTGAGATATGCCGCACTTTGACCAGAGGATGTTAAAAGACAAGCCTCCTCCTCCATTGCCTAGTCCCCTTGTTTCCTTTTGCCAGCAAGCCTCCTGTAGTCATATTCTGGTTTGCAGCTGGCTTCATTAAGAGGCTATGAGGAAGCATCCTAGACAGGCTTAAAAAAAAAAAAAATATTGACGAAATGGAAAATGTGTACAAGGGGTTGTCATACAAAAATCTTTCTTGTTATACGGCAATATATGACAATCAACTTTTACTCTTAATGACAATGGAAGTATTTGTATAAATAAGCAGAAGTATCAAAATAAAAAACTTAGGTTTTTATTTTGCATAGCAGTTAGTTAAATTTATGTTTTACCGACAAAGAAATAAAGGGAGACTAGTATAGATCTATTTCAAGCTATTTAGCTCTCATCAGCTAGCCATACCCTTCTGAGATTTGAATCCGGGCGAAGGGTATGGCTAGCAGATCAGAGCTAAGTAGCTTGAAATAGATCAATACTAGTCTCCCTTTATTTCTTTGTCAGTAAAACATAAAGTTAACACAAAAATAGTTTGTCGCAAAAGTGACTGCCTGCGAAAGCCCCTGGATTGGGGCTGAAAGACAAAAGTGGAAGCAGTATGCTCCATCCCATAATTGGGTAGATCAGGTTGCCCTGATAGACCAGTCCCACCAGAGAAAAAACAAATAGCAGTTAGTATTCTCCTTGCAAGGATATGAATGTTGCCACTCCTGTTTTAATATAAGGTTTTCTTTAATCAGAAAGCAGTTGTGGCTGATAATATGACTTTATATATTACTTTAAATACTCATGTATGATACTAGTAATGTTCTTATGCAGGAAATGTTTTTATTCATCTGAAAGTTAAAAATAAATGTGATTGGTGTGTTAAACATGCTCTCACAGACTCTGGAACACTTTCCAGTTTTGCAAAACCGCTGATACAGCTTGTACTGCCCTGTCTGCTAGTCTTCCTCACTCATACAAAATAGGCCACAGCCAGTTTTTGCCTAGCTACTAATTTCTGATACAAATTTTCTTCCTTTACTATAGTTCAGGAAGTTCTAAGGGATTTGCAGCTCAAAGACATTAATTCCTTTGCTTTTCATTCATTTCTTTTAGCCATGGTTTGATAATGTATTTGAACTAATATTAATTGGCCTATATGGTTAATCTACAATTCGATACAGGTTTCAAATTTTAGGTAAGAGAATAAATTCTGATTCGTGTATCTTATAAAGCTTATGCTTGATTATGTTCCTTCAACACAGCGTTTGCTAGTTATACATAGGCAAAACGTCTCTAGAATTCTGGATTGATTTATTTTATGATGCATTTATTTGTTTTCTTTGACTAAGCGGTAGTATTCTCACCAATGCTTTTTCTAAAGCTCAACTTTCACTTTCATAGTGTCACAGGAAAAGCAATTGCCTACGTAATTCTAATCTTTGAAAATGCAGGTAGTCCTCAACTTACAACAGTTCAAAATTAATGGCATTGAAAAAAGGGACCTGTGACCGTTTTTCAATGTTATGATCTTTACACCATCCCCATGATCATGTGGTCAAAATTCAGATGCTTCGCAACTGGTTCATATTTATGACCTTTGCTGTGTACCAGGGTCATGTGATCCCCTTTTGCGACCTTCTGACAAGCAAAGTCAATGGGGAAGCCATTAACAACCAAGTTACTAACTTCTCAACTGCAGTGATTCCTTTAACAACTGAGGCAAGAAAGGTCGTAAAATGGGGCAAAACTCACTTAACAAATGTCTCACTTAACAATAGAAATTTTGGGCTCAATTGTGGTTATAAGTTGGGGACTACCTTTATAGACACATCACAGCATATGAATATCTCTTCCAAGGTCTTCATTGCTACCCTACCAAGAGGTAGTCTTTGATGTATATCTTGTTGATTCTAAAACAGAGTTTCCCAACATTTCCGGCTTTTGCGGACCGATGGGGGGAAGGGGATAGTTCACGTAAGTGGCCAGCAAGCACATGCACATGCACAGCTCCATTTGTGCGAGTGACATGCACATGAGCCTGCCTTTCATGCAAATGGAGCACACATACTTGCCGACTGCTTGCACAGGTAAGGATGTGTGCACGCTCACTGGCTATTTCCATGGCCCAGTTGCAAACCCCTCACAGCCCACTAGTGGGCCACGGCCCATAGGTTGGGAACCCCTGTTCTAAAAGGTCGAAGCGACTTTCAAAGCAATTCCTAATGTTCTCCCTGAAAATGGTGACCAGAAAAATTATCCGCCTGCTTCATTTCAGTATCCTTGATCATGTAGTACAACAACATTTTCTTTCTTCATATTTTCAATTATGTCATTTCAGTCTCAACCACAAGCAGTCCTGTTGCTTGTACACATTTCAGATTGATCATAAAACTCATCAACCACCTCTTCTTCTTTATTAGTAGTGCCAAATTCTATCTTTGCTATGTACTTCCTGTCTATGAAATCAGCATCCTTCCTTCTTTGTTTTTTGTGTCCTGTGTAATAAAACAGTATGGCCGTCTAACTGAAAGTATCCAGTTCCAATCCAAATTTCAATTCAATGAAGCCTAAGATTATTCATTTCATCTTCATGTTTTATATTTCATCTTCCCCCTGTAATTCTGCCTCTGTAAATTCAGATTTTCTTTTCCTGCATAGCAACATTAGCAATTAGATGCCTTGAAGCTTAAATCTATCTGTGTCATAAACACTATTCATACTTTGACAAATCCTCAGTACACCTCAATACTATGCTGAGTGTCATCTGACCTGAGGAGCCAATTTTACAACACTGTACTTTTGACCACTTTGTTATCTATCCTTATGGTTTTCTTGGTAAAACACAAAGTGGTTTACCATTGCCTTCTCCTGTACTGTATAGTATAAAAGGATACCTTTGTTGTTGTCATTAAACTACCGTAATCATTTGACTTCAGAGTTTTCATATATTACTGGTATCTGATATAGAGTTGTCTGTTTGCCTTAGCTGGACAGCTATGATGACCTTTTGATCTCGGATGACTTTGGTGGAAGTATATGCTCTTGGCAAAAGTCCTGCCTGGCATGGGTCCAAGTTATCTGAGGAATCGTCTCATCCCAGTGGAACAGGTCTGCCTCACTTGTGCCGGATCCTGTCAGTCAAGGAATTTTGACTGGCGGGAGTCCAGGAGAAGAGCCTTCTTTGCCATGGTGCTAGCCCTTTGGAATATCTTTCCCTCTGGACTAAGATCTGCCCCACCTTTCTGACCTTCCATAAGGGCTCGAAATCCTGGTTCTGGCAATTGGCTTGGGAGCACAATTGGGGAGTATCACAGTGGAGGTGATTAATGGGCCAATAATAGATCCTACCTCCCCAACCCCCACTCACACATCCTGGTCCCTCCCCTCCCATCTTTTAATCATAATTTATATTTGTATCTCCAAACTTACACCTAATTTATGCATTCTCTAGTTATGTGGAGAGTGAGCCTGGTCCTGCCTCTTAGGTCTACAATGTGCATTAGAACTTCTCAGAATAATCTAGCTTCTTAGATGGGTACAAGAGAACCCTGTTTAAATTCTCAGAACATAATGGACTAATTTTGCAATGGCAGCTAAATTAACCCATTTATAATTATGATTCAGATTTATTTTATACTTATAAATAATAAAAAAGCATATGGTAAATGCATTTTGGGCTCTTGCTCATTAAACATTTTCTACAGGAAGACATTTGATGTTCACTTAAATAGGATATATGAAGAGGATTAAGTAAAATGAGATAAAATGTTTCTTAATCATTAATTAAAAATGTATAATGAATTTTTAAAATGGTAGCTTAAAGCTTCTAATTTTTTCCTCTTATGACTGATCAGAGTTCAGTTATGAGCTTTTGGATTAAGTACGGTAAGTCTTTAAAAGAACATGTTAATGATAGTTATTGGTAACATATATCCTTTTGGCAGTTTGCTATGTAAGTGTTATCATTTCCATTTTTCTGTGGGTAGAAATCCTAATTGCTAATGTCTTGGTTGTAAATTTCAGGAATAAAAAAAAAGAAAAATGTGTTCTGAAAAAGTATGTATATGTAGCTGTAATTTCTTTGGTCAGTGGAATTTGGGTAGGGTCTGTAGTTTGTAGTTGTAAACAATAGCATAATGCTTGAAACTTGGAATAATAACATACAACTACAAATTGTATATTCATGAAAAATACAATATTTAGTAATATTAATATTAATTTTGATTTTCTTATCAAATTTCTACGGATGCCCATTTCACCAAAAGTGACACTGGATAGCATACAACAATGAAATAAAACAATAAATATATAAAAATAATCATTGTTAAAAAATATAAAGCAATCTTTATTAAAATATATAAAAACAAAGACATAGGAGAAAGTGAATATTAACTACAATGATAAACCTATTATTAACTACAATGATGAATGTCACCAGTTCTCGTAGACTCCCAAGCCTGATGTCCCAAAGGTGCTTTTTCAAGAGGCAACTGGACTTTTTTTGTTTTTCCTTGAAGACGTTCTTCATGAACTGAAGAAGCTTCTTGGATAAGAAGCAAAACATCTTCAAGGAAAAACAAAGAGTCCAGTTGCCTCTTGAGAAAGCACCTTTGGGACAACCATGACCTTGGATGACTGAGAATCTCTATAGACACCCAGGCCTGATGACATAGTCAGAACTTGAGGGACTTCCAGAATGTTAACAGGAATGTAGCTAGCCTCACTACTGGGGAGAGAATATTTCATAAAATGGGTACCAAAGCAGGGAAGGCCCATCTCCCGGGACTTGCTAAGTCTAAGTCCCTAGCAGATTAGGGGTCTGCAGCATGCCCTCTTTGCCAGATGCAATAGTACAGACAAATGTAATCAGGGAGAGGCAGTTCCTCAGAAAACCCAGTTCTGCGCTATGAAGGACTTTAAAGGTTAAAAATAGCACCTTTGAGTTGGACCAGTAAGCAAACTGGTAGCCAATGCAGTTCATGGAGCAAAGGTGTGGCATGAACTGCTCTAGAAGCACACATAACTGCTGCAAGCTGCATCAGTTGAAGCTTCCAGACATTCTTCAAGGACAATTTTGCATATTTTCTATGTAGGTCATTAAGAGTTATTTTAATACTCCTTTGTTAAATACATGTACACACAAAAGAAGCTTAGTATAAACTAAGAAGTTTAGTATAAACAATTTGAATGCTGCTATAAATGATGATGTAACAGACAGGAATCTCTAATTGCTCAGCTCAGCCAGCTTAAAGTTTGACGAAGAAGCTCTGCATTATTTGAAGATACTGTCATAAATTACCATGATTTCCTAGTCACTTGAATCTTGCCTTGGTAACTTCATGTACAACTAGCCCTTCTAAAAAAAGAACATAGATTTGAGGTGAAAGCTTTGTGAAGAAATTGTTCTTTGTGCTGGATTGTGTAAACTCATTGTGCCAGAAACTTGGCGAAGGCCGATTGAGACTCAGTAAAGACAGTGACAATCTATCCATATACTCACTTTGGTTAACTGAATGTATCATTTTGCCGGATAGAAAAGATCATACTTATTATAATTAAAATATCTGGCAGAATGTTTGAAGCAAATGCCTTCCCACCCCCCTTATTTCTCCCTTCTTGTATCTCTTCCAGTTTCTGATTTATATACCTATTGTTTGCAAGGCAGTTACTACTAGGAGAGAGGAAGGTCTGCAGAAGGTGGCCAAGGTCCAGGAAAAATCCACCCACAGACTTAATGGGTCTGCTGCTGGCAAGGGAGGCTTACCTGGGCCAGGTCTATTAGTTAGGCTAGCTTGGAGTTCCATCTGGGTCACCAATTGTTGGAAGAAATGTCCATCTGGGTTCAGTTTCAAGTGGGGAAAAAGACACTGGAAACATGGAGACTGCTTGGAAAGCTGGTTTAATGGTGGACAGGTATCACATGGCTTGAGTTCCTGAACAGGAGCACATGGCTTGAGTTCCTGAGTAGAAAACAAAGAAGCCTGAGATGCTGGGAGTGCTTTGATTTTATGCCCTCTGTTGGCCCCACCTCTGAGTTTCTTGTTCCTGAATAAAAAAAATGTATCTTGATTGATTGTCAAACTCCCAGGTGGTCTAGGGGTCTCAGCTGACTTTGTAGGTTATCTCTCAAGTTTGCTTGAGTCTTGGCATGTGGTGAGTTTCTGTTGCTAGATGGGTCCTATTGTGTTGCAGATGATGACCCATTGACAAAGGTGGGGGGAAATGAGTGAGCTTGGCTGAGGCCTTAATGGCCCATTGACAAAGGTGGGGTGGGGGGAGACAGGAAGCTGCTTTGTCTTTAAAACATTTTTCTCCATTTCTCATCCAGGGAAATATAATATTCTGCCTTTTTTTTAAATATTTCCTAAAATATTTCATTCTTCTAGGAGAGGGGTGAGGGCTAACTTCCTACAGCTGTAAGCAAACTTCTGAGTAAAGGAATTGTTTTGAGACCTGGTATCCTCAGTATCATCTGTGGCTTTTGACTTAAAGCTATGCTTGACAGCATTCTCACTTCAGTCTTTTCTATCAGCAAAATAATGAAGCATGTTTTTGCATCAAAATGGAATGTGCAAAGTTCTATTTCTGAAATTAATCTATTCTTGGTGGATTTCACCATATACTCCTCTTAACGCTTGTGCTTATGTGAATTTTCCCCCTTACACACGAACATGTGTGCACACACGCTTTATAAGTAGATTAGTTAATGACAGCCTTCCCCCTTGTTATCCTCTTACTACTTGGGCTAAACTAAATGTAATCAGTCTATACAGCTTGAAAGTAGGGCATATGCATTTTAACTTTCTATTGGTTTCTGAAAGTCTCCCTGAGCTTGCAACGGGTTGGAGATCCCCTTTCTGCAGAACAGTTAGACAGTAATTCTTCCCGCTCCCATCCCCTCCCTCGACTTATTGTGCTGCGTAGAGCACTGAATTTCACCTTGCCTCTCCCTCACCCGGCCTCCCACATTCGATTTGACGATATTAAGGCTTTCTATGCACTTCATTACATATTCAGGTTTGAAAGCAGCAGTGTAGAAAAGAAGCAGGATATGTGCTCTTTTTGTTTCCAATTAAGATACTGGGAACTTAAATGGTCAATAAAGCCGTTCTCTTGCTGGATCCTGGTGAAATGAGATGCAATGAAATCTAATCCCTCTTATTCCAGGGTCTATAGTATATATACACCGTAAAGGAAAAACTGAGCAAGACTATCCCTCCCCCCTCCCTCCCCCAGTCTCTTAAACTGATTGTATTTCATGTGCATAACCTTTTTTTTTTCTCCTTTTCCTTTTCACTTTATCTCTTAACCTCTTCCTCATCAAAACCTACAAGATATTTTGTTTCCAGTTGTGACTCACTTAAGGAGAGAACCTTTCTGCCTGCCTTTTAAAAAGTGGTTATTTAAAGTTCACCATCTGCTTTTGAACCCAATTTAGATTGGAGTGGTTTTTTTTTTCCAATTATTTTCCACTTGTGTGGTCAAAAGGTAATTTGGTGTTACAAGAAGTACATTTTGAAAGGCCTTTTTAAAAAAAATTTAATGCCATTTTGTATAAAATGGCCAAGAGGACTAGAAAGGTTCATTGATCCACTTGTGCGGTCATCTGGCGGATGGTCATAATTCAGCCTATACTATTAGAGTAGATGCATTTATTCTGAATTTTGATCTTATTGTTGTTTTATGTGTACCTTTTTATCTAACCTATATTTTCCCATTTGCATTATTTGTGAGGAAATAAAGAACACTGCTTTTATCTTTTTAATTTTGATAAAAGCTTAGAAGCATCGCAGTGTGGGTCACTATTAGAGTTGAATAATCTTGAAAAAAAATTACAAAACGCTACAGATCCAGCCTTATTATTTTTGCTCCAAAATAAGCTGTTGTCAATATTTTTTTTAAAAAAAAAATAATATGGGTTGCAATTTTTTAAAAATTATATTTTGCAGAGAATGCCATGGAGAGGGGTGTTCAGTGATGTTACTGCTTGGTCAGGTTGTATTATTTTTTAAAAAAATTCAAATAGGCTTGTTTTGCAAAAGCTTAATATATCTATTTTGGAAGATGCTAGTTGGATTCCCCCTCCCCTTGCAAAAAAAGGGTAAACATCCTGATGTTCCATTAGGCAGAAAGATGCAGTCACTATAAGGAACAGTGGTGTTAAATATGTTGGCAAGGAGACATGACACTTTATTGTCTCTTAACTATGTAAGGATTTGGTTAGAATCTCTGGATTAGGACAGCAAGACATAACTATTACATTTGAAATTAGTATTAGATGTTTTTGAAGAATCAAGGCTGGTGTTCTGTATAGTGAAGTTGAATAAGGTCCTTGACCTACAACCACAAAGGAGCCCAAGATTCCATTGCTAAGCATTATTAAGTGAGTTTTGCCCCATTTTACAACCTCTCTTGCCACAGTTGTTAAGTGAATCACTACAATTGATAATTTAGTAACACCGTTGTGAAGTGAATCTAACTTCCCCATTGATTTTGTTGGTCAGAAAGTTGCCAAAGGTGATCACAGGACTCCAGGACACTGCAACCATCATAAATATGAGCCAGTTACCAAGCGTCCAAATTTTGATCGTGTCACCGCAGGGATGCTGTAATGATTGGAGGTGTGAAAAACAGTCATAAGTACTTTTTTCAGTGCCATTGTAACTTCGAACGGTCACTAAACAAATGCTTTGAAGTTGAGGACTACCTGTAGTATTAAATATGGGGCAGAAAAGAAAGAGGTAAGAAAAATAATTTAATGTTCAAGTCTGCCCTGAAATTGAGTGAAAATCTGTGTTTATTAATTTATTTTATTTTTATTTATTTATTTTATTTTATTAAATTTCTATACCGCCCTTCTCCTGAAGGACTCAGGGCGGTGAACAGCCAAAAGATAAAACACAGAGATACAAAATTTAAAATAGATTAAAACAGATTAAACAATTTGGCTAAATTTTAAAAATATCCCATAATTAAACAAATTAAAATTAGTGTTTAAAATTTAAATTTTAAAATTTTAAAAGGGAGAAGATTTAGGCCAGGCCAGCTTGATCAAATAAAAACATTTTAAGCGCGCGACGGAAGGTGCGCAGATCCGGGATCTTCCGTATCTCCGGAGGGAGCACGTTCCAGATCATAGGTGCCCCCACAGAGAAGGCTCTCCCCCTAGGGGCCGCCAGTCGACATTGTTTGGCCGACGGCACCCGGAGGAGCCCCTCTCTATGGGAGCGTACTGGCTGGTGGGAGGCTATTGGTGGTAGCAGGCGGTCCCATAGATAACCAGGTCCTAAGCCATGGAGCGCTTTAAAGGTGGTAACCAGAACCTTGAAGCGCACTCGGAAGACCGCCAGGAGCCAGTGCAGCTCGCGCAGGAGAGGTGTTACATGGGAGCTCCACGTTGCTCCCATAACCACCCGCGCGGCCGCACTCTGCGCCAGTTGGAGCCTCCGAGTGCACCTCAAGGGGAGCCCCATGTAGAGAGCGTTACAATAGTCCAGACGAAAGGTGACGAGGGCATGAGTGACCGTGTGTAGGGAGTCCCGATCTAGAAAGGGATGCAACTGGCGGATCAGGCGAACCTGATGAAAAATCCTCCCGGTCACGGCCGTCAAGTGCTCTTCTAGAGACAGCCGTGAATCCAGGAGGACGCCCAAGTTGCGAGCCCTTTCCGTGGGGGCCAATGATTCGCCCCCAATAGTCAGCGATGACACCAGCTGACTATATTGGGACGTCGGAAACCACAGCCACTCAGTCTTGGATGGGTTGAGCCTGAGCCTGTTCCTCCCCATCCAGATCCGTACGGCCTCCAGGCACCGGGACATCACTTCAAGGGCATCATTGGGGTGGTCCAGGGTGGAGATGTACAGCTGGGTGTCATCAGCGTACTGATAGTACTTCACCCCGAAACCACAGATGATCTCGCCCAGCGGTTTTACATAAATGTTGAACAAAAGGGGCGAGAGGACCGATCCCTGCGGCACCCCACATATGAGGGGCCTCGGGGTCGACCTCTGCCCCCCTGTCAACACAGACTGCGACCGGTCGGAGAGAAAGGAGGAGAACCACCGTAATACGGTGCCTTCCACCCCCAACTCTTCCAACTGGTGCAGCATGATACCATGGTCGATGGTATCAAAAGCCGCTGAGAGATCTGACAGGACCAAGACAGAGGAGCAACCCCTGTCCCGAGCCCTCCAGAGATCATCAACCAACGCGACCAATGCCGTTTCCGTGCTGTACCCAGGCCTGAAACCCAACTGGAACGGATCTAGATACGACGTTTCATCCAGGTACTGGGGAAGCTGTCGTGCAACCACACTCTCAACAACCTTCGCAACAAAGCGAAGGTTGGAGACTGGACGATAATTAGCCAATACTGCCGGGTCCAGGGAAGGCTTCTTGAGGAGAGGCCTCACCACCGCCTCCTTCAAGGTGGCGGGGAAGGCACCCTCACCCAATGAAGCATTTATAATCCCCTGGAGCCAGCCTCACGTCACCTCCCGGGAAGCCAGTACTAACCAGGAGGGACACGGGTCCAACAAACATGTGGTCGCATTCAGTCTACCCAGAATCCTGTCCACGTCATCTGAGGTCACAGAATCAAACTCGTCCCAGATAACATTCTCAAGACCTGCCCCCGTCACCCTCACTGGACCTACCCAGTCGGAGTCCAGACCTTCCCGAATCTGAGTGATTTTGTCATGCAGATATTGAACAAAGTCCTCGGCTCTTCCCTCCAAGGGGTCCTCCCGCGCTTCCTGTTGGAGCAGGGAGCGGGTCACCCTAAACAGGGCGGCCGGGCGATTATCTGATGACGCAATAAGAGCAGCATAATGAGTACATTTTGCTGCTTTTATCGCCACTAGGTAATTCCTAATATGAGATCTTACCAGTGTCCGGTCCGATTCAGAAAGACTAGCCCTCCAACTACTCTCTAGGCGTCTTTTCCGGCGCTTCATCTCCCTCAGCTCCTCAGTAAACCAAGGAGCCAGGTGAGAACGGCGCCGGGTCAGAGGCCGCAAAGGCACGACTCGATCCAGAGCTCCAGCGGCCGCTCTATCCCAAGCGGCCACTAGGTCTCCAGTTGAGGCGTGTGCAAGATCCTCGGGGATTGGCCCAAGCTCCCTTTGGAACCTATCAGATTCCATCAGGCGCCTGGGGCGGTACCATCTTACCGGTTCCGCCTCCCTGCGGCGGGGTCCTGCGGTTTGAAGGTCAAGGCGAAGGAGAGAGTGATCCGACCATGACAAGGGCTCAATGACTATGTCCCCTATCTCAAGACCACTCAACCACTGTCCAGAGACAAAAACCAGGTCCAGTGTGTTTCCCCCCCCTGTGCGTAGGGCCATGAATTAGCTGGGTCAGGTCCATGGCCGTCATGGAAGCCATGAACTCCCGAGCCACCTCAGATGCCTCACCCGCGGACGGCAGGTTGAAATCCCCCATGACCATAAGTCTGGGGGTATCAACCGCCACCGCGGCGATAACATTGAGTAGCTCGGGCAGGGCTGCAGCCACGTGGCAGGGAGCCAGGTATGTGATCAACAAGCCCATCTGAACCCCATGACCCCACTTCACAAGGAGGGACTCACAACCGGCTGTCTGAGG
Source organism: Pituophis catenifer annectens (assembly GCF_029215685.1). Classification (NCBI taxonomy): domain Eukaryota; kingdom Metazoa; phylum Chordata; class Lepidosauria; order Squamata; family Colubridae; genus Pituophis; species Pituophis catenifer. The sequence goes on from NW_027256883.1 coordinate 67,254,629, forward strand.
AACAGTGGTCTCCCTCGGCCTAAGGCCTTCACTAATAATAACCGCTACTCCCCCGCCCCTCCCCTGAGGCCTCGGATGATGGAATGCATGGAAGCCTGGTGGGCACATTTCTACCAGAGGGACCCCTCCCTCCGGGCCCAACCAGGTCTCCGTAATACCCGCCAGGTCCGCTCCCCCCTCCTGAATAAGATCACAAATGAGGGGGGCTTTATTTACTACAGACCTGGCGTTGCACAACATCAGTCGAAGGCCCGGGCCCTGAGGGTCTATGCAACCTGGAGAACGAGTGGAGCTATGGGGGAAGACAGCGGGTGCGTGCTCCCTTAACATGATATGGCCCCCTACTCCCGCCATATCTACTCCTCCCACTCACAGTACCAATGATGGAAACACAGTCTGGACAAGCTTGACCCCCCCTGTTACCCCCGGATCCCCCCCACCCCCCGCCGCACACGCTGGCCCGGTCCGACCCTCCCCTAAGTGGGTTATCCCCCAAACCCACAACCCTAGTCCCTGTCCAACCCCCCTCCCCAAAACCCTTAAAAGTTTGGACAAAGACAGTTTTAAAAAATCCCGCAGCCCCCTCTTTGTGGGTTCCAAAGCCCGTCATCGAGGTAGGCCCTCGATAGAGTGGAGGGCCAAGCCTGCGAGAGGGGGGAGTCTCGCAGACCAAGAAGTTCCGCCGCTGAGTACATCTTAGCCAAACAGGTAGCACGACCATATCCTAAGGGTCTATAAAAGGATCGGGGGAGAAGACGAAGAAATGGGGGATCTAGGAACATATTTACAGGACCAAGTCCACTGTCCCCTCACAACAGGGGACAAAGTCCAGAACCAAGACGACCACAATCCAAGGGGGGCAATAGATCCTACCACCCTCTCACGGTGGTTAGGTCAGCTGGTTGGCCCCCTCTTGTGGTGAGATGGCAGCAATGGACCAATGAAATAGACAGCGTCCGGGGGTCAGGTCCAAAAACTGCCCTCTCACGGCGGTTGGTCCGGTGGTCAAGTCCCCTCCGCTGACAGAGTACATATATGTAAAATCATCCCGGTTCAGCCCCCAGGGGCCCCGACATCCAGGCCACCCTCTCACTGTGGTCAACTGATGTCCAGTCCCCTCAGCCGACAGGATGCAGCAATGTACCGTCCTTCCATTTCAGATGGAATAGCCCTCTCATAGTCAGGGGGGTTTGGATGCTATGAGCATAGCCAGGTGAGTCCTACGGGCTAACAGCTGGTGTAATTGGGCCCGGTCGTTAAAGGGCACGCTGGAGGAGAGGAGAGAGAAATGGGGCAAAAAGTGGGGCAGTTGTCTCAAGCCCCCAGCCCTCGCGCAATCACAGTTTGAGGCCTCCTAGGCCTGGGAAAAGATCTCACACCAGGTCCTAGCCCCAGCCCTGGTTGCAAGTCTCCCACTCGTGATGTTTCGTTTCGTTACGTTGCCCCCCCCACTCCAACTCCAGTTCCAAAGGGGGGGAGGGTCGCCAGCATCCTCCTGTTGTTCCATTGCCACCCCCGTCTCCAACTCTGGGGGGGGGTTGCCAGCGCCCTAGATATTTCGTTTTCTCCCCCCCCGCTCCAAGGGGGGGTTGCCAGCGCCCTCTGCAACATCGTCGCCAGCGCCAAACAAGCCTGGCGGCGTCTCAAAGATCTTTGGGGGTGCCCGACACGTCGTAACGCTCTTCGGGCAACCCCCCTTGCCGTTCAAACATCCAGGCGGCCTCCGGCTGCGGAAAACACCGCCGCTGCCCAGCTGAGCTGCCCGCCGCTCCCGACATCGCTCTCCCTCGCTGCTCAGTCACGGAGAGGGAAAAAACCCTCTCCGTGCTGCCAGGGAGCTCCCCTAACCGGTCCTGGGGTCTCAGATCTCCAAAACGACCCCCAAAGGACCCAAAAGATAGGTCGGCGCCCCATCCTCAAATCGTGATTTCAGCGGGCGCCGCCATCTTGGACATGCGCAAAATTATGATTCACATAATTTGATTATATTGTATTATTTCCTGTGACCAAAATTCTAACCCCCTATTTGTGATGGTACCGTTCCAGTATTTACTCACTGGAAATCTTATTTAGCAATTTCTCTGTTTTCCTAGAGTTCACTGGGCTGTGTGTGTGTGTGTGTGTGTTTATTTTATTTATTATCTGTATATCTATTCTCAGATACAGCTTCGCCCTGCCTTCTCCATTGCCAACTCCAATTATCAAATTCAACAAGAACAGTTCTTATAGGTGCTCTTGGCTAGCTTATTCACAAATGCCAGCTCTGCCTCAGGCATCCTCTGTCTTCCCAAATGGAAAGATACACAATAGCCAAAGCCAATAATGCTTAAGAAACTGAGATTTACAGAAAGTCCATATATGTGTATCTGCAAGTACTATTCTCTAAACAACAAAATGATGTTTCTAGCTTGACTAGGATTGGGAAGAGATGGCTCAATTTTTTGAGAACATCCCTGATATTTCACCCAGAAAAAAAAAATGAATCCAGTCTTTGATAAAAACCATTGATATTCATTAGGATGGAAGGCAGATTAATTCTAATAATTCTGGGTGGAACGAGTAGATTCATGGGTCAACTTTAAAAAAGCAGTACAGAACAGAAAGTTGAAGGAAGTTGGCATGATTCATTCAGCGATACCAATTACATTTGAATCCATGTTTCCCTTTTAAGCCATGTTTAACACAGAAACTCGTCAAAATGGGGAAGGAGAGAGACTTGGGGGAAATTCCAGTTTTTAGTTTCCTCCAGTCCTTCCCCCTTTTTCACATAAATATAAAAAGAAAAGCAAATCTAATAGCTATTCCTGCCATAGTGATGGCTGATGCTTTCCTTCAGCTTCAGATTCACTGCTGCCAGTTTCATAATGGGATTTTTAAAAAATGCCCCTTAGTTATTTTTTTTAAAAAATGTGCTTCAGAACCAAGCTTTTCTTAGCTTCCAATAAATGTGTTAGAAGACTTTTAGATGTGCTGGGATGCAGTTCTCAAGACAGGTTGAGGAAAGCTGTTGGAAGGGTGGCGACTTAATTCTGTTCTTGGCTTTTATTGTTAAGTCTATTGTTAAGTCACTGAAACAGCATCTTTTATGATGCAATTGAAACATAATTGCCTTAGCAGCAAGAGAGAAATGTAAAGGATGTGTGAATGGCTTGTGTGGTTAAAACAGACTCCAACAAGATGCAACAAAAGAAGAATTTAAGCAGTTTAGCCCTCCCTGGCAGTGCTTTACTTATATGCATCAGAGCTGGGTGCAAAAAACAACAACAACCCTATCTCCTTCTATAATAGTATAATAATGTGAAGTTATTCACTTTTCCTTGCACTGTCTTTGAAAGATTAGTTGCTTTTCATGTTGCATGGCCAGCAGGAAATTTGGCCTTTCCATTGCCAATTTCCTCCTCCTGCTTTTGTTGATTGGGATTGAGGAAGACTCACCAATGGCTATGGTGTGCTCTTTGCCCCTTGCATTCATCATTGTCACTGCTTTTAAATATGTTCTAATATACTATTCATTCAGGCAGAGTTTATGCAAACACATCTAATGTGGAGCAAATGTTAAAAATGGTTTTGCCTTTTTAAAACTACTTTTCACTGTAGCCAAGTGTGCAGAAACTGCTGTGTTTATTAGTGGTCGCCTTTAACTGCCCTTCTGACTGTCAGTGTTAAAGAAAATAGGATTAGTACCACTCACCAGTATTTTTAACCCTCTGTCCTCGTTACCATTTCCCATTTTTCTCTTCTGTTTCTTTCCTACTGGACTGCAAATGTTTCAAGATCTGCAGATGATTTTTACTTTGAAGTAAAAAAGTAAAAAGATCTTAAGAGGAAAATACTGTACCTGAAGATAATGGATTTTTAAAGCTCTAGAAGTTCCTGTCTGGAAAGCAGGGCACTAGGAATAGAAATGTTTAAAATCTTTTGCCACAGTCCAGACTAAAGTGAATCTTGTTGTGCTCACAATATCATATTGTGTGTTACATATTGTGTGGAACATTTGTTCTTTGGTCTCATCATGACATTTGTGCATTTGGCTCTGAATGAAAATAATACTTTTTAAATTTACTTCCTCCAATAACCTTTTCAAATGTATATTCTCTTCAGCCAGTTCTTGTCATCTCTTCCTGATCCTATCTGAGAAATGGGAAGGAAAACAGTTTGTGCATGAGTTAAATTTGGTGCTGTCAATTTTAATTCACATTATAACAACATTACATTACAGCAAATTTATTAAGCTAAAACTGCAGTGGTGTATAAACCTATTTTGACTTAAGTCTCTATTCACTTTGCTCTTCATCTACAATGTTGATAGATGGTGGTAGCTGTTAACAAACTACTGACAGTACCGGAAGATACTTTTAGCTATTAAAAACCCAGAATTAAAATATCTTCCAGCAATAATATAATTATAGTTGTTAGGTAAGCTTATATATTACTGTGGAAGAATTTGTTGTCAGTAACAATTCCTTAGCCTCCCTCCCTCCCTCCCTCCCTCTCCATCCATCCAGCCATCCAGCATGTATGTATGTATGTATGTATCTATCTATCTATCTATCTATCTATCTATCTATCTATCTATCTATCTATCTATCATCTATCTATCATCTATCTATCTTAAATACCAGGTTGTCAAATGGGTCCCTATGATTTCATTATGCTGCATGTAGTGATTAATCTCTAAATTAAATTTTTTCAATCTTTTAGAAATATAATTGATGGAAACTCTGTGGTTGTTTAAAATTTATCACTTTCCAGGATTCTTACAACTAGAACAATTAGGCAGGAGAAATCCCACATGGCCAATGTTTGTCTGGTTACTTAGAATCCTCATTTTAACTACCCCCTGTAGGATGAAGGCCTCTTTTCCATTTCAATTCTCTTACCCTCTTGATGATATTGTATACTTTTGTTTGTTCTCTAATTCATGTGCAGGTCTTTCTATCTTTCCATAGCATGTATCTTTCCATGGCTTACTTAGAATATTTGACATTAATACCTGTACATTTGAAACAAATATTCACTCTTAGCTGGCTGCATTGAAGAATATGAACTTGGTTTTAAAGACTATGATGCTGCAACATCCCCTTGAGTCTAAAGAGCAGAATATAAATGTAATCACTTCTGTTTGGTGAGTTTAAACTTCTGTAAAGTGTACTTATTGCTTTTTTCTAATACATAGCATGTTTACGTATTTCTAAAGCATTAATTGAATATAATTAAATATATCTTAGAATATGCCTTTAGATGTGAAATACAAAAAAGCTGAGAGGAGAGATTAAGGTATACATTTGCCAATTAAATTTAAAAGCTGAATTTGAAAACACACTATTGAAAATGTTTAAAAGAACAAATAGTTTTTCCAACATATCTTACTGAAATTTGACTATTACATTTTCATAATATAGGTTTCATGTTGTGCAATGGTCTAGATGCTGTAGGGAGAAATTTATTAAAGATGGTGTAATTTAAAAGTTGATTAAATAGCATTCGGTTGTGATGGCATTTATGCCTGTACCTAGGCTAGGTAATGTAACTGTTTTCCTCAGATTCATAAAATAAGTGGTATTTCAGGAGAATATCAAATGGTTTCTGGCATGTTATTCATATTCCACTTCTGTTAGGGAGGTGGGGCAAGGATGAAAGTGTTGTGCTTGGTTTTCACTATCTCAGACAGAAATAGAATCTGTTTAACATCAGAGGTTTAGATTAACGTACATTGATCTTGGCAGGAACAATGTAAATTCCTTGTGTTTACTAATGCAATAACATAACTGCAAATTGTTTTATTTAACAAAGCAATTAATTAATAAGTCAGAACTCGGTGTAACCCCTGAGGCAGTTTTTAGCAATGCTGCAGTCTCACATGTGTACAGCAGTGACTGTTTTCATAAACGATACAAAGAACGTCTCTGAATGTTTAGAAAAATGTCCACTTTTCAGTTTCAGGCATGTGATCCAGCATGGCAGATGGTAATAGTGGAGGCACAGAGTTCTCCTTTATATTTTATTTCTGTGATGATACTTTTTCCATTTCATAAGAGAGTAAAAAGATTCTAAAGGCTAGTGCCAAGGTGGAACATACGTTGGTGTATCTGTCTTGAGTGCTTTGTTGTCTTGAGACTAGGAACCTTATATATATATAGATCTTTTGAAGGATAAGCTTTTCTGTAGGAAATAGTTTACAGCTAAACAGTCCAGAATGGTTCTTGGAATTCATTCAGATTAGTGGATGATGTCATGGAAAGACTACTTCCTCCCTCAACACTGCTGTTGCCTATGAAACCCTGGTCCTTCCTGAATTGGCTTTGTGGACAAAATGGCTTTATAATGCAGAGAAAGCCATAGTGTGGCTGCTCTTCATTCGTTGACACAAAATGTGAGTAGAGGAGGAGTCCAATGTTAATCCTAAAACTGTGACATAATACATGGTCCCAAGCCAGCACAGTTTAGTTCTTGCCAACTTTGATACTGCATATCTCTGTTCCCTTGAGTGTAATGGGTAATTGATGTGCCCAGATTGATCTATTTCTATTCAGCTATTTAAAAAAAAATATTAATCCATACAGTTGTAAAAAAAGAAAAAAAATCATTTCTGGTACATATCCAGATAACTTTCAAGAGAACAATGGCACAAAATGAGACAGAAGTATTTAACAAAGAAAAGCCAGTCTGCCTGTTTGTTGTACTTGCTGGGCACTTTTTGGCCCAACATAGGCATTGCACAAATTAGATGGGTAATCAATGACCCTTTGATATTGTGCTACAGAAAACTAGTAAAAGATGCAGCTTTGGGTCAGTACACAGCGAACATTAACAATTGCATTGATCATACACATTACACAAAACTTCAGATAAAAAAAACAATCTTCATTTTTTTAACAAGGGAAAAATAATCTGTAGTCCGCCTTCCCACTGCCCCCCCCCCACGCTTTTATTTTTATTTATTTTTTTTATTTTAATTTGATTTATATGCCGCCCTTCTCCGAAGACTCAGGGCGGCTTACAATGTGCTCAGCAATAAGTTAATCAGTCACCAAAAAAAGTGATTAAAAAGCAACTTTATCTGCAAAAGGGTTGCTCGCCCTTATGGTAAATAAAAACAAATGAGTTATGTATAACAAACACTCTAGTTTGAAAATAGCATAATGTTTTCCCCGAACTAAGGATTATAATTTGATGAGCAGATGGCTTTAATCAGAAGGGGGGGGGAGTCTTTTGCATGAATAGTCATTAAACTGTTAAGAGTTTTAGCTAACTTAAAAAAAAATAAACAGTGCAAATACTATTCTTTGAAATTTACTGTGGATTAAAAAAAGCAAAGCTAAGTATTTTGTTGGAAAAACTAATAGATTCTAAAGTGAAAAACAGATTTCTCTCCTGGCTTCCTTTCTGACAATGAAAGTCATTTTGTGATTATTTAGAAGGTTCCATATTTTGACCTCATTCATTTCATCAAAAATTAAGGAGTTCAGAATAATGCTTACCAGCACCTTCTTCCTTCCTCTCTTTCTTTAGACTTTATTCACAGTTTCACTGTTACAAATCCTTTTATTGCAGTCCTTCATAGTTGTTTGGGGAACGGAGCACAAAGATTTTGAACTGGATTTACATTCGTTTTAATTATAACAACAACAATAGAAAATCACTGGTTCTTCACAATTTATCTGTTCCATTGATTTAAAGATTAAACATGCAAGCCACAATAGATACTGCTCACCATTTTTTTTAGGTAAATATTAGTTTCATTTTGCCAAATTGAGGAAATCTTGGTTATTTCATTTGTCTGCTCTGTTCCCCCCCCCCAAATAATAATAAATGAATTAATGTAATAGGAATAATGTGGATACATGATAGATGTATTTACAATTTTAAAATAACAGTCTAAATTTGAATTTCATCCTATTTGGTACTTTGTTGCTTGAGGTCAAATTAAACTATAAAGCTTATATTTCTAACTTGGGACCCTCCATGTATATTAGACAGTTGGTGTTTTCTCCAGGTAGTATGACCCAGGTTTTTATTTATTACTTGAAGAATTTAATCTTTCCTTTTTGAACATTAGTGTGTAATCCATTTATCTGATAGATTATTCATTCATGTTGACATACCATGTCAAACTAGAGTGGGGAAAGTTTTGCCCTCCTTTTTCCTCCTTCAAATTTCCATGGCTCCCTTCCAAATGCAGATTATACAGGGCTGAATTTGTGCTACTGTTGCTTCCAAAAGACAGTGGGTTGTGCTGCTCTCCTTTCTTAAATAGTCCTTTCTTAAATAGTCATTTTCTTAATCATTTATGGTTTCACAATAGACTTTGGTCTTGGGACCTCCCTATCTTTATCCACTTGGTCACATCTGACTTTCAGAGACTTTATAGATTAGCTTTCTCCATTATTTCCAATGTTTTATGACTTAAACCAGTACCTTGCTTGATAATATCTATCCACTATGTTCTTTGCTGGCCTCATTTCATAGTATGCCCAACTGTTCCTAGCATAATTGCTTTTTCTAAGGAATTTGATCTCATGACATACCAAAATAACACAGCCTTATCTTTGCCATCTTAGTTTCCAGTGATATTTCTGGCATGATGCAGTCTAAAATCTTATTTGCTATATTTGCTGTCTATGGTGTGCTAGGAACAGCTTCCAAAACTATAAGAGACTAGTTTTCTTTTATCTGCTTTTTTAATTTGTTCAGTCTTCACATTTATAGGCAATTATAGGAAAAACAGTAGATTTTCTCCCCCTGTGTCTGGTATTAGAGCTGATGTGCTTAGTTTACCAAATTTTCTCCATGATAATCATTGCTGTCCACTCAGGTGCTATTCTACATTTAATTTTGGATCCAGTATGTCAATTCATTTGATTTTGGAACTCGGGAGCAGAGTAGTCTAGCACTGATAAGATTTCTTCATTGTCAACTTTTATCTTTATGTCACCGTTTTCAGCTCTTTAGATTGCTTTTGTCTTCCTGATGTTTAGCTTTGATTTAGCTTTTTTTTTTTTTTTTTTACATTTTGCATTGAGTTCCAGGATAAGCAGTTTCATATCCTCTTCCATTTTCTGCCAGTAAGATGACGATGTCCTTGTATCTCAGATTGTTAATGTTTCTGCCACCAATTTTTATTCCAGTTTCTGCTTGGTCTAAATTTTAAGTTCCTCAAAATTGCCTCTGCATTTCTAATTGAATAGATCTAATAGAAATGGGCAACAATCGTGATTCTGCTGCACACCTAGGTCTTGGCAGTAGATGGCATCCATTTGTGTTCAACTGAACTGATTTGCTTCCTCTCAGTACATACTTGTTCTGCCATTTAGGTTTTGGAGCAGAGGCATTCCTTGTGTCACTGGTGTACTGGTTGTGAATTGCAAGAACGCTTTTTCGGTTATGGTGCTCTTGGGGGAGAGCCCCTGCTTTTGAGGGTTGTCAGTCATTTTCAGCAGTTCCATTTCACTGACTGTTAATGTTGTTGATTATTTAAGTGGATCCTTTTTGGAACCTTTTGCTGTGATTTTCTGCTGATTTATTTAAATCTGTATAGATTTCACATAATTAGCTCTAGCACTGGGCTTCATATTTTCTGTTTGTTTGGAAATTTTTAAGGAAGTCCAATATGTTAAATAACTACGTAAGTAAGATGGAATTGATTTTATGTTATATTGAGTTCCAAGTGATACCTTGGGGACCTGATTTCAGATATTCCTTTCAGTAGTGGAAGACAGAGCCAACCGTCCCTGTTTGGCAGCCTTAGAGAAAGTGTAAAAGAAAGAAAATAAAAAAGTGAGGAGGAAAAAATATCCCATTTTGCCCTAAACATTTTTGTCTGGTTCCCACAGAGGGGTGCTGAGCCATATACTTCTTTTGCACTCTACTGTTCAGATGGAGAAAGCAGATGATTGGCTCAGTAATTGAGTAATTTTCAGTATGTTCACTACACTTCAATGCTAGCATTTATAAAAGCAATTGCATGGCATGCTTCAAAATAGTTAGAGAAACTGGCACTATGTGGGAGTGACCCTCAGTCTAGTCTGTTTGCTCAACATACTATGACTTAATGGAATTTGTCCTAGCATTCTCCATTGTGAGTGGAGACAGCAGCCAGGCATGGGTTGTACTCGTCTGTTCAGTTTGAAGGACTGAGTCTGTCAGAGTTGTTAAGTCCCACCCTTGTTGCTAGGGGCTTCCAGCTTTTGACTCAGTCCTTCAGACTGGACGGTCATGTCGGGCTGTGTCTCCTGGTTTTTCACTTGCTATTCCTGATTATTCCCTTTCTCAGAAGGATTTCTCCTTGTTGTCAACTTGATTGTGAGTGACAGGGCTCTTTCCACCATAGGTGGATATTGCCCTTCTCCTGCAGCTAGCTTCGGCTTGCCTGCTTACAGGGGTATCCCAGCCTCCTGTTTGTCATCTTGTTAACAGTCTCGGTTGAACAGCAGGCATTCCAGAGCAGCGTGGAATTTTGCGCTCCCATGGGGGGCTGGTCTGGAACCTGTGGAGCTTTCGTGCTCCCTGTAGCCAGGAAGTTTGACTGGAGCTTCGCGCTCCCCAGCAGGCTGGTCAGGCGGCCTTTTGGATCTTTCAGCTTGCAAGCCGCCCGACATATTGATTAACTAGTGGAGCTTCGCTCTCCTGTTTTGTCTGCCTGCATTTTAGTGGCGATAGCCCTGCTCTGTGTTTCCCTGGTTTGGTGGCAGCAGTTTCAAATTTCAAGGACAGCCACGTGTGCCTGGAGCTTTGAGTGCTCCGTCCTGCCACCTCAGGAGCTTCACGTTCTGCATTTGTTTGAGAGCTTTGGCTCGCCGCTTCAGGAGCTTCGCACTCCACGATTGCTTGAGCGCTTTGGGCTCACCGCCTTGGGAGCTCCGCACTCCACAGTTGTTTGAGCGCTCCGTCCTGCCACCACAGGAGCTTCATGCTCCACAGTTTTGTCTGGCCGCCATTTTGAGCTTCACGCTCAAACTTCAAACTGCGCGAAAGCGCCTTTCACCTGAGTTCTGCGCTTTGACCGGAGATATCTTTCCTGGCTTCCTTCCTGGCTGGACTTGACCCTTGACTTGCTGGGTGGCCCTTGCCTTGGCAGGCGTAGAACAGGTCCTCAGAGTTTAGGCTTGTACCTCTCGAACAGCCATTTTGTGAAGAACTTGTCCCATAGAGCAGCCATTTTCTTAGGCTTGCCTTCATTGCTGCTGTTACTGTGACAAGCCCTGTGTCAGTGCTATTCTAGATAGACGAGCTTCATCTCTCTGATTTCTTGGTCCACGGTAGCAGGGTCATTCTCCATGCAATATAATGCCTAAAGCACTGGCTAAATCTAAGCACAGCCGGAAGGCTGATTTGACCAAGCACTTGGGCTCCATTCCAGTGGACTCCAGTGCAGGAACCTCTCAGACCTATGTTTCAGTGGACAAAGCCCCAGGCAGCAAGGGCGCACACTCTCATCATAAGGCTTGCAGCTGCAGCAAAGCATCTAGTAGGGACAAGAGGCGGAGAGATCAGGCCTTGCAGAAGATCTGCGACAAGATCAGCAAGAATGCACCCGCAGACATAGTGACTGGGGCGATATCTGTCATTCTGTCACAGAATTTCCTCTGGAGCGACCCTCTGAGGTGACCCCTGATCAAGTCTCACTTCAAGACTGCCTCTTATCGATTTCCACCACAGCATTATGGGGTGCCAATTTGACCTCAGTGCCTCCTACCCCAATCGGTAATGAGGTTCCTGCTTCCAGCCGGTCTGTGGACCATATCTCCCTCCATGCTCCAGCAGTAGCTACATCCTCTCAGGAGCACCATCATGAGGTTTTCCTTCCTGATGACTTCCAGCAGCTTATTTCCAGAGCTGTTCAACAATTGTTGGCGACCGCATATAGTCGGCCCAGCAGGAGTCTTCTATGGTGTCTATCGCTTCTGCTTCACCGGTTCACGATGACCAGGATGATCTTCAGGATCCGGTTTCCGTCCATCGCTCCTTGTGGAGGTTGAGCCCTGGGATCCTAACCTTTATCACTGCATTTGATCAATTAGTAACCCAGTTATTAAGTGAAACCAGCTTCCCCATTGATTTTGTTAGAAGTTCACAAAAAGTGACCACATAACCTTGGGAAAAGCAACAGTCATAAATATGAGCCAGTTGCCAAACATCTGAATTTTGATCACATGATCATGGGGATGCTACAAAGGTCATTACTATGAAAATCAGTCATAAGCAGGGGTGGGTTCTACTTACCTTTACTACCGGTTCGCAACGCATGCGCAGATCGTCAATTATGACATCTGGGCGGGTGGGCCACTTTTACTACCGGTTCTATAGAAACGGACAGAACCGGGAGCAACCCACCACTGGTCATAAGACACATTTTTCAGTGCCGTTATAATTTTGAAGATTCACTAAACAAACTGTTGTAAATTGAGGACTTCTTGTACAGCAGAAACAGGAATATGGGAATATGGGTGTTATGAAGAAACTGCATAATGAATTGTCTGATCTGAATTAAATTACCAAGGGCTACTTTCCTGTTAACACAGTAATATATTTTTGAGTTGTTTTTGTGCGTTTTGTATGTTTTTTTATTTTAATCCCAACTTTATATCTATGAATTGAATAAAATGAATATTATTTTTCCTTCCTTTTCTCATCAATTTTGTCTTCATCACAACCCTGAGTAGATTAAACAATTGTGATTGGTCCAAGGTAAATACAACCTTCATGATTAAATAGGGATTTAAATATGGATCTCCCTAATCGTGATCCAACACTGTCTAACCCAGTATTTGTCAAACTAGACAACTCCCAGAATTCTTAGCAAATATTGGCTGAGGAATTCTGGGAACTAAAATCCACACATCACACAATTTCCCAGGTCTAACTTTTACTTTGCATTTTGTACTGCAGGAGAATGCTAGAAACCAACATATTATTCAGAGTCAAATTTACTTGCTTCCACTCTATATACAAATACAAATCTATAAATAAATGCCAATACTAATGTGGATGCTTAAATAGCAATTAAACACCGCACTGTAACTGTAGAAGCTAAATCACCAGGAAGGCATTTAAGTATTGTAATCTTTGATTTACAGGGATAAAATGTTTGACTTAGTACATTAGAGATACTTTATTCTAATTTCTGCTCCATTATTTTTCAGATGAGTAGTAGGTCATTAAATCATTTTTTGTATAGCTTTGTTGTAAGCACTAGCGTCTCTTTGCTCTTTCAAAGCTTTCAAATTTTCGTTTCAATTTAGAGCTGTGATGTGATTCATGATGTGGCAAACAGATTAACATGCTTTTGATTGTATAGTACTTTTTTTCTTTGCTCTCCTTTTTTTGCACTGTCATTTTTCCATTTCAACACCTATAAAAGCTTAAAAGCTTTAAATCCTACTATATAATTTTTAAATTGAATTTTTAAAACCTTCAGGTGCAGAATTAGAAAATAAACAGCCTCTCTCAGAAGTGTACACACTTCCATAAAGATAAAATTCTGTAATTTCAATTTGTCAGTATTCATTTTATTCATGTACAGGATTCTACTCTAGGTTTTTTTATCATGAGATTCCAAAGATATTATAGGTAAATGTTCTGTCATGATTATCAAACATTATTTTTTTTTCACTACAAGGAGTAATCTTAGGGAAACCTTACATGTATTTTCTATTAATGGCATTTTAAAGTAGGAAAAATTGTGGTTATAAACATTAACCCCTACCCTAATCATCTTTTGATGTCTGTTAGGAAATGAGATGACTATAATAATTATTTGTGATTTTGTGAACCAATAGTATCTTTACAACTTAAGGAACCAACAGACAGGTCTTAAACTATTTTCTAAAAGATGTTTCTAAAAAATGGCAGCCGGACAATACTGTGGAGCGCGAAGTTCCTGAGGTGGCAGGAAGGAGCACTCAAACAACCGTGGAGCGCAAAGCTCCCAGGGCGGCGAGCCCAAAGCGATGTTGTATCTTGGAGCCTTTTTTTCTACTATGATTATAAACATGATAACGGCTAGCATAGCATTAATTTTCAAGTAATACATTTTATAGACGTTTGTGAAAGATTAAAGGAAAAATTGAACTACTGATTTTATCGTACCAGTACTTATTATCATATATGAATCTTAAAATAAGAGAGAGAACACAAATGGGTAGACTGTGTGTAAACATTATGGCATAAATAAAGAATATGTCTGGGTTTGTATGGCATGGCGTATGTTTACCCTAATTTTAAAACAATTGTTTGTGTTGCCATGCTATGATGGCATTTGGGACCAGAATTTCCATAGTTAAGCAATGCATTTGTAAAACTTGATGTCATCATGTGACTGCATCACTTAGTAATGGCAATCCCAGCACTCCCATTGCTATTGTTAACTATATCCCATCTCTGCAACAACCACCCTGATCCAAGCCATTCCTGGCCTGGTCTGTCCCAGCCCTGATTCTTATTTCTTCCAAGGTATGAAGGGGTTCCCTTCAATTTCCTCCATCTCCCTCTTTCCCCCATCTCTGCCCTTTTGGTTGTCCCACATTCTGCTTTAGGGAATGGAAAGCATCCCTAGAACCAAGTGGTTCTAGAATTTATTGGTGCACTGCATCTCTTCGTGTGCAAGAAGTCCTGGAGCCATGGTGCAGTGCAAAGCCACAGCTGCCCCAGTTGCCACAGCCCAACAACATGGCACAAAGCCACAGCTACCCCTGGAAGTTGCAGTTGTCTCAACCTGATCCACCAGTGTGGTACAAAACCATAGCAATCCCTGGAAGTCCCAGCCCATCCTGACCAAGCCTAGCCCAGCAGCATGGTATGAGGCGACAGTTGCCTTCATAGTCCTCGACTTACAACAGTTCATTTAGTGATTGTTTAAAGTTACAACCGCACTGACAAAAGTGACTTATGACCGTTTTCCACACTTAGGACGGTTGTCGCATTTCCATGGTCACGTGATCAAAAGTCAAACACTTGGCAGCAGTCTCATATTTATAACGGTTGCAGTGTCCTGGGATCATGTGATCCCCTTTTGCGACCTTCTGAAAAGCAAAGTCAATGAGGAAGCCAGTTTTACTTGACAGCTTATTAATTAAACAACTGCAGTGGTTCACTTAACAACCATGGCAAGAAAGGTCATAAAAGGTGGCAAAACTCACTTAACAAATGTCTCACTTAACAACAGAAATTAGGGGCTCAATAATGGTCGTAAGTCAAGGACTACCTGTACTTAAACATATTTTGTGGATCCAATGAGGCATGATCGTTTTTTTTGAAAGCTGTTCTGCTTCTCTGTTCATGCTGAACCTCATTATGCTCTCTAAAGTTATTTCAGAAGATTTGGACCAGTGTGGAGTAGGGTACAAAGTGGCAGGCTTACATTGGTCAAGGAATTACTGAAATGTTGGGAGGCCTGTGGCGTCAATGAAAATGGCTTCTAGGTAGGTCCTGTTCATGTTGTCCAAATGCAGAAGCAGCATAGGGAATTGTGAAAAAAATCTTTCCCCAAATTAAACAATCCTATTGGATACTAGAGAAATTGGATCACACCAACATGATATGTCCAAAAAAAAAAAATGGGCTGAATAAATAAGCCCAAAGAAAACAGACATTTCTCTCAATCTTTTTTTAAAGGTAGCAAGTTACATAAAGAAAACAAATTTTCAAAAGCTCTCAGCATGTAAACCATTATTTGTTCTAATGGCAAGATGAAGAGACGGGGCGTTGGTCCTACCTGATACGCTCCTTCTCGTTGAGTGGAGACAGCAGCCAGGACGGGTAGCAGCAGCCAATCAGCATGAAGGACTGGGTCTATCAATAATATTAAGTCCCGCCCTTGTTGCCGGGCAGACCCGCTTTAGGCGAAGGACTGAAGAGATAGACTCGGCGTGTGGGAGACGAAGAAACCAAGTTCCAGAAGAAAAAACAAGAGGAGAGCAACACCAGACTGGCAAAAACAAAGGGAGGGTCTGGCTGCTGTCTCCACTCAACGAGAAGGAGCGTATCAGGTAGGACCAACGCCCCTTCTCCATTGAGAGTGGAGACAGCAGCCAGGATGGGACATACCCCAGTTCACTGTCCCGAAGGAAGGGCGGGGCCAGACTGGTGAGAAACATCCTCCCCCGCAACCACCTGTTGCAACACCTGTCTACCAAAAGCAGCCTCAGCGGAAGCAAATGTATCAATCTTGTAGTGCCGAATGAATGGAATAGGCGAAGACCACGTAGCCGCCCGGCATATTTCTAATAGCGAAGCTTGAGTAGACCAGGCCGCTGACGTGGATGCACTGCGAGTGGAGTGTGCTGTTACATGAGCCGGTCGCGGGAGAGAGCGGAAGTCGTAGGCCGATGCGATGGTTTGCCGGATCCAACGGCCAATTGTAGATGCTGACACACGAAGACCCAGAGAAACGGGTAAGAAGGATACAAACAAGGCCTCCGAACGGCGGACCCCAGCCGTTCTCTTCAGGTAAATACGCAGTGCCCGCCGAACGTCTAAGGTGTGCCAACGACGTTCCCGAGGATGAGATGGTCTGGGGCAGAAATTAGGAAGTATGAGTTCCTGGGACCGATGAAACACTGAGTTGACCTTCGGAAGGAAGGTGGGATCCAGACGAAGCACCACACGGTCAGCATGAAAAACACACAGATCTGAGCGAATCGACAAGGCGGCTATCTCCGAGATACGTCGGGCCGAAGTTATGGCCACTAAGAAAGCGACCTTGCAGGATAACAACCGGAGGCTAGTTGTCCGCAACGGTTCATAAGGAGAGCCCATAAGAGAGTTCAACACCAACGGCAAGTCCCAGGTTGGATAGCGATGCAACACCGGGGGAGATATGTTAGCAGCACCCCGGAGGAATCGTCGAATCAGAGGATGCTGTGCCAAGGATGAGAGAGAACCACAGCGAAGAACAGAAGAGATAGCCGCCACCTGGCGTCTCAAGGTGTTAGGAGAAAGACCTTCCGAGAAACCCTTCCGAAGGAACACCAACACGTCCACAATAGATGCTTGAAGGGGTGAAACATCATCACTGGCACAATGAGAGCAGAATGCCCGCCAGGTAGCCGAGTAAATCCGGTTAGTCGAAGGACGACGAGAGGCTTGGATAATCTGGATCACATCGCCAGGAATGTTTGCGGCACTCAGACATTGCCGCTCAACCGCCAAGCGGTCAAACTGAGCCAAGGCAGGTCTGGATGAAATACGGCACCCTGAGTGAGGACGTCCCGATCGGATGGGAGACGCCAAGGCGGGGCGATTGAAAGAGACACAAGGTCCGCAAACCAAGGCCTCCGAGGCCAGTGAGGAGCTAACAATATCACTTCCGCCCGCTCTGTCAATATCTTCCGGATGACCTTGGAAATCAGAGAGGTCGGAGGGAAGGCATACAATAGGCCCCGAGGCCAAGGGGATCGCAGGGCATCGGCGGCAACGGCTTGAGGTTCTGGGTAACGGGCGATGAAGAGAGGAAGTTGGGCATTCAGATGCGTGGCGAAGAGATCGATCACAGGAGAGCCGAACCGAAGAATCAGAGCTCGAAAAATGCGGGGATGAAGCCGCCACTCCGCAGCATCTACTTGTTGACGGCTCAGCCAATCCGCCTGAGTATTGTTGATCCCTGAAATGTACTCTGCACGAAGAGAGCTGAGATGACGTTCCGCCCAGAGACCTATCGCCAGAGCTACGGACAGCAGAGACTTCGACCTGGTGCCTCCCAGTTTGTTGAGGTGAGCCTTTGCAGTGACGTTGTCCGTGAGGACCAGCACGTGTGCCCCGGTCACCAGGTGACGGAATGCCCGGAGGGCCAGGAAGACAGCCCGCAGTTCCAGCCAGTTGATCGGACGGGAAACGTCCCGCCCCGTCCAAGTTCCTTGAGCTATCTGCCCTTGACAATGAGCCCCCCAACCGTGGAGACTGGCATCCGAGGTGATCACCACCCGTTGAGGTTCGAAGAATAGGGAGCCGGCTGATAGAGCTGGAGACCTCCACCACTTGAGGGACCTGCGAACTGCTGGGGGAACAGGAATCGGCTTCGCCGAGGTGGCTCTTCCCGCCTTCTGCAAGGGTAAAAGAAACCATTGGAGCTCCCGAGTGTGGAGCTGAGCCCAGGGAACAATGGCTATGGCGGAAATCATTTTCCCTAGGAGCTGGGAAAGAACATAAGGGGACACAGTACGACACCTCTCAATCCTAACAATCAGGTCTCGCAGGCTATCCTGTCTTTCTGATGATAGAAATACCCTCCCCTGGACGGAGTCAATAAGAGCCCCTAAATGGACCAGGGAGGTACAGGGAACTAAGTGACTCTTTTCAAGGTTAATCGAAAAACCATGAGAAGCCAAAATCTCCAGAGTTAGCTGGAGATCTCGAACAGCCTGTTCGGGAGAAGAGGGCAAAACAAGAATATCGTCCAGGTAACAAAGTAACCTAACTGAACGAACCCTGAGATAGGCCGCCAAGGCCGCTAACACTTTTGTAAAGGTACGGGGAGCAGAGGAAAGTCCAAAGGGCAAGGCCCTGTACTGATAATGGACCCCCCCGTAACAAAATCTCAAATAACGTCTATGAGAACGACAAATAGGAACATGTAAATAGGCCTCCGTTAGATCGATAGAGGATAGGAGATCACCCCTCCTAACGCCGTCAAGAATTGATTTTAAAGATTGCATCTTGAATTTCCGGTATACCACATACCGATTCAACCTCTTAAGGTCCAGAATGGGTCTCCACCCCCCCGAGGATTTGGGCACCAGGAACACCCGGGAATAGAAACCCGTACCCCGTTGATCGGGGGGAACAATTTGGATAGCACGGATGGAAAGGAGATGCTGAACCGCAGAATCCATAAGGACCCGTTTCTCCGGGTTACGAGAAATCGGACAGCAAACAAAGGCACTCGGAGGAGGGGAAAGAAATTCGATGGCCAAACCCGATTTTAAAGTGGCCAGGACCCATTTATCAGAGGTTGATCTCTCCCAGGAAGCGGCAAAGAGGGCCAACCTGCCGCCAATGGGAGGACCTGAGATGCAACTAACGACGGCGTCGGTAGGGACGACCTCCTCCCCCCCGAAAGGGCCGTTTCGAGACAAAGGGCCGACCCCGAGCCGATCTATCCTGCGCACTCCGGAACCTATTAAGGTTAGGAGGGGGCCGAGCGGACCCAAAGGAGGAAGACCCACCCATATCGTTACCTCTAAATTGAGAACGAGGGGCATAAGGCGAAAAACGGGACTCCCCCCTGCGGAAGATAGGGGCCAAGATTTTCTTTTTATCTCTCGTTTCCGTAAGAAACGGGTCCAAGGCCTCCCCAAATAATTTGGCACCCCCAAAGGGAACGGAAGCCAGACGCCATTTATGTCTGGCATCAGCCTGCCAGTGACGCAACCACACTAAACGGCGGGCGGCTACAGAGGAGGCCAGAGCCTTGGAGGCGAAGCGGGAGGCGATTAGGGAAGAGTCCGCCGAAAATTGCAGGGCCGCAACAATTTTGTTTAGGTCCTGCTTGATCCGTGACTCCTCTGGTGATAACTTCTCCTGCAACTGCCGTAACCAGAGCAGAGTAGTCCTGTTAAAAAATGAGGCAGTAGTCGCGGCTCGAATGGCCCAGGCGGAACCTTGAAAGGCTCGTTGCAGGACTAAGTCCGATCGCCGTTCATCAGGACGTAAGGCTTCGTTCGGCTCCCCTGGAACGTTGACGTTAGGCAGCAAGGCGGCAATAGGAGAGTCGACAGAAGGAATTTGGAGGATGGAGTCCAATTCCGCAGCCACATTAAAATTGCGTCTATCGTTAGCCGAAGGCAGAACAGCCGAAGTTGGAGAGGACCACTGTCGCTTAACCGTGTCTAAGAAGAGGGGCGGAGTAGGCACCGATGTAGTTGGCCTAGCCGGTTCGGCAAACATGGGGTCCAACGTGTCAGTTGAAGAGGAATGCACGGGATCAACAACTGGAGAAGACATGCGGGCCGTGGAAACAGCCTTAAATAGCAATGACTTGAATAATGATTGCGGAAACAACCCCGTAAAGGCAGGCTGGTCCGGCGGAAGGTTGTCATCGTCGGAAAGGCCTGAATCACTGAGCTCAGCATCCGTCATAGTCGAAAAATGACTAGAGTGGGAGCAGGACGGAGAGCCAGAGGCCCTGCGATGGACTCTCTGAGAGGCAGGATGTTCAGGCGGGCCCGGAGAAACCGACCTCACTGACTCCGCACGGCTGGAAGCACAGGAACGGGTGTCCAGGGACCTCTGCACCGCAGCCTCAATCATACGTTGGATCTGCTCCGGAGAAAGTTGGCTAGGAAGCTGTCCGGGCACAAACTGAGGTTCAGAGACTGCAGGTGGAGGTGGCAATGATCGAAGCTGGGGAGCAGAGGAAGCAGGAGGGTCAGGCAAAGAAGGACTTTGTAGAGGTTCCGGTTGAGAGAAAACAGGCCGGGCAGAGACCTCAGATCCCCAGAGATCTGTAGCAGATATGGTTACAGGGCAGTCCTGGAGAGACACCTGGTCCGGAGTGATGGAACGAGGGACCGTTGCTCGACTTGAGGTCTCGCCCGTTGAAGAAGCCTGATTGCCAGCACAGGTAAGTTTTGCGCAGGCCTTGTCGCACAATTTGTTTAATACTTTATCCCTCCTTTGCTCAGCTCTGGATATATGGCCACGTTTGTCAGGCCTATTACGGGCGCAAGGCGCATGTGAGACTGGGGATGGCTCCTGAGAGGCCTCCCGAGCCAAAGATGGAGCAGCAGGCAGAGGGTCTGGGCCATGATTGTCAGAGGAACAGGCCCTGCGGCCGTGTTTTGATTTTGCAAGCGCTTTGGGCATAATGCCGGCAAAGGTCACCCTAAGTAAGCACAGATGATCTCAACAAGCCCACAAGTCCAAAGGGCGCAGGGTAACAACAATATGGGGGTGATAGCCTCCACTCAATTGCCCTTAGAAATGTCACAGTTCAAATGAGGCAGGGGGCGTGAGAGCTCCACAAAGCCTGCTGTGCTGGGTGACAAAAATCCACAATGCCTGCTGTGCTGGTGACAAAGCTCCACAATGCCCGTTGTGCTGGGAGAAAGGCAGTAAAGGCAAACTGAACAGTCAATAGGGCAAGGTGAATGGTTAAAAGGGATAGCAGTCCCAAGAGTCCTGGCACAGATACAACAGGTAGAGGGCAATGCAGTCTGTCAGATGATATACTAAAAGGTCCAAGTTCTCAAGGCCACGGAGAAAGGACTGGATCCACGATGCAAAAAAATAAAAAAATAAAAATGGGCAAACAAAATGTCCGCCGCCCAAGAGTTGAAGCCAAAGCCTACTGAGGGCAGAGAGTTCTCCGATAGCACACGTTGAAGTAAATGGCAAATTAGTATTCAAAATGGATGCCGCCCTCACAACGAAGCCAAACCTCCTAAGGGCAGGAAAAATGGCCGCTCGTTAGTCCCAAAGCTGCCAAGGGTGGCAAGGAATCCAAAATGGAGGAAAATGGCCGACGCGACCTTAAACGGGCAATCCAAGCCGAATTCAGCCAAAGAAGGCAAACTAAGCCGAACGAGGCAGTCTTTTGCAAAACGCTGAGCACAAAACAGCGTTTTATCGCCGCCCCCCCCCCCAAGGGCGAACGGAGCAAAGCAAACGGTCCGTGAATGGGAGAAGTGTTAAATATCACAATACCACCAAGAAACGTTGTAAACAGTCCGAGAGTCAGCCAACCGATCAGGGATGCAATGAATAATACGTAGTCGAGGAATCCGAAGTCAAAACCAGAAGAAACCATGCAAAAAGAGCGAAAAAGCCAAAAAGGGATAGGAGCTGAAGACCCACACGCCAGATCAAGCTGAAGGACTGAGTCTAAAGCGGGTCTGCCCGGCAACAAGGGCGGGACTTAATATTATTGATAGACCCAGTCCTTCATGCTGATTGGCTGCTGCTACCCGTCCTGGCTGCTGTCTCCACTCTCAATGGAGAATTTTTTTTTATAGTTATGGGAGGGTTATTTTAGAGAGGAATTGTGAAAAAAATCTTTCCCCAAATTAAACAATCCTATTGGATACTAGAGAAATTGGATCACACCAACATGATATGTCAAAAAAAAAAAAATGGGCTGAATAAATAAGCCCAAAGAAAACAGACATTTCTCTCAATCTTTTTTTAAAGGTAGCAAGTTACATAAAGAAAACAAATTTTCAAAAGCTCTCAGCATGTAAACCATTATTTGTTCTAATGGCAAGATGAAGAGACTTTTTTTTTATAGTTATGGGAGGGTTATTTTAGAGAGGAATTCTTGACGTAATTGTTATTCTGATAAGAGGCACACGACATAACTACATAGGACATCAGATTTAGATGGGTATAGCTCAATCATCTGTCTTGCTCTAGAGATAATTTCTAATATAATAGCCTTGTTTTAATTATGGATTTTTTCATATTTGTGGAGGTTTTTTTACGTTGGTAGAGGCCATTTATTTTAACTGAAGTACTGTTTATTATTCTGCAAAGACAGACCAGGAGCTTCATGTTCATTCTTGCAGAACCACTAAGTTTAACCCTCAGTTTACTGGAGGCATGGGAGAGAGACCTCCCCTCCCTTTTAAAAACCTTTGCTGATATGAATAATATCACTTCATTTGTCAAAAATTATGTATTTGTTTTCTAGTTTAAATTCCAAGATGCTAATTTTATGGCAGCGCTGCGTTCATAACTTCCTACGCTAACAGACTAGATTGGCAGTTTGCCAGGAGCCTCTGGCTTTCATTGAATTTGCATATAAATTTACACATGATTTTAATTGGAGATAAATGCACATTTTTTATTTATAGAGCTCATGAGTATATGTGTTTCCTTGCATTTGGAGTTGGAAAGGAGAGGCAAACCCTGATTTTAAATATTCAGTTGGGTTACTGGTAAATAAACCCTAACTAATACAATTTGATGCTTACAAAGAATTTTAACAAAACAAAGGGGTGTGTGTGTGTGTGTGTGTGTGTGTGTGTGTGTGTGTGTGTGTGTGTAAAAGACATTGATTTGATGCTTATTTTACTTTCCAGTTTGGATAGGGCAGATAATGCACAACAAGAAATTTAAAATCTCTTCATAGCCGTGGATAAGGTTTTTTTAAAAAGATCCTGCAACTTTTTTTTTATAGATATTGCATTATCTCACAATGTGTGCTTATTCTACAATGCTTTGGTATGAGTTTATAATAAAATGAATACAGGCTTGGGTTATTTGTACAAATGGCTTTTTTATATTTATTTATTTATATTTATTTATATGATATTTATTGCAAGCGATTTTGGACTCATCGTAAACTCTAAGTCCTTGATTCATACTCTAATTCAGTATTCTTCAGGATTTCCTCCCTGACAACATAGGCTACCCTTAACAACGGTTATAGAAGTCTTAGTTGATGCAAGTAAACCACTAGGATGGTTTTTTGTATCAACTATACCCATTACATATCTGTTTGTAGACCTTTTCAATCGAAGACTGGCATCCATAAAGGATGATTTTGCTCATCTCAACTAATCTAAGTTTATCTGGGTCTTGTACTCCCTTTAGATCTCACTATTTGAATGCTCCAGTGACAGGGCAGTCTTTTTGGAAATATGAAAACTCAGAAATCTCTCCCCATTTTATTCTTTTAAGGAAACTATCTTGGAAGCCAAAATACCGTTGTCCCCATCAGGCCAATTTAGAGAGACATGTAGTGAACTGGCACACACTCAGGATACAAGTGCTGTATAAATACGTAAACTAAGTTTATAAAACAGAATGAAATAACATTGCAAAAAATAATATAATTTTATTCACTTTCTTGGCATAGTGTCATTGTTAGATTCAGATTCAGTTCCTTTCTCCTGCAAGGAGAAACTATTGTAGTTCTTCCAAGGATATTCAAGTAATTTCCTTGGTTTCATCAATCCACATTATCTATATAGTCTTTCCTTTCTTTACTTCCCTCAATCTTTCTAGCCATCATCACTTTGCAAGTACATAATCTGCCTGCATCTCATGCTCAGGGTATGAGTTTCTGCGTGCTGATCATCCTCTCAACAAAGCAGTTAATCTTTATATGGGACAGTACTGATTGATTGCTTCTTCTTTCATGGTAGTAATTGTCTCCCAATCCATAACTCAGATACACCTGTCTTTTTTCTCTTGTTTTTTTTTTTCTCAGTCTGCAGCTTTCACTGTTGTATTTTATGATTGAAAATACTATTGCTTTAACTGGTTCAAAGGCTTTACTACAATCAGTGAAGTTATGATAAATATCCTTTGTATAGTCTCTTGTCCTAGCCATTATGTGTCTTTTGTCCCTGTCCAATCTCATGTCCCTAAAAGTTACTGTAACATGTCTACTAATTCGGCGTTTCACTTTCCATTTGTTCTTTTATCCTTGTTTGTAAGATCTTAAGCAAAACATTGCTTCACAGAGGAATAATTGCAATGGTTCAGTAACTGGTGTGGGTATGTACCCCAAATGTTTCCAATCTTTAGGCCATAATATTGTTGCATATTTATTGTCAGATCTTTTATCACTTTAATTATCTATTTTCCTGAAACTTTTAAGTTGTTTATTGTAAATTTCTTCACACCTGATACTTTCCATATTAGCAGTCGGTGTTTTATGTTCATATCTCACTCTCTTGGGCAGTTATTTTCTGAATATAATTTTAAAAAATAAATTACAGGCAGCCCTCAACTTGACACCACAACTGAGCCCAAAATTTCTCTGCTAACTGAGACAATTTGCCCCTATTTAAGGACCTTTCTTGCCACAATTAAGTGAATCACTGCAATTGTTAAGTTAGTAACATAGTTGTTAAGTGAATCCCCATTGACTTTGCTTGTCATAAGGTTGCAAAAAGGGATCACATGACCCCAGGACACTGCTGCAGTAGTGGGTTCCACTTACCTTCACTACCGGTTCGGAACTGTGAGTGTGCGTGTGTGGTTTAATATCTAACAAAAGAACATCACTGAATCATTGGGTTTAATTGTAGAAACTAACCTTATTATCTCATAAAACTCTACAACATATTTATTGTGTTCTGTAGATGGCAGTGTATCACAGTTGGGTTAAGATGGCTGGTTCTTGGAACTATGTTAAGCATTACATGAATTAATTGAGTAAAATTATATATAACATAAATTAATTAATGGTATGAAATTGTTTCCAGCTGCGTTTTAGGAATCTGAAGTTATATTTGTTATTGTGCTGCAGAGTAAAGGAAATATCCCTAGTCCAAAGTGTTGCCTTATATAGCATAACCTTAACTCGCATCAGACTTTTTTTTAATAGCAATTTTCATTAAAAATTATTACGATAAAAAAAAACTAACACTTTTTTTAAAAAAATCAAAGATATAGAAAAGAAAAATAGAAAAAATAAGAATATAGTATAGAAAAGAAATATACAAAGAAATACAAAGAAAGTGTAAAGAGTTTTAGGAATTTATCATCTTCTCTTAAAACATTTAAGTCAGGCGCAGTTTTGTTGGATAAAACTTGTTGCTTTTCCAAGATGTATTTTAAACAGACTATTCAGCAAATACTCTTAAAATTAACTTCGGGATCCATTGTTCAAAAATAATATTCAATATGTCCAATAATAAAATACTTTGTTCTATTCTGTGTTAAGTCAATTTTCAGTGTTCTCCTCCCTTAGCTCCTTCTTGTTCCCTCTAGTGTCCAATCTTCAAAATTCCATCTCATCATGTTGTTATTTTTTTAAAAAGCAAGTATTTTATAAAAAGCAAGTAAAAAGCAAGAATCCATGGGAAGGATTCTTATAATTGTAGTTTCCTTCAAAGGAGTAAGTGTCTGAATCACTTGTAGCAGTGATAGGTTTCTACCGGTTTGCTCCGGATCGTACAAACTGGTAGTAGCGGCGGTGGGAGGCTCCGCCCACCCGCCCGGAAGTCATCACGGATGCTCTGTGCATGCACAGAAGCGCCGCCCATGCACTCCCGGTTCTGAACTGGTAGCGAAGGTAAGTGGAACCCATCACTGACTTGTACGCAATCTCAAATCCTCTCTGGAGAGGAATTATGAAAAGCGGGACTACTTGCCAGCTATTAATTCTGTCATGGTCATTCAGTATACCATTTCTTCTCCAGAAGTGAACTATCATTAGACTTTCTGAGGCTAGCAAAATTATTAAAATGTTTCTATGAAACATTGCTAATCAGATTGTTAAATGATTTATTGTATAAAAATGTCATTAAGGGTTAAGGAAATTTAGAAAATGCTACAAATTGGCAAATTATAGATATGGACTTAGTCAAGACAAACTGAGGAAAGTATTCATGCTAATATGTTTTAACATGATGCCTTCAGCACTTTTAAAAAACCAGTTCATGATTGTTCTTTTCTCTGAACGATATTGTCCAAGTGGCTCTGGAGTTGTGGAATCAGTTGGTAAGTCCTAATATATTGCCAATATTAGAGAAATGCAAGCTTATCACTTGTTACACTAATTCTTGTATGTTAGCCTGGTAGATCTGCTTCTTTATCCTGTTTTTGTTGCAAAACATGAAATAACACTTTAGATTGCAAAATGTTGCTATCTTGCATACTGACAATAAGATGCTATATCCTAAGCACAGGAATACATGTTAATAGAAGGGGAAATGGGAGTGATAATTTTTCTGCTCCACAGTGGAAAAGAAATGTTACCTTTCTTGGGAAAAAATAGCTAAATATGTAGAAGATAGTAACTGAAGGTGGCATTTTTGTTATACTTCATCTTTCCCCTGAATTTATACAAACCCTATCAATCCATTTAAAAGAAAACACGCAAGCAAATCAAAACCAATAATTAAGATGTCTGCAAATTCCATTGGATGTGTTAACTATAGACAAAGTCTACAGATATCTGACTTCACAGTATATTTCAGGGACAAAAAGCAAGCCAAAAAATGTACTCATTTTGGTGCATAGTAGAACTGCACTCTCAGTGTCTCACTTTATTTTGCTGTACTTGTAAGCCACAAAGTGGATTATATTTTCCTTGTTATTTATTGACACAATGTGCAAGAGAAATTGCTTTCATCTTGTTGGAAACTCCGATCCCTGTAATGTGTACAGTGTGCAGTGATGTTTGAGGGATAGCCCCTATACCAGTGGTCCCCAACCTTTTTATCGCCGCGGACCAATCAGCCTTTGATAATTTTACCGTGGCCCGCTGAGCGCGTCAGGGGTGGGGGCTTTGGGCCACACGTGCGTACCTGCGCGGGGCTCTCTTCCCTGGAGCCTTTGCGCACGGCCCAGGAGCTTTTGCGCACGGCCCAGGAGCTTTTGCGCACGGCCCAGGAGCCTTTGCGCTGCAGCGTTCATGTCCCCCGGCCGCTGCGCGGCCCGGTGCCAGGTACTCCACGGCCCGGCACCGGTCCGCGGACCGGGGGTTGGGGACCACTGCCCTATACAACTGATTTTTACCTGGCTTGCTGAGAAGGAGAATATGTACAGCTAAGACATACAGAAATGTGTATCTGTGTGTTCCCTTGGATCAGCTTTAATGATTGAATTCTTTTGATTTCCAATGGTGTTGAGGTGCTTCTGTATTGGCAGATCTGTTTATTTTGTACTTGCTATGCCTAATGTTCATCTTTTTATGTATCAATGTGTTTGGTTTCCAATATTTCACCTTTGGAAAAAGTTATTTGTCTCAAGAAGGCCTATTCCCCCCATCTTCGAATTCACCTGAGGTGTGTGTGTGTATGTGCGTGTGTGCATGTATGTGCATTCTATAATGCTGTCATTTACTGAAGAATATTATGTACAGTTTAAATAAATATATTGCTGTGTTTATTTTTTTTTAAATGTAAGTCATTTTAGAAATGGAAAGAAACAGCTAGGCATATATTACAGCTAAAGTACTTTTTCTCAAGGGGCTTTAATAGCTGTTGATATAATTATTTCTCCATTTCCCCTCTGTGCTATATGTATCTTCTTGGCACAAGGCAGACTGCTTCTATTATGTACCAGGTTTTGAAATGTTTTTGTCTTTTGCTCTATAGTAAATGATCTAATGTTTCTGTAACCTTAACACTGTTATTTTCAAGAGGCTATTTTTAGCTGTTCATTGTTGGACCTCACACGTTTATCCTAGATATGTATTGTGGTAGGGTAAAAGGTATATTATGAATTCTCCAGTCAAGAGGTTAGGTTGGAATGGATGGGAAGGGAAAGCTGAATAGTTCATGATATGTGTTAAGTATTGATTTTACACCGGATGCATTTAGATTTTTTTTTAAAAAAAAAAATTGTAATACCGTTTATGGAAATATATTTTATCTTTTAAAATCCCTTTGAGATTCTGAAACAATTACAGCTGCATAAAAAATATATTAACCTCTCTTTGTTTTTGGCTTGCTTGTATAGTAATATAAATACCATTCAGAGCAACATCAGTTCCATTTCTGAAATAATGAAAGTACAGATCTGACTAAGAAGAATATAAATTGTTAAAAAAAGGAGAGAAAAAGAAACCTGCAGTGCGGTTACTGTGGTTGATTAGGTCATGAACTTTTTCATAAGAAGATAATCTGGAGTTCTTTCACTGTAACAGAAGTCCTCGGTTTACATGGCACTTCGCAAGAAGCCCTGGCTCTCTTTATAATTTTGCCTGGTACCACACTCAAACATTTTTGGCTACTTCCATTCAGGATATAATTTATAACATTTTAACCCAAGCTTGGTTAGCATAGGAATACAGTTCATTAGATTCAAAAGACTCCTTGCAGCATCATGAAGAATAAGAAAGGCTTATGCAGAACTCCGTCCTTGATACATGTTTGAACTCTTTTTCAATATATAATCGGAGAACTCTTACAAATCTTCTAGGATCAGACGGCAAAAACAGGAAGCAAAATTACTTTCCCAGTAGACCGTTTTCTGTTTCTACAATAAGCCAGGGAGGGAATTAGAAAGAACCGAACAGAAAGATTGTCCAATTTTCATTAAAGTTGTATGTATTGTTGATGGAGAACCTGACTCTCCAATTTTGCCAGCATCCCCATTATTTATTCGTTTTTTCTGTATTTTCCTTTTTATAAGATTTATTGGGTTCTACAGTGCAAAATGTGTCTGCCAGTTTTGGATTAGGATGTGGGAGGCATGAATTTCACTGATCCAGGAAAATCAGCAGATGACCTTGGGTTAGTTACTGGCAGTACTCATGCTAAGCTACAGTATTGTTTGCTTATTTTGGCTTAAGCTGTTGTGTATGCTGAGCCATGTGACCTGTAAACTGTGCCTCTTCACCAAGCCATGTCTAACAAAATTGTGGTTTAGTATGATATGTAAATCCATCCACTAGCATTCAATGTAACCTTTCTCTCAAGGCTAAAATAGAAGCCGGGTGGAAAAGAATTATATAGGTTGCCTTGAGCTCTTGAAAAGAAAAGTGGGAAATATACATGCAGTAAGTATCGTTTACATTTTGCCAAATGAATTATTGATTGTTTATTTTTTTTTAAAAAAGTACTGCTGATTTGCTTCACTAAATGTTTGTCAAAAAGGAGTGTGTGCCTCACATTTCTCTTTCCACTCCTCTTCACTTACATGCACGGGCGCAATAAGTAATGCCGTCTGTCCCTCTTGTCTGTTTTCCGCAGTTCTTAAGTTTAATTCACTCTTTTCCTCTTTGTAGTGGAGATTATATACCCACAACACTTTAAAAAAAAAAAAAAAATGAGGAAAGTACACATGGGCCCCAAAACTGAAACCTGAGACTGGCCTAATGTTTTGTTTAAACCGTTTCAAATGCAAAATGTCACAAAATGTCCCTTTCTTTAGTCTGAAAGTGCTGTTTTGAATGTGAAATCAGAAATTGGAGCATGTTTAGCATTGTGGAAGTTTCAGGCTTTGCTTATGAAACAGCTGTTTCGTACTCAGAGTGAGACTTTTGAAACATTTTGTGGAGTTTCATGCTCCAAACAATTTGAAACTTAATTGTTTTGCACACCCTTGTTTAAAAGGAAGCTGTTGCATTTGTTAAATGTAACATGTATAAACTATTGCGTATTATTATGCAGCCTTCTAACTTTTCAGAAATGAAGAATATTTATGAATGCTGTAGTTCTAATTTTTTCAGTTAACAAGGGTATAAACATTATCTCCATTTAATTTAATTTAATTTAATTTAATTTAATTTAATTTAATTTAATTTAATTTAATTTAATTTAATTAATTTAATATTTAAATTTATATACCGCCCTTCTCCCGAAGGACTCAGGGCAGTGAACAGCC
Organism: Pituophis catenifer annectens; assembly: GCF_029215685.1. Classification (NCBI taxonomy): domain Eukaryota; kingdom Metazoa; phylum Chordata; class Lepidosauria; order Squamata; family Colubridae; genus Pituophis; species Pituophis catenifer. The sequence goes on from NW_027256883.1 coordinate 67,284,851, forward strand.
AGAAGTAAGAAACATCAAATACAAAATATAAAAACAATTTAAAAATGAATTAAACAATTTGGCCTGACAGTTAAAATCCCCCATTAAAAATCCAAATTAAAATACACAATTTTAATTAAAATACACAATTGGAGAGATTAGGTCAGCCTGACTTGATGAAATAAAAAGGTTTTGAGGGCCCAACGGAAAGTACGTAAGTCCGGAATCATCCGTATCTTTGGGGGGAGCTCGTTCCAGAGCTTCAAAGAAAAAACTGAATTTATTCTCATATTATGTTCATATTTCAGATACTTTTGAAGCTTAAAATGTTTGTTTGTTTGATTGATCTATATATTGCCTTTAATTCAGGAATTCAAGGAAGCATGCATGACAGTCCCTCTTCTTCTAAAGCAGTCCCTGCTTTATTTTATAGAATGGTCATTAGCTATTTGATCTTTATAAAAATATGTAATAATAACATTCTAATGCTGACTTTATAATGTACTCCATCAATCCAATGAGTTGGCTCCATCCTTTCTTTCAGGCTTCTGAACCTAACCATCCCTCCATGTTTATTGTTGCCTTGTAGTAAGGCAAGTTTTAACTTTCCTTCACTCTCAGTTCATGGTCTGTTATGTAGTTATGGATGACTTCATTAAACTTTGAGAAAGGAGGATCAGGCCCAGGTTAAGAGAGGAATGGGCAATGAACGAAAGCCCCCAGGTTGTTTGCAATGCATGAGGCACAAATACACTGTTGGCTATTGTTAATGCAGTAGTATGTACTGCAGACACAGCAAATACATACTGCAGACACAGTGAGTTTATGCCAGTACACATCTCTGAAGTGTAATAAACTGGTAAGCTTTTAAGAAGCTGAGCCTTGTAAGATAGGGAGGACAAAGGAGGAGTAGAAAAATAACTAATGCAAATAGAAGAAGGAAGTGTAAACTGGAATCACTGAGGCCAGAAAAGCAGCATTGTCTTAAGTAGCCTCTTTGAAGTGGTAGCTTAAGGAACAGGCCTGTCAGAAAGCACAAAAGCCAGAATGATGATGGGAAGAAAGGGAAAAGCCAGTACAGAGGAAGAATGGGAGCAAAGAGAAATAAGTTCCACTCCGCAATAAGTCATCTCCTCCGTAGTTCACTTGCCTCTCTTGCTTTTTTGCAGAACTTCCCCTACTATGTCAACGAAATAGATTACCTCTATTCTTTGGGATCACCTTAAATTCTTTAAATAATTTTGGCAAAAGGAATGGGATGAGGATTGGATGAGGATGAGGAAAAAGAGACTTGAAGGACCATGTTTGTGTTATCTGTGTGAATTGTTACATGGAAAAAGAACATTGGACAAGAGATCTTCATCAGAATGCTTCAATCTAAAACTCTTTAAATGTGTTGGACTTTTTTTTAAAAAAAAAATCCAGTACATATGGAGAGTGACAAAGATATGAAAAGCAGCTGCACTAAGGAGTAATTGAGATAAAACGTGAACAATGTTTCAATGGATGAATTTGAAAAATTACATAGCATAGAGGCTGTGTAATCCCTATTCCTAGCTATTTTATGTATTCAAATGTGATTCTTAAGCCATAGCATTGCAAAAAACATTGAACTTATTTTATGAAGAGGAGATCTCAGAAGAAGAAACTGAAAGTGTTGCCTCTCCTTAAACTGTGTCCTGGGAAAATGATCTCTTTTAGATAGCTGTTCCTTATATGAGCTGTCTTCTAAAGTATCACTTTAAACCAGCCATAATTCCATAGCGGAATTTTGAAGCTGTAACTACAACCACATTATTCTGCATCTTGGAACCAAATACTCTTGAGATATCACATGACCTCCCCCCCCCACTTTTGTTATGAAGGTCTTATAAAGTTCAAACTAGTAGAAAAAAGATTAGATATCAGTATAATTGGGAACATGGGAATAGTTTAAGAATGAAGCATATAATGGTTAAATTTGTAGATAGATTTATAGGCTGTTAATAGCTTTTCTAGCCAAAAAAGTATGATCTAAATGTAAGATAATTCCCACTTGGCACAACAGCAGTAGGCTATATATCCTATCCACACACACACACCCCACACCCCCACCCCTAAATATAATAAATATAACCAACTACCACCTGAGTCAGTTAACAATTATTATAGGAAACTTGAGATTTGACTTGAACATTGTCTGATGGTTCCTGAAATCCTGTTTATTGACTCGATGTATTTATTATATTTAATGTTATATTTATTCTCTACCATATTTCCCTACATTGTATTTGTGGGAGAGAAAGATAGACTGGTAACAGGATAATGGCGTTAGAAGGGATCTTGGAGGTCTTCTAGTCCAACCCTCTTCTCAAGCAGAAAACGCTATACTATTTCAGACAAATAGTAGGACCCAGTTTGTGGGGGCAATAAGCTTCATACAAAAGTATGAAGGCTATTGCTTAACGCATTGTAAGCCTCCCTGAGTCTCCGGAGAAGGGCGGCATATAAATCAAATTTGAAAAAAAAAATGACATCCTTATGCAAATTACATGTGTCATTTTATACCATCCACATGACATCACTACGGTGGTGTAATTTAAAACGCCATACATACAACAGGAATTTCATCTGTAGCAACTGAAGTCTATTGCATTAATATCTGCTAAATGAAGGTTTTGATTTGTAAATCATTATCCCCCCACCTCTCTCCATCACCCTTGATAAACATTTCATTTTTTTGTAAAAATGTCATATGAGAACACAAACTATTCATTGTTTTAAGAATAGTAAGGCTAGTCCTATTTCAAGCAAGCCAGATAAAATTGATTCCAGATTTCACATATAACATTGAACATCATCCATTAATAAGAATAACAGAGTTGGAAGGGACCTTGGAGGACGTCTAGTCCAACCGCCTGCTCAAGCAGGAGACCCTATACCATTCCAGACAAGTAGCTCTCCGATCTCTTCTTAAAAGCCTACAGTGATGGAGCACCACAATTTCTGGAGGCAAGTTGTTCTACTGATTGATTGCTCTCACTGTTAGGAAATTTCTCCTTAGTTCTAGGTTGCTTCTCTCTTTGATTAGTTTCCATCCATTGTTTCTTGTCTTCCCTTTTGGTGCTTTGGAAAATAGGTTGACTCCCTCTTTTTTGTGGCCGCCCCTCAAATATTGGAACACTGCTATGTTGATTTTGTTTAACATCGTAATAGCCCTGAGAATTACATGTTTCATTGCCATTTTATTTGTTCTGAGAAACAAAAGTGAGTGATATAAGTTATCCAAAGTTATGTCACCATTTCATAACTAATCTGCTGTAGTTTAAAAAGACACTATCCCAATCCAATTTAAAGACCCTGGGGCATTAAGAAAAATATAAAACAAAACATGAAGTATTTAACATTTCATCTAAATGACCCTTTGAAAATACATAGCAGGTAATAAAACCTTGATAGTTTTAAGAGTGTACTACACATGTATCCATATTTGTGGCTCCGGTTACCCTTCTATGAAAAAGAAATACCATATAGTAGCATAAAACACTATTCTTTTGGTCAAAGTACTGCCAAATCTGAATGTGCTGTAATCCAGCTAGACCACAGCACATAAGATCTTTCTGGCTACATTCCAATTCTATTTGGGACAGAAGGCCAGGCTTTTAAACTGTGGTGGAGGAATTACACAACAGAAAACCCCTAATGAAAGGGAGTGGGGAATAATGCCTGAATAGACTGAAAGGCAAAGAAGCCTAGCTAAGAATGGAACACAGATTTATTCAATCTGAAGAATCCTGAAACAGTATACATCTCAGGTTTCCAGCAATGCAGATATGATTTTTCCATGATTTCATGAACAGTTGGAACCTTTTCTCCAACTGGTTAATTAAATCAAGTTTTGCAATAACCCAGGATTCTCTTAACTTATAAATGTACATTGAAAGTATCTAGTTTTTCCAGAATCTCTTAGACTTTTCTTCTGAGAGATTAATAATAATAATAGGCAGTGAGCTAGTTAATGCAAATTGTTTTATGCTCACTACTTCTTTCTAGATGGAATGCCTATTAGACTTTAAATAAAAAGAATATTCCATCAGTTCTTCTAAAGTACTAGAACAGAGAACATTAGAGTAATTAATCTGCCTTTGTGGAGTTAGATTGTTTACATGTAGGTTCCTTATCCCCATATAACAGGCTTATCACGTTGCCATTAAAAACTTAATAGACCCACTGTAAACATGAAGTTCAGTGAATTCCCATGCATTGGCTTACATCCCTTCTGTTTTCAAAAAGGGAATAGACAATTGATGGCATGCTTCCAAGTGGGTGGACTCTTGAAGAGTATCGTGCTATTCCGCACTATTTTTTTTAAATATGGCTGCATAAATCTAATTGAATTCTGCTGCTTGTTTTTGGAAGAGCTGGTCCTTATTCTATCAGTGGAAGATTGTCCTCCAGTGCAAGTAGCAAGCAGCCTTTGGATTAAGACCTCCAGAATCTGCAGGATTTTTTAAAAGGGTACATTTGCTAACTGGGTGAATATTGTCTGATACATCCCAAGTGTTCTTCACTATTTCTGCAAGTTGCTAATTTGAGAATAAAGCAATAATAATAATAATAATAATAATAATAATAATAATAATAATAATAATAATAAAAACTGACTACCTACAACGCCATGACCGTGTTGCTAAAATCATTCACTGGAAATTGTGCCAGAAGTTTGGATTTGAGTACAGCAAAAACCACTGGGAACATCAGGTTGAGAAAGTTTTAGAGAATGAGAAACTCAAGATCTTGTGGGACTTTAGGATTCAGACTGACAGGCACTTGGTCCACAACACACCTGACATAACAATAGTTGAAAAGAAAAAAGTATGGTTCATTGACATTGCAATACCTGGTGATGCACGAATTGAAGATAAACAGCAAGAAAAAATCACAAAGTACCGGGACTTACAAATTGAAGTTGAGCGACTGTGGAAAAAGAAATCGTGTGTTGTCCCGATTGTAATTGGAGCCCTCGGAGCAATACCCAAAGGGCTACCCCGCTATTTAGAAATCCTAAATTTGCCGGACTTGAACATTTTGACTCTACAAAAAACCACCTTACTCGGAACAGCTTACATCCTCCGACGATACCTTAACAGTTCCTAGGTCCTTGGTTAGGACTCGAGCTGCTGAGCTATTAACCAGCCTCAAAGGCTGTGAATCTCACTATAAAGATTAACCAATAAATAATAATAATAATAATAATAATAATAATAATAATAATAATAATAATAATAATTTTATTTCTATACCGCCCTTCTCCTGAAGGACTCAGGGCGGTGGCACAATGATAAATTTCTTCTAGCCAGATATTTCCATAGCTATGAAATAATACAGATGTTACTTTATGTGTTGATTGCATGTAGATAAATTATAGTTTAATATTTATTCATACATTTTTTCTTCTATTGAAATTTAGTTGGAATTGGGAAATGATTACCAGAGAGAAAGACTGTCATCTCATCAATACCTGTCATCCACTTGACGGCTTGGAGATCAAACTCTCAATAGGATCTTTTCAAATATTAGATGAGTGGGTTCAGTTGTTACAAGACAATGTGTAATGCATCCTAGGGCTGTCCCATGTAGGGTTTTAAATGTAGCAACCAGCATATTGAATTGGGCCTAGAAGTTGATTGATAACCAGTGCAGCAACCTTGACAAAAGTATTACCCTATGCTGGTGGGGTTGTTCTAGCAACAATCTAGTTGCTGCCTTTTGTACTGCTGTAGCTTCTGATTTATCTTCAAAGGCAGCCCTATGTAAAGCACATTAAGGAAGTTTAGCTGAAGGTTGATTAGAATGTAGGTTCTCAGGCAGATAGATTTATCAAAGCTCCTCATCTGAAGCTGGATGAAGGTCTCCATTTCTATGGCTACCACTTGTTCCAGGAAGATTCTTACATTGCAAACCACCTACTCTGGGGGAATTGCAACCCTCCCCAGAGTTACTATGGGGACAGATGTTATTGGGATGCTGAAGACAAAGAACAACTCTATTTTGTGGATTTAGTTTGAGCTTCTTTCCAGATATCTTTGACTGAAATAATTGATTTGATTGATGGATCTCAAGGTAGTTTCATCAAAGCTAAAAGAAATTCTAAAAGATACAAACTTTGTCTGTTTCCACAAGGAAGTTAATTTGTTTTCTTTTCCTCAGTGTGCTGTCACAAGAAATCTTTCATGACTGGATATTTTGGAAGACAAAATCCCAATATCTCTAGAGGGTGTCAGTTGAATGAAACTTCAACAGATCTTAGAGTTTTAATTTAACCATAAACACAATTGTGGAAAACCTAGATCTGGCCCAATAGGTATTCTCAGCTGGGTAACTACCTACTGTGGCACCATGAAGGAGATATAAATTTAATACATCAATCAGTTAGGCCAAATAAATCAGCATCATTTCCTATTCTCCAACGCGCAGCTTGGAGAATCCAAAGCTTCGGGTTGTTCAGTAGTTGGATAGCCTACACTGAGTGTGTTCCTTTAAGAGATTTCTCTTCAGACACGCCCACTTGCTCAACAGAGTCCAGTTTAGTTCACTCAGTTGAGCCTGTGACACTGTCAAAAATTTTCTCTGCTATCCTTCTAAACTGAAGCTTTGGATTCTTCAAGAAGTTTCATCATTATTTCTTCAATTCCTTTCCTTCGCTTGGTTTTTATCGGGGGTGAGTCTGCCTGCTGTCTCAGGCAGGCCGTCAGTGACTGTTTCCTTCCCTGGGGCCCAGTTAATCGTCTAGCTTACTAGCCGCAGGCGTGTGGGTAGGCTCCCCGGCCTGCCGGCAACGCCGCCCCCGCCATCTGGACTCAAATCTAAAACTAGCGGCTTGGGATTGACGCCCTGCTCTCAGCGGCGTCTTTCTCCTCTCTTTGGGACTGGACTCGCGTCGGGATCACTTCTGAGTGATCGCACGCTTAATCACCACACAGACTTTGCCGCAGCCTCCTCTTGCTGTCCCAGATTGCCGGAGCGCCCCTAAGTCGCCGGAGCGCCCCTCGATCGCCGGAGCGCTCCCTGTTTGCCGCGCAGCCCGGGGAGCGCTTCTGAGGCTCCTGCTGCTTTTACCGCGTCTCGCTTGGTCTTCCGCCTTCCTCTGAGCCTTCGGCGGCGGCGCTTGGGCTCATTGACAGCTGCGCGCCTCCTCTTTTCACCGCTTCAGCGCTGGGAGCTGCGCTTAGCGGCAGCTTGCGCTTTCTGTGCAAGCCCTCCTGTTAAGCCCTCATTTCCTGGACTTTCCCTTCCTTGAATACTTCAGGACCTCCCTGGTGTTTCTACTACCCTTGGTCTCCGGCCTCGCCTGGCGCCTTTTTCCTCGACCCTGAGGGAAAGTGGATTCAACGGTTATCGTTTTCTGCCTAGCAACTGCTTCACGCATGCGCAAAGGACTCTTAGAGGCCGATCTTCCTCTCTGCTGGCAATTGCAAGCCTTCAATTGCTGGCCTCAGTCAGCCTACTCCTTCCAGCCCCTCCTCTCCTCTCCTGGACTTACCTGCTGGTTTTTGTTAGGCTCTGCCATTCATTATAGTTGATCCTCTGTTAGTTTCCTGTTTAAAAAAAAAAATCATTAACTATATAAATATATACTTACTTGCAATTAATATTCTTTTTTTGTTATAAAAAAAAATAAAAAAAATAAAATAAATAAAATAAAATAAAATAAGAAGGAAAAAGAGAGAAGCCCTAATATTGCGGAACGTGATCTCTCATCAGAAATGGAGGACAACCACAGTTAAGATTATAGATTTACAGTTTTTGTTCACACTGATCTAATCTGTGGGTGTTGATAAAGGATTATATAAACATTTATCAACAAGGGATACATTTTATCAATCTATTAAAGATTATTTAGTGCCTGCATGATAAAAGGATGATTATACCCTGGATTGCTGTAGAGCTGGGTTGTCAAACTCAAGGCCCACGGGCTGGATGCAGCCCACTGAGTGCTTAAAACTGGCCCGTGGGGCTGCCCTAGAAACAGCGAAGGACCAGCCTGCAGTGCCTCTGCCAGCAAAATAGAACTCGGGAGGGCCGCACGCAGCTCTCCCGAACTCCATTTTCGCTGGCAGAGGGTTGCATGAGGCCGTCACAGCCATAAACAGAGCTCCAGAGCCTGTTTTCGCTGGCAAAGTGCTCAGGTCTCCACAGGTGCCCCCCCCTCCCCGACACGAGTGATGTTGAGCTGGCCAAGCCCACCCTGGCCTCCTGAGGTCAAACACAACCCTGATGTGGCCCGCAATGAAATCAAGTTTGACACTCCTGCTGTAAAGATAAACAGAATCAGATGCAATCAGTCTTCTTTAGTGCCTGGAACCAACCTTAAGAAAATGCTGCAAAACCAGTCAGAAAAGTATTTTTATTTTATTTATTTCTTAAATTTGTTTGCTGTCCTTCTCGCTATGAGGTGACTCTTGCTGGCTTACAAGCAAGAGTAAGCTTACTCTTAAACAGCTGGATCTCTTGTAAAAAGAGTAAATTAATGATAAACTAATAAATGAAATTTATTTTAAGTCTGATTTTTCAACCAGAAATGTTTCATGAAATACAAGTTTGAGGGCAGTGAGAGCCAATCTGTTCTTTATTGTATCTGAGAGTTAATTTGATTTTATGTCCAGCTTTAGTCCTTTGGGGAGTGATTGTTCACATTTAAAATCCTTCTAACAACTGTTGTTGTCTCCTAATGTACAAAAGATGTACATTTCCTTCTAAGGAAAATTTATCCCTATATTTTCTAATTATTTTTTTACTGAAAGTCACAAAAGCTTCAAATTGTTAATGCTGCCTTGGTGGCGAAATGAAGAATGTGCTGCCTGTTTTTGCTTTAAATCCAAAAAATAAGTTTTATATTGAATTTTCTTGTATGTTGCATCCATTGTTTATAACCTGGAAGGGTGGAAATATAATTTCCTGTAGTGTTCCCAGATTGATATACAGGAAGATCTTTCAAATGCCTGTTTGTTGGGTATGTTCCTTGAACAATATTTTTCAAAGAAGTGATAGGAATATCAATTTTCTCTTGAATCTTGTGTGATGGTGGCATTGATACTCAAGAATCTGAGAAACAATTTGGGAGGTGCTTTACTCGGACGTATCCAGGATTATATCTGGAAATTTGCTAGACACTCCAAATAATAACAAACATATTCCCCTACCTTATAATCTTCTCCTCCTGTTAAATTAAACACATACGTTATTTTGCATATGATTAAACAAATAGCATAACTTTTTCTCTAAAGCTTCTTTGTTATACAAGAGAAGTACTAGTTGTTGCTGTTCTTCCCCTTCCTCTCCGCCTCCTTCTCCTTTTCCCCCCCTCCTCCTCTCCCTCCTCTATTTTAGGAAGTGTCAGCAGCATAATTTTTCTGAGGTAGAAATCTGAATATAGTCCAGCTTGGTTAATAGTAGGAAAAAGAAATCTTTATGAAATACCAGTTGTAAATTCAAGGCTCATTGTTAGATTAGTTTATGAACACACAAGAATGAATTAATCTCAGCCTCTTTGATCTATTACTAGAATTGTGCATGTAAGGATATTGAATGTTTGTGGTTGATCACTAAACGTGGCATTGTTTGGAAGAACTTCGGTGTGATTTATTATTAGGATCAAAGAGAACAGCAAATATTTTTGTTTCAGTTAACATTCTTTTTTAAATTGTGTCTTTCATAGATTACTGAATCTTCTGATCAGTGTTCTTTCAATAATAATTGTTAAATTATCTAAAAGAATTTTAAAATTATGGCAGTAAAGCAGTGCCAGTAGTTGCGTCCTTTTTCACATCTTAATTAGTTTTTAGGCTGGTTAATTACACTCTGGAATCTTTATTTTCTAGAAGAATACTACATTCATCACATCTTGGACAAATGTGTTCTTTCTCACCCTCTCCCACATATTAAAAAGAAATTACATGTTTAATTGATTAAGAATTATGATTTTAAATGTTAAAAGTGTTAGTTCTATAATAATTCTTATACTAAGTACCTCCCATCCTGTGGTTTGCTTCTATTGCTAGCATCTGAGCACAAGTTCTTTATCTGTACAGTTTTAATATACATTAGTTCCATTTAAATAAATACAGAAATTACACAGTGATAAAATCTATTAAGATTGGTTGCCCAGCCATGTTTTCTGGTTTTTCTGTTTACTTTGATACTTCAAGTATAAATGGATAGACTGATAATAAACTTAGACTACTGGCTTTCAATTTTAGCTAACTTAGATATGGAAACTTTAGCCATTTTTTATTAATGTTATCTGCTAACATACTATATGAATTAGGAACAAAGGGGCAATGTATGCAACATATTCTCCATTGTGGGTGGAGACAGCAGCTGGGATGGGTTGTACTCGTCTGTTCAGATTGATGGACCGAGTCTGTCATAGTCGTTAAGTCCCACCCCTGTTGCTGGGGGCTTCCAGCTTTTGACTCAGTCCATCAGTCTGGACAGACATGTGGGACTGCTTACATTTTATTTTTATTTGCAGATTTATAAAAAAAATAACTCACAATTATAATTTTTTGATCCTCCAAACATTTTATACTTTTAATTCCTGAACCCTTGTTGAAAGTTCAGAAATACAACCTCTACCTCAACTTGATTAGTATTTTTCTGGCATGATTGTTACAAATATGTTTGATACGATATGATACAAAATATGATGTAATGTGATGCAATATGATTGCTTAATGTTTCTTATTTAACAAAATTATATTGAGCTAATTTAACCTATGGTTATTAGGTAAGACTATTGTAACTTGGTTTTATTTAAAATACCAATTTTGAATCCAAACTGCAAACTCTATTATTAACTGGCTATTACTGGTAATAATATGATCTTTAATTAAAGATAAATTAAAGATGTATGTGACAAGGATAAGGAGAGAGAAGAAAAAGTGGGTTTATGGAACATATTAACTAATGTTCTACTTTTTAATCCTTTGCCTATGGTAGAGAATCACATACTATACTTGTGAATCAATTCTCAGTTTGACATGAACATTCATCTATGGTACTATTTCTTATAATAGATCCACCAGAAAAAAATATATGTAGCTCAGGGTTGAACTGTGGAATCCTTCGTGCTCCCTGAGCCATAGTTATTTGCTAGCAGTTATTTCATTACCCAACCAGGTAGCATCATGGACCTCATCAACCTCTGTTCACTGCCTACTTTTGGTTTGATGGAGAAATATGCAAATATTCTTACAGCTAGCTGTCACTTTGGTGGCTTGGGACCGGGTTTACTCAAGGGAATATATCTTCCCCAGTTGTTTCTACCCATCCTATCAGGCAGGATGAGAAAGCCATCCTATCAGGCAGGATGAGAAAGCCATCCTATCAGGCAGGATGAGAAAGCTCCCTTCCATTAAAGAACATAATTGACAAGGGCTGGAAAAGATGTTTTTTCTGTTGTAGCACCCATCTTTCGGACATTTCTCCCTCCAGACACAGGATGGCTCCCATCACCCTGTTAGCTTTTCATAAGTCCAGCCCTCAGGCCCTGACTCTGATGAAACAAACAAAACATTAAAAAGTTGTGATATTTATGTGGTTACTTACCAAGCACATCTAAATTATATTAAAGTAACCAAAATAACTTTATATGCCCCAAGGCATGTCACAAGTTTTGAGCACCCCTAATGTTTGGAAATTGAAAGTGGTTAATTTAGTCATTATGATGGGTGCTTTATTCTCAGCTGCTATGGATTTTAATATTTTATTTATTTGCTTTTATTTAAAAAAAATGTTACCTTCTAGAGTCACTTTGTGAGGTAGGCAAGCATTATAAAATAATAAATCAGAGGAACACCCATGGTATCCCCACTCTCAGGACTCATAGCAGAGACTGTAATGCAGCTTCTAGAAACTGTAGCACACCCACATATACTGTAAAGCCAAAAGTATGGATCCGGTATGTAGACAGCACCTTCCTCATAATAAAAACGATGAACTGTCTGCAAACAAACAAACAAGTTTGGACAGTACTGAGGACTCCACATTTATAATAGAGTATTACAGATGGACATTACTGAGCATTTCTCGTGGAATTAAGAATAATTAAGGTCATTCCATATTTGTACAGTTTACAGTTGTTGCTCAAACTGCTATTTTACATCTTTCAAAAATTGTGATTGTGATAATTATTACATTCTCAAAACCTTAGCTTAACATTTAGTGACATGAGATAACAGTTGTATCCCTTCTCAATCCCCAGCTCTTCACCTGGCCAATGTTAATCTGGTTTTTCAGAAACTGATGATTTGGGGTAAAGCTAAGCGGTTAATTCTGATGTGGTCTGTGGCTTCTTCCATGCCACAGAATAGCTGGAATAATTATCATGTAGTGATGAATGTTTATAGCCCTATTATGCAATACTGTATTTGTTAACTGGAGTTATATGTTATTCTTAGTTTGTGGGGGCTTGGGTTTATAGATACCATTTGCATCACCAATGCTTTTTCTGTTGTCTTTTTTTTTTTTTTTTTTTTTTGAAATGAAGTGATTGATTCCGAATAGTATAACAGAAAGTTTTGATGGGACATGTTTTCCTTGGAAAGTTTTCTGCAAAGATTATAATTTTGGCTCAGATCCACATATGTTTTATGTTCAAAGCAATCTAGGCATGATATTCTGTCACTGCAGCACAGTAGTGTTTCTCTAGCGTGCAATGTAATCTTCTGCCAAATTGCTAACTTGCTTTACTATCTTGCTTTGCTCCCTGTTTTGGTTTTCCCACAATCAAATTATCTGTCATAGAACTAGGATAAACATTTGTTCTTTGTCTTCAGTAACTTGTTCTGAGCTTTAAATAGCAGCAATGCCATTAAGTTGAATAATTTATTTAAAAGTTGTTACACTCTAAACTGATTGACTGTGTTTGTCATGCAGAATGCGTAAGTTCTTGCCTTTTGTAATACATCACCAATGTTGGTGTTTTGATTTCTCACTGAACTGGGGCACTGAGTTGGGATATTCTTTCTGAAATGAAGGTCATCCAAAAAACTAATCTTCTCACTTGGCAGTTGTGCAGCCCTTGAAAAAGACTAGGGCAAAGAACTCATTCTGATAAGTCAACAAGCAGAGACATGATGAAATAAAAAATGCTGGGGGAAGGGTTAAAGGTATTTCATACAGTACATGATACTTGATCTATATGGGTAGAAAATATGCACTATTTTTTATGCTGTAAATAATAGTTATTTGTCTAGAGCAGCTGCCAATCAGATTAGAGATATTGATATTGATACTATAGTATCAAATTTAAATGTATATATGTTCTATAAATAACATTTGTTCATAAAAGACTGGTGTAATGTATTTGCTTACGTTTCAAGAGTTTAAGGTAGATAATAGTATCGCTGAAGAAAGAAGAGTTTGTTTCCTGTATAAGGAGCATGATGGTTGATATGAATAGGAGAATCGGAAAAATGGGATAAAGAAAAATTGAAGTGAAAGAAATAGTGAATAAATGAGAATTAGCAGATTAAAATATAGACTGTAAGAAATCAGTTTTTGAACCCAATAAAGCAGCCCAAAGACTCAATGCTTCTTTCAAAAATTAAATACATGATGATGATGATTCTAAAGCCTCAATTTATCAAGCAAGTGAATGTTCATTGTTTTAGATCCTTCGAGTGAATTTCTTCTCTCACTTCTTTTGTCCCAATAGGACGATAGTGATGGAATTCCGTGGTCAGAAGAGAGGGTGGTACGAAAAGTCCTTTATTTATCCCTAAAGGAATTCAAGAATGCACAGAAGAGGCAGCATGATGGCATTAATGGGAGTCTCAAAGGGGTAAATGGTAAGTCTGTTCTTGGGAAAAGGGACTTTGCTGGTTCATTATTTTGGAGTTACATTAGGCAAGTATGCTTGTGCCTGGTCTTTATCTTCTACTGTTGTGGATAGACTTTTTCACTGCATTCTGCCACGCCATATTTTGAGGAAGAAGAAATGCTGTGAATATATACTTTTTATTCTCCTTTTCCTCTTCTCCTTTCCTCTAATACAGTGTTTTCGATCTTGGACATTTTAAGATATGAACTTCAATACCCAGAATTTCCCAGCCAGCAAGTTGGAAGTCCACACATTTTAACATTGCCAAGATTGAGAAACACTGATCTAATAGATAAATTGTTTTTTTCCACTAAACCAAGGTACTGTTACACAATTAATTAAAGGAAGACATTATATGCCAAATCTAGGAAGCACATTATGAGGGGAATTTTAGAACACATTTGCCTAGTTAAAAACCCAGGAGCAGTTACGTGACTGTGATAAAAACATTTTTCATTGCACAGGGAATAATAGATGACTGGTTTCTGAGGTGGCGTTCTGACTATCATAGTAACTTAAAATGTCTTCAAGTGCTGACTGCACTTGAGCACTATGTAAATGTTCCAAAGTGCTTCTTTCCTATAAGATGAAAGCTCAGTTCAGTAGTTAAATGGAAAATGCACTCTTTATTGAAGGTTATGTAGCTTCAGTTTAAGTGTTTTGGGTTGAATTGCATCAGATCATCTGCAGGATCTGACATCTGATATTAAATATTTGTGTTTTGTTTTATTTTATTTGTATCCTGCCTTTATTACTTTTGTAATAAAAAGCCTTGGTGGCGCAGCGGACTAAAATGCTGTTAAGTAGCACTTAGCTGCCAGCTGCCTGCAATTACCGCAAGTTCAAATCTCACCAGGCTCAAGGTTGACTCAGCCTTCCGTCCTTCCAAGGTAGGTAAAATGAGGACCTGGATTGTGGGGGCAATAAGCTGACTTTGTATAAAAAGAACACCGCTTTGGGAGCGGTGAGGGGGCGAAAGCCCTACTAAGCAGGTATATACAAAAGTATGAAGTCTATTGCTTAATGCATTGTAAGCCGCCCTGAGTCTCCGGAGAAGGGCGGCATATAAATCGAATGAATGAATGAATGAATGAATAAATAAATAAACAAACAAACAACTTTAGGCGGTGAACATATCCAACACACCTTCTTCTTCCTATTTTCTGCACAACAACCCTGTGCAGTGAGTTGACTTGAGACAGGATGACTGGCCCAAGGTCACCCAGCTGGCTTTCATGGCTAAGGCAGGACTAGACATAAACTTTCTCTGATTTCTCTGTCAGATAATAATGTGAAACATCAGTTTGAAATATGTTCATATTTTAGCAGTTAACCACTGCTTTCCAAGGCAAGTCACAGAGCATGACTAAGACAGCATCTGGTTTCTCCCAGAGTAGATTTGACCCAGTTTTCTCTCAGAAATTCTCACACACAAGTATCTCAACACCAGTTCTGCCCAAAATGAAATAAAACTTTCTTCCATATGTCACAGTATGCAGCTTGGGTGGAGTGTGTGTGTGCGTGCGCGTGCCTACCTGCCTGCCTGTCTCTCTGTCTGTCTTGGTTCTTCTATTTGCAGAATGTATTGATGTTAGTGATGTTAGTAACTTTTGAGCCAGTTTGATGTAGTGATTAAACACATTGGACTAAAAACCAAGAGACTGATTTGTGTCTTGGACACAAAGACAGTTAAGTAATTTTGGACCAGTCATTCTCAATCTTGGAAGAAGGCAATGGCAATCCACTTTCAAAAATAAGAAAATTGCATGGACTTGTCCAGGCAGTTTCCAGGAGTCTGGAATAATTCATTGGTGCATGTGCGCGCACGCACACACACACACTCACACACTCACACACACACAGAGAGAGAGTTTATTTTAGATCCCCATACATAGTAGTGCACTTACATCCTGAACTGTTGTATGAGATTGTGAGTGTGATGACCAATAACTGATGTGTTGGACTTCATCTCTAATAATTCCTGACTGTCATGATATGAGAGCCAAAATCTAAATGTATGTAGAGGATACTGCCTTAATGGATGCTACTTCATCTCATATTTGCTTTACTGTAAATTTGTTTGTTCCCTTGAGAGATTCAAAGAGTATACAAGGAGTTGGTAACTTTTGAGAGGTTCAAACATTTTGGAGGGCACAGGTAGCATTGTTGTGCCATGGTACCATCACTTGAAAAAGTATGGCTAAATATGGGGAAGAAGTTTTAAGATACGGAATGTGAGTCGGAGGCAAACTATTACCATTCTCATTCTTAAATCTCTCCAAATTTGAAACATGCCTTCAAATTATACTACCCAAATTGAGCCACCTTTTTGTCAGCCCTATCTTAGTGAAATGTGGAGCCACAAAAAGAGTGCTGGGACATTGCAAGTTGCCCTCCTCTGTATGTAGTTATTATTTCATACTTATTACAGTTGCTGTGATACTTATTTGTAAATGAAATAATTAAAAAAATGTTTCTGCGTAATGATAAGAAAACATCTGTGGCCTTTTACAGGAAACTTCCTAATCTTGGGAAGCAGGATAACATATCAGTAAAACTTGGAGAATCCATGATGTATTTTTAAATGCTACTATTTCTTCTATGATATTAATACACATAGAATTTGGGACCGTGATGATCAGTTTTTCAGAGGCCCCTTTATAAGAGTGAATCTCATTCCCATGAGACATAGCTTGCTTTCTAATGTTGCTTTAGACATGAAATAGATAGCTGTAAAAATGAAATACGGTCTCGGTATCCTTGGCTTTTATTCATAAGGTCATATTTTTTATCTTCCCAGCAAAGTAGCTCATAAAAGAAATCCATTTTCCTCAAAAACAAAAACTGATTTTGTGTGTTAACACAACTCCACTTTAGTTAAACAACAGGATATCTAAATGTCACATGTAAAGCATATATAAGATTATGTTTATGTTCTTATTTTACGAGGGTTTAGGTTCATTATACATATCAATCCAAGCTACAGGTTGAACTAACCACAGTTAAAAAGTCAGATATACCATGTCTTAAAAATACTTGCATGTTTTTTTTTGTGTGTGTGTGTTGAACAATTACTGTGGTAAATTTAGTGGCATCTGGAAGTAAAGTTGTGGCATTAACTATATATTGTTAATTAAAAACATCATACCAACATAATGGTTTGCAATCATTTCAAGGCATGGTCTGGAGTCTGGACATGGTTGAACTGCTTTGGCGTCTGCCTGACTGCTTCTGTATGCTGTGCTGAGGTCCTAAAATTATAGATCTGAAGAGATTGACCCATCCAGTTCTATGTAATTTGGAAACAACAATTGTGTATTGCTCATGAATTCTTAGTGGGCAAACATTTACTGCTGTGCAATATCACTAGATGGCATGATCTGCAGCTGACATGATGTATTTGCTAAATGACTTTGTTCACCAATGCGTTATGCCCCTGGTTGACGCATCGAGAAGGAAGAACAAGCCATTTCAGAATGGAAGGTAGTGTAGCTTACATTTAAAGGTATTAGCAAACTATTCTGATATGTGGGTCAGCTTCTTACCACTTCTAGAAACTTTACCACTATTTGACCCTGTTGTCCTTCTTCTTTCCCAGAAAAGATCTGAGGCTAGAGTTGCAGTAATAAAAATGCAAATATGTGAGGTCCATAACATTTTAAATCACTCCTGAATGTTTCCACATAGAAGATAAAGCAGGTGAAAAAGATGCAGCAAGAATTATTGATTGGAATATTATGTCTGCATGGTTACTGTTAAAATCATTACAACCCTTTGTGAGAGTCTTGCTATTTAGGTATTCATATATTATTTCAAAATTTTATATTGCTGCCTACCCTACATATGAACTCTGGACATCTAAAAACAATCAACAAAAACAATATGGAGCCTGAGTGGCGTAGGAGGCTAATGCCTCCTAGTAAGGCAGCATTTAACATCCAGCTGCCTGCAATTACTGCGAGTTCAGTTCTCACCAGGCTCAAGGCCGACTCAGCCTTCCATCCTTTCTAAGGTGAGTAAAATGAGGACCCGGTTTGTGGGGGCAATAAGCTGACTTTGTATAAAATATACAAAGTATGAAGGCTATTGCTTAACGCATTCTAAACCGCCCTGAGTCTCTGGAGAAGGGCGGCATATAAAAATAAATAAAAATTAAAAAAATAAAAATAAATATAATGTATATAATATCTAAATTTTAAAAAATCAGAATTAAAATATTCATAATACAAAATTCCATTTAACAGGCTCACATACGTAAATCACACATGTACTGGGCTCATCTTTCATCATGGCGTAGCATCTGAGGCAAAAAAGATCTCCACAGCCTCCCAGAAGCCAGGAAGGTCGGGTTCTTCATGATCTCGGGAGAAGATAGGACTTCTTGGTCCCACAAGAGGGTATTTTTGTCTAGAACATATCCCCCTTTAAGACTTGGTGGGAGAGATAGAGGCCCTCAGAGATAGGCAGTTTGCAAGTAACATAGCCCTGTGCCAAGCTGAGCTTTAAAGATAATAGCCAGCACCTTGAATTGCAACCTGCAGCATAATGGAGCCAATGCAGCTCACACAACAGCAGTGTAAACTAGACAAAATCTCAGTACATCCTAACTTCATTCACTTCTGCATTGTGGATCTGTTGAAGTGTCCAGGTATTTTTCAAGGTCATCTACCCCCCACCCCCAGACAAATACATAGAGCACATTACAATAGTTCAGTCAGGACGTGATTAAGACATGAATGCAATGAGCAGGGCCTCCTGGTCCAGAACCAGTTGCAACTAGTATACAAAACGAATTTGTGCAAACGTCTTTCTATCTATGGTTGCCACCTGCTCTTTGAGCAGGATTTGTGAGACCTTTCAAAATGCTCATGAACTCTGTGGAGGACGGGATGCTAGCTTAACTGTCAAGAGTTAAATATGAAAAATCTCCAGATGCAGCAGATCTCCAAACCCAAAGACATTCCACATTGAATTGCTGCCTGTTTTTCATGTCAGAGGCCTGTAGGGATTATTTCCGCCAAATTCTATTTGATCTAGAGCAGCTTGGCAAAACTTGGCAAAACATTCCTAATTTACAGTAACAGAGTGAATTCATATGAGATTGACAGATGATTGTTGAAACACAGAGAAATTGAAGAAAAAGAAGGCATGGGAAAGAAGTGGGAGGAGAGGATGAAATGCATTGTTACATGGGCTGGCCTGGATCTCAGGAACTATATACCAGAACAATGGAATATAACAGGGGTCTCCAAACTTGGCAACTTTAAGATTTATGGACTTCAACTCCCAGAATTCCTCAGCCAGCATTCCACAAGTCTTAAAGTTGCCAAGTTTGGAAACCCCTGGAATATAACATGTTGTTTTTTTTCCATTTTCCTAATGTTTAAAAAGTCTTCATTGCTATACCCTCCTTCAAAGCATAGCATCTATTGTACTATTTCATTAGAAAAAAACTACTTTTTAATAGAAAAGTAAAATTGCACTCCTTTTTAGCCAACATGCAACATATCCCTAATCTATCTGAATGTTTGGTCTCACAGTATGTTTGGGATGATTATGGCTTGGATAGGTTGTGAATGGAAGATAATGCTTTAGTCTTGTGATACCGCAGCTCTTATTGCTGCAAAGAATTTCAAAACTCAAGGTAGATTGGTGGAAGAGGAAAATTAGCCTTCAGGGGTAGCACTGTTGAGTGCCATATGAGGAAATGAAATGCAGCCAAAACAGGAAGAAAATAAAGAAAAGCAAATAAACCAATTGAGCCAGTATGATTAGGCTTTATAGAGGTTTATTTCTAAAAATACCACTCTTAGAAAGAAAATTTGAAGCAGAAAATTATTACTTTTTGAATGTTGTTGCAGTTGTGCTGCACATTTATAAAATGTGAAATTGTGAGCAATAATGCAGTTAATTTCAAAATTCTAAACTTCAGTACTTCAACATGTTTGTAGACAATGAACAGAATTTAAAAAGCAAACTGTTGGAACGAACAATGTCAATGCTATAAGTTCTAAAAAAATCAATGACATTTTTGATACCTCCTATACTTTCTGTACTTATCAGTGCTGTAGGCTGATGCAAAGTTCTTCTGTATATTTTAAATAAAATGGATAGACACATTATTAACTGCCTTTATCTACCTATCAAGTAGTATTTCATAGATTCTCCTTAGATTTTGGGAGAGTTTCCCCTTAGATTTCGGGATAGTTTCGATGTTAAGACTTCTCTGTTGCCAAGAATCTATATAAATCTATAAATCTATAAAATGCTTTGCTTAAAGCATTTTATTCCTTTATTATCTTTATAAACAGTTTATAAATAATTCAAGGTGGCAAGCATATTTAATATTGCTTCCTCCAATTTTCCCTGAACAACAACCCTGTGAGGTGGGTTGGACTGAGAGAGAATAATCGTTCAAAGTTACCCAGTTTTCATGTCATTGCCTAAGGCAGGACAAAGCTCACACTCCCTTGGTTTCTAGCCCAGTGCCGTAATCACTTAGCCTTCAGATTTTTAAAATTGGATGAAGGTAAACCTTTGTTTATTTGTCTTAGAAAGCTATGCAATCTGATATTTGCAGCAACTACTTGTCACTACTTCGTTTAGTGGCCAATCTGCTTCTTGAAACAGAATCTAAACTGCAAACTTTCTTTTCACATTTGGAAAAAAAAAGAGGGATAATAATAATTTAAAAAGATAAAAGGAATAATGCAAAAGGCTGCTTTAGAATAATTTATATCCTGTGGTGAAACTTTTAACACTATCAAACAACAATATCTGCATATCCCAGGTCCTTGGGAAGGACTTGATAGGTGGGTACAAATGCCAAATCCAGTTTAAACATCTGGCTGACTGTGCAACAAACCATGATAATAAAAGATGCCGATACAGGGAGTCCTTGATTTACGACCACAATTGAACCCAAATTTCATTGATAAACAAGGCAGTTATGTGAGTTTTGTCCTTTTTTACGACCTTTTTTCCACAGTTAAAAGCAAATCACTGTAGTAGTTAAGCGAATCATGCGATCATTAAGCAAATCTGGTTTTCCACATTGACTTTGCTTGTTGAAAACTGGGAATGTTACACATGGTGGTCACATGATCCCAGGACTTTGCAACTGTCATAAATACAGATCAGTTGCCATGTTCCCAAATTTTGATCATATGACTATGGGGATGCTACAGTGGTCGTAAGTATAAACCAGTCATAAGTCACTTTTCCCAGTGTTGTTGTAACTTTGAATGGTCACTAAACAAATGGTGGTAAGTCAAGGATTACCTGTATTGTAACATCAAAGATAAGCATGAGTTCACTGCACGGAACAAACCAACTGATGTACAGCAAAGCACAGTTATAATTGACTACCTGGGATTTAAATTCAGCCAACAAGGGGAAAAAAGCCAAGTAGTGCATTACCAAAATGGAAGAGATTGGAAAATAACATCAGCATGTTAATAAGTTCAGAGGCAAACATGCTAGAAAGAAAAAGAGCTGAAGAACAAGAAAATCGAATATTATTTGACCCAGGAAGATCACCTAGAACCAAAGAAGATTAAGGAAACAGTGGAAATAGTAAAGCATAATTTGTAGGACAGAAATTCTTATAGACATATTCTGTAAAAATATTGTAGATTTTTGTTTAAAGCCATCTGATTTTTAAAGATAAAATAACAGTAGCTGTAGCTGTAGCACTTAGACTTATATACAGCTTTACAGCCCTCTCTAAGCAGTTTACAGAGTCAGCACATTGCCCTCAACAATGTGGGGTCCTCATTTTACCAACCTTGGAAGGATGGAAGGCTGAGTCAACCTTGAGCTTGCTGAGGTTTGAACTGCCAATTGCAGGCAGTTGGCAGTCAGCAGAAGTAACCTGCAGTGCTGCATTCTAACCACTGTGCCACCATGGCTCATATAATTTTTCCATTGATGTGATGTTTCTTGATTTTGTCTTTCTACCAAATAGTAGTTCTGTGAAATCTCAGTCTAAACAGATTTCTTTTACATAATTTCTGTCCTGGTGTATTTTTGAATAGCAGTACTTAGCGGCTAAACAACTGCTGGGCAATAAAAAGGTTTTTAAGAATCTGCATATTAGAATATACACAGGGAATAAGAGCTCTTGAAATAATATTCAGTTATTATACATTGGAATACTTGGTATCATATTGTCTAAACAATGGGATTTGTAAGGTTAGGATGAGCAATGCATGGTTAAGTGGAACAGAAACCCATCTTCTTGTATCATAGAAAAATAACAAAGAATGCTTCATGAATAGAATTTAATCTCATTTATTTCATTAATATTCTAAATTATGGGCATAGCATTTATTTTTGGCCTCTTAAGGTAAAAACCTTCCCAAAATGTCTTGTAATATGTAACAACTATGATTTTTTTTTTATTTTGAAGAATATTAATAAAACCCATAAATTTAATATAGTGTTGGATTAAAATTGAAAAGGCCTTTAATTCAAATCTAACTTCAACTCTGAAAGTCTGCTTGGAAACTTTGAACCAAGCATTGGCTCTTAGCCCAGGATCATCTCACAGAACTGAGGGAAAAAAATGGAGGCGAAAGTGCTATGTCTTTAACTCCTGGAACAAAGATGGATTCAAACCATACATAGATATATACAGACACATACATATGTATCTGTGTGTGTAAGAGAGAGAGTATTTATATTCTGCCTGATAGAAATAAAAGGCTTTGGCATATTTCCATTTGTGGACTATTATTTGATCTTGTAATACAGATTGTTCAGAACAGCCATTCATGATTTCTGGCCAAAGTATAAAGCACCCCTTCAGAAGAATTCAAGGATTTTTTTTCTTCTCAGTGTAACACATGCTATGAGGAGGCCTCATACAGAAGTAATATATTAACTAATAATAGCATGCTGACCCTCAGGAGCAAGAATTATCTGATAGTAAATTTAATCCTTTGCTTCAAAATAAAAATCAAATACCCCTTCATCCTGCCAGCCTTAACCAGATACATTCTGTTTCTATAGATATATTGCTTGGCTTTCATAGAACATTATAACAATTGGTAATAGAAGAACTAAGATCTGATTTATCTTTAAATTTTATTGTTATATTGCACTTCCGAAAAAGCCCAAGGCAATGTACAAAACTGATGCAAAATAAAAAAGGCTTGACAAAAATACCTCTATAATAATGGAGAAATTGGTTGACAGTGTTGCAAAATATTCTTTTCAAATATTTGAATAGAAATTTGAGTGGACTAAACTGAAAGTCTGAAGAGTATCTAATTTACAATCCAAAATGAAATGCTGTAGTAATTAAGAAGTAAACTCTATATGTTCCCTTTATGCTCTCACTTTTTCCAGTTGCCTCAAAAATATGTGTGTCGCATAGATATAACTCTAGAAATTAGAGTGTAATTTCATTCAAGAAAGTACAAATTGAAGCCAGAATAAAAAATAAGTGAAGCTTCCAAATTTTAAAAATAAGAATGGCCCTTTATTTTTATTGCTTTAGTGTTGTTACTGTTTTAGATTCTATTTCATGCCTTAGCTGCTAGGTAAGAATCTTTTTAAAATGTGAGAAAAGGGTTATTTAAAGTCAAGCAAATTTAAATGAAATAGAAAGTACTATATATATTAAAAGCTTTCATGATGTGTCAATTGTAACATTTAAATTTTAAATTCAAAAGCAAAGTACAGCCTTGAATCTAGGCACAGTATGATACTTTCTACAGCAATAGAGGATTTTCCCTGCTTTTGGTGGATATGCCATTAACAAAAGATTGTTCATCCATCATGTTGGTTCTATATATTAAATTAATTGTGAGATGGAAAGAGCAATCAGAAAAAGAAAATTGAATGTACCTCAAATGTCAGTCACATTGTTTAAAAGAAAGATCTCTTGAAAAAAGTAAAGAGACCGAAAAAAAAAATAGTTTAGCCTAATAAACTGTAACTGTAATAGAAAGTCAACTCTACTTTTGAAAAAGGAGAGCTAATTCAGATATTATCGCTGTCATCTATATTTTAAAACATTAGCAGAGTTCAGAAACTATTTTTATGCACATGTGCTGTCTCTATAAAAGGGGTAACTCTGATCATTCCCAGTTCCATATTTTGAAATACAATTTCAATAAATGGTTTTAAAGATGATTTGGTATACTTGGGTACCTTTTCTAACTATGGAGCATCATGGCTACATCAACTTTAAATCAACTTTCTGTTCCATATCGTATGTGTCCTACCAATAGTCATATGGTAAAATATAAAAACTCTGAAAGATAAGTTGGATCTTGGTGAGATATTCTAGGACGGGTCGGCAACCTTAAATACTCAAAGAGCCACAAAGGTCCTAACCGGAAGCCCCCTGTTCAATTCTGGAGCTGACTGGAAGTCCGGTTCCCCCACCATAGAGTCTCCTTCTAGTGCGGCATCCTTTTTCCTCTACTTGTCCTAACTGTTCCAGGAGCAAAAGTGGGATTAACTAGCCCCTATCACTGAATAAAACCAAAGGACTTTGTTGGCATAATAAACTATTCAAACTCAAATAAATCTAGATCAATGCTGTTATAGCTGCCAGTGAAGAGAAGACCAAACCTTCACTAAGTAGGTTAAAATGTAGATTTTAAGAATGAGTTTTAAGAGTTAAGGACGAATTTTAAGAGGTGAAACAGGTGCCCTAAGATGTAACTTTTTCTCACGCTTATTTTTTTTAATGGACCTATCCTGGTAACTTCATTGTTGGATTTATAAATTATGCTTGTTCCACAAACTTAAGTGTGTAGCCAAGAGTGTAGCCTCCATGCCATAGATGTATTGCATTAGCATGTACAAAGACAGCATAGAAAATAAAGGGATAAAAATCTAATACTGTAGAATATTGATGTGTAGTCTGAGCCAAGAAGTTAATTACTAGCAAATATATCAACATATACATTAGGAACATATATGGGTGCACATGCAATTTCCATTGATCTTTGCATTCAGTGGTTATTTAATTGATTAAATCAAAAGAGAGGACTTTGTACAATATGTAATGCACCTCTGGAATAGTTTGCTTTTTCAGGACAATGAAGCCCATAATTGCAAACTTTAAAAGATAAATGTAGTATTATCCTGCAGGGAGGGAAAGTTACAGGTAGTCCTCAACTTATAACCATTCGTTTAGTGACTGAAGTTACAATGGCACTGTAAAAAGTGACTTATGATTGGTTTTTTCACACTTATAACCATTGCAGCATCCCATGGTCACATGATCAAAATGCAGACACTTGGCAACTGACATGTATTTATGATGGTTGCAGTGTCCTGTGGTCATGTGATCCCCTCTTGCGAACTTCTGACAAGAAAAATTAACTTAAGTTAATTCACTTAAGATTCACTTAAGAACCATGTTAGTAACTTAACTGCAAGGATTTACTTAACAACTGTGGCAAGAAAAGTCATAAAATTGGCCAAAATTCACTTAACAACTGTCTTGCTTAGCAATGGAAATTTTGGGCTCAGTTGTTGTCATAAGTCTAGGGCTATCTATATATACTACACTTTTTGCTTCTCCTAGTCAGGTTTTCAGGCTCACTGTGATTCTGTATACCCCTGCTCTGTCATGAGGCAATAGTAATTCAGTATTGTCATTTATTTAAAATACAGTTTGGTTATATGTTTTCTCTCATCTTTGATTTTAGATAATAAATAAAGTCATATTACTCTACCTTTCTGATTTTAAAGTTGATTCATTTACATCACTGAGATTCTTTGTTGTCATATCTTCCAGCTGTAAAATGGAACCAATGTTGTCATCCAGGCAGATGATGTTTCATTCTGGCACAGATTTTATCCAATTCACACTCTTATGTCTTTGCTTGTGCTAAGACTACATTCTAAATTTCCTATGCTAAATCTGCCTGTCTTAATATTCTACGTAGCTCCAATAGTATACAACACTATATATATTTAACATCCACTGGGACCTGCCTGATTTGATCTCTATCTTTGTGCTAGAGGACTTAGAGTTGATAACCAGAACTGCCTAGCCCTAGAGAGAAAGAGTAAGGATATCAGACTGAATTTACAGTGTTACTGAAAATACTAGTAACTTTATTTGTAGATACGTACAGCGCTTTTATTGGCACAAATGCATGACATTTCTAAAGTTCTCTTTCTGCTTTAAAATGGAGTATGAAATTATTGTAAGAAATTATTTTCAAGTCTGGTATTTTTCTAAGTGTGCAGTTCCCTAAAGCCTCATGTCTAGTAAAGAAAAATACAGCCCAATTTAGCTTAGTGTGACAATAGTTATTGATTTTTGTTTTACTTATTTGTATTTTTCCTGCTATTTTAGAATCGATATTCCCTAACCTCATTTCTATTTTGTGTGTATAAGAGGAGAAGATAAATTAATACAACATGGTTGCATGGTAACTCTTTTCCCTATGGAAAACCCTCTTCCCATATTATTTATAGTAACATGTGTGAAGAGGCTTTTTAGATGGAGTATGATGTTTGTCTATATTGAGATTGTTGGAGAAGTGTAGGAAGAAGCATAGGGAAACAGAAATTTCCACAAGGGAAAAGACAGCTCAAGAAGGGTAGATCACTCTGAACAGGTAACTTTAACTTACGTGAAATGTAACACACTTCTGGCTACTCTAGTTAAGAGCATTCCCATTGATTGTGAATTAGAAAATAAAACCAGAGATTATCGGGAAATTCATGACCAAATTCATACATGATCACAAAAGGTGTTTAAACAGTCTTGCTAAGTTTGAGAACTCTGCAGCTTTGAAAAGCAAATCCAGAGGGATTTCAGTTTTGTGAATAAAATGCCCTGTCAGATAAACTGCAAAGATCTATTAAATGCATGCTCAAGTCATAACAAAGAGTTACAATTACTTGATACCATAAATGTCTGTGCCATAGATCAGTTGTATGTGGAATCATCATAAGGGAAGTAATCCTGGATGAATCCTATTTGGCATCTATCACTTCATTGGATTGGATTGTTGATGCAGCTGAAAATAATAACCACAGTTTTATATGCCAAGTTGAAGAAATTCCAAGGAAGTCTAAAATAAACTTGGACTTTATGAAAGTAAATGACTAAACACATGTGGACTGATCAAAAAAAGAGTTGAAAGGCAAGATAATCAAATATATCCCAAAAGACTCTTAAAATAATTTTTTACAGAGATTTTGCTATTGCAAATGCAGTAATTCTTGCCAGTTTAAACAGGTCTTCATGGAGGTTAAGGCTCTCTGTTGCTATTGGTCATAATTATTATACGTTGACTAAAACAGCAGAGACAATGTGTATCTTTAGGCTAGTTATTAAGAATAATAATGGGGAAAAGCTTCCTAGTCATTCTTATAAGGATCTGATTGATCAGTGAGAAACAGAATGCCAGACTAGATAACATTCTCTGATAAGAGCTCCAGTTTTATTCTTAACCTCATGGAAGAATGATATGACATTGTGTCCATCTGTCTTTCAGTGTAGCTTAATCAGAATAAGAAATCTAGATAGAGGTAATCCTCAACATACGACTACAGTTGTGTCCAAAATTTCTGTTGCTAAGCAAGACAGTTATGAAGTGAGTTTTGCCCCATTTTACGACCTTTTTTGCCACAACTGTTAAGCAAATCCCTGCAGTTGTGAAGTCAATATGGCTTCCCCCATTGACTTTGTTTGTCAAAAGCTAGCTTGGAAGGCTATAAATGCTGATCACATGACCCTAGGCCAATGGAATCTGTCAAAAATAAATACCAAGTGCCAAGTACCTAAAGTTTGATCACGTAACCATAGGGATGCTGTAACAGTCATAAGAGTAAAAACTGATCATAAGTAATTTTTTTCAATGCTGTTGAAACTTTGAACGGTCATTAAATGAATGTTTGTAAATTGAGGACTACCTGTTGTTTTTGAGTTAGTACCCTAATTGGCTCTGCTGGGATTACTGGAGTATGTTTTAGTAGATTTTCTTAAGAGTAAGCTTTAAGAGTAAAGTTACATAGTGCTTTGAATTAATTAAAAATGCCTCTGGGTTGGATTATTGTAATAAACTCTGCGTGGAGCTGCCCTTGAAAACAATGCACCAGCAACTTTTAGCATTTCTCATTATGTTCATGTGACACTGCTGTTTTTTAAGCTTTAGTCTTCTGAGTGCAATTGAAAGAGATGCCTGTCACTTATAAAACCCTACGTGATGTAGGATTAGGCTGTTTGTGGCTTCATCTCATTTCCATGGTCTCTGCTCAGCCCACCAGATCTAGTAGAGAAAGCATGCTTCAGGTTTCTTCTGTCAGTGTCATGTTGTAGGACTCTGGGCTTGTGCCTTCTCTGTAGCAATATCTCCCTGGAGATCTAGATGGCCCTTTTTGACTTTTTTGAGATTGAAGACCTGGCTGTCTTTGGGTCAGAAGATTAGACGAGCTCTGCTGCTTTTGATGTGCTTTTTGTGATTGGGATTATTGTTTTGGGCACAGGAGTAGTGCGATGGCCTAGAGATGGAGCTCTCGCCTCACAATCAGGAGGCTATGAGTTCAATCCTAGGTAGAGGCAGATATTTTTCTCTCTGGGCCCAATGAGAATATATCTTTTGAACAAAACTCCGCACTGGCGACAGGAAGGGCCATTCCGGCCATTAAACATTCTGCTAGCTCCATTCAGTTGCCCAGACTCTACCCCACAAGGGATTATGGGGTCATTAAATGATGATGATGATTGTTTTAGGCACTATGGGATGTAGTGGTTGTAATTAGTATATTAATTTTTGTATTCATATTGTGAGATGGGCAATCATATAAATATTTTTTTAAAAAAATTAAATGTGAATGTGTTTTGGCGACATATTAAAACAGATGCTTAATCTCATAGAAAGGTGTTCCTTCTTTAAAGAGTTGCCAGCAGATATTCAGTGCTCAGGGCATTTTTTAAAAATCAGAACTTGCAACTGAAAAAACTTACACAGGAACAGATACTACAGTCTTCATCTATTTTTTAAATCTCTGCTGTTGTGACTCCGACCCCCGAGCCCGTCTTATCGGAGGGAGAAGACTCCGAAAGTGAAGGAGAGGAGTTGGCAAGGCCTCCCTCTCCAGGACCCTCCTCTATGGCAATGCCTCAGGTGTCTTCCGAAGGCCAAGAGATAGGCCAGGAGCCAGGCACTTCCGAGCAGCCGCAGTTAGACAGCGACGGAGATAAGTCTTGGCTGGATCCCTGACAGAGTCGGAAAGACAAGCGCGCGCAGCAGAGAAGGAGGCATGCCAGAGATTAAGCTGAGTCACTGGATCACACCCCACAGGGGATAAAAGGGGGTGTGGTGGCCATTCAGGCTTTGTGACGGACAAAACTGAAAGCTAGCAAGTCATTTTGCATTTCTGGAACTTTGTTATATGCTCTGCTTGGATTGATTTTTGGACTGGACTGGACTATTCTTTGGCTTTTGTGGACTTACTTTGATGTTTCGGTCAGAGGAGATAAACCTCCCTTTGTAAGTAAAAACTTTTGGCAAGCAGCCACTGGGTTGCTGCCAATTCTGTTATCAAAGGAAATTCTTGTCTGCTGGTTTATTTTAACTCTTGGTCGACTGCTGGTGTGTGTGTGTGAGATGGGGACAGAACATCTGCATGGTTTCCGATAGAAAGACTGAAAGCTGCTACGGGGCAATGGATGGGGTATGTGGGAATGACCTTGAGAGACATGAGGAAGAGATGCTACCCAGGAAACAATCGGATAAAAGGGGGAGGAGACCACAACTGCTTAATGGGTAAAAAAAAGTTTAAAATGATACAACCTAACATAACAGACTGTTAAAAGTGATTGTGAGAGATTTGTATTTTCAGATGTACAAGATTCCTTTAATGTAACCTTCCAATAAAGTAGAATTAGCTCATTTGGTTGTCTCTCCTGCCTGGTTTACCTGACAACAATGAAACATTGAAGGTGTTAACATATCCACCACTTGCATCTTCTTAAACTAATGTGTCTTTGGGAGAATCACTGTGTGATCCTGGGGAAAGATCTAGCTGCTTTAAGGTCTTGTAGACATATTGTTATGCTTGCTTCCTTCTGCTCCAGAATAGTTTGTGCCTTTGAGTCTAAAGGGCTACACTGCTCTAATTTTGTTGTTTTCCAATATTGCTGCTCACAAAATGGCTGCTTGTAATAATATCTATATGGCAGTTGCTCCATGTGGTGAAACGCTCATATACAGCAGCTTGCTTTGTAATTGGCTGCTGCTGTGTTGTTTGTTATCACAGCACATTGCTGAAAATTCCTGTTAGCTTTTTATAGCAACACAGGAAAAATATGAAACTAATTTGTACAACTATCCAATATATACATAAAGGAAGCAAAGCATGAGGTGGCCAAGCTATGGTGGCTATTTCAAATAAAACATACCCCAGTGACCTAGATAAATACATAATGTCTGGCTTTTAACTAAAAGAAACATCTCCTTTTTGGTGTCAAATCATTTGTGGCCCAGAATAATACAAAACAAAATTAACCTGTGATGGTTTGATTTTATGACAGTTTTGGAATAAGACACACATAACAAGAAGAGAAAACTCATATCTATCAAGATGCATGATTAACCCAATTTTGTTTTGGTGATCACTTCCCTCTGACAGCCTAACAAAACCCGGCTATGTTATGCTCAACTTCTGTAGTGACTATGTGTATCCATATGTATACACTTACTCTTCTGATCATTTACAGACTGCAAAAATAATCAGCTAATAATTTTTGACACGACATCAGGAGAAGAGCATATGAATTCAATATCATGTGGCTTATCACATGAAAAGCCTAATGTTATTTACATGATGTGACCGCAAGGAGCCAAGTGTCTCTGTCAAACTTTCATATTTTATGGATTTCTTTATAATGTGCTCATACTGTTTAAAATCAATTAATTTTTTTTATGATTTTTTTTCCAGAGTGCTGCTCCCACTGTCCATAGCTGGGATGTTCCCTCAGTTCTTGACACTAACTGAGTGAGAGCTGATTTTTTTTTTTTTTTAATTTGATTTATATGCCGCCCTTCTCCGGAGACTCAGGGCGGCTTACAATGTGCTCAGCAATAGCCTTCATACTTTTGTATATTTTATACAAAGTCAGCTTATTGCCCCCACAAACTGGGTCCTCATTTAACCTACCTTAGAAAGGATGGAAGGCTGAGTCAACCTTGAGCCTTGGAGAGATTCGAACCAGCAGTAAATTGCAGGCAGCTGTGTTAATAACAGGGTGCTTTAAACCACTGTAGTACCAAGGCTCTTGATTAAACTCTCCCTACTGAGGTACGCCTCCAATCCCATCATGCTCCAGTCTATCACTCAGTTACTGACAAGAGCTGAAGTGAATTGAGAGCTGTGGTGACTATTTTAGTATTTCCTTTGATTTTCTACCTTCTATTTCTCTCCCTACCCTTCTATATTGCGTATAGAATTTTTTTGTTATTTTTTATTATTCTTTTCTTACGTGTGGATTTATTTTTCCTCTGATTGTGCTGCTGTGGCGTGCGGTGTGTCTGGGCTATCCGGGCTGCCCACGCTTCAAGGATTCGCAGCCGCCGGATTCCGACTCTTCGGGGCGGATCCGGCTCGACATTGCTAGCCACGAGCGTGGGCCGAGCGTGCAGGCTTGCCGCTACCACCACTGCTCTCTTCCTGTAATCGGCGGCTTCGGGGCTGTGTCACTAGTTGGTGCGCTCCCTGCGCTTCTACTGCTTGGCCGGCCGCATTGGAGGCAATTATTGGCGCGCAGGCTTGCCGCCACTTTTAGACTCAGTAACAAGTCTATGCAGCAGCCAAATTTCATTTATCTTAAACTATACTTTCTATGCAAAAGATAAATCTATCAGAAGAAACAAACAAACAAAAAAAAGGCTGTGCAATGCCTCACACTGAAATGGAGTGAATTTCCTGACATCAGGAAAGTTTCTTAGCTAACACAGTTGCATCCAGAAATACCTATGAATTTGTTGTGAGTAAGAAAATATACTGTCTATTTTTAGTTTTTACAAAACAAAATGGTAATTATTATCAATCTGAATGCAAGCATGCAAGCTTTTCAGTGAAAACTGAGTATTTTCCCTGCTACATTGAATTAATGAGGCTTTTCTACATAGATAAAGAACCATTTTCCTTCCACAAACATGAATACTTAGACATGACTGAGGGAGATATGTTGGAAACTAGAACTTCTGAGGTATTGATGATGAGATTGGGACATTAAGAAAATATGACCTTGGTGTAAAAACAAAAGGAAAATGAATCTTTCTTCATTGTTTATTTTCAGATTTGGTCTCTCCAACTGATATCAGTATAAATTCTAAAAAATAGGATTGTATGGTTTGTGTAGTTGTTCACATAAGCTTTTACCAAGTAACATAGAGTTTTGTAATTAGCACTATATTTCTTGGGTTATAGTGGATCAGTAGGACATTTTATATTCTAAATCAGGGATCCCCAGGCCACGGACCAGGACCGGTTCGTGGCCTGTTAGGAACCAGGCAGCACAGTTGGAGGTGAGTGGCAAGTGAGTGAGCGAAACTTCATCTGTATTTGCAGCTGTTCCCCAGCACTAATATCACTGTCGAAACTGCATATGTGAGGGATCTAGGTTGCAGTGCTCCTCCTCCCCTCCCTGGTCCATGGAAAAATTGTCTTCCACGAAACCGGTCTCTGGAGCCAAAAAGGTTGGGGACCGCTGCTCTAAATGGTTCAGCAGAAGGTCATTTGTGCCTAACCAGTGTGAAGTAGTACAATGTTACTTCCACTGTGTTTAAGGAAATGAAAATAACAGGAAAGATTTTTGCCATACATGGTTATTTAAATAATTTGGTATACTTAACTCTTGGAAGTCAGCAGCTGAGAACTTCATAATTTTTGCTGATGAAGGCAATGGTTATAAATTACAAAAAGTTTGAAGCATGATCCCAGCTCATCCTGCACAAAGACGAAACAGTGGTCTTGCTCTTACAAATTAAATTAAATTAAATTAATTTGACTTGGCAAATTATTGAAGAGTCTTTATTCTGTCACTAGCTTTACCATCAGTGCTGCTGGAGGAATAATTTAACATTCTCAAATATTAGTCTGTATGAGTCAGATGATAAGAGTAGATTATTGTAGTTTTATAGGGAGTACCACTCTATACAGTAACTTGGGAACAACAAAGGCAGGAAGTAATTGTAAGAAGAATCTTACAATAGCTACTGTTGGATTAATGCAGTACAATTTCTGATACCGTTGCTAAGCTCTGCGCGATTTGCTTTGTCAATACAACAGCACCTGTTTAAAGAATTATTAATTGCT
Source organism: Pituophis catenifer annectens (assembly GCF_029215685.1). Classification (NCBI taxonomy): domain Eukaryota; kingdom Metazoa; phylum Chordata; class Lepidosauria; order Squamata; family Colubridae; genus Pituophis; species Pituophis catenifer. The sequence goes on from NW_027256883.1 coordinate 67,317,999, forward strand.
AGGTAGGTACTATTTAACAATATTTCATGTCTATGTTCCTGCAGTTTAAACTTTCTTTACTGCCTGATGTGGACTGCAGCAATAATGAAAGTTGTTACTAAAATATAAAGCACTATATTATATTTGATTTTCTATTTCTATTGAATATATTAATCCTTGCCAGCTTCTTCTCCATTCAAGTATTAGTGACACAAACATTGCTGCATCTTGTTTAATCTGATGAATCAGATTTTATAGAAATAATTGCCAGTCTGATACACATACAGACATATATTCCATCACCACCATTTTCTAACATTGAATAGGACTACTATTCCCTGAACCATGGATACTATATAATAATTTTCTGCGAGTCTTTTATGAGGACAAAAGATCATCCTCAAAGGAACATCTTTTGGTTATTATTTTCAGTGCCCTTTGTCAAATCGTTCCACTGATGGGGTCCCTCAGGTTAGCTCTTAGCTCTTACAAGAGTGCATTATTTTTCTTTTATTTTAATTCTCCAATATCCCAAGTCATATAATTACTTTTATGATTCCAGATATCTGCAGAAGCTTGACCTTTTGTGTATTGCTACAGTAATTATAAAACTGAATAGCTCTATACATATACTTGCATAATGCATATTTTGCAATGGGTTTATTATATGGATTTGTATTGAGTTCAGCTTTGGTACAAAAGTGGTTGGTAATTAGTACATAATTTATAAAGAGGCCATTTTAAACAACTCTTTAACTTCATGTATTTTAAATGTCCTTAGAAGAGTCTCTCTCCCCCCCCCCTTGCTTTGTTGGTAATGTTTTCATTTTTCTGCTGAGTTCAGTGTTATTTGCTCTGCCTTTGGATGTGAAGAAAAAAAACTAGTCCAATCCTTCTTTCCCATTTGTCTTAACTTTCTTTAAAAAAAACAAAACCTTTTTCCTGTTTTTTATAAGTACAATCTACAAATAATGTAATTAAAAAAGAATAAAAGCTATAATTCATATGAAACAATACATTTTATATGACCAAATAATTTTCAAAGTGTATTAAAAGCAGACATTTTGATTCACGGTCACAGTGATAGAGGCAAAAACGAAAAAAATTAACTTTTCTTCTTTTAGTTGGGTGTTAGAGCTTAAAACTACTTCTCGTCTCATGGAGGAATCTTATTCTCTTCAGTCTAATATTCTGCCTTCTAACAAAAGTCATGGCTTCCTATCCAGGAGGCTGAGGCTGATTACGAGGTAGTTGTGCCAGGGCAAGGTGGCAGGAGAAGGAAAGAAAACTGATATGTGGCCTGAATCATCTTCCCCATCATGGAATGAGGGTTAAGTGACCATGTAGCAGTGATAATCCTGACAGACAGCTGCAAGAATAGCAAGGCAGCATCCAAGATCTACCATGAAAGCAAATCCGTCAGATCTTTCTTTATTCTACCAGCAGGATTTTGCCCTCTAAAACGTTCTCTATGAATTTCTAAGCCCCATTCTCAGATTCCTTTTTAAAAATAGCTAAGTGGGAATGGGCAGAACCTTTCAGGCCCAAGGCCCCTCCAGTAGTAGCAGATCAGTTGTATCTCTTATCTACGGGGAGTATAAAATATCTAGCTACACCAGTGGTGGGTTGCTCCTGGTTCGGTCCGGTTCTTGTGAACCAGTTGTAACAGCGGTGGGAGGCTCTGCCCACCCGCACGTCATCATGAACGATCTGCGCATGCGCAGAAGAGTCTGTGCATGCACGTGCACTCCCGTTGCAAACCAGTAGTGGAGGTAAGTAGAACCCACCCCTGAGCTACACATGTGTTCTTCCCCCAAACTTTAAGGGCTGATTGGGTGGGAACTCCCCTCTCCCTTATTTTGTTTTGTTCTGTGCTTGTTTGCCAATTTGCATTTTGTATTTATGGTTCGTATTGTTTGTTAGATGTATGGTTAGTCCTGGGGTAATGACAGCAACTGGGACTGGGATTGCCATCAGTAAATAATGCGGTTGTAAATTGTGACATCATATTACTGCACTGCTTCTCAACCACAATCCCAACAGTCCCAACTGCTGTCAACCCAAGAGGCATGAGTTATTAAGTGTGAAGTGACAGGACAGGAGTTTGGTAATGAAAGGGTATACTGTGGGGGTTGGGGGATACTGTGGGGGTTGGGGGAGACCCTTAGAGGCCCGAGACAGACTGTCTGCAAGCCAAGGGAGGCCCAGTGCAGGCTGCATGGAAATTGAAGATGGGTGGGGAAGAATTGGGAGGCTCAGTGAAGTCCATGAAGGAGTTGGGATAGAGCAAAATCAGGCCACATTCAAATTGAGGGAGAGCTTGGGAGACCCGGTACAGGTCACATATGAACTGAGGGAGGCTAGGAGAGAGCTTGGGAGGCACAAGGCAGGCTGTGTGTGAGTTGGGGGAGGCCTAGGAAGTTCAGCAGAGACTGCCTGCAGTCGGGGGATGCTGTGGACTGGGAGTGACTTAGACCTTCCCTTCCAGCTTCCCCATTGGTTTTGCTTGTGGGAAGTTGGCAGGGAAGGTTGCAGTCTTGTGACTGAAGTTCCCTGAGATGACATAACTATGGGCCAGGCACCCAAGTGTTCACATCTTGATCACCTGATCATGATATGATGGCCGTAGGGGACCAGTCATATGTCCATTTTTCAAGGTCATCATTACTTGGAATAATTATCACTGAATGAATGGATGTAAGACAATAACTACCTATAAATGTTTTTTTTTCTTTTTGATTTATTATGTGTACACTTCCCAGAGTCACATTGTCTGAGTTGAACAGCCTTATAAATCTATAAATAAATAAATCTATAAATTAATAAATGGACGGTGTCTTTTTGTGCTTCCTGAATTTTGCCTAGGTGCAACCTTTTCCACTTAATACACTTGACTCAAGCTAGATGTGCAAATGAATTTGAGGATGTCTCAAACGACCACGCTGAGTCACTTTCCTGTCAACTCCATTGACCAAGAACGGTAGTTGGACAAAATGCAGCATTTTTCAGAGGATGGACCTGACACAATTTAGGAAGGGAAGTAGATTAAAACAATAATCCAACCTTCTCAAATGCAAGTTTCTTTATCCCAGTATGCTCTATTCTGCTTTAGCTTCCAAGTATCTTTCTTTTTGCAAGTTTGTTATCAAGCTGGGATAATAAAAGAGGTAAACAACATTTAACTGAAATCAATTCATGCAGCCAAAGGAATGGAGTTTCTTCTATAGGGCAAGAAGAAACAATAAGCTTTACTTTTAACTAGAAATGAGGAAATTAACCCTTTCCTATCATATTCTGGTATTTCGTGTTTAGTACTATTACTGGTTACATAACAGCCTAGTTCAGATTTGGATGATCAGAAGCAATGCGAACAGGTTCTTGAGATAAATCCCAATTCTGCAGACATTCTGTTAATTAAATTATGGTTAAGGCAATGCTGAAAGGTTCAAGTTACAAAGTTCCCCTGGAGACAAAATAGTAAACAAGAAGTCTGTGTTACTTGTTATTGCTACAGAAAAAGTAAAGCATGCATTTAATGCCTGATAGTGTTTGGCTCTCTTGAACATAGGAAGATTTAGAATAATCATTGGGGGTGGGCTTTTTTTGAGAGGGGAGAACGAAATGCACTTTCAGCAAACTTTCAGTTAAAGTTTGAAATTGAAGTAAGAAAAGAAGTGCAAGTAAACCAACAGCCAACAGAACACTTTTTTTTGACAATATAAGCTTCATATAGCTTGGATTTTAGCATGGCATTTCTCCAGAATAAATATTAGTCTTGGAAAAAATAATAAAAGCAATTCTTTCATAAAGGTTACTTAAATAACCTCAAGGCCTCAAATTATATACATGATTTAGACTTCCCTGGAGTTTGTTAACTGTAAATTTAACCAACAACATTTTTTTAAAACTGCAAAGAAAAAGGAAACAATAAATTAAAATCCATTTTTATGTTGATTGTCAACAAGACAGAAATAACTTTTCATGATCACCAAAGATTACTTTTCAGTTTTATGAAGAGTTTTGGTGGAAGGGACTCTAGTGAAAAGCTTCTTGTTTGTGATGACATTCTTTAAAGAAAATAAATTGGCAACATAAGGTATTATGAAAGGGTGAAAGACTTTAAATTGGATAACTTGATTTATTTCTCTTTTGAGTGCACTTCATAATCTGATCAATGGGGACAAATTTATGATAACTTCCCTTTTTTTTCTTTGCAGCTTCTTGCTTAAGAAGAGATTTTTGTCTTGGAGTATCAGACTTTTATTTCCTTGAGAGGGAAGTCTATTCTGTTTTCAGAATAAATTTTAAATTGTTTTTTTTTTTAAATCTAAACTACAGAAGACAATGTTGTCATTATAAATGGGCTTTGACTCAAAAAGATTGTATGTATTGCAGTGAATTACTAAGAAGTTTAGGTCGTAGCTCTATCCAAGGCATTTTCGCCTTGTGCTTTGAGTTTTCTTTTCAACTTGTTCACCATTCCAATATTTCCATTGGTGGACAAGTGTCTACTGCAAATTGCTGCATTCTTATAGAACTTCTGTACAGAATGTACAGAACTTCTGTATAAAATGTCTGTGGGGAACCATAACAAGTGTACAAGGATTCCCTTTCCAGATATTTGCTTTCTAGTATGTGGCAAACTGGGACTATCAAAAGGAATGCAGCAGAGGCAAAATGTGGTGTATGGTCCATCTTTGTGGTGTTCATGAGAACATCACATTTATAAGGCTATTTACAGGAACGAGATGAGCTTAAACTGAATTTTTTGAAGAAAATTTATTTAATATTCCAATTAAATTTATTGAAAGATTTCAATATGTAACTAGAATTTATAACTACCACTGAAACAATTGAAAGTTATTGTTGGTTTCTCAGCTCATTCTTACTTTCATGGGAGTACTTTGGCTTTACTTAAGCATAGGTATTGTTCAGAGTTTGTATTCCAGATTGCAATTAAATGTTGTTTAGCTAAAGCCTGAAATAAACTTAAATTGGTTACAGCTTATGGGCTGATAACTGAGGGATGCTTCTAAAAGGAAGTACTGGAGAGAGAGTTGCAGTTGGCTTTATTCCAAGGCTATAAATGTGTGTGTGTGTGTGTGTGTGTGTTTGTTATGTTTTCAGCCACACTTGCTATGCTCGTCTAAAGCACCTATCTTTGTTCTAGATGTTGACTTGCAGAATAGCTTTTAAGCAGGAGCATCAATCACAGGCAGAAGTTCAATCACAGAGAGGTACCATTTTCTCCAGTTTGAAGACTGGGGGAATAGGGGAATAGGAATCTGAACCACATAGTTCTTTAGTCTTTTATGTTCTCATGAAATGGATAGTGAAATTGCACAGTTCTTAATGGTAAAAGCCTGGCTATGCTTTTATTTGTGCTTTAAGGTTCAAAAGCATAAAACATTCAATTGTTTTACAAAGGAAAATTCAAGAGCAAAGCCAAGAAAAACTTTATAAAACTGCATATTATAATAAAATCGAAATCAAAACACTTTGGGTAAATTTATTTTAAAAAGACAACTCAAGTTCCTTATTTTTCACATGGATGTAAAAAAGTGTACATTAAGAGGTACCATTTCTAAGGTAACAGTTAAATTACCAAAATAAAGGACAAAAGTGAAAAATAAATATATTTAAAAGGCAATTTTTTGAAATAAAGGACTGGTTGTTTTTTTTATATAAAAAGGACTTATAGTCACTGCAGGTATAATTGTATAACTACACATCGGCCTGGCCTCTCCTAAGTATGGTTTTCAGATGGGCTCCTCTTTGGATATAAAATAAGATACACATTGCAAAATACTTCATGCCATGTAAATATTTTACAATTTTTAAAAAAGATAACTACGTTAGATTTTTTTAAAAACTAGAAAGAATAAAAGCAAAAACTTCAAGATAGAAAAGAGAAAAAAGTAAAGAAAGAAAGATAAAGCAAAGCCAAAAGTGCAAAAGACAAAAAGTGACTTCCAACTTATTTTTACAACAGATATATTTAAATTGGCCTTTTATTCTATGGTTAACTTACAACATAACTTTCATTTTCTCCGCATGGTGGGGGAACGGCTGTCACTCTGGGGTCCGACAGTGCCATGCAGCATGTGACCGAGTCTACAAATTAGCTTAGCTCCGCCCTCTAATCCCAGTGTTACTACTTTTTTTCTCCATTGAGAGTGGAGACAGCAGCCAGGATGGGTAGCAGCAGCCAATCAGCATGAAGGACTGGGTCTATCAATAATATTAAGTCCCGCCCTTGTTGCCGGGCAGACCCGCTTTAGACTCAGTCCTTCAGCTTGATCTGGCATGTGGGTCTTCAGCTCCTATCCTTTTCTGGCTTTTTCGCTCTGTTTGCATGGTTCCTTCTGGTTTTGACTTCGGATTCCTCGACTACGTATTATTCATTGCATCCCTGATCGGTTGGCTGACTCTCGGACTGTTTACAACGTTTCTTGGTGGTATTGTGATATTTAGCACTTCTCCCATTCACGGGCCGTTGCTTTGCTCCCGTTCGCCCCTGGGGGGGGGGGGCGGCGATAAATCACTGTTTGGCGCTCAGCGTTTTACAAAGGACTGCTTCGTTCGGCTTAGTTTGCCTCCTTTGGCTGGGTTCGGCTCGGATTGTCTGTTTCAAGTCGCGGCGGCCATTTTTCTCCGTTTTGGATTCCTTGCCGCCCTTTGCAGCTTTGGGACTAACGAGCGGCCATTTTGCCTGCCCTCAGGAGGTTTGGCTTCGTTGTGAGGGCGGCATCCATTTTGAATACTAATTTGCCACTTGCTTCAACGTGTTGCCATCGGAGAACTCTCTGCCCTCAGTAGGCTTTGGCTTCAACCTTTGGGCGGCGGACATTTTGTTTAACCATTTTTATTTTTTTATTTTTTTGCATCGTGGATTCAGTCCTTTCTCCGTGGCTTTGAGAACTGGACCATTTTGTATATCATCTTTGATTCTGATTCTGACAGACTGCATTGCCCTCTACTAATTGTATCTGAGCCAGGACTATTGGACTTGCTATCTTTTGTGACCAGTCACCTTGAAGGCTCTTGGCAGTTTCCAGTTTGCCCTATTGACTATTCAGTTTGCCTCTACAGCCCTTCACCCAGCACAGCAGGCATTGTGGAGCTCTGTCACCCAGCACAGCAGGCTTTGTGGAGCTTTCACGCCCCCTGCCTCATTTGAACTGTGACATTTCTAAGGGCGGTTGAGTGGAGGCTATCACTCCCATATTGTTGTTAACCTGCGCCCTTTGGACTGGTGGGCTTGTTGAGACCATCTGTGCTCCCTTAGGGTGACCTTTGCCAGCATTATGCCCAAAGCGCTTGCAAAATCAAAACACGGCCGCAGGGCCGGTTCCTCTGACAATCAAGGCCCAGACCCTCTACCTGCTGCTCCACCTTTGGCTCGGGAGGCCTCTCAGGAGCCATCCCCAGTCTCACATGCGCCTTGCGCCCGTAATAGGCCTGACAAACATGGCCATATATCCAGAGCTGAGCGAAGGAGGGATAAAGTGTTAAAGAAATTGTGCGACAAGGCCTGCGCAAATCTTACCTGTGCTGGCAATCAGGCTTCTTCAACGGGCGAGACCTCAAGTCGAGCAACGGTCCCTCGTTCCATCACTCCGGACCAGATGTCTCTCCAGGACTGTCCTGTGACCATATCTGCTACAGATCTCTGGGGATCTGAGGTCTCTGCCCAGCCCGTTTTCTCTCAGCCGGAGCCTTTACAAAGTCCTGCTTTGCCTGACCCTCCTGCTTCCTCTGCTCCTGAGCCTCTGTCATTGCCTCCTCCACCTGCAGTCTATGAGCCTCAGTTTGTGCCCGGACAGATTCCTGGCCAACTTTCTCCGGAGCAGATCCAACGTATGATTGAGGCTGCGGTGCAGAGGTCCCTGGACGCCCGTTCCTGTGTTTCCAGCCGTGCGGGGTCAGTGAGGTCGGTTTCTCCGGGCCCGCCTGAACGTCCTGCCTCTGAGAGAGTCCATCGCAGGGCCTCTGGCTCTCCGTCCTGCTCCCACTCTAGTCATTTTTCGACTATGACGGATGCTGAGCTCAGCGATTCAGGCCTTTCCGACGATGACAACCTTCCGCCGGACCAGCCTTCCTTTACGGGGTTGTTTCCGCAATCATTATTCAAATCATTGCTATTTAAGGCTGTTTCCACGGCCCGCATGTCTTCTCCAATTGTTGATCCCGTGCATTCCTCCTCAGCTGACGCGTTGGACCCCATGTTTGCCGAACCGGCTAGGCCAACTACATCGGTGCCTACTCCGCCCCTCTTCTTAGATACGGTTAAACGACAGTGGTCCTCTCCAACTTCGGCTGTCCTGCCTTCGGCTAACGATCGACGGAATTTTAATGTGGCTACGGAATTGGACTCCATCCTCCAAATTCCTTCTGTCGACGCTCCTATTGCCGCCTTACTGCCTAACGTCAATGTTCCAGGGGAGCCGGATGAAGCTTTACGTCCTGATGAACGGCGATCGGATTTAGTCCTGCAACGGGCCTTTCAAGGATCCGCCTGGGCTATTCGAGCCGCTACTATGGCCTCATTTTTTAACAGGACTACTCTGCTCTGGTTAAGGCAGTTGCAGGAGAAATTATCACCAGAGGATTCGCGGATCAAGCAGGACCTGAACAAAATTGTTGCTGCCCTGCAGTTTTCGGCGGACTCTTCCCTAATCGCCTCCCGCTTCGCTTCCAAGGCTCTGGCCTCCTCTGTGGCCGCCCGCCGTTTAGTGTGGTTGCGTCACTGGCAGGCTGATGCCAGACATAAATGGCGTCTGGCTTCCGTTCCCTTTGGGGGTGCCAAATTATTTGGGGATGCCTTGGACCCGTTTCTCACGGAAACGAGAGACAAAAAGAAAATCTTGGCCCCTATCTTCCGCAGGGGGGAGTCCCGTTTTTCGCCTTATGCCCCTCGTTCTCAATTTAGAGGTAACGATATGGGTGGGTCTTCCTCCTTTGGGCCCTCTCGGCCTCCTCCTAACCTTAATAGGTTCCAGAGTGCGCAGGATAGATCGGCTCGGGGTCGGTCCTTTGTCTCGAAACGGCCCTTTCGGGGGGGAGGAGGTCGTCCCTACCGACGCCGTCGTTAGTTGCATCTCAGGTCCTCCCATTGGCGGCAGGTTGGCCCTCTTTGCCGCTTCCTGGGAGAGATCAACCTCTGATAAATGGGTCCTGGCCACTTTAAAATCGGGTTTGGCCATCGAATTTCTTTCCCCTCCTCCGAGTGCCTTTGTTTGCTGTCCGATTTCTCGTAACCCGGAGAAACGGGTCCTTATGGACTCTGCGGTTCAGCATCTCCTTTCCATCCGTGCTATCCAAATTGTTCCCCCCGACCAACGGGGTACGGGTTTCTATTCCAGGGTGTTTCTGGTGCCCAAATCCTCGGGGGGGTGGAGACCTATTCTGGACCTTAAGAGATTGAATCGGTATGTGGTATACCGGAAATTCAAGATGCAATCTTTAAAATCAATTCTTGACGGCGTTAGGAGGGGTGATCTCCTATCCTCTATTGATCTAACGGAGGCCTATTTGCATGTTCCAATTTGTCGTTCTCATAGACGTTATTTGAGATTTTGTTACGGGGGGGTCCATTATCAGTACAGGGCCTTGCCCTTTGGACTTTCCTCTGCTCCCCGTACCTTTACTAAAGTGTTAGCGGCCTTGGCAGCCTACCTCAGGGTTCGTTCAGTTAGGTTACTTTGTTACCTGGACGATATTCTTGTTTTGTCCTCTTCTCCCCAACAGGCTGTTCGAGATCTCCAGCTGACTCTGGAGACTTTGGCTTCTCATGGTTTTTCGATTAACCTTGAAAAGAGCCACTTGGTTCCCTGTACCTCCCTGGTCCATTTAGGGGCTCTTATTGATTCTGTCCAAGGGAGGGTATTTCTATCATCAGAAAGACAGGATAGCCTGAAGGGCCTGATTGATAGGATTGAGAGGTGTCGTACTGTCTCCCCTTATGTTCTTTCCCAACTCCTAGGGAAAATGATTTCCGCCATAGCCATTGTTCCCTGGGCTCAGCTCCACACTCGGGAGCTCCAATGGTTTCTTTTACCCTTGCAGAAGGCGGGAAGAGCCACCTCAGCAAAGCCGATTCCTGTTCCCCCAGCAGTTCGCAGGTCCCTCAAGTGGTGGAAATCTCCAGCTCTGTCAGCCGGCTCCCTCTTCTTCGAACCTCAACGGGTGGTGATCACCTCGGATGCCAGTCTCCACGGTTGGGGGGCTCATTGTCAAGGGCAGATAGCTCAAGGAACTTGGACGGGGCGGGACGTTTCCCGTCCGATCAACTGGCTGGAACTGCGGGCTGTCTTCCTGGCCCTCCGGGCATTCCGTCACCTGGTGACCGGGGCACACGTGCTGGTCCTCACGGACAACGTCACTGCAAAGGCTCACCTCAACAAACTGGGAGGCACCAGGTCGAAGTCCCTGCTGTCCGTAGCTCTGGCGATAGGTCTCTGGGCGGAACGTCATCTCAGCTCTCTTCGTGCAGAGTACATTTCAGGGATCAACAATACTCAGGCGGACTGGCTGAGCCGTCAACAAGTAGATGCTGCGGAGTGGCGGCTTCATCCCCGCATTTTTCGAGCTCTGATTCTTCGGTTCGGCTCTCCTGTGATCGATCTCTTCGCCACGCATCTGAATGCCCAACTTCCTCTCTTCATCGCCCGTTACCCAGAACCTCAAGCCGTTGCCGCCGATGCCCTGCGATCCCCTTGGCCTCGGGGCCTATTGTATGCCTTCCCTCCGACCTCTCTGATTTCCAAGGTCATCCGGAAGATATTGACAGAGCGGGCGGAAGTGATATTGTTAGCTCCTCACTGGCCTCGGAGGCCTTGGTTTGCGGACCTTGTGTCTCTTTCAATCGCCCCGCCTTGGCGTCTCCCATCCGATCAGGACGTTCTCACTCAGGGTGCCGTATTTCATCCAGACCTGCCTTGGCTCAGTTTGACCGCTTGGCGGTTGAGCGGCAATGTCTGAGTGCCACAAACATTCCTGGCGATGTGATCCAGATTATCCAAGCCTCTCGTCGTCCTTCGACTAACCGGATTTACTCGGCTACCTGGCGGGCATTCTGCTCTTATTGTGCCAGTGATGATGTTTCACCCCTTCAAGCATCTATTGTGGACGTGTTGGTGTTCCTTCGGAAGGGTTTCTCGGAAGGTCTTTCTCCTAACACCTTGAGACGCCAGGTGGCGGCTATCTCTTCTGTTCTTCGCTGTGGTTCTCTCTCATCCTTGGCACAGCATCCTCTGATTCGACGATTCCTCCGGGGTGCTGCTAACATATCTCCCCCGGTGTTGCATCGCTATCCAACCTGGGACTTGCCGTTGGTGTTGAACTCTCTTATGGGCCCTCCTTATGAACCATTGCGGACAACTAGCCTCCGGTTGTTATCCTGCAAGGTCGCTTTCCTAGTGGCCATAACTTCGGCCCGACGTATCTCGGAGATAGCCGCCTTGTCGATTCGCTCGGATCTGTGTGTTTTCCATGCTGACCGTGTGGTGCTTCGTCTGGATCCCACCTTCCTTCCGAAGGTCAACTCAGTGTTTCATCGGTCCCAGGAACTCATACTTCCTAATTTCTGCCCCAGACCATCTCATCCTCGGGAACGTCGTTGGCACACCTTAGACGTTCGGCGGGCACTGCGTATTTACCTGAAGAGAACGGCTGGGGTCCGCCGTTCGGAGGCCTTGTTTGTATCCTTCTTACCCGTTTCTCTGGGTCTTCGTGTGACAGCATCTACAATTGGCCGTTGGATCCGGCAAACCATCGCATCGGCCTACGACTTCCGCTCTCTCCCGCGACCGGCTCATGTAACAGCACACTCCACTCGCAGTGCATCCACGTCAGCGGCCTGGTCTACTCAAGCTTCGCTATTAGAAATATGCCGGGCGGCTACGTGGTCTTCGCCTGTTCCATTCATTCGGCACTACAAGATTGATACATTTGCTTCCGCTGAGGCTGCTTTTGGTAGACAGGTGTTGCAACAGGTGGTTGCGGGGGAGGATGTTTCTCACCAGTCTGGCCCCGCCCTTCCTTCGGGACAGTGAACTGGGGTATGTCCCATCCTGGCTGCTGTCTCCACTCTCAATGGAGAAGGGGCGTTGGTCCTACCTGATACGCTCCTTCTCGTTGAGTGGAGACAGCAGCCAGACCCTCCCTTTGTTTTTGCCAGTCTGGTGTTGCTCTCCTCTTGTTTTTTCTTCTGGAACTTGGTTTCTTCGTCTCCCACACGCCGAGTCTATCTCTTCAGTCCTTCGCCTAAAGCGGGTCTGCCCGGCAACAAGGGCGGGACTTAATATTATTGATAGACCCAGTCCTTCATGCTGATTGGCTGCTGCTACCCATCCTGGCTGCTGTCTCCACTCAACGAGAAGGAGCGTATCAGGTAGGACCAACGCCCCTTTTCCTAATCAAGCTCATGTATTGTTTTCATTTTTTTAAAGTTTCATGCAAAAAGTCTAAAAAAAACCCAAAACCTGATGATGTTTTTTGTTGTTTTGTTGTTTATATTCTGGTTGGGATGCTGTTCTTTCCGTGAACTATCTTATGCCATTCTAGGTAACAAAATGGATTTTTTCTTAATTCCCCAATTTGTAGCAAATTAGCTGACTCTCAATATTTACAGAGGTTCTTTTTCATAAAACTGTGAATAATGAAACAGTAAATAATGAGTCTAGAGAAATTTGGGGTTAATTTCCATAGCCTGTGGTTTTACTCTTCATTCTATAAGGACTTCTTCCCTCATCCTGCCATAGTGGTTTTGTAAAATGTACCTGTATTTTTCCCCCTCTTTCTTGCTCAATTATTCCCATTTCATTGGGTTAACCTAGTTGCAGGAGATCATGTGGCTTCCTTGCAGCAGCTGCCCACCATTTCTTCAAAGCAACTCATCAGCTGGTGGTTAAAGGTTTGCCTCACTTGCACCATGTGGTAACCTTGGTTTCTCCTTCTGTCTGAATCTTTCACAATCTTGGTGGAGGGGCCTCTCAGTCACATTACTGTGTCTTAATGCGGCCTCTGGACTGCAAAAACCTTCCCACAATATATTGAAGTCTTGTTTCTAATCATCAATTATAAATATACTAGACTGTGGGCAGTGAGAACTATCTATATGCCGAATATAATAATCTATGGCTTAAAAATTCAATGATATATGAAGAATGGATAGATTTTTAGAGGATGGAAATAAATGAAAATAGGAGTGTCAAGACTGTAAGATTTAACACGTTTTTTTAAAAAAAAACCCTAATATTCCTCACAGCAAATGTTTTTGTTATCTTTGCTGTAACTTCAGACTTTGAAATAATTATTAATATTTGAGGACCATTGAATAAGTTATTTTTTTAATGGCTGTTTGTTACATCATGCCTCTGTTTAACACAAAAAAATAAATGTACCTAATGATAAAAGGCAGCCTTCCATTTCATGAGAGTGGCATCAAGTATTTTATTTAAAAATGTAACTTGAGTTGTGAGGCCACAACCATTTATTGGTCACAGAATCTGCTAGTCATGCATTTGGTAGCTGACAAATACCAGTTCATAACATTGATTGAGTATGTGCCATCAAGTCATGTTCAACTCCTAGCAACCACAGAGATCAATTCATGCATACAGTTCATTTATATCATTGGTAAGTGTAAAGGTGGCAACAGGCACGGCTATTGTGTGTCTAGGTAGTGAGAAAGACCTGTGCAGAGTGATCCTTCCCAAGTGTGTTTCCGGAGTCTTGACAGTGTTCAGCTGAAACCGCTTATTATCTTTTGTGTTAAATAGAGATAAAGGTGATGGTGAAAAGTGGGAGAAAAAAATCAATTAACAAAGAAAAGAGGTGAGGGAGCATCTCAGTTCTTTATTCATATATGCCATCACGTTGAAATGTATTTTAGAATTATGGAAATTAGGATTTTCTCCAGTTTTTCACTGATCCCATTAAATAGATAAGATCTAAGAAAAAATTAATCTAATTTTTAAATTGTAATAAATTCTTATTTTAAAAAAGTATCAAAGTGTGTCACAGGCTTAATATCTTCATACATTCTAGAATAACTTTATTGTAGTTTAGTGAACTGCAGCCATGCCTTGCTCCTGTCCTGGGAAACTAGCAAGATAGCAATGGCTATTCTAATAGTTTCTTTACCACCCAAACCCTGTTTTTATTAGTTTATTATGATTTAAGGGTTAGTTAAGGTCTATTTATAGATAGCTGAAAATTCAGCATTGATTTCTACAACTATTCTTTTTGTTAAATATGAAAATTTATTTGGAAATGCAGTTTTAAAGAAAGAAAAGGACAGCTAAATGCTTTCTGTAACTGCTTATGAAAAATGATTCTAGATAAACATCAGTTTGAGCATACGCCCCGTTTGAAGTTCTCATTCACTCAGAACAGGGACCAAAAACTTTTGATGGTGAAGACCACACTCTGTTTTATTGTTTTAAGCATTAAGAATTACAAGCAAATGGGGTAATCGTGCAGTTTAATTTTATTTCTCATGGTTTTAAAGAGCTTTGTGTTAATCCTTAAAATAGTGGAAAATATATTGACACATAGCATTCTGCAACCTGGTTGCAAAACGCAGTCATGTAACCATGAGATGCTGCAATGTGTTGTAAATGTGAGCCAGCTGCCAAGCTCCCAAAATATGATCATGTGACAGGGATGGTGGTATGGCAGTCATAATTTAGAGGATGGGTCATAACTTTGAACACTCCTTATACAACTAATCATAAATTGAGGATTATCTGTAATATGTAAAAATAGGTGTCCATTGTTTGGTATGAAATAAAAATTCCGATTTTATCTGTTACATCTAAAGTTTAGTGAATTGTCTATAATGTTGACAATTTGCAGAACTTAACTGGCCAAAAGTATTTCAATAAAATGAGATGAGACATGAATCAGGAAGTATCTGGCTAAAATCTCATCTTGGGCAGAAAATCACAATTACATTTCCAGAAGGCACATAGTCTCAACATTCACAGGATTTAAAACATTGAGTGAAAAGATTGAAAGAGATAACTGAGATAAGATGCATAATGTACATAAGCAGTATAATAAGTGCATTAAATATATTATTTAGCAATATTATTAGGCTACGTTTTATACAGTTGATATTTTTGGAAAAGGATTTCTGGTGCTATAACTCTTCTTTGTCTCTTTGTCTCTCTCTCTCTGTGTGTATGTGTGTCTGGCTATCTTTAGTGTATTTTGGAGTGGATTTGTGGCTATTTCTCTTAACTCTTTTGCTTTTTTAATTACAGGACTCCTTGGTAATGGCCCGTCTAAAGGATTAAGGCCAGGGTCTGAACACCTAGAGAATGAGAAGGATGATGCATCGCAAGTATCCTCAACTTCCAATGATATTAGTTCTTCAGATTTTGAAGAAGGGCCCTCAAGGAAAAGGTCAGACTCTTTTAAGTTCATATAATTTAATAGATTGTAGTCTTATAAATAAATCCTAACAGTGGAACCGTGCTGAAGCATCTCATTAATTCAGTGAAAAGTCTATGTGGAGATGCGGAACTTCCAAATGTAGATTTCACTCTACTTGTTCACTCCATGGCCCCCAGAAGGACATTGCAAATAGCCATGTCTTCTCTGCTTCAAGAAAAGGATCTGTGTAACAGAATTACGAAAGCAAATTCAGAAACAATGTCAGAAAAGAACTCATTGGCATGTATGTTGCTTTTAATGATAAAAAAAAATTATTTGCTTATGATGAAAAGCATTTTTCTTAGAAGGGACAAAATCTTTCTTTTGGATTTGGAGTTCTTTCAAAATCTCAACCATCTTAGTTTGAAGACGTTTCTTTAAGGCTTTCCTTGGTTTTCTGAAAGATTTTATTTTTGCGGTGCTTGACTTGCTGAACAAAACATGTGGCCACACCAAAAGACGGAGCTTAAAAGGCATAGATAATCAAAAAAACATTGCCAGTGAAGAGAACATCATTGTAAACATATTAGTTATTGGTTCTTGTAAGACAATAATCTTTTGTCTTCAGTTCAGTAGTAAAATCCTTTTTGACTCTTGTTATGCTATAATCTGGGCCTGTTCCTAAATAGGCACAATATAAAGTAAAATGGAAGTCGTAACGGGCCTACCAGTGTCAAAAGTAAAGGATAAGTTACCATTATTTCTTGTCTTGTGTTAAGGAAGAAAATTGAATGCTTGAAGAAAAATGGTTAATAAAAGGCTATTCGGGTAATTCTTGACTAACAACAACACTTGGGGCTAGAATTTCCGTTGCTAAGCAGTGTGACTTTAAAGTGCAACTGTATCACTTATCAAGAGCAATCCTTGCACTCTCAGAGTTGTTTGTTTGTTTATCTTATATGCCAGCCATCTTGCCTAGAGGCAGCTTACAAAGGCACCTTACAAAATTTGTATTGTTATCTGAATCCCACCATCATTAGGTGAAGCACCTTCCTCTTGGCTTTTCACAATCAAAGTCAATGGGAAAGCCAGCAGGAAATTGTAAGTACCAGACCCAAGCGGTTGCTGTATGTAGGAGAGAGAGTAAGGGGATGGACATGTCTATGGAGATTCTCAGTCATCCAGGTCATGGTTGTCCCAAAGGTGCTTTTTCAAGAGGCAAGTAGACTTTCTGATTTTTCTTTGAAGACGTTTCGCTTCTCATCCAAGAAGAAGCAGAGCTGAAGAAGCTTCTTGGATGAGAAGCGAAACGTCTTCAAAGAAAAACCAAAGAAGTCCAGTTGCCTCTTGAAAAAGCACCTTTGGGACAAGGGGATGGACAGTTGTGCAAGGGACAATGATAGGGGGTGTGCAAGAGACGCAGTGCTGATGGAGGAGGGTGCACAAGAGGATGCGAGAGAGGTGTGGTGGGGGTCGGAGGATGTGTGCAGGAGACACAATCTAGGAAAGGGGGCACAGATAGAGGAGATTTGTGACTTGAAACTTTCCCTGCTGACTTCCCTACCGGCCTTCAGGGAAAGTTACAAATGATGATCACAAAATTGTAGGCAGCTGTAACAGATCATAAGTGTAAACAAGTTGCCAAGCACCCAGATTGCAATCACATGATTGCAAGGTACTGGGACAGGCAGAACTCCAAGGCTGAGTCATAACCAGTGTTCATTCAGTGATGTCATAACTTTGGAACAAATCTTCATAGGGCAAAGGAATACCTGTACTATAGCTCTTATGTTCTGTGTTCCCTGAATATGCAAAGCACTTTCCCTAAAGGATTTTGTTTTACTGTTACATTTAGTTTAAGAAATGGAGGGAACAGATTGTCACTTCTGCTTGTGAAGGACCAGATCCATTTATAAACGTGCATTTCAGTCTGAGAGAGAAGCAGCAATAAGTTACCTAAAATTTTGTATATAAAACTTTTAAAAAGTCAGAAACATCGTCCCTCAGAAATTTCAATAACCTTAAAGCCCCTCTACTATACAATTTTTGAAGTATTTTATCATTAGTGTTTGTGAAATATGCTTTCACAGAAAATTATTTCTCACTTATTATTTGTATACATTTTATCAATATTTTCCCTTATTGACCTGACACAATTGGGCTTATTGACACAATCAATTTTCTTCTTCTTCTTATTATTATTATTATTATTCAGTCTTTTCTGGTAGGTTTAAGCAAAAGCTGAGGAAAATTGAAAGCAAGGAAAATACAGTTTAATTAGAGGGTATTGATTTGCTTCTATTTCCTATTCAAGTAATTAATTATGTAAAGAGCAGTTTGCATAATATTTAAATCAAGGAATTAATGGCAACCACAGGATAGATATGTCTTGCAAATCTATTTTCCCTCAACTTGGCAACTTAGCTTACTGAAAAGAAGGTTAAGCTGGTTGGTGAAAATAGAATTAGGAGACAAAATACACTGTGAGCAATTTTATAAAAATGGAAAAACAGAGATGTCTGTTTTTCATATTTTAATTATCAATTAGTGCAACTCTTTTAAATATTATTTCTGCAGTTAAAATAGATGCTTTAAGTGATCATTGTAATGGTACTTAAGATTTGTGGATGATGTCAGGATCTGACAAACTGAATTTATTTTATTATTATAATCCCATTTCAACAGCCCGCTCCATCTGGGCAGGCAGGGGTGGCATGCGGCAGACCTTGTCAGCTAAAGAATTCCAACTGGTGGGGTCCAGGAAGAGATTGCCATTCCCTCCACTGTCCACACCCTGTAGAATTATGCTTCCCCTCAGAGATAAAGCAGTGCCCCCCGCCCCCCCCAACTCTCCTGGCCTTTTGAAAGATGTAAAAGCATGGCTCTGCTTGCGGCATACAGAACAGCACTCAGACTTAGGGCTGTTTACTGCCCTGAATGCCTTCCCCCGCCTTTTAATTAACTTTTTAATACTAATTTTTAATCTGTTCTTGCTTTTCTAAAATTGTAAATTTCATATACAGCTTTTACGTTTTCATTTTTTTTTTTACTTGTACCCTGCCCAGTTCCTCTGTGAGGGAGAAGGATAGTTTCAAAAATTTGATCAAGTAAAAATAATGGTAAATTAAAAATCTTACTTTTAAACAATGCTATTTTAATGGGAATACTTAAATATCCATGGAGGGATTTACAGTACTTTCAGAAAGTATTCAGACCCCTTTCACTTTTGTCATGCTGCAGCCTGATTCTTCAGTTGTTGAAATTCTTTTTTTTTTCCTCATTAATCTACACTCAGTACCCCATAATGACAAAGTGAAAAACAGAAGTTTAGAAATGTCTGCAAATTTATTAAAAAAGAAAAAAACCTGAAATTTCTCCTGAAAGCTCCCAGGAGTGGCTAAGGATGGGTTGATTTGTCTGTTTCCTGTTGAGACAGAGCTGTCAATTTCTTTTGGGCCACGCCTCCATCCTCCTCCTCTCTGCCCCAGTTTCGGCTCAGTCTTAACCTGAAGAGACATTTCAAGTGATTCCTGGCCATTCCCAGGAATTTCAGACAGTGACATCGTGAGTGGGGACCTTTTTGAAGGACGGCTTGCTTTTAGCAGCTGCTTTTCGGCCCGTGGAAGCTCAGATTGCCGATTTCATCAGTGGGAGCGATCTAGGGTATTCCTCAAATTAAGCACCGGAGCCAAAGAAAGTGTGCACGGCCCCACCTTGTCTTGCTGGAGCGAGAAGGAGTCCCTGCCTAGTCTCGGCTAGGTAATCTCAGTGGCTGAAGACCTCAGGAGAGGTAGAATCCCTGCCCAGCGGCGACTGGGCATATTCAAAGGCCACAGCATCAGTGGAGGCTTGTTTACTTGGAGTCCCTGCCTAGTTGCGGCTAAACACACTCATATTTGCCCTGCTAGCCTGGTAAGGCTTCAAGTCCCTGCCTAGTCTCAGCTAGGCATACTGTTTGCAGGAAGGCCATTGGGCTTGCAGGAGATTGCAAGCGGTTGCAGTAAGGGTTGCATTATTCAAATTGCAAAATGGAGGGAAGAACTCATAGAGCCAAGAAACAACCCTCCTGCAGTGCTTCACTGGATAAAGAAACAGCCCCCATTAAGGAGGCCTCACATTGGAATAAGTATTCAGATCCTTCACTCTGTACTTTGTTGAAGTACCTTTGGCGGCAATTACAACCTTGAGACTTTTTGGGTATGACACAACAAGCTTTGCTTACCTGTCAGTGGACAGCCACTTTCAATAAGATGTTCAATAAGGTTTGAGTGAGGGCTCTCCCTGGGCCACTCTAAGACATTCACAGAGTTGCCCCTAAGCCAACTGTGTTGTCTTGGCTGTGTGCTTAGAATCGTTGTCATGTTAGAAAGTGAACCTTTGACCCAGTCTGAAGTCCTGAATGCTGTAGAACAAGTTTTCATTTAGGATATCCCTGTACTTTGTTCCACTCAGCTTTCCCTCAACCGCGACCAGTATCCCAGTCCCTGTTGCTGAAAAACACCCCCACCGCATGATTCTGCCACCATCATGCTTCACTGTTGGGATGATATTGGGCAGGTGATGAGCAATGTCTGCTTTTCTCCAGACATAATATTTAGAATTGAGGCCAAACAGTTCAATCTTGATTTCATCAGACCAGAAAATCTTGGTCCATCACAGTATGAGAGTCCATCAGGTGTTTTTTTGCAAATTCCAAGCAGGCTTTCATGTATTTTGCATTGAGGAGAAATTTCCGTCTAGCCACTCTGCCATAAAAGCAAGATCAGTGGAGAGCTGTAGTAATGGTTGTCCTTCTGGAACTCTGTCCCATCTCCACACAGCATCTCAGGAGCTCAGTCTCAGCCCCTTCTCCCGCACGGCACGGAGACAGCAATAAAACACAGCTGGACACATCAATTGAAGAGTGAATGCGGGTTTAATGCTTTTCATCAGTTACGGAACAACGCCAAGCTACAAAGACTTTCAAAGTTGGCGCTACGAGCATCCGCCTCGCAGCGCTTTATATACTATTGCCCCACCCCTCTCTTGATGAACGTGTGGCTCAGCTGTGTAGGATTGAGTTGCAGCGCCGTTTCCGGCTTTCTCATTCTTCGTTTCCCCCCCCCATCCTAAACGCAATCCCTCCACCGACGCCCCTCCACCATCTCCCGTGTCACCTATATCCCGTGCCCTCTCTACGTTGTAGCTTCGTTGGGGATGGGATATTCTCTCCGATCCACCTTCCCGTCCCGTTTGTATGCCGAGCATGCCGGGCTCGACACTCAGTCAGAGTGATCATCAGGTTCTTGGTCACTTCTCTTAGCAAGACCCTTCTCTCCTGATTGCTTAGTTTGACCCAGTGACCAGCTCTTGGAAGAATCCTGGTTGTGCCAAACATCTTCCATTTGAGAATTATGGAGGCCACTGTACTCTTAGGAACCTTTAGTACAGCAGAAGTTTTACTATAACCCACCCACCCCCAATCTGTGCCTTGCAATAATCCTACCTTTGAACTCTGCAGGCAGATTTTGAACTCACAGATTTTGCTCTGCTATTAGTATGCATTGTCAGCTGTGAGGCCTTCCATTGAGAGGTGTGTGCCTTTCCAAATCATGTCCAATCAATTTAATTTACCATAGATGGACTCCAATCAAGGTGTAGAAACATGTCGGCAACGATCAAGAGAAATGGGAAGCTCGTGAGCTAAATTTCACATGTTGTTGCAAAGGGTCTGAATTCTTATGCCAGTGTGATATTTCAGATATTTCTTTTTAATAAATTTACAGACTTTCTAAACTTCTGTTTTCACTTTGTCATTATGGGGTACTGAGTGTAGATTAATGAGAATTTTTTTTTCAATAACTGTAGAATCGGACAGCAGCATAACAAAATTGGCAAAAGTGAAGGGAGTCTGGATACTTTCTGAATGCACTGTATGTATTTAGCAAAATGCAGCATCTAAAAAATAGAAAACTGTACAATAACAAAGAAGATGAACACTGTGGGATTTAGAACTATAACAACTAGGGCCGTGATGATGAACCTATGGCACGTGTGCCACAGGTGACACACGGAGCCATATCTGTGGGCACACAAGTGTTGTCCTAGCTCAGCTCCAGCACGCATGCGCACGCTGGCCAGCTGATTTTTGGGCCTTCCAGGCCCACCGGAAGTCGAGAAATGGGCTGTTTCCGGCCTCCGGAGGGCCTCGGGGGGGGTGGTGGGGAAGGCCGTTTTCGCCGTCCCCAAGCTCCAAGAAAGCCTCTGGAGCCTGGGGAGGATGAAAAACGGGCCTACCGGGCCCACTGTGCCATCACATGCCAAAAACGGGGGGAGCGTGCACGCATGCGTGGGGGGGCAGGGTGCAAGGGGGCATTGAGTGTGGGCACGCATGCACGTGACCCTCCCGCGCTCTCCCCGCTTTTGGCACACGACAGCAAAAAGGTTAGCCATCACTGAACTAACGCAATGTATCTAAGCATTTGGAATTATTGCCCATAACCAGTTCTTACCAACTAGTGATATAATAGATATGTCCAAATTTTCTTTTGAGTGCAATTGAAAATTTAGCTGTGGTTATTTTATTGGTGTTTTGTTAAATCTACGTACCAAATATATACATGCATAACATGAAAAATATGGTGTTTTTCTGGCTCTGATTTTTATCTTCAGTTTGGTAAAGTTTGCCCTCTAGTGGTTAAAATGTTACTATATCCCTTTAGCAAGAATGATAGCATGCTGCCACTTGAAATATGCAATTAATTAAAGAGCATGCAATCTAGGCTGTCAGTGATTCTCACTCCCATAACTAACATATGCAATGGTTTTAGTTTTCTAGTGCTGTAATGCCACGTGTTCTGTATATATCTAGCTATGTGAACTGGAACAAAGTGCATGCTTTGTACCAACAAAGCAAAGGCCTATATGTTCCTTATTGAGTAGTAAATCAGGTTTAGGCGCTGATAGAATCTTGTTCTAATTAAATTGCTCCAAGCTTTTCCACAGAAGACCATTTCTTTATTATTATACTAGTAGCCAGTATCTTGATGAAAACAAGCTAGAAAAACTTGAACCCATGTCTGCTGGGGAATTTGACATCAAAATTCTACATTGTATATACATTGCGTATAGATAACCAAGGGTGAAAAAAAGTTCAACAGCATTATTTGGGATATTAATACTTGCCAAACTGTTGAAAGTATCCAGAATCAGGCAATGCCTTTATTAAGACCAGCCAAAACACACCCAATGGAGCCACATTTATGCCTGTTTCAGAACATGTGATTTTGTACTCCCCAAATAAATTGATAGCTGCTTCTTGCCAGTTACTTAGAGGTCCTCACTCCATTTCCTAACACACCCATAAATACATTGAAAGGGTTTTTCTCTGTACCACACAGCTCCATCTGGATTGGAGTGTATAACAAGGACAACTCTCTGGAAATTAGTGTCCATTGAATGATGAAATAAAATCTGACATGTATTGAAGTTGGGTTGGCTGATTTAGGAATTCCATGCTACAGAGCAGAATTATAAAATTGTACAATCATTAAAGAGTCTTGTGTTATGCAATATGTTTCCTTATCTATTTATCCTATTGCAACCTACTAATCATGGTTACTTATAGTTTAGTGGTTTAGACTGGTTATTCTTGCACAACAAGTTGGAGTATTCGGTGTCCTTCATTTTTTGTGGCTTATAGTTGTCCGCTACTGAAGCGTTTTTCTCTTCCCAAAAGCTCATTAAACTCTTTATTCAACTATATGAGTAACCCTATAGGGATTAGTTACATAATAGAGTGATTGTCCTATCAAACCTTCAAATGTCATAGACTGTAACATTGTATGCATGATACTTAAAAATATATCCAAAGTCAAAGCTTATCTATAATTAAATAATAATTATGAGTCTTCTTTGGGGACCATTTGTCTTTACAGTTTAACACAATCACAACCACCTTCCAATAGCACTTTGAGAACTACCATATGAATTATAATGGGTTTAATCCTGTTCAAGTGTATATCTGGAATTGTTGCATGGAATGCAGTGAGTCATTAACCATGGATGTTTGAAATTGATTTGTTTAACATGTAAAAGTTACAGTTAGATTAATTATTTTTTTAATGAATGCATGGGATACTTTTGCCAGTTCAGCAGGCATTAATTCATAATATGCTTATCAAAAGAAAAAGGGGTTTCAGAGAAGTAATCAAGTCCATTGAAGCATTCTGCATTTGTTTTAGCTGCAGAACTTGGGAAAAATATCCCTATGGAAGCAATGCACTCTTAGAAAATGGAGTAAATAGGAAACTGTTAACATTTTTGTTAACATATTATTTAAAAGATGGAATCACCTGGAATGAAAAATGCCATGGTAGCTATGTTAGCTACAAAAATAATCACCACCTCTGTATTACAGTAATATGTTTATTAAAGGTGAGAGGTTTATTACAATATTAAGAGAAACCAGAGTATCCATCCTACCTACAGTTGAAGTTTAGCACAAATGTTCGTGCTAAACAGCAGGGCTAAAAGGCAGTTGCCAGTGCTATCTATATTACAATTACTATAGTAATGTATTTTATGGCATTTTATGTATTTTTTCAGTAATAATAATTATTACAGATTTATAATATTTTTGTTGTTGTGCTCTCTGGTCTAAAGACCATAATAAAGGTGTTTTTTTTCCAATTAAACAACTAAAAAAAATTGTGTAAGCTTTCATCAGGTGAGATTTAAAGAATGTTCCAGCCAAGTGTCCACTTGTAATCTTGACAGTGGAGGGAATAGTTGCAAATTTTCAGGTTAAGTTGTATCAGTTGATGAAAAGGTTTCAGGATTTGCAACCAAAGTCAACTCCATTTTAGGAGCAGTACAAATCCTTTGATAAATGAAAACTGACATGGAACCAAGCTAGACAGTTCTACTATTTTATGTTAAAGATATCCAATCTTCTTCCAATCCAAGATTCTGCTGATGAATAGGCAGTTATACACACCTTGATTGGCCAACTCAAGGTTACAAAAAACATATGAAAGCTATATCTACATTTATCATATCAGTACTGGTAAATTAAAATTATGGTTTGTGAATTAAAAATAAAAGATTTCGTTCAGGAGAGGCCTTGCAATCCTTAAACAGCTTTCGAAGTTTTCCATTGACTACATTTTTTCTATCAAGTTGGGTTTTTTTAGTTTTAAATTGTTCCAGGCACATAAGATTAATTTGAATCAAAATATATAGCACAAATCTATATATGATACCACTGCAGTTTATCTACAATGCAATAATGAAATGAAGGAAAAAAGTTGTACTTGCAGAAAAATTGGAAGAGTGAAATTATGTTTCTTTTCCATACGAGTCATATTATGCCTTAATCTTACTGGCTCCTGCCAAGTTAAATGAAGATTCAAATGATAAAATGATACTGTCATATAAAACTAGGATTCTCACTTGCTCAAATAGACAAATTAGAAAATGAAATGGTTTGTTTTACATTTCTTTCTCCGGCTTATTGCTTCCAAAACAAACTAGAGTTCTGGTTTAAAGAGTATACTTAGCAAAACCTTGAGAGAATAATCTGTATTTGGTCATGCTCACTTATGGGAGGAATTAGTAGGCATAGTTATTCTTGTTTGGGGCTAAGCCATGACATGTGAACAAAAAAAAAAAAAAATACAAGGAATAGCTTCACCAAAAATACTAACTTGGTAGTTCTATATTTGTACTTTCAAATATCATTGTGCCTAAGGTCAGGGACAGGTATTAATTAAATCTATGATTGTTTATAGTATAGTATGCATTAGGTTATGACTGCTAGAGATTTTATAAATGTCAAAAGAACATTACAAATAGAGAAGGAAACTTGTTTGCCTTTAGGTAAAATCCAGTATGTATCACCCTTCACCAACCTAACCTTTTCTGATGTGTTGTGACTGCAAATCCCAATATTCCCAGCCAGTCTGGGGAAGGTTATATTCAATATTTCAGTGACCTTCTTAGCATGCCCCATAAATCCTTAAGTGAATAACTGTTTCACATGACATCAGTCCTTAATCCAGACCTGCACTGCTCCTGTCTCACCAAGCTGAACACAGCCCATTGGTTATGTATGGCAGCTCACCAGGGACATGATAACTCTCTTATCTTGGCTGCCTGCCCAGGATTGCAAAACACGATGGGACGTGTCCAGCACCTGGTAAGCTGCAGTGTTCATCACAACTTAATTGTGCATTTCTCATTTGATTTCATTGAATAACAGATTTGGACGTTATCATATGAATAGATTCTCAGTGTGTGCTGTTTCTTTTCTGAAATTCAGTCCCTTATGCTCCGTCTTCAACATGGAATAGAATTTATATATGCCCAATCATACCATGCTGGAAAAAGAAAATAGTATAGATGACACATCTGAACCAAAGCTTATTAGTGTCAAACATATAATGTTTAATATGACTCAGAGCTTGAATCACTTACACGCATTACCTAGTGTAACATTGAGATTTTTAAGGTGGGCTTAAAGTCAAGTACATTTCTGATTACAAATCATAATGCTAGTCAGATGAAATATTTTGGGTAGTACAAAAAATTGCACTTTTTTGAGGGATTTTGATTTGTCCTAATCAAAATAATCTTGGTAAGCCATGTCGGTTTTGTAAGAGGAACATTTTTGTTGTCATCAAAAACTGGTAGATCTGTATATCAATGATACTTATAACTGTGTATTAAGTTTTTAACTATATAAAACATAAATAAAACATATTTATTTTTTAATTTTAACTCTAAGATCTCACTATTCCCTGTTTTTTTTAAAATGTGGCTTAAAATAGATAACTCCTTGAGACTGTATTTATGTATTATTATAATAAAGTCATATTGATGTTTCTAGAAATCAAAAGAATTTGGGTTAATGTTTTCAATAGGGTGTTTTCTATTCTTTTTAGTTTATATGTCTATGTTAAGCAGAGAAGATAGTTGTATTTAAGAGCTGTGGTGGCACAGTGGTTAGAATGCAGTACTGCAGGCTACTTCTGCTGACTGCCGGCTGCCTGCAATTTGGCAGATCGAATCTCACCAGATTCAAGGTTGACTCAGCCTTCCATCCTTCCGAGGTGGGTAAAATGAGGACCCAGATTGTTGGGGGCAATATGCTGACTCTGTAAACTGCTTAGAGAGGACTGTAAAGCATTGTGAAACGGTATACAAGTCTAAGTGCTATTGCTATTTGGCAGGGAGAAAGTGAATTATTGCAAGTTATACGTAATAAAACACTGAAGCTAATAGATGAATTTATATACCTTAGTAGAATGTCCTTAAAGTTGCTGAAACAGATGGGGAAATCTTAAGATGTAAAAATGCATAAAAAAGGAATTACTTTGAAATGAGATGGGCACAAATAAATTTAAGTAGTTCGTATTAAGTAGTTTTAATAAATAAATGTAGTTTGTGGTTTGTCAAGAGAAATGAATGTTGGTTAAAATAAGCAAAAATCTCTGTAGATAAGAGTATGTTTCCCTCCCAGCCTGTTCTCCCTACAGCTGATTATTGTTAATAATAGAGGAAACTGACCTTCCTTCCCTCCGGGCGCCCCAGAAGCGCTGCTTCCGAAGCTCCGGTTTTCTGCTCCTCTCAGCTGTTCTGACTGGCAGGCTGATCTACTATGGTCCTGCATGGTGAAATTAGTTGCTTAAATATCTCTGACAGTTCTCTCTCTGCCCCGAGAATCCAAAGTATACAATTAGCTAAACTACTTCTCTAATAGCTCAACAAAAAGAAATTACGTCTCTCCTGGATGCAAGACTGAATCAAACTGGGGAACAACCAGGAGAGGCGTGGCAGAAAGCTCAACAGATTCAGTCTCCAAAGGAAGAAGGCGGAGCAATACCCACACTTTGGATTCTCAAGGCAGTACATCAGAGAATAAGCAAAAATCTCTTTAGATAAGAGTATGTTTCTGCTTACTTTGTTATAGAGATGTTTGGGTTAGGAGAACATAAAAATAAGCTGAACGTAATGAGACAGATGCTTAAGTATGTAGCAAAAAGAGATAGGTATAAGAATGAATGTTGAATGAATATCAAAATACAGATTGAATACCAAAGTATAAAAGAAGTATGTTGAGGTGGTTTGATCATATAGAGAGAATGAACAAAGATCAAATTGTAAAGCAAATTTATGAAGGGAAACCAAATGGATCAAGAGGCAAGAAAGTTAGAAATGAAATTGGTAAAATTCTCAAAAGGATATGGTGATAAATAGGAAACATAAAGAGATATATTGCAATAAAGTACATTTGGTTATACTTCATTTTCTTGTTTTTTTTCTCATGACGTAATTTCTTTGTCTTCCTATTTCTTGTGCCTTTTGTGCATTTTGCATAAAGGAATAGACTGATGAGTTTGTATGTATCAAAAAGAGTTTTGGCTAAAAAAGATTTACAGTATATACTGTAATATCCAGGGAAGGCTTGATATTGATTTATAACCAGTTAGGAAAACTCAGTATTGGTTGAAACAAAGAAGTCACAGTTTGAAGCTTACATCTTTTTTCTAATTTTACATTTTTGCGGTTAGCTTTGTATCGGATCACTTCAAAATAGAAATAAGGGAACCACCTTTTGAAGGTTAGTAGAAAGAAAATGCCAAGCCAAAGCTTTAGCTCTACTGAACTATGTCCTAATTCAGCATTCTGGGCCATGCATCATATTCACTTTTTTAAAAAAAACTAAGAAAAAACTAATATCTGTCCCTTAACAGCAACTTTATTCCACAATTCACTCAACATTCACCTATTTTTCTAGGCATTAATGGAGAGTGTGGGGAGGACCTTCCCCCTTAGGATAATCCATAAAGCCCAGATAGTCATTAATTCATTTCATTAATTCCTTCCCCTCCCTCCCAGTAATTTATAATCCTTCTAAAAACAGATACAAAGCAAAACACACAATTATTTTTTCCATTTTTAACGAATATCATTCTGCTTGATAGTATTTTTAGCCAATGAATGAAGATGTCTAACATTTACTGATATACACTCTGTCTAGCTATTTTCTAAATCTTCTCTGGTGGAAAGTGATTGTTGTCTGCTGAAAAACAATTACTCTAAGAAATCCAGGGTTCTGGTGTAGCTGGTGTGTGTAAATATTTTTTTTCTAAACAGGAAATGAAGTAGGAGGAATCTTTATTATGGTCATAAACCAACATAAGGGTGAAGTACAAACAACAATTTTAAAAGCTAAAAAAATATAAAATACACAAAGTCAAAACAATATTAATTTTCATATCAGAAGATCTTTTTTAAAAAAGAAACTAGAAAGGGGTAAAAATAAAAAACCTTATTAGAAAGGTAGGAGGAAGATGATGAAATGGCAGCACTAAACAAACTTGACTGAACTTGGGAAAGCTACAAATGTCTGGACCTGGTTGGTTTTGGATTAGTAGCCACCAAATAAACCCTGAGTTGGCTAGGTTGCTAGTTGAAAAAGTGTCCCTGAGTAGGCAGTGGCAAGCCACCTTTGCATTGCTGCCGAAGAAATTTCATAAATATTCCCATACAGCCATTAATAGGTAAACTCAGTATAAGGGTGTAATTACTGAAGGGACAAAATGGAAACAAGTTGGCTGTAACAAAAATACTGTATATTGACTGGAGATTTTTTTGCCGTACAGACTTGTTTCTTTTGTTTGTTTGTTTATCTTACCTTCTGGGCAAGGCCTCTATGTGAATATGTCAAATTCATGGGCAAGGTGAAATTGCAAATTAAATAAATCAAAGCATCAGCAGTCATACAGTCAAATGTGTGTTGTAACATGTCAGTTACAACCACATTCTACCCTGAAGTTCCTCTCTCCTCAAGAAAAATTATACTTTGAAATAGCGCTTATGGCTATTTCAAAGCATAGCTATAAGAATGCAAAATTATTTGTACCAGTTGTAGACAATGAAACTTTGTGTGTGAATACAGTATCTCTATAAAGAATGCTGGATATAGTACACCAGAGACCAGAAACGACATCGTAGATTTATTGGATTGTGACTGCATTGTATTCTAATTTGACCATAACTAATCTAATTTAAGTCTCTTTGGGGACTTGATTGTTTCTCTCTGTTTTACGAAGCAATAATTATTAAAGATCTTTTTTATTGTAGAAATAAAATGAAAGAAGCATAAATATCATTTTACAGTGGAGTTTAACACTCTGCCCCATTCCTTGATACTTTGAACTGCAGTTTTCTCAATTCCTCACCGTTAGGTCTGTTGGCTAGGACTCATAGCAGTTAAAGTGCATCTGGATAACCAAATATTACATGTCCCTAGTTTAGAATAATTTACATTTATAACATTTTGATAAGTGGGTTTAGTGTTTTTTGTCTAGTCATTATGCTTTGCAAACTAGTTTACAGCTTAGTATAAATGTGTGAACACAGTCCTGATATTTTGATTAAAGAAGCGGAAAAATGTAAACCAGAGATAAAGAGTAAATAAATAAAATGTTATTCGTAGACTTACTTTATTTAAATAAAATGCTATTACTGCAGTTACAGTAATTTTCACCATTACTTCTTAAAATGGAACGTTTTTTATGTCAGATTCCATAAAGTAGCAAAATTGTTATATCAGACTGCTATTATTAGAATGACTATTAAAATCAGTGTAACATAGAACATACAATGGAAGGATTGTTGAAATTGTGTTTCTGCAATGGGTTTAGCAGCTGCTTGAACTTCATTATTTATTTATTTATGTATATCCTGCCCTTATTATTTTTAATTTTATGGCTAGCCATGATTTTATATTGAAAGAAGAAGATTCATATTGAAGCTGAGTCATGAAAGGAATATTAAACTCAGTAATATTTTGAATATATTTTATTCTAAGAGTATTTGACCTTTTATTAGAACTGTGTAAGTTCTAATGAAAGGAATTTTTTCACCCTGAAAAAGCTACATTTTTGCAAATTGTGGAATATTTTGGAGACATTAACCTATAATGTTTCAATAGCATTTGATTGAGTTCTGCTTTGAAATTAGTGCAATAGTATAATAGAAACACCATGTTTTTAATCCCCAGATTTCTCGATTGGAATAAATGTGATTTGAACATGTACAATACATTGTTATGTGTCAGTATATATACTTGCTATGTCTACTGTATTTTTAAAAGTATTATTTTGGCCGATAGTTTAAAAATGGGAAATAACAGCATTTGGGAAGTGAAACTTTATGGTGAAATATTGTAAGCCTGCTGAATCTCTTGAATCCCTTGTAAATACTATTTTCTCTATTAATTGTTTTGCCAATAATTTGTGGGATACTTACCGTTAGTGACTAATAGTGTATATGGATTTGGATCTGAATATATTTACTCCATTAATGTCAACCTTTCCTACTCTTTCTTTTAACTGATTAAAAAAGCTGAGAATTTGTAATGTTAATGCACCTGTTTACAACAGGTTGTAACACATAGATCAATATATATTGTTAATAGCATCCTTACTTTTGGCTAATAGCATCCTGCACTTCATGGCTAAATTGCAGGAAACTTCCTGTTGCTTTTGCTTGTTATCTACCTTTAGTACAAACTTTACTATTTTATATCTTGCTCTAAATTTGTATTTTGTTACTGACATTTTCCCATATCAAAATACACACTGACTAACAAATCCAGAGTAAATACCTTGAATTGTAAATACAATGCATAAAAGAGTTATAAAACCTCAACTTTTTAAGATGAGTGGGTGGATGGGTGGGTAGGTAAGTAGGTAGATAGGTAAATAAATAAGTAAGTCTTCACATTTTTCAGAAATAGTTAAAATTTCGGTACATGAAAAACCAGAAGATGAGTAATTCATTCCACAATAAAACTCCAGACTAAGCCTAAATTGCAGCTGTCATAACCACATTTTGACCTTTTGTTTGAACCTTGTCAACAACTTTCTGTTTATGTCAGTGTTGATCAGTGTAACACTTTCAACAGTGATGCTTTAGCTGGTGGCTTTATATGATGTTTGTTGAATGCTGCTATTGGTCTCATTCGACATTGAGTATGGATTGGACATTCCATACTCAACTGAGTATAGATTGGACATTCCTACTGCATACATATATATTGTTCTGTAATACAGACAGATTTAGAGCTTATGTATCAACAGGTTTGGAGATAGATAGATTAGCCTAAAAGTAAATGACTGGTTTAAACTTCATAACTGAGCAAAGATTAAAATTCTTATCCTACATTTGCCTGTGGTAAGAGGGTGATTGTCTCCTTTTACAACTAAGTGGATTTTTAAAAAACATTAATTTATATTATAAAATGTTTGTCAACTTTAGATGAAATATGAAAATGTTTAACTGTTCAAATAAGAGTTACCATATCTGGGCTGGAAAGATCTGGTGGTCTGTGGATATCAGTGGAAAACAAGAGATTTGTGCATCTGTTGCCACCTTGTAACATGAAATTCTGCAATTCTATGACAATACTCTAAGGCGGAATGAGACAGCTTACCGCAGCCAACTCGCCACAGCCAACTCACCACAGCCAATTTGCTATGGCCAACTTACCATGGCCAACTTGCCATGGCCAACCCTCACAGGATAACTCACTGCAGGACAATTTAACAATTCAACAATTTGGCATCCTTTCTTTAATGACTCTATTCCACTACTTCTTTGATATTGGTGTAACTCTTGTCCTGTGGCAAATTGTCCCGTGGTGAGTTGGCAAATTGTCCCGTGGTGAGTTGGCCATGGTGAGTTGTCATAGACCCTCTAAGGTATGGTTTAAGATACTTGCTAAGTTCACATATCAGTTTAATAGTGTGATTTGTTCAGTTTTGGCTTAATATGATGTGGGGAATGCAACCATTCTGATTTGTTAAAAAACAATGTTTCATGGATAAATCTTGTTCAGCAAATTTGTATCTTATTTAGCAAATCATGGTTAAGACTAATTACAGTATCACAGTAATATGGTACAATATTACAATATGTAAATGTGAGCCCTGTGAAGTTACACTAATGAGATAATTAATATTGATGATAGATTTATTGTTAGACAATAACTCTTATGTCATCTTTGGATTTGGGAGATGTTGAAAGACTACTGAGAACTGAGCAATTAAAAAAAATCTTCACTAATATTATAGGATGGAGTAAATGTAATGAGGAAAACAGACAAGATAGTTTCCGATTACCAAATTAATTCTGAATCAAACCTACTTCTCCACTGCCTAAAATAAATGCCATAATTTTTGTTCCGCATTTTCTTGAAAAATTCAAAAATGAGATTTCAAAAGTTAGGTGTGTTGTTTTATTTTAGAATAAATCTTTTTAATAATTATGTATTGGTAGTTGAGGTGTTTGCTTGTGTTTGAGTTTCTAGGTTATTTTATGCAAGTTCCTCAACTGTAAAACTAGAATACTTGATTTATATTTCAACATGGTTCATTTTGTTTGACCTTTGGTTAAACATTACTTTTTTAAAGTCAAGCTTCCTCTTTTATTGCTTTCCTGAAATTAATGGCCGCAATGCATAAAAGCAAAAAGGAATGCTTCTCTATTGCTTCCAAATCTATATATGGCAGAGTTGTGATATAGCAAGGTTGCAATTTATGCAGTTGGATTATAAATACAATAGGCTATAAACAGGCTATACCAGAAAACATGTATTCTGGTCTGGATCATTCACTGTCTCATCAAATGTAGAGCAATTCTTCTGCTTAATCATACAGATATTTTTTAATATATCTTCTATATTATTGGCTGTGTTTATTCCATACACAACTCTGCATTCTCTGGATATGCATGATTCCAAAGTTTTTTAATTTCATAGACTAATGTTCTCCAAACTTGGTTACTGTCCAGGTTTTCAAACTTCTTTCAGACTTGTCAACAGTAGGCATGTAGGCTGAAGAATTCTGGAAGCTGAAATCGATACGTGTAGATATAATGACCAAGGTGGGGAAAACTGCCATTGTTCTAGGCCTCCAGTCTGTCAATATATGTACCTGGAAGCGTGTGTGTATTTAGCGTAAAGGTAACAAACCTATTTTCTCTAGGAGAAAAAGGCCCAGGGAATATAAGGAAACCTCCAATATACAGTATCATGTGGCCATTAGGATTAGTTTTTTCTTCCCTATGTACTTATATCATCCATGTGGGATATTTATTGTTACGTTGCAAGAGGCTCACAATCCACATAAGCAATTGCAAACTGCTGAGTGAACTGCTGTTTTTGTCAGTTGATTTGGGGAGTTAAAAGTGCAAGTCCACCTCCCCTCTCTATTGGGAGAAATTCTATTTGAAGAGCAACGGTTGAAACAAGCTTAATTTCACCTTTGTATAGATTTGGGTAGGAGGATGAATTAAGAGCTATACTGGTGGATATATTGAAGCTTAATCAGAAATTCTTATCTGTCTTTCTCTTCCCATTTTATGACTATTAAAGAAATACCGTAATGAGATTCAAATCTTATTTATATTAATCCCATAAACTAGGAAATGTAAATTCAGTGAGCTAATATGTTTGTATTAATCAGCACTACTGAAAGAAGAGAATTGTAGAACAATCTAAATCAGTGTTGCCAATTTCTCACATATTATTCAGTTATATCATTTTTAACCAAGCTGGATGTTGAGGAACA
Source organism: Pituophis catenifer annectens (assembly GCF_029215685.1). Taxonomy (NCBI): domain Eukaryota; kingdom Metazoa; phylum Chordata; class Lepidosauria; order Squamata; family Colubridae; genus Pituophis; species Pituophis catenifer. The sequence goes on from NW_027256883.1 coordinate 67,351,982, forward strand.
AACATCACTTACAGAATTTTTTAATTAAAATAATATTAAAATATAATCATATTTTTCTTGTTATGTTATTTACAGATCATTAGTTTCAAAGTAAAATGAGTGAATGGGTCAGGTGCTTAATTAGATTATAAAACAGGTTTTATTAATACAAATGCCCATGAAATAATAATTTGACTTGTAATCATGAGTATGTACTATAATAACTAATAATTAGTTAAATGATCTGTCCAGAAATATATTTCTATGTTTCTAACAGTAAGTAGTGTTTGCAGTGTACCTAGTTAATAAAAGTATATGGGGGAAACATATGAGACTTTATTTATATAGCCTGGGATTTTTACCTTAGATACTAACGTTAAATTATCCTCTAAATCTTGATCTCAGAAACAAGTCTCCGTGCAGCCCAAGCACCACATTGTGGTTGTCCCCTTTCCTTCCACTCACTTCAGGATTATTGCATATTGGTTGGAATGTGTAATATTCTATGAGAACATTATAGTAAGTACAAAACAAGATAGATGTACATATGATATTTGCAGTTTAGCTGCAAAGTGGAATTTTTAAAATAGTTTTAGGATCAAATTAATACAAACCAAGAATAGATAACTGTTATAAACATGTACCGGTATTTAGTTATGTATTTATTTACATCCTGCCTTTATTGTTTTCATAAATGAAGACAGCAAACATACCTCCTCCTTTCTCCTATTTTCCCCACAAATAACTGGGAGGTGAGTTGGGCTGAGAATGACTGGCCTAAAGTCATCCAGCCGGCTTTCATACCAAAGACAGGATGAGAACTCATAGTTTCCTGATTTCTAGCCTGATATCTGATCACTAGATCAAACTGACTATTGTGTGCGAAGCATTGAGCACTCTAAATCATGATATAAACATTAAATACCTTTGTTAATTTTGTTATATGTGGTATATTTTCAGTTGTATATGTTACTGTAAAGTGAGAGTGCTTTTTTACTGACTGATGATTGTAATTCATATTCATAGCCAGTTGTTGTTCTATCTAGCCATGAATAATGGGCAGAGAGAATGCCCTTCCATTTTTATAATCAGCTTCATTGAGCTTAGTGGAATTTACTTCTATGTAGATATAACAAACAATATGTGTTAATTTTAGGTCTTGAACCAGTTTCTCTTTTATTAGCTGAGATTACCCTTATTTTTGGTCTATCCAGACTTTACCAATGATTGAGAAGAGACATAGCAGCCTGATCTTTAATAAAAGGCTGACCTTTCTTACATCCTTTCTTTTCAGGCTGTTTCTATTACTTAATGTTCTTTTGAATCAGGATATACAAAACATTTGTGCAAAGCAGGGGTGAAATTCAGCAGGTTCTGACAGGTTCTGGAGAACCAGTAGCAGAAATTTTGAGTAGTTCAGAGATCCGGCAAATACCACCTCTGGCTGGCCCCAGAGTGGGGTGGGAATGGGGATTTTGCAGTACCCTTCCCCTGCCACACTCACCAAGCCACGCCCACAGAACCGTTAGTAAAAAAAAATGGATTTCACCACTGGCAGTAACCCCCACTGATCCTTAAGGCCCAATCTCCTAAATAAGGTCTGATACCCAGCTATCTACAAGGCAGCACCCTAACAACCAGAGTCCCCTGAATAATTATAGTCCCTTCCCTATCCCATTGCTGAAGTATGGGTAATGCTACAATTGGGACCTGGATGGGCACATTTTGGAGAGGGGCACATACACACACATGTGCCCAGCCAAGTCTGAGTAATGCATACCAAGTCAGCCTTCTTATCCAATATTAGGTCACAATCTGGTACTGAGTAATAACACCGGGAAACCCTGAACCTCCTAAAGTTTAACACCTTGGTATTCAGGACAGATACAAGGGATGATATGAGTGCACCAGAAATATATTCATAAATATACTCATAAGCATACTACGCCGTGACTCCCAGCTTATTTCCTCAGCCCATCACCATTACAATGTTCCTGTCTACCTCTACTCCCTATATAGCATTGTGTATGCCATCTCTTTTCCAGGACCCAGGGTTGAGTATCCATATATTCAACCCTCTTCTAGTAGGCTGATTAAGTGCCAGAATCTGACCAGCACCCTAAACCCAAAACCACCTGGCTCCTTCCCTCTCCTAGTCTCATCCATGCCACTCTCTAGCTCCCTTTCTTCACCAGGAAAGGCAGAGGCAGTCATGTTACTACTCCACTGCTAGTACTTGTATTGCTGCAATCACTTTAATCTCCTCTCACTTCCAGTAAATAACACCAGCTCTGCTGGCAGTCCCAGCCATTCAGCTCAATCAAAATACCATCTAGAAGCAGCATTATACCAATGAGCTACTGCTCAGAGTCTCTGCAGTTCCAAAACTCTGTGAAATCAGAAAAAAAAAACCCATGCTTGCCTTCTCAGGAAACCTTCTACACCATTATAAAACCTTCCAAACTGTAGCATAGATAAACTTACATGCACAGTCCCAGTAATCATGATAGAAAATTTAAAATATATATATGCTGCATTTGATTCTCTGGCTAACCTTTGGACTGGAACAAAACTATACTCAGTTCTGATATCAAGTTCTTGGGTTTGTCTACATGGAACCTCAGCAATTGAAATAAACTCATTTGCTTTTCCTGAACTTTCTCATTTCCGCACTGTGGTGAGATTTATAACTGCCATAAAGAAGTCTGGTCTGACTCTGACCTCTATTTGTAACTACTGGCGCAAGACAGGGTGGTTCTGAAAAAGGATTTTTTTTAATCACTTTAATTAAGACTCTAATTTATGTTTAGCATGCTTGAAATCTTGTGATAGCATATTTATTGTACTGTGCTTCCTTTTTGAATTTTGAGACTGAACTGTTCACTGGAAATACTAATAATGAAGCTAAGGCTTAAATGTTTTGGAAACATGATGTGAAGACAGGAGACAATGGGGGAAATGATTATTTTAAAAATAATGGAAGGCAAGAATATTGATGACAAAGTGGTTAAATAAATAATAAATGACATAAGTAAGAGTTTATAGGAATTTACAGAAACAGATACTGGCAGACAATCCTAGCAAAATTCCTAGGCGACACACTTGAAAAGTAACCAAATGAACATATTATATTAGGGGAAATATTGTTAGTTTTAAGAACTAGTTTGTAAAGACATTTGGGTAGAAATCAGCAGGTTATGTATTTTAGTCCTACTGTAGGCAGAAAGCCAGCTGGGTGATTTTGGGTCAGTCTCTCTCTTAGTCATAGAAAAAAGGCAAGGGGAAATTACTGCTGAAAAGAAAAAGGAAAGAAGTTAAAATAGATTCAAGGGTACAAAAAAAGGCAATTTTGATTCTGTTTGTGTAGTTTGTAATTGTTGTGCAGCCAGACATGAACAAGCATCAGTCAAAGTTCTGCAAAAACCACTTCTAGCCAAAGCAGCATCTTGCCTTTTTAATGCTGAGCCTGGTACACCCCAAAATAACAGAACTGGTCTTTTGGAGGGATTGTGGAGAGGGTTTTTTTTGTTTTTTATAGCTCCTTCTACATCATGAGAATCCTAAGGACATTTGCAAGAAGCACACTATATTAAGTATTAAAAGATAATACTTTTAATAATATTGCATTGTGTGTTGTGGGAAAGCAAAAAAATATGCATAAGCAGATGATTATTCTCATTAATGGTTCATTAAGAGATCATCTTGGAGTATTTTATATATCTGACAACATCTTGGAGCGAAATCATGAGCACATTCATTATCAGCTGGTGAAATGATAGGAACTTGGCTTCAATTTCAGCCAAGTTTCAATTCTTACAAAACCACCGACATTCTCTGCTTTGGGATTGTAAGGTGTTCTGTCAGTGGACAGCCAAATAGAGTTTGTTGTATATGACATGTAATTGGATTGAGTTAGGAAATCTGTGGGGAAAAAATCTAATTTGAAGAGAGGTCTGTTACAGGGCAGGGGTGGCACAGAGGACATCACCAGGTTATTTAAATTTGTGCTGTGATCTTATTTATATTCAGGATCTATCCAATAGATGGATATATATCTCTTCCTGAGATTCATATCATTGAAGGAGTTCTGTGTTTGTGATTTTAAAAAATCACAACTGGTCTTTTAAAAAAAAAAGTTGTTCTGTTGCTTGTGTGAAATAATTGATGCTACTACTTTGACAATGTTTAAAGAATGAGGCCTTTTGATAGCAGTAAATGGGGTCTAATATTACAGTTCCAAGAAATCAATGTTTAGTACAAATTATGTAACATATCTCCTGAAAGTATGTACTTTTGGAGTTTCAAATGAAAACGCTGGAATATGGTCATATTGAATGTAGCCTTCCACCTCTAACAGTTTACAGTACCTAACTAATAGAGTGTGATTTCCCCCCCTACCATTTATGTATATTTGAAAGGAACAAGAACCTTGAGGTGCACTTTTTGAAAAATGATATGCCACACATGTATTTTGTATTTGGCTATGATAAAAAAATCGTAAGAAAGAAATATGAATTCTAGAAGGTGTTTGAAATACAATTTGCTAGCAAAATCATATAAATTCAAAATGCTAGCAAGCATTATGCTGTGGTAAAATAAAAATAATCTATATATCATCACAATGATATCATTATTATATTAAGATATTTAAATTTAGTGGCTGGAGCAATGGGGTTGTACAGTGAGGCAGAATTCACAGTTGTGGTTGATTGGTTCTGCATGAGGTAAATTGTGCTGTGATTGGTTGCTGTGAGTATGGAAGGGGAGTTTCCCTTTTCCCCCGCCTTTTTCTTTTGGGTGCCCTGTGTGCTCGATAATTTACCTCATAATGCTCCTGTTTGCCTGACTATCTTGTTTGCTGTATATATAGACGTAAAATATATTTCTTTATATAAAACTACAAGTTCGTGTCAGTGTCTCTGACTTCATTTGGACACCTGCTGCACAATTCCCTGACATATTAGTATCACCATCATTTAAAATTTACATTTGAAAGTTGTTGACTAATAAAAATACTCCGTCCTTCTGCTTCATGGCTGTCATTCTTCTCATTGGTTTCCAGATCTTCCAAAAAGCATATTTGTTGTACATACTTGTTTTCTTGAAGCTCTTTATTGGATGTTTGCTTTTTAAAGCAGGTTTCTGGATTTTTTTTTAGTTGGTTACAGTAGTTATTTTTGGTTTATTGATTAAATGTACATTCCATCATACTCTCAATGACTCTCAGTGGTTTACATTATACATTACAACAACTCAAACATCCTCAGTACGTTTAAAACAAATATTGACTTCATAAGAACCCCAGTAAAGACAGAAAAGTATGTTGACACTGATTTTAAGATATTGCAAATCGAATTCTACATCTTTTGTTTTAGTCCCTGCCTTCTAACTGCATTTGTGTTTCCTCTGTTTTTCCATAGGCCAAGGCTGCAAGCACAAAGAAAGTTTGCTCAGTCTCAGCCAAACAGTCCCAGCACAACTCCAATAAAGATAGTTGAGCCATTATTGCCCCCTCCAGCTACACAGATCTCTGACCTCTCCAAAAGGAAGCCTAAGACAGAAGATTTCCTTACGTTTCTCTGCCTTCGAGGTAAGACGTTTTTCTCCATCTTGCCACCTAAATCAAGAGACAGATTCAGACTTTGAAGGTTTCCAAATGTTATGAATTCATTAACATATATTCTACTTGATGGTTTTAGTGATTATTTATTTAATTATTAGGATTATATCCTGCCTTTCCTTTAGGAGCTCAAAGTCCTATACAAAGCACTTCCTCCAGTTTTTTCCTACTATACAACTATGTTGGGTGGTACCCTGAAAAGGATAGAACTCTATGCAAGACAGGTCTCAAATAAAGCAAAGTCCCAGGTTATTAGATTGAAACAAATGCACCTTTCTGACCTCTTGCCTGAACCCATAGAGGCTGCATCTTTCTACATGCTCATTTTTGCCTTATGTTCAGGCAAATGTCTGAATTGAGGCTCTTGGACACAGTGTAAATTATGGTTAATTTGAAATCTGTCAGACCAGCAGCAACTGTCTTATTCATAAATAAATCTCTTATGCATGTTTCTGTGTTAGTTTATTTCTGCTGACAGTTCTATAAATGGCTTGTAAGCTTCAAATAGAATATTTTGAGTTCTCACTATCTAAGCATTAGGCCAGGATTTGTTCTGTAAAGAAGACATAGCTATTAAACATCGAGATCCTTCTTCCCAAATAGTTATAGCTATCATTATTTAAGTAGTTAAGTACAAACATGCCCACTGTCACTTTATTAACTGGAAATATTCTCTGTACTGAAACAAGAAGTGCTTTATGGATTAAAGAAATTGGTGCAATCATATATATACTTTGAATACATGTTCTAACTTTGGTTTGTTAGTTATTCTTTAATTTATCTTTATATGAACTGTGTATTTTTAATTATTATTTATCTCAGTATAATGTAGAAAACAAGTTTTATTTGGAGAACAGAACCTTTGCCCTACATTACATTGAATTCAAGAAGTTTTGACATTTGCAGTTTCTTCAGAACATCATCTCTTTTTGTCACAAACAAATTGATTTAGAAAAGAAGAGATGCGGAGAGGAAATAATCCATATAAGGAAATAGGAAGGAAGGTATTTGCAGGACATAAAGAACTGCAAGAAAATCTCATCCTTCCACCTCCACCCACATCTTGGATTGTAACATTATACTTCCACATAATGAGTTTTCTGGAAATAACTGTTGGAAACTCCCCCAAACTTCCGTCCAACCTTTTCAATTTCTTTCACTTATAAGTACAGTTACTGTGTATATGTCACACATACAGCTATTTTTCTTAGAGGGGGAAAAAACGATTGTGAGAGATTTGAGTATAGGCATGCAGTTCTCTGTTAGCTTGCCCATTTTAAATCCTTCCTCTCCTCCCTGGCATTTTTTTCCTATTGTGTTCCAAATGTATGTGTTTAAGGTAATCGTATGTTTAGAATGCTTTGTGGGAAAACAATGGGTGGTGAAAAGAATGATACTAGGTTTTGTTTAGTCTGCCTATTTTTTTGCTTCGCTTCAGTGTTCAAAAGTCTAGTGGGTTCCAGAGGTTCCAAGGATATGAGTTAGTTTCAGCCTTAGTAACCAGCAGATGTGCTTCCCAGGAATATTTATTAACATGGAAGGATCAAAAAAAAGTCAAGATGCCGACTGGGATGTCATCATGGGATCAAAGCCCCAATTATTTTTACATGCATTGCGACTTTGATTGTGTTTTTCTATTGTTGTGACTTAGATGAAGTTCAGAGCACATTTTATGACCAATTCATGCAAAACTCCACGTAATCCCAAGGGGTTCACATACTTTTTCTTGCAACTGTATATATGCATTACCTTCATTCTGACATGTTAATTATAATTATAGAAGATTCCCAGAGGTTTTAGAGTGTTTGACATTAGTGAGAAATATGGCCAATGAAAACTGCACTGTTTATTTTTTTCCTATGCCAAGACTTTGCATCCAGTTACAAAAATAGCATCCTGTCTCTTCCTAACAGAAAGAAAGACACTGCTCCTTTATAGGTTTCTGTTAAATAATGATAGTTATTAAACTCTCATTCACATTTAGCAATCAGCAGATCTAAATGATGCTCCTGACATACTCACTAAATGTAGTTAAACAAATCAGTGTTTTAAAGAAACGTAGGCATAGGACATATTTTAATATTTAACTAATCATAACATCAACCACAGTAATCACATGAGGGATGCTTATCTTTTACTACAGAATAAAAACTTTCAAAATGTCTTAGAACAAATGTATTGATTTCATAATTATATGGATGAATTCTTAAACTAGCATTGTTGGTATTATCATGAAACCTTTCAAGCACTTAAGTTTTACAGTGAAAATCAAGCATACTTGGTATGATGCTTTTTACTTCAACTGTGATTAGAGAAATTGCATATGTAACTTTAATACATTTTCTGAAAAACAAGGTTTTTAACATGAATTTAGTTAATAATTAACATTTGAATATACTTTGTTACTGAAAAGTATTGGATATTTGTTTTACCACATTATTCTTTTGTGTGTTTTTGCTACTGTACTTAATTGAGTAACTTCATATCAGGTTTAGTTCCATAGCAGAACTGAGCCTAAATGAACATAAAGTCTGCAGGTTCAGCTTTTCTTGCACATGTAGTATAATAGGAACTAAGAAAATATAAATGTTTTTAAGGGCAGTTCTCACTATATTGCAAGGATAGCAAAGATTATAGATGAATAAGAATGAGTGTGATGGCTCAGAGGAGACATTCTGTATAGTTGGGACTTTCCCCCTCATCTGCTCAACCTGGTCTGTATATCTAACAGCGAGAGAGGAAAACTCTTCTGTGCTATGGTGGCACAGTAGTTAGAATGCAGTATTGCAGGTTAATTCTGCCCCCAGCCAGGATTTCGGTCCTGACTAGCTCAAGGTTGACTTAGTATTCCATCCTTCAGAGATAGTTAAAATATCTTCACTGTGAGTTGTATTGTGTTTGGGGGACGGGGGGGTGGAGTGCACTGAGGGAGCTCAGCCAATCTCATTGCACATATGTTGTGCACTGACAATAAAGATTTGAATTGAATTGAAATGAAATTGTTGGGGGCAATATGCTGACATTGTAAACTATTCAGAGAGTGCTGTAAAGCACTATGGAGCAGTATATAATTCTCCAGCGCGCTGCTTGGAGAATCCAAAGCGTGGGTAATGTTCACATTGAGCTTGTCAGAGACTGAGTGTATCACTTTAAATTTTCTGCCTCGGTTCCACCCCTTCTGCTCGACTGATGTCAGTTTAGTTCACTCAGTCGAGTGGAAGAGACTGAACTTCGGTTTGCTCTGGCAATTCTCATCGTTTCTTGTCTACCCACGTTTTGGATTTTTCCTCCCTTCCATCATTTTCTTCCATTTATTTACTTCTGGACTGTCTTTGATTGGCTTGACCTCGGACTTGTTTGACTTTGGCAACGGTTGGTGAGTCCCCCCCTGGGCCTCAGCCTGCCTTGGGCCATCCTGGCTTCCTAGCCTCCCTTCTGGATAATTTATTCTTCAACGTTCCCCTTTGAGCTCTAATTTGCCGACCAGCGCGTCCTTGGTAATCAGCGCTAATTGACAGATTTGCAGCTTCTGAGCAAGCTACCGGCCGGAGCACGCTCAGAGGCTTGTGTTTCAGACCGCCTAGCTTGAAACCCTGTGGCCTTGCTGGCGAGTCTTGCGGCTTAGCTGATTACGATTCTGGGCTTCCTGGGCGGAATCGTTCCAGCGACTGCCGGATTGTGCCCTTATTTGTTTCGGAGGCCGATCGACCCCCCGTGGCATCGCCCCGACAGACCTGCCTTGCCGCTCATCCCGTCTGTGCTGCCACTCCGCTGAGGAGCTTTTTCCCGCCCGCCGCCATTTTGGATCCCTTTCAAACAGCGAAATTTTCCGTCAGCGGTTGAAATTTCAGCGCGTAAATTCAAAGGCTCTGGGATAGTGCTTTAGCCCTTTCTGGCGCTGTGTGCTCTCCGTGAGCTTCAGATCACCTTGCAGACGGTATTTCGGCTTCGTCCTTCAGATAGCCCCTATCTTTCCTGGGTGTTCCTAGCGCATGCGCAGAAGCCTTTCAAGTCTAGATCGGTTCAATTGCCTTCCAGCACCTCTCCAGACACCCTTCGGAGACCTCTATTACTTCGTATATCTTGCCGGTTCAGCGCTTCGCTTAGTGACTGCTGTCTCATAGTTACGTCTACATCACAGTGACATCAAGGATTCTCTACCCTAGGATCCCTGCTGCGCCAAATATATTTTCTTGTTCGGCGATTCACTTAGTGACATTCGTCTCACACTTATAACCAAATAATAATAATAATAAAAAAAAAACCAACTAATAAATTACCTGGATTCCATTGCGTCATCCACTATGGCGGATCCCGTGCTGTCATCCGACCTCGAACTTTCTGACGGCCCAAACGTCACCGTCCACATTCCTGCCAAGAAAAAGACCAAGTCGCAGTCACGGGCCTCGCGTGTGGCTTCTGCTCCTCCGTCTTCTTCGGCCCATCCCACCTCCACCGGCCTTTCTTCGACACGTAAGGATGAGCAATGTCGACATCGCGCCCTAGAGCGCCAATTTAGTTTGGCTCAACAAAAGGCCTTGGCCGTTGCTCCGCAACCACCAATAGAATCGGAGCCTGCTTCCGCTACGGAGTTTTCCGTTCGGCCTACTGCCTCGCCCAGTGCTGTTTTCGTTCCTGCTCAGCCCGAGGCGGGGCCCAGGTCTCGTTCCTCCTCAAGCCGGCCCGCACCCTCAGCTACTTACACACCTACTGCGGCTGGCCTGCGACAAGGTGAGGGTTCCCGCCCTGACCCACCTTTGGACATCCAGTCCATCGTAGCTGCCACGATATCCAACTTGATGGCCTCGGGCACCTGGACTCCTGCTGCCTCCCAGGGTTCTCAGCCCTTTCACCAGACTTCGGCTACTACTTATGCCGGCCGCTACTTTGACTATGAAGGTTATCAAGATTCCGCTCATAGCGAGGAATCCAACTGGGAGGACGATTACCATAGAGACTCAGAATTTTCGGAGGACGAGGGCCTCTTACCGGACAAACCTCCGCTGACAAGGCTCTTTCGTCCGGCCTTGTTCAAGTCCTTGCTACACAAGGCAAAGGTTTCCACAAATTTGGCGGACCCTCCTGACCAACAAGCCGCGTCTTCATCCTCCCTCCCTTCTGATGGCCTGTTTCAGGTTCAGGCAGAATCTCAGGATGCTATTCCCTGCCCTCAGTTATTTACGGAGGTCATTCAAAGGCCATGAAGCTTACCTGTTTCCTTGCCAGCCCCAAATGGCCTAGACAAAAATTTGTATTGTTCAGCGCCTAACTTACAGGAAATGCTGACTCTACCTTCTGTGGACGCCCCCGTGGCTCAGCTAACAGCGTCGTCTGTCCTGACTAGTGATGTGGCGGACGGCTTATGCTCTGAAGATAGACGGGCGGAGATCCTACTACAAAAAAACCATCAGGCGGCTGCTTGGGCGATCAGGGCAGCGACAGCGTCGTCTTTCTTCAACCGCGCCTCCCTCATCTGGCTACGCCAGTTGCAGGACCGCTCCCCCAGGATGACAAGCACTTGCATCAGGATATTAATAAACTGGTCGCAGCGGCAGAATACTCTGCGGATACATCCCTGGATGCGGCCAAGTTCGCCTCATGCTCCCTCGCCGCCACTGCCTCCTCCTGTGGTTACGGCACTGTAAGGCAGACAACAAGTCTAAATGGCAGCTGGCTTCTGTCCCATTCAAAGGGACGAAGCTGTTTGGGGACGCGCTTGATCCCATCCTCGTTGAGGATAAGGACAAGCGGAAGGCGATGCCGACTTCCTTCAGACGAGCAGATCGTCGTTATTCACCATATTCGCAACGGCCGCCCTTTCGGTCAGATTCCGGACCCAGCGGGTCCTATCAATACCGCCCGTCATTTCAGGGGTTCTACAGACCCTCCGACCGTTCTGGCTTTCGCGACAGGGGCCATTGACAATCTTCCTCCAAGAGGCCCTACAGGGGCTCCAGCACACATCCCTTCAGAAGGGGGAAATGACTCCCTCCCTTCGGCTCCCATTGGAGGTCGTCTCCATCTTTTTCAGTCCCAATGGGAGCAGACCACGACGGACGCCTGGGTCCGCCAAACTATCTGTCTTGGCCTCACCCTCGAATTCTGCTCCCTCCCTCCTCTGAGATTCATCAGCTGCCCCGTCCCAGCAAATCCAACGAAGCGGGACTTAATGGACGCGGAGATTCAACATCTCCTGGACATTCGGGCTATAGAGGCGGTTCCCCTAAGTCATCAAGGGACCGGCTTCTACTCCGTCTTTTTCCTGGTGGCCAAAAATTCAGGAGGATGGAGGGGAATTCTGGATTTAAAGGCGCTCAACAAATTCATAAAGTACCATCAATTCAAGATGCAAACACTACGGTCGATAATGGACTGCATCCGCCCGGGAGACCTGATGACTTCCATCGACTTGAAAGAGGCCTACCTGCATATCCCCATCCGGCCAGCACATCGCCGATTCCTCAGGTTTGCCTACAACGGTCTGCATTTCCAATACTGGGCAATGCCATTCGGCCTGTCGTCAGCCCCGCGGGTCTTTACGAAGGTGTTGGCCGCCGTAGCCGCCTCTCTCCGGCTGATCCCCATTCGGCTCTACTGTTACCTCGACGACATCCTCATCCTGTCGTCGTCGCCCGCTCTCGCCCTGAGGGATCTCGAGTTGGTGACATCTGCTCTCCGTTCGCACGGCTTCACGCTGAATGTCGGAAAGAGCCATCTCCATCCCACCACTCGGATTCTTCACCTAGGGGCGATCTTGGACTCTCAGCTGGGCATGGTTTTTCTGTCGGAAGACCGTCGTCTCAGCATTCGCTCCTTGGTTCTCCAGATCCTGTCACTACCCCGGGTGCCGCTGCTGCTTCTATCGACCCTCCTAGGCAAAATGACATCCTGCCTCTACATTGAACCTTGGGCCAGATTCCACTCCAGGCCTCTGCAATGGTATCTGTTACCTTTCCAACAGACCCGCCGCAGCAACTCCAGGTCCAGAGTCCGGTTACCTCCAGCAGTTCACGATTCCCTACTTTGGTGGATCTCGCCATCCGTGCTCTCCGGGTGTTTGTTCCAAAACCCTCCACGGGTGACGGTGACCACAGACGCGAGTCTGATGGGCTGGGGTGCCCACCTTCAGAACCAGGTCACACAGGGTCGCTGGTCTCCAGCAGAAGCAGCCAACGACATCAACTGGCTGGAGCTTCGTGCGATCAGACTAGCGCAGTCTCATTTCCAACCTCTCTTGGAAGACCAACACGTCCGCGTCCTCACGGACAACGTGACGGCAAAAGCGCACGTAAATCGCGAGGGCGGAACTCGATTGGCTCCCCTCATGGTGGAAGCGACCATGCTGTTGACTTGGGCAGAATCACACACTCGGTTGTTGACGGCAGACCACATATCCGGCACTGACAACCGCCAAGCGGATTGGCTCAGCCGTCAGCAGATCGATCAGGCCAAGTGGCGCCTCCACCCATCCCTCTTTCAAGAACTGTCCCCCAGGTTCGGTCGCCCCATAATCGACCTGTTTGCCCATCCGGCCAACGCACAACTTCTGAGATTTTTCTCCCGGTTCCGCTGCCCCACAGCAGAAGGCACCGACGCCCTCCTATGCCCCTGGCCACAGGGCCTTCTTTATGCCTTTCCCCCTCTCCCACTCCTGCCGAGGGTGATCCGGAAGATCCTCCTGGAACGAGCAGACGTCCTGCTTGTCGCTCCCCATTGACCGTGCAGGTCCTGGTTCGCCGACCTGTTGGACCTATCGGTGGCTCCTCCGTGGCGAATCCCAGACCACAGGATCTCTCTCAGCCAGGGGGTCATACTGCATCCAGAGCCTCAATGGTTGCAGTTGACCGTCTGGCACTTGAGAGGATCCTCCTGACCAAAGACAACTTGTCCGGAGAAACACCTTCCACCACCAGAATTTACAATGCCACCTGGCGCTCCTTTGCTTCCTGGTGCACCGCCAGGCATTCTGATCCCACTTCTGCTTCGGTCTCCGACGTGTTGGAGTTTCTGCATGCCGGTTTCCACAAGGGCCTTGCGGCAAACACGCTCCACAGACATGTGGCTGCCTTGAACACCGTTCTTTCTACCGATTCGGATGTTCCTCTGTCTCACAATCGACGGATTAGATCCTTTTTTGAGGGGCACAGCTAATCTCCGGCCTCCATGTGTCCATCGATATCCTTCCTGGGATCTCCCGCTGGTCCTCCGAGCTCTCACGGCCCCTCCTTTCGAACCCTTGGGATCTATTGGTCTGCGTCTCCTGACACTCAAGGTCGTGTTCCTGATTGCGGTGACATCGGCTTGACGGATCTCTGAATTGGCTGCCCTGTCAGTTCGAAAGGATTTATGTATTTTCCATTCTAATCGAGTCGTCCTCAGATTGGACCCCTCCTTTATCCCGAAAGTCAATTCGGTTTTCCACCGCACTCAGGAGCTGATCCTTCCCGATTTTTGTCCGGATCCCAGACACCCGCTAGAGGAACAGTGGCACACCCTTGATGTTCGGAGGGCTCTACGCCGGTACATCAAGAGGACCTCGGCATTCCGTCGTTCTGAAGCTCTTTTTGTTTCTTTTCTTCCGGCTTCTCTGGGACAAAAAGTTTCGTCTACCACGATTGGTCGATGGCTAAAAGCCTATATTTGCAAGGCTTACTCCTCGTCAGGCAAGCCTCCTCCGGGCAAAGTCCTTCCTCATTTCACCAGGAGTGCCTCTACATCAGCTGCGTGGGCAACTCAAGCCTCGGTTTCGGAAATTTACAGAGCTGCCACCTGGACCACCTTAAACCCGTTCATTCGACATTATAAAATTGATTCTTTTGTGGCGGCCGATGCTGCCATTGGCCGACGTGTTCTACAGTCGGTCACTACTCCAGTGCTTAACCCGGACCTGTCTGATAACCCCCCCTAATTAACTTTCTTGGGTACATCCCACGCTTTGGATTCTCCAAGCAGCGCGCTGGAGAACGAACGTTGCTTACCTGAACGTTCCTTCTCAGTGCACTGATGGAGAATCCAACCCTCCCTACCTTAAGGATTCAGGTCCGGCGCCTTGATTGTGGACTACCGTCGTCTTCTTACCTGTTCTTCGTGAACTAAACTGACATCAGTCGAGCAGAAGGGGCGGAACCGAGGCAGAAAATTTAAAGTGATACATTCAGTCTCTGACAAGCTCAACGTGAACATTACCCACGGTTTGGATTCTCCATCAGCGCACCAAGAAGGAACGTTCAGGTAAGCAATGTTTGATCTAAGTGCTAGTGCTGTTTCATTCCTGAACTGTCTCTGTATTGCTGTTTGGCATGGTGTTTGAATTTTCAGTTCTTTAACCCTAATTTCCTTCTTTGGTTTAGTCTCTGATTTTAACAGAATAACAGAGTTGGAAGGGATCTTGGAGGTCGTCTAGTCTAACACCCTGCTCAAGCAGGAAACCCTATACCATTTCAGACAAATGGTTGTCCAATCTCTTCTTAAAAACCTCCAGTGATGGAGCACTCACAATCGGGAGGCAAACCTTCCACTGATCAATTGTTCTAAGTGCCAGGAAATTTCTCCTTAGTTCTTTCTTGGATCTTTCCTTGGTTAATTTCCATCTATTGCTTCTTGTTCTGCCTTCAGATGCTTTGAAGAATAAGTTGATCCCCACCCCCTTCTTTGTGGCAGCCTCTTAGACATTGGAAAACTGCTATCATGTCACCCCCTAATCCTTCTTTTCATTAAACAAGGATTTACATATTCAGTTCCTGCAACCATTCTTTATAGCCTCCAATCCTCTAATCATTTTTGTTACTCTTCCCTGCACTCTTTTAGCATGGCCTTCTCCAATTCGAAGAGACACTTTTTCGGCAGGCTGAGGCAAAGAGGCAGTCCCAGAGAAATCTGGGGGCTGGGCAGGGGACAGAATGTATCTGCCCTCAGTGTGGAAGGGATTGCCACTCTCGAATTGGCCTTTTTAGTCACACTAGATGCTGTTTTAGGACCTCTTTCCAGAGCACAATACCATAGTCTTTTGAGACTGAAGGATGCCAATGTAAACTCTTTCTAGAGTCACAACATCTTTTTTATAACCTGGCAACTGGATGCAATATTCCAAGTGTGGTTTTAACAAGGCATTATAATGTGGTGCTAACATTAAATATGATCTTGATTCTGTGCCTCTATTAATGCAGCCTAGCCTCTTTTTTTTGGTCAATGATTTTATTTGCAATTTCCTGTGTTTTTTCTCTACTGATTCTAGATGTCTTCTAGGTTCTCTTGGAAAGAGGTTCAGGCCTAAGCAGAAAACCAATTAGCCAAAACATAAATAACAAATATACATGCCTCTGTGTATGTTTTTACGTGTGTATTTCAAGTTTTTGATTAAAAGCCATGTAACCGGGCATTGCTTCCTAAATTAATCTCTGAAAGATTTTTCATTTTAAAGTATTGTAATCCCATCTCCAAAACACACACAATCAGTTCCTCAAATTCCCACCCCACCCGCATATTTCCTGTCTCCAAATATCCACAAGGGCCCCCTTAAAGAACAATAGGATCTGCTGCAGTTGAGTGCATTTTGAGCTCAGGTTAAACAAAGTTAAATCAGCACAGTTCAAAAAGTGTATTGGAGCAGTTAAGAAAACATGAGTATTGATAGGTAAGGGAAATTATTATATTTTCATGCTTTCAGGTTTTTTTGTGTGATTCTACAGTGCCAAAAATAAGAAAAAAATTATACACAACTTCCAATTTTATCTCCACTATTATAGGAAGAAAGGTTTAGACTAGGAATTTCAGAGATGTGTGTGTTTTGTTGTTTGAGAAATGATGTGGTTTCTTACTTGCAATCTAAAGTGGTACATTCCAGAAATAGTTTACCCACCTCTAGTAGAAAGAGACCATAGAGAAAATTATTGGTGACAACTGCATCATATTGCACTAAGATTAACCAACAGGACAAAGTACTTTAATTCAGCTGCAGTTAAAATGAACATACCAGCCAAATGGGAGAAGGAAAATGTAAGAGGGAATTCTTGAAATCAGTAAGTGCAACCTAAGAGCCCCTAAGCAGATTTTCCTATCTACACTGAGTAATGCTTCAGTAATTTGAAGTATTGTCCATTCAAGTCCATGTGCTTATTTTATATTGTATATTAAGTATAACGACAAAGGACCTATAAATGACATTATTTACAATAATTCTAAAAGATATTTATACTCGAACCCCACATCCAACCCCAATATTATCTTTAGTACAGGTAATCCTTGTGTTTTTATGGCATTTGGAACCAGAAACTTGCTAAGCAACACAGTTGTAAAATGGGATATCATATGACCATGTCATTTAGAGATGGAAGTCATGGTTGCCATCATTAGACAAGGACCTTGTGGGTCATTAAGCAAGGATCTCACATGATCACAAAGTTCTGACTTCCTGTTGCTTCCCAGTTGATTTCCTTGTGGGAAACTGACAGAAAACATCAAATTGTGATAATGTAACTTCAGGGGTGCTGTAATGACTGGAACACCGAAAAGCTGGCATAACTTCCTCTCGTTCAGTATTGTCATAACTTTGAACAGTCACTGAACGAATGGTTGTAACCCAAGGGCTACCTATAGTTGTATCTTTCTACATTCTTCCATGGTTTCTGGTATGTGTGGGGGCTTTTTTTCTCTTTCAGAAAAAAGCTGAAGAAAGGTATTTAATGGAAAAGCCAGATTCTGCTTAATTCTCTAGTGGGGACGTATGTGCTGATTATGGGGCAAGTGCTTCCCAGGTGTAGAATGTGATGTGTCAATAGCAATAGCACTTGGAGTTACCACTCCACAGTGCTTTACAGCACTTTTTGAGCGGTTTACAAATGTCAGCATATTGCCCCCAACAATCTCGGTCCTCATTTTGCCAACCTTGGGAGGATGGAAGGCTGAGTCAACCATGAGCCAGTCAGGATCAAACTGCTGACAGTGGGCAGAGTTTGCTTGCAACACTGCATTCTAACCACTATACCACCTCGGCTCCTCTCAAATATTGTCTCAAATCACACTGTTTTCAGGAAAGAGCGAGATGAAAATCTTACAAATCTTATAAAATTGATAAGCGTTTGGCCATTAAAAACAAAACAGGATGTCTTTACTACTTGTCATCACACTGCTTATCTCTTGTTTAGAATTCTTACACTACAATTGCAAATGTGGGTAATCTATGGGAGTTGGCAGCTTATATATTTAATAAATTAAGGTGATCATATTCACTGTCATCATCTCATGCTTGGTTCATCCGCTTTCAGCTACTGATCTTCCTCCTCATCTCTTGAATCTCACTTTTGAGGATGTCCTGATATTGCCTCTTATTTTTCATCTTTGAAATGTTTGGAAGTAGTTTATAATGGGAAATTATCTCATGTCTGATTTTTCTGTATTTAACTCAGGTTTTCAAGCAAAATAGGACTTTATACTTTGCCCAGCCTTGATACTTAAGCATCATTCATAGTAAGCACCGATTATCAGTGTCATCTCCCCTCCAATACTTCATTTTTACTTTAGAATTCTCCTTGTGTTTTAGCATTGAAAAGTAAAATATATGTTCTCAGTATTTTCAAATAGTCTTCAGCAATTTGATCCACTTGCTTAGCGGTCATCAAAGGAGAATCTGTCATCAAGCCCAGCCTTAGTAATAAAAAACAAAAAATATTTTGCTAAAAAATATAATCCTTTGGTTTATTATTATTATTACCTCTTTTATTTATCTTTTCTCTTCTCTGAGAGTGAGAATAAAGTTAAGTTGTTCCCTTTAGATTATTTCAATTACCACAGTCAGTCTATTACTTATCTATTCCTTTCCTATAAAAAAAAATAGTAACCCCTAAATCCCGTCCACATGCCACTACCATAAAGAATAAACAATTATGACATGTTTTCTCTACTCCCACCAGCTGCTTTAGAGGGGTTGGTAGCAGTGGGGATAACATTGGGCCATATGTCACAGGCATAATTCTAGGCTGTCTAAGGTCCACTAGTGATGTAAGATGGATGCTTTGAAGGGCAGACAGAGTCCTTCTGCAGACTTTAAATTGACTCTCCAAGAAGTGCTCTTGTTTATTGAGGCATAAGCAAGCTCTGCCTACATGTTTACTGCAGAGAGCAAGCCTGTATGTTGTTTCTCTATTTCCTCTTGGAAATGATAGACCTGAGTCCCATCAACCATATGGACCTTATACCTCATACTGGCAAGTGGAAAAGCAGCCTGTAAATAGATCAAATTTCCTTTGCACTGATATTCCTGGTTTTATATGAATACTGAGCGGAAGATAAGGTAACATATCTAGGATTTTCCATCAATATGTATCATTAAATGAAGTCTCTTGTCAAACAGGAGAATCCTTAATCCTTAAGAAATGTAGCCTTTGGCATTGGACATGTTTATTGGTCAAACCAGAGGTCTCCATAGCAAGATGTATCTTTATCCACTGAAAAGGCTCCAATTGTTTAGCACTTCTAAAGAGTACAGCTGAGCTGTATTTAATTATGAGAAAAGGGAAGGATTAGAAACAGGAATGGGGAAGCTCAGGCATATATTTCATAGAAAAGAATCCAATTTTTCAAAAACCACAACCCAAATTACGGTACCCCAAAAGCTCTTGGACTGAAATAGCTCCTACTGAATTTATAATGTACCAATTTAATTTGTGCCCAGATTTTTTTTTAAAAAACATTTAATTTGCACTTCAATAATTATGGTGAATGTTTTGACTGGTATTCTTAAGAGTAAACAGATACTGTATTATATTCTTGATTTCATAGTTCTCTTTTTAAAAAAGTGCATGAAGCTAAGAGAAAAGGAAAATATACTTGATGCAGGGACCAATATTTACATTTTCTATATTTTTAGTCATGTTTCCCCATTACTTTGCAAGTTGCTACTTGCAGCTTGGTTTAATAAGAAATTCTGTGATTTGCTTTTAAATACTGTCTAGTGGGATTTGTACCAGGCGGGTTTACTTTTCATCTTTGTCATGCAGAATTCAAGATTTACTGGTACACGGTTTGCTTTTTATAATCTTGCCAAGAGGATATACATTCTGTATGTAAATTCAGCTGTATGTTTTAGGGATTTATTACTTTCCATAACCATTGCTGAAAACAACATTGCATTTGATCTTGGGGATGGTTCAGATAAAATAAATGCCTTTCAGTAATTTTTAATATTTTGAATTTTTAAAAGTTTTAAAAGTTAAGATGAATATTAGTAATGTTAATTTATACTCACTAACAAGTGATATTTAATCATAGTAATCACACATTAGATTTTGTGCTATTATCTGGTTTTCCCACTCTCCTTTCTGAATTAAAGTCCCAATCTCAAAATGTGTCATTCTCCCCACTTAATTTACAGACGCACATTACAAAAGGCTTTGGATCAAACTGTAAATTATCTAGGTACTCTCTAGGCTGTACCTGGAATCCTGGATTTCTTAATGGAATCGATTCTGTAGGGGTTTGTGTAAAATTGGACGGAGGGGGTAACCTCAACTGAAAAGTTTAATTATTCTACTGGCAGCTCCATAGAGGTTATAACTTTGGAATACCTGAGAAAACTTTATGTCCCATGGCTGATTGCTTAAAATGTGACTGATTGTGTTTCTCAGCAGTGAGTGTTTTAGTAGTATGGTGAAAAACATGATTATTTTATTGAAATTTGGTTTGCATTTCTGACATATGTGCCTAAAAACAAAAATCATAAACATTCATCATGTCAAATGGCCTTCCAGTAGACTAATGAAGATAAGTGGCAAATGAAAAGGCCCCGAGGTGCTCTCATGTGAGAAGTAATGGTAGGTTTTTTGGCTTTCTTACCTTAAACCTATATTGTAAATAATGTGGACATCATTACATCTACGTTTGGTTACCTCATTGCACACAAGGTGGCGTGCATATTATTTGCCTTACGAATTGTTTTCCACCAGAAGAGCTATTGTATACTAGACTTCAACATAATTACCCAGTGAACTTCAGTAGTTGAGATTACAATTGTACCATTGTCTTTCTAATTCTAGTTTAATACCTGAATCAATTACACTACCTTGGATCTCCATTGTATCACAGTGGCCTCCATATTCGAGATGTTCATGTTCTGTTCATGACAGAAGCAGTATTTTTATATTGTAAGGATGGGTGAGGGAAACCTTGCGCTTATGAAAACCAAGAGGACTATACTAGAGACATATTAGTTCATCCTTTGTTCAAAAATGGTCATGGGAAAGTTCTAAAATATGTCTATATATGTATATATGTGAGTTCCTTTAAAAATGATAAACAAGATCTTAAATGCTTTCACCCCTACAGTGAAATGTTTTGTGTCTTTTGGATTCCAGTTCAAGTGAGTTGGAAGGCCAGAGTTTCTGAAGCGATGGAGGGCTGATAAAGCCATTACTCATATGCTATTTTTACAATTTAGGAAAGAAATGCTTTTGGGTCACATCAAAAGCATGCCCCCAAAGTGCTCAGCAGTTGAATTGCGACTTTAGCTGAGATGCAGGACAGTTTTCCAATTTAAAAATAGGAAATATTAAGTTTCAGTATCAGTATCTGAGCAGAGGAAGAAGGTCAAAAGGTCATGATAGCCCAAATCCCTACCTTTTTATACAAGTACATGTATAGTCCCATCTTTTCCCTTTTTGACTGCCCCACAAACAGCCTTTCGCAGCCATGCCTATCACATGAAAAATTCTTTAACAAATGCATGTAGGTGATTCGGATAAGAGCTATGGCTCAATCCACTTGACAGAGGCCTTCCCAATTCAAATACTGCCATTTCTGTCTCCGTTCCTATATCTTTCCTTGACACACACAAATGAAGAGGTCACTGTTTGACCAACTCAAAGAGGAGAAATAGCTGAGTTTCATATGCAAACTTTTAGGGAGCTATGTTCAGTAAAGAGGTGGGGGGAAAAGGAGCATTTTTGAACTGGAGATTCATTTCCTTGAGCCCTTACACTGTATTCCTCAAAAGCTTTGCTGTTAATAGCCATTTTGAAACAGCTGTAATATTTATGTCCCTGACTTGTTTCCAGGTTCTTCTGCCCTGCCCAGCAGCATGGTATACTTTGGAAGTTCTCAGGATGAGGAGGAAGAGGAGGAAGATGATGAAGAAACTGAGGATGCGAAAGTGACCACAAATAACGCTCCATCTTCATGCCAGTCTACTCCTAGGAAAGGGAAAACACAAAAGCAAGTTCCTAATGGACATGGTATGTCTTTGAATATTGAGTTGGAGTGGAGAATATTGATGATGAGAAAGACAACCAAGGCAAAATTAGAGTTCTCTCTTCTGCCCAGCACCTCGTATTTATGAGACATGTAACCAATGTTAGTCCTATTGGAAATTATAGGAGTTGATATCCAGCATACATGAACGGCAACCAGTTGGGGAGTCTGTCTGAAAAGTACCATTTTGACTTAAAATCCAATCTTTTTAAAACCTGATTTAAATAATTTAATTTAATAATTAAATTTATTATTATAATTTATTATTATAATTAAATATAATAAATAATTTAATTTCATAATGTCTTGGTGTGTCCTGTCTGCTTCAGAACCACATTTTAATGGTTTCTTTTCTGTTGAAAATGAAACTGAAGCAAAAGTGTTAATGTTGATGTTTACTAGATATGCAAACAGCATTATATTCATTCCAGATTTGGTATTGTGTCTAATTGCTAGCTTAGTATATCAGCACTGGCACTAATACAGCCTACTTACTTTTTAAGCTTAAATTCATTATTTCTTTGCAAATCAGCAGAGCTGCCTTAATCACAATGCACTTTCTTCACGTGACCTTCATGTCATATCCAGATAAATTGATCAATGCCTTGTCGGTATAGCTTGAAAAATGTATTTGGCATTGAGTAGCTGAAAGTCCTAAACTGTAACCGCCAGAATGAAATAATACCTAGGTCACTAACTCCCACAAAAGTCATACATATTCTATTGACATTGGCAGCACCTTCGCAGTAAATCAGTTCTGTGCTCTTTCTCTAGGACTCCATGATGAATTCTCCTGCCTTTGCCCCTCTGCCTTATTTTGCAGTGTCCTGACTAGGGGATGCCTAGTCAGCTTCTCTCATCAAAAAGAAATGTTTCTTTTCACAACTTATTTTCTTTGAAGAGAAAGACAATCTTTATGGAGCTGTTTCTTAGCTTGATTAGTTTCTTAAGCCAGCTTTCCTTCATTCATGTAATTAAAGTAGGAGATGTTGGTTTCATTTCTCCCAGTTCTGTTCTGCAAGAAGGTCTCTTTCTAAAGAATTACTAGGAACAGCCAACCTTTTTCATAATCCAACTGCTTCCTTCCTCTAATTATTGGAAGTTTAGCAGGAGAGAAGTTTCCCATTATGTTTTTCTGTTTTATTTTTGTTAATTTGAAGGAAGAGAACAGCTAACTTGATGGCCTCTTGTTTTGTTCTGTTCTTTTTTCCCTTCTGATGGAAGAATTGATTGCAGTGGAAATTGTGACTCTGAATTTAAACTAAGAAATATACATAAAATCCATTACAGTGATCATCTAGTTAAAGTAAAAAAAGATGGAAATACAGGTAGTACTCAACTTACACCAGTTCATTTAGTGACCATTCAGAGTTACAACCACACTGAAAAAAGTGACTTATGACCATTTTTCACATTTATGACCATTGCAGCATACCCATGGTCACATGATAAAAAATTGGATGCTTGGCAACTGGCATGTATTTATGGCAGTTGCAGTGTCCCAGAGTCATGTGATCACTTTTTGCAACCTTCTGACAAACAGTCAGTGGGGAAGCCAGATTCATTTAACAACCTTGTTACTAGCTTAACAGTGATTCACTTAACAATTATGGCAAAAAAAGGTCATAAAATGGGGCAAAATTCACATACAAACTGTCTTGCTTAGTAACAAAAAAAATTGGGCTCAATTGTGGTTGTAAGTCGAGAACTACCTGTATTTAATTGCTTAATTATTAGAATAAAGTACAGCACAATGGAAAGTGTTTTCAAAAGAGAAGGCAAAGTTGATGCAGGTTGCAAAAAATATAGGATCCAAATGCAAATTGTAATAAATTCTGTGGTTTAACTGAATTAGTCTGAAATAATGGCATGGTTACCATATAAATGACTGGTTGATTTATTGTATAGATAATATTAATCACTAAATGACATTGCTTCACAGCAGCTAATTATCTTTACTACATAATGAGCTTTAATAATGGCTTCGCTGGCAGTATGTTCATTTATTTTAAATTTTGGGGATTCAGAAGTAAAGGACAAACAAAGCGAAGCAGAACTGGTCAATAACTATTTTTGCCTTGCTTTTGAATATTCAGAAAAATCACATTTTTTTTTCCATTTAATTGCTTCAGCTTCCTGCCCAGTTGTGGTTTCGATCTGTCATTTTTCAAAAGCTGCTGCTGCTGCTATTACTAATTTTGTTGCTTGTTACTTCATTGTGTTGAGAGATTAATTTGCAGGCATTCCTAGTTTAACATCATCATGAGTATATTTTGTAAGCCATTGGAGTGGGAATGCCAATCATAGCTCTGTCCTTGCAATGATGAATAGAATGTTTGAATTGAGCTTAATATGTTAGCAATTCCAATTTTCTCTTTGTTCTTTTATATGTTCTCACAAATAAATGCCTGTATCCAAAAGGTCTGAGATAGAACCACTGAAACTAGTTGCATACCATTGGGTTTTTTTTCAATCTTTTATTATTCTGGTGTCCTTTTTTGTAGTGGAATTTTATGCTAATACTTATCCTTGTTTGGTACAGGGTGAAAGTGCTTTATAAGCCACAGATATGATTATTATCTTGTATACGGATTTTCTCTGGTATATAGATTCGAAATGATTACAGGTAGTCCTCAATTTATGACCACAATTGGGATCATAAATTCTGTTCCTAAGCAAGATGATTTTAAGTGACTTATGCCATATTTTACAACCTTTTTTTGACCTTGTTAAGTGAATCACCCAGATGTTAAGCAAATCTGGCTTTCCCCATTGACTTTGCTTGTCAGAAGCCTGCTGGGAAGGTCACAAGTATCAATTATATGATTCTGGAACACTGCAACCATACTAAATGCATGCTGGTTGCTGAATTTTCATCATGTGACCATGGGGATGCTGTGACAGTCATAAATGCAAAGTCCAGTCATAATTTTTTCAGTGATGTCATAACTTTGAACAGTCACTAAACAAATGGTTATAATCCAAGGACTACCTGCATCTGTTTCTGTCTCTGCCTGTCCTATGGTGATGAACTAGTGAGATTTATTTATGTCAAAAGTACACATTAATTGCAGTAGCTAACAGTGATGACATTTTCTGTTTGAAATAGAATTAATTTTTCTCATACTCTTATCACATTTTCCCCCCTTTCCCTGTCCAGTCTTCAATGGATCCAGCAAATCAGTGAAAGAGAAGGAACCTGTTCAGAAACACAAAGTCAAAGACACAGTGCCAGCAAAGGAACGAAACAGTGAACACAGGACTGAGAGTCGAAAAGACCAGGCTGCTGCTAATCACCATTCTTCAACAAACATGGGCTTTTCCACAAAAGGGCTCACGGCTAACAACCACCACACCCTTCATCAATCGGCTCAGGATTTAAGGAAACAGGTATTGTGTGATACATCAGTTGGGGCAAAGTGGTATCAGTTAAGAATTAAGAACCACTTGTGTGAAAGATTGAGAGGGTTTGAGAATGACACTGTGAAAAAGAGTGATTTTAAAGTCATGGGTGTGTTTTTTTTAAAAAAAAAACACCACTTTTTGATAGGGCTTACTAAAATAAATAGCCATTGAAAAGATCTTGCTTTTCTGCAAGAGGTTGCTGATCATTCTATCCAAAAGCTGCATTTTGCATAAATTATACATCATTGTATTCTACCTTTTGATGTATTATTTAATTTATTTTTTAGGATTCTACCATGGCTTTCTGCCAGGAACTCAAGATGGTGTTCCTAGGACTCTCTCCATTACTTATTCCCCACAATACCAAGCTTAGGGTGGGGTACAGTATATTGAGAGATGATTGGGTCAAACCCAACTCAGGGAGTTTCAGCAACCAAAAGCAAACTCAAATAAGCATCTCCTCGAAGCTAAGGTAGTGTGTCAATCACTGATATAAGGTTTACAAAAACATCTGAATTTGGGAAAGACAGGTCAGCCATGATAAACATATCATCCCCAGCTGATACAAAAAAAAAGGTTTGGCATGCTATAGTAAATAAATAGATCAGCGCTCCTGATGATTAATACAGGTTCTGTCATTTTATTTCAATTTTATTGAGATGAATTGGGAGAAAATAGCCATCTATGTGCTGGATTTCATGTCAGCCTTTAAAACAGAAGGGCCTATCTCTCTAGAATATGTTTCCCTGACTTGTATTTCTTTTGTAATGACTGCTTTATTTTTCCTCTCTGTGTCATAAGGGTTCTAATCTCTAATACCCCCCTGAACTAACTGAGCCTAAAACAAGGCTTTGTTTGGCTGATGTTTGTTCAGCTGGAAAAGGCTTGGAAATATCTGCATGCTTTTGACTCTTTGCCAGTTGGCACCCTTAAGGTAACCTCCCCATCTGTATTTAGCAATTAGGCCAGGAATCCCAAGCCATCTTTTGTCAGTTGGTATCTTTTCTGCTTAGCTGTCTGTAAATGTAAATCAAAATTGACAGACATAAAGCCTCAGACACAGGAGCAAGAAAGATTGATTTTAGATGGTTCAGGTGATCTTTCCTAACTAGCCATTTTATGTGCTAAGTATGAGCGCCAGGGCCAAATGCTTCTGTCTCACCTCTTCCAACTGTTCCTCATCCCTTGGTTGACACTTGATTCTCAGCTTGTATTGTACATTTAGAGTCCCCTTTTATGTGTAAATCAAGAAATTATAGTTTTGTGTCAGACAAATCTGGATTGGATTTCTCTCATAGTCAATTAATTTGTTAACTGCTTTAAAGAGCTATTGAACAGGAATTGTTTGGTTCAGATGTAATGAAAAATCTGAATACTAACCAGAGATGAAGCCAGGTGGTCAGTGGGAGGGCAAAGAGAAGTCCTTGCCGTTCATGCCCAATTCATGGTTTATGAAACCCAGCATAATCATTCAAACTTAGTCCTAATGTTTACAGCTTTGTACTTTTGTTGCTGTGCTTGTTAATTTGGTGGAAATGTGGCAATGAAATTTCTCTGCAAGACACACAATGAAATCGGGTCTTTAAGCATTAACCATAGGAATGCCTAAGACTTCTTATTCTTTCTATTGTGGACATATTTCCTTTCTGAAATGGGACAAGAGGAGATAATGCAGAGAAAGGTTTATACATCATTTAAAAAAATATAGTAGGGGCAGAAAAAAGTACACAGACTGCTGAAGTAAAAAAAAAATATGACCCCCAATAATTTTAGTTATTTCTTGCTGTAGACGTCAAAGCCATCTTATGAGACTGATAAGGTTTCTTTTATTCTCAGCATAATTTGAAATATTCAGTTTTGAATAATACTTCAAAGTATCTACAGATTTTTATAGGATTTTTTCCCCAAGACCAAATGGTAGGAAGGAAATAACAGATAAATCAGAAAATGAAATACTGTGCAGTACGATGGTAAGGCTTTTAAAAACTGAGTATGAAAATCTTTTCATGATTGATATGGAATCATTCTTAATGTTAAGGAATTTTTAACATTCACTTGGAATGAATGAAGGTTGTCTTGCATTCATTTCTTTCCCAGATAGGGATACTAGCAAATGTTACTATAAAATTATAATATAATGTAGTATTACTGCCTTAAAAGTATGAACTCTTTCTTAATTGTCATACTAATTTTAGATGTAATATCTATATGAGTTCCTGGATCAGTTTACATAAGAACTACTGTAATGAAAAGGCTATTTTTTAGCACAAGTAGGTATGCGTATAAAGATATATAATGTTAGCATTAGTTCTTAGCACTATATTTAGATAAATGTCAACGTAATGTTTTATCCCAAAATATTTTTTTCTCTCTCTCTCAAACCTTTTCTGCTTTTCTGATACCAGTACATCTTTTATGTGTTGGTGTATGTACGTATTTCTTTCTTCTGTTCTGATGTTTCCTCTGTTACTTACATGTTTTCTCTCCCCTGCTATCCAATCCCTTTCTCAATCACTGATAGGTAGAGAGGTTGGGAGGTTGGGAAGTCTAAAGCATTGGTGGCCTGTTGGTTATACAAACAGTGGTCAAAATGTGGTTTCAAGGCTGGGCTGACATCTTACACATTTTTCAAATGTTAGTATTAATTCAGTTTTTTAAACTATGTATGTATGTATGTGAATCTGAGTGTGACTGCAGAAAATAGAAAACACAGTTTTATGTTTGTGAATGCGTGGTGATTTTTAACTCATTGGCTGGTGTGGGTGTAACAAGTGATAAAATCTAATGATTGATCACTGTTACTTTTTACAATTCAATTAACTTCTTTCTTATGTGCTCAGTGTAAGCACTGCCTCGGGATGGAACTCTGACTCTAGAACCTCTATGGTGATCCTGCGCAGCGGGCAGTGCAGCCATTTATTAGACTGTCTCACAAAAGTTGTGTGTGTTTGGTTAATGGGGGGAGACATATCAACAGTAGAAAGGTAAGAAACTGCCTACCACAATTGCGTTTGCTTCCTTTGATATCAGTTCTTCAGCAGAGTATTTAAAGGTAATTATAAGTAAAGTGCAAAATTTGTAAACAGTATAACAATTGGAACCTACCTATTATAATTGGATAGGTTGGGTTTTTTTTTAATTTTGATTTTCTTTCTGGATTGAAGCTCTTGGTTTAGCCTGATATAAATACTGTGGGGTACTTGGACCTCTCTGAGCTTGATTGTTTTCTTGCAGATATTTCATTACCAAACTAGGTAACATCATCAATGCTAGAAGAAAGTGGGATTTAATCTCTATTTATATATAGTGGCTGCCCAATCAGTGTTGATGGGAGTGTTGTTTTCCTCTTGGTGCTTCCTTAATTTGGCTGTCGTTTACTGTAGGCAAATCTCCATCCAGGAACAACTATTCTTTCTGCATTAGCAATAGCACTTAGAGTTATATACCACCTTATAGTGCTCTAAGTGGTTTACAGAGACAGCATATTGCCCCTAACAATCTGGGTCTTCATTTTAGCGACCTGGAAGGATGGAATAAGCAGGAATTAACACTGGGATTAATACCAGACCAAGAGTAAATAGTACCCAAACAAGAAATAACCAACTCAGACAAACAACAGTCTAATTAAGGATCTGTCAAAAAACAACACTCCCACCAACACTGACAACATTTGTCCAGCCACAGAAAGCAAACCCCATTCCCTGCTAGCACTGATGATATTACCTAGTTGGATAATGAAATGCCTGCAACCAAACTCCGAGAGCACCAAGGATTCTGCAGATCAACATTTAGCTCTAAATATTCTCTTCTATTGGCACCAGTGGTGAAATTCAAATTTTTTTTACTACCAGTTCTGTGGGCGTGGCTTGGTGGGCATGGTGTGGCTTGGTGGGCATGGCAGGAGAAGGATACTGCAAAATCTCCTTTCCCTCCCCACTCCTGGGGAAAGGATATTGCAAAATCTCCATTCCCACCCCACTCTGGGGCCAGCCAGAGGCGGTATTTGCCGGTTCTCCGAACTACTCAAAATTTCCACTACCAGTTCTCCAGAACCTGTCAGAACCTGCTGGATTTCACCCCTGATTGGCCCTAATATTAATAGTCAAGCAATCTACAATAAGATTTGTGCAGTGTATCTGAATGAGACCTGTTGCTCTTTCTATTGATTTACAGAAGCATCTTTTCAGAGATGCTTTCAGACCGGTTATTTTGCGCTTTATAAAGTAAAAAATGGATTCGTTTTTAGCTATCTAGTATCATTTTTTGATTGGAAAAAAATCTGTTTAGAAACAAATTAAGGGGATTAAGATATGGATGGGCAATTTTAGAAGACAGAAGACAATATATTTTAAAAGACTATGCACTCATGCAGTTTCATAGCTGGCTCAGAAAGATCTAGCTGGAGGTATTATTTAGGTACTTTTTATGCACCACATTAGTTATGGTAAGTTGCAGTTTCTAAAATTTCCCCTACAATACCGTGCATTTTTATCTTGGCAGTTTTATTATAGATTGCATTTTCCCAATGATTTAAGGAGATTGCATGCCTGAAGAGGAGCTGTCATAAGGAAGGTTTCCCATCCTCCACCACTGCCCCCAAGTGTTGGAAAACACAGCCGTTTTAAAGATGGCTAAGGCTTGAGTTCATAAAAGACTTCTAAAGAATGTTTTTTTTTTGTTTGTTTGCTTGCTAGTTTGTTTTTAAGGAACCAATTCTATTCCTTGGAATTCCGCTAAAATAATCACTTTCCCAGGCTATCTGTATTTCACTGTTCTTTGCACTTGGCTGAGTCTTTTAGTTTTATACTTCATTTTCTTTCTTCACAATTGTCTTCTCTCTTCCCCCCAGTCACATATGCTCCTCCTTTCATTTTGCTTCTCAGATGCTTATCTCCAATTTGATCTTTCTACTTCCATTTCTGACTAATGTTGCTCTCATGCAATCTTTTCTTCAGATATAGCCATTTATTCTCTATGTTGCTCTGCAGGTTCTCTCTTCATGAGCCAAATGTACTTCAACTTGGCTGCTATTTAATTCCCTATTGTCCCTTTTTCCCAGACTTATTTTTTAATGTCTTACCTCTCTATTTACTGTTGTAACCCTGTTGTGCATAAATGTTCTTCACAAAAGCTTAGCCATCTGAACCTGTTAAATATTTTTGTCAGTATTTATGAAAGGTTTTGTATGTGCGAGCAAGCTTCTTCAAAAGACTTTTATCGAACAATCATCCTGTCTCATTCACAGAATTTTATAAAAACTCAATATGGCATTGTGATCCATTTGTAATCTGGTTTTATTCTCTTATTAAAGAGAAAGGAAAGCAAAACTGAAATACAGTTCATTAGTGTTAACCACTCTAACTCTTACCCATTTAAAAAGAAAATTCCTTTGGAAACAGTGGATCAAAGGGACCTTTCAAATGTATGAAAAGGGAATGAGAGTTCAGAATGTGGAGAAGTTCTGCATTTTTCTAGCTGGTTTCCAGTGTAGGAAAATAATAGGGACTTACTTTTTTCATAATTTTATTAGTAATAAGGCTGCAACTTTCCCTTTCCTTGTGAAATGCTCTTCAAAAAAAATTCTAAACATGTTCCTCAGAAAAATAATAGGATGCTAAATTGGTGATAAGGAAAACTTACCTCAAAATACTATATTAAGAAAAATTATGTGTGGCATCCATTAAGTAAGACAACTGAAGAGGCAGTACTATTCACTCAGCTTTGTTGCATCATTGTATAAGCAGAAGCTGCAGTGACAGAAAAATAGCATTATTCCTCTTGATGTATGGACAGTCAAAGGGATTTTTTTTTTCAAGAGTAAAAGTCTTTTGCCTGGCTGCATTATGAATTATTTACGTTCCCTATTCCTGCAGCCTATTTGGGAAATGGAATAATTAAAAAAACTTGTGCATGAGCAAAAATGTGCTCACTGAAGACCTAGTATTTCTGGAGAGAACTAGAAAAGAGCTGCAACAATTAGATTTCTTTGGGTTTTTAAAAAATTGTGCTGTTTATTTACTAAATTCTGAGGAATGCTAATGCTTACAAGGTTTCAAATCTAAGGATCAGATCGAGGCATTCGGTGAGTTAAATATTGGCATTGGATATGTTTGTGTATTCAAGAATGTGTAGTTTGAAAGAGTTGAATAAGTTATGGGCATCTTTCATTCTGCTTTCACTTCTAACCCTAATTCATATGAAACATCTAATAAACGCTTCTGTGTCTTATTCTCATACTATCCAATATATTATTGTATGTGCTTAATATAGCCACTTTCTCAGACCAGACAGAAGCTGAGGTGGTTCTTTTCTGAAAGTTTGTTACGGAAAGTTATGGTTCAAACCCTAATAAGACTGTGGTTCCAGCATATCTGTTACAAAATATCACTTTAATATCAGAAAACAGTAAAGCTCAGACAATAGAAAATGCAGAAAGGGTTATAGGCTGGCCACCAAATCAAGGAATTAAGAATGGTAAAGCAGCTTTACATATGAGTATTTTCAGATCAGCTTTCTGCTAAAAGGAATTAGATTTAATTTTAAAATCTCTTCCAGATTTCTTTTCTCTTTTATAGATTTGTACTTTGATGTTTCTGTTATATGTCTATGAGCAAGCATTTGAAACAAGAACATTTTTCTTGTAGTATTCAGGAATATCCTGGGATTGTTTTATGTGCAAGTTCTCATCACTTGAAAGCAAAATTATTTCCACTTGAATGTTCGTTGTATTTGTGTTGCTGCATCAAATTTATATGCAGTTGGAAGAAACAAACGAAGTCATCTAATCCAGTAGTCTGCTCAGTGCAATCTTCGCTAATTTATTTTATACAGTGTAAAACAGCACACACAATTTTTTTGTTTTAGTAATTTGATATATGTACAGAATTGCAGTTCTCTACACTAATCTTGCTTACTTTCACACAGGGAAAATAAGGTAATTTCATTGAATTTCAAATACCTTTGTCCAAGGTTTTATTGTATTTTTTCTTTCTTTTTCTTTTCTTTTTTTCTTTTCTTTCTTTTTTTTTTTTTTTTTGAACAGATCAAAAATGTTAGTTGAAAATAACATTTTCTTAGTGACTGAAGCAAAAAC
Organism: Pituophis catenifer annectens; assembly: GCF_029215685.1. Classification (NCBI taxonomy): domain Eukaryota; kingdom Metazoa; phylum Chordata; class Lepidosauria; order Squamata; family Colubridae; genus Pituophis; species Pituophis catenifer. The sequence goes on from NW_027256883.1 coordinate 67,384,318, forward strand.
GGAGGAGAGGGCCAGCTGCTTCTACATCTATGTAGTCTTATGAATAAGAAACATGGTTTCTGGAGGAAATTGCTTTAGTTTTTTTGTTTCTTGTACCAACATTTTTAACACTTTCACCCTTAGTCTAATATGCTACTATTGGTCAAAGCTTATTGCATCATTCTGCTTGCTCCCCCTAAATGTCTTCAGCAGCCTCTTAATATTTACTTGGCTTCAATAGTTAAATAAAGTAATTTTGCAATGTTAAACCACTTCTTCATATCCTCAGTTCTATTAATGTTTAGCATTAAACTTTAGTCACTTATACATGGTTTAATTTTCTTTTTTTTTTAAGTAACAACCATAATTTAGGATGCTAATAAGAAATAGAAAGAACTAAAACTTCTTGCCTTCTCTCAAATCTATAAATCACTGGGGCAAATATCACAAATGGTAAAGTTTGTAGATATCTGTGTTCTCTTTTCTTCCCTTAGAATAATTATTCTAGAATTTACCTTGGCAAAGCTAGACCAAATACTGGAGAAATTCAATTAAATATTGTGAAAATGTTAAGAAAAATTAATCTCAGCTGATTCCCAGTGATCTCACTGGAACTTCTGGCTAAATATTGTAATATCATAATTGCTATTCTAAATTATTATTAATACAAAGTAAAACTGCTTTGATATCAAATTTATTGAGCAACATAAAATAATAACAATTGCACATATCATAACTATTGATCAGATGTTTACTATATAATTTTAACATGTACCTCCTGAGATCATTGTAGAAGCTGGATCATTCAGAGCCAGACTAATCTCTTGGGTGCATATTAGATATTATTTCCTTGCAGTACTAAATATTGTATCCTAGTTATAAATGCTTATTATTTTATGATTGGTTTTAAATTATGATAGAAGATGGGTGTGAGATATTTTCCTTTAAAGTTGGCATTAGCTTGTTGGTTCTTAATTCCTAGTCAGACAATCAGACCTATTTGTCTCATAGGTGACAGATGGTAGATACAGTACATAAATATTAGAAAACAAGTATTGACTGGGGAGAGATAACATGCATCTCTGAGGGTTGCATTTATGCGTGTGATCTTAGGCAAACCCAAAATAGACTGTAGATTATTTTTAGACTTGGAAAAAATTAAGATTTTACTTCATCCTAGTTGTTATTCATTCTGCTGCAATTGTCATTCTTAAAAGTTATTATTATCATTAATTTAGACTTGTCCCAAGTATTATATTGTTTTGGAAGTTTAAATACTTTTAGATGCCTCTCCATACACATAAATTGTTTTATAACAGTAGGATACAGAAAAGGCAAAAGGAAACATGGCAGCATGTATTATATATTCACAAGATCCAAACAACATTGGATCCATTCTAGAACCAGACCATGATACAAAATCTTTGCATAGTCCCACTATGAAGCAGTGCTAAAAAACAGAAGCATTGTCTCATTCACTGGGGAGCGTTAGAGTTATGAAGATATGCACACAGTTCATGCTGTTTTCTTCTATAGCTTCACTCCTAAATTTATATTAAAAAGCACCTGATACTGCTCTCTCTAAGTCTATGATATAACAATAATATCTAGAGCCATTTATTGTAACTATGTGTATGGGGTTTTTTTCCCCAAGGAGCTTGTAAGAGAGGTGAAGCCTTCAAGGTTGATTGTGTATTCATTGACTTATGTAGTATTCATTGATTTTTCTTTTTTCTCTCTCCTTCCTGCTTTCTGATATTCCTGGCATCTCCAGGTTTCAAAGGTCAATGGTATCACTCGAATGTCAACTCTGAGTGCAAATACAGCCAGTGCCAAAAAGATGAGAGACGTCAGACCTTCACCGTCCAAAACTGTGAAGTACACTGCAACAGTGACTAAGGGAACTGTCACATACACCAAAGCCAAGAAAGAACTGGTCAAGGAAACCAAACTAAATCACCACAAACTCAGTACACCTGTCAACCATACAATCTCAGGGAAAATGGAAAGTAGCAATGCAAAAACCCGTAAACAGGTGCTATCCCTTGGAGTGGCCAAGCCTAACAATACAGCTATTAATGGTGTCAAGGTCAATGGCAAGTTGAACCAAAAGACATGCACTAAGGAGGTAGGGAGACAGTTGAGGGAAGGGCTGCGCAACTCAAAAAGGAGGCTGGAAGAAGCAAACCATATAGACAAAATACAGTCACCTGTCAAGAAAGTGAAGGGAGCCACCAACGTGACCGAAACCCCAAGCAAAAAAGCACCATCTGTGGAAAGACCTTTGCTGAATGGCCATGTGAAAAAGCCTGGAAGTCAGGAAGTGCCACAGAAAAGTCTGGAAAGGAATAGGCCGAAAAGAGCTGCTGCTGCTGGGAAGAACACGCCAGGGAAACAAGCACATAGCAAAACAGAAAATGCCTCCTGTGAACATTATTCTACCTCTCAAACAGAGTCCTTGCACAAGCCACATGACTCAACAGGGAAGCACGAGAAAGGTAGCATCAAGTCTGGGTGGGCCACGATGGAAGAGATTCCTATTCTCAGGCCTTCCCCCAAGGAGTTCCATGACCCATTGATATACATTGAGTCAGTCCGTGCTCAGGTTGAGAAGTATGGGATGTGCCGGGTGATCCCTCCTCCTGACTGGAGGCCCGAGTGCAAGCTGAATGAAGAGATGCGGTTTGTGACCCAGATCCAGCACATTCACAAACTCAGCAGGCGCTGGGGGCCCAATGTGCAGCGTCTGGCCTGTATCAAGAAGCACCTCAAATCTCAGGGCATTACTATGGAAGAGCTTCCACTCATAGGTGAGTCCCTTATTCGCACAGGCTTTTTGTTGCTCTTTGTGGCAAGCAACCATTTTGAGTGCTGATTTATGCCCAGATTAATCCTCAGCGCTAGACGGTAAGCAATAGATTTCCATGCCATTCCAAACAGAGCAGTTCTCTTCAGAACAAACATACTCAGATTTCAAAAGTATCTTATTTTATGGCTTGAGAAGAGATAGTGATCAGACACGTATGTAATGAGATAGCTCTTATCTACTCTACATTTGGATTTTAGGGGGTTCCCAGGGAAGCTATATGGATCAAGAGCATACAATTACTCCCCCCATCTCCATATTTAACTTTTCTCTTCTCCTCATGAAAAATTATGTTCATTTTAAAATGAAGTTCTTTCTCAATTATCCTGGTCATTTTTAAAAGAGATTTCTAGTTAGATACTTGAGTGATTGAAATTATTATTTTCAACACTTCCTAGGCATTTGACAATTTTTGATGATAAGTAGTTACCTATTTCAGTGTTGCAAAATGTGGATTTATTTGTCTTTTGCAATAAGTAATGAAAAGGAAAAGAATCTGCACTTTGTTTGTTTCTGGGACATACGATAACAAAAAGTAGAATTTTGTGGGAACAATAATTCCTTTGAAAATGCCTTGTTCTATTTAAAAGGTATTTTATCTTTTATTCCTAAGAATTTAAGAATTAATCCATGTTTTTGAGCTCCTAAAAAAGCTTACAAGTAGTCCTTGATTTACAGTGGCAATTGGGACTGGAATTTCAGTGTTTTGGTGAAACATCACGTGACCTCACAGCCCTGAGATGTGCACAGTGAGCGTGGCAGGGTTGGCACAGCTGTGTCAGCTTAAAGGTACTTGCCAGGTTCAACTGGAAGAAAGCAGGGAGGAAGAATGACCAGCAGTGTAAGATGCAGGGTGCATACTGGAAGAACCAGTCTGTGGGTTTTAGCATGTTGGATGCTGCTGGCCTTTCATGGAGCTTTGCAGGAAGAAGGCTAGGCTGAGCAGAAGGTCTGCAGGTAGACTCTGCCTGTGCCTGGCTTTAATCCTCCCCTTGCTGAAGCTCACAAACTGGTTTTCTAGGAATGCTTCCAACACGAGCTGCAGAGTGCATGCTGCCCTCTGGGTACCCCACATTCCTCCAATTCTGCCACCACCCCAAACAGCACCTCCCATACAACCTCCATCTTCATCCAGGGAGCCAATGCCAGCTCTACTTTCTCACCTAACAAGGGAGAGTGCCACACCTTGCTGTCCCTCTGCCTCTTTCCCAGCTGAGCATGACAAGTTCCCTTCAGCAGATGAGGTTTTGCCACCATGCTGTGTTTACCATGCGCATCTCAGAGCTGCGTCCTCGCCTAGCTTTTGGATCTTGGGGCAGCAGCAGGAAGAAGATGGTAAAGGTCTGTGGGGGCAGCTGTGGCAGCAAAGTATATGGTGGAGTGGAGGACATGTGGAAGGACAGAGATGAGAGAAAGAGTGGGAGGAGTTGAAGTGATCACATGACCATGGGAACGCTGCAACAGCCATAACTTTGGGGAGCAATTGCAAGTCCATTTTTTTTCTAGCACCATCATAACTTCAAACGATTGCTGAATGAATGGTCATAAATCAAGGACTACCTGTAAATTTTAAAGAGTTAGATAGGTTGATAGAAGTGTACTTTGCATGATCAAGTTTCAAAATTTCATCCAATAAGCTACTTTATTTTTAAGAATCTGTTGATTTTAGGAATACAAAAGAAAATACTGAACATAGGCTTTTTTCCCCAGGGAATACGAAGTAGATTTTTAAATTAATGAAAGATTGTACTGGTAATAAATTATAATTAGGAGCTTTTTAATTAAGTATAATTAAAGCAGCTTTTTTATAATCTCACCGTATATTTTTAAAAGACAATAATTTTTTGTGAGATGTGCTGTTTGTAAATATAATCAATACTGTGATTTATTAAGTGCCAACAGATAGTTACCATTTTAAGTGTTTAGTTAATAGCATTTATTGGGCTTCTGTTAAACCTGCTCATCTGTGTACTTAGTATTACTGACTTGGTTCAGAGGAACTTTAAATCTGGAGAAGGTCACAGTTTTGAGCTATTGAAAATTTTGAGATGTGCCGTGGCTACCACAGAAAGGCTTGTCCAATTGCCAACTGGCTACTGTAATGGACATGGCCAGTTAGAAAACCAAAGGACTGGTGTGGAGACCATTGGTTGGAGACAGGCAAGCCTGCCAGCTTCCCAGTTTGTTTCTGTATACAGAATCTAAAAAGGAATAAGAAGAATCTAGAAAGGAGTGGCTCAGGGAGCCAGAACACATGGGTCATACAGCCAGCTCATTCCCTTCTCCAGCTCTTTCAGTTTAGCATGATTACAATGAGCTGGCATGAAACTTGGATTCTTGTACATCCCCATTCTCTTTGGGTAAAGTTATGGAAAGGAAGATAGAAATGGTTGATTCTATCCTAAATTCAGTGTATGTTATCACACTTCGTGATTTATTCACTAGTGTTTGTTAAAATAAGTCAAAACAGTCCATGTTTGACACTGGCTTGTTTCTTCGTGTATCAGACAATGTTGGACATAATGTTGGATGATGTCCCTGAACCATGATACAGCGTTATTTACTACAGTCAATTGAATGGAACCTTCAACTGCAACAGGAGCCTTTGTTTTGCAGCCTTGCTAGAGAAAGAAAGCAGATGTGTAAAACTGAGACAGGCCCACAGACCCTCTTAAGGCAGGGGTTCTTAAACGGGGGAAATGTGTGCATATCCTGGGGGTGACAGAGCAATTTGTAATTGCTTGTTTGTGAGTTGAGGTTCCAGTTGTGGTTCTGCCAAGACGTTTGTCAAAGAGCAGGTTTGGGAATTTTGTGGGAAATAATGACATTATTTGAGACCAAGAAAAGGAATAATTTGTCAAACAATTTAAGTACCATCACTTTAAGGCAAAGAAGAACACCAGCACTTAAGAAACTATCAAAGCCTAGAGAAGGAACTGCTAGTCATTTCTGATACACTGGTACCTCAGTACTTGACTGCTTCAAAACTTTAAATTTGGTACTTGACGCATTTCAGTGTCAAAATGTTGGCTGGTACTCATCTTTGTTTGGTACGCAACACGCTGCAGAAGGAAGTAGGGGGCAGCTGCAGAGGACAGGACAGGAAGTCGGTGGTGTTGAGAAGCTCATTGCAAAACGAAGCGGATTACAGCGCAGAGGGTAGATGGAAAGTCAGCCCTGCTGGGAAGGTTACTAACAGGGACAGATAGGAAGCTTTTCCCAGCCAAAACAAAGGGTCAAGTGGTAATCACATGGTTTGTTTGCTACTCATCCTTTTTAGTATCCATTATGCCTCTTGGAACCAATTAAGCATGAATATCACTGTATTGTCCTGTTATAGCATTGCTGGGAACATGTCTTCCTGAGAATCAGACTGGTAAACTGCTGCTTGGCATTAAATCTGAACCCAGTTATATCTGAATTGTGTTAGTTCTTTTCTTCCACAGGCTGATTTGTTTTAAAAAAAGTTGTACTTGGAATAAAATTTAATTCTTTGTTATTTGTATATAACATATGTATTATAAAAGGATGCAATTATCCAAATGCTTCCCTATCTTTTTTGGCCTGAGGACAAAAAGGTATATTGTTCTCACTAAGGCTAATGATTAGACTGCAATACAGATTTTCCCTGTGGGTTCATCAGTTTTTTGAAAAAGTCCTGTTTCATTAAAATTATTAGCCAAAGTGTTAGTTCTATTAAAAGAAATTTGAATGTTAATCACCAAAGGAAAAAGATATCAAGGCAATATGCTTTGAGAAAATGAATAGGCGACTATGAGAACAGACACTATAATATCTATCTTAATGCAGAATATTTTTGAGCTCCAGTTGAAATGGCTAAAGAACAGGTTTTTATATTAATAACCTTGCTTCTTTGAATTCAAATGACTTTTTTATTCAGACACTATTGAAATTAGTGTCTTAAAAATCTTGAATATTTTCAGAACTAATCCTGTAAATTTTGTTTGCATTAATTCATAATATATGTTGTTAACTTTAACAGGAATTGTTAATATTTTGTCAAAAATTCACATCTGAATCTTGTTTTTTCATGTATTGTATAGATTATCTGTTACTGACATGTGGGTATCATGTTGGACAGTCTCTATTAAAATGTCATATGAGATAGAATTACTAGGAATGAATAATGTAGGAGTGCATCTTGTTCAGTCCCTCTTGTTTATAGTTCTTTTGATTAAACAAATCAAATTGAAAGCTGGCTTATTTTAGAATTATGGATGAACCAAGAATTTTGGCTTGCTCTTCTTAATAAATAATTATCAGAAATTATTATTTGCTCATTACTTTGGCTTATTCAGCCTTCAGCCTTCCTGGTTCATACATATTCCAGACAAATCATGTATTGATCTCTCTAGGCTTGTAGGAGTGATCCAACAGCTTGTCTTTCTTTGTTAACATTGCTATTTGTGTTGTGTGAACTCAGCTAATATATTTTGCACCATCAGCAGACATTTATTTGCACATGGTCCCTCTTCTTAAACCTCAGAAACTGACTTCAGCAAGTGAAATCGCCAAAATGTGCTTTTGTTTATATTGAAAATATGAGCTATGGTATACATTTCACTTGGTCTGTGGAATAGTGGTTTACAGCAACCACAAAACTAAATTGGACCAAGTCTGTATAGCAAAGTAAAAACACTAATTCAGCTGCTCACAACTCTTCCTTCCAAGCTTTGGTAGCAAGGGAAAGAAAAGTGCTATTTCAGTGTAAGCTGATGGACATAAAGGGGACAAAGGCTTTGTTGCCTGTTGCACTAAGCCATACCTTGTTTAACTGTAATTTGTGGAATAAAGAATTGGCTATATTCAAAAGGACTGATTAATAATTAAATAAAGCATATTTTGGTATGGTGATGTGTGCAAATAAAAGCAGAGAGAAAGAGGTACATCCTGTTTGAAGCAGATTTCCATTTTCAGCATGTAGATTTCTATAGCAGTGGATAGGGAAGTTAAAAATGGAAAGAAATAATAGATTCATGAAGTAATCAGAGTAATTGGGGGTGGGAAGTGTTTTTATTTATTTCTGTTTGCTTTGTTTTCCTTAGAAAACTAGCAAAGAAATAATATCTAATTAAGATGCTGGCCATATAATTCTACCTAGGCTGCAACGTTTTTAATTGCCCATAAAAAACAAGCAAAGGAAAGGCTCGAATATAACCCTTCTCCTTGGCCTCTGGTTTTCACAGAGAGGTTTTGCATTTAAGAGAAAAGTTACTTTCATCTGCAACTGAATGGATACTATCCAGACATATTCATAAAAATTAGGGCCTGAATGAATGTGGTCTGGATTCAATTTCCTTAACAATTTTCTGTGTTTTCCTCTTTTTTTCCCCCCTCCTTCCTGCTTTTCTGCTGCATTGACCTCCAGGAGGCTGTGAGCTAGACTTGGCCTGCTTTTTCCAGCTGATCAATGAAATGGGGGGTATGCAGCAGGTGACTGACCTCAAGAAATGGAATAAGCTGGCAGATATGCTGCGTATCCCCAAAACTGCACAGGACAGGTTAGCAAAACTGCAGGAAGCCTATTGCCAGTATCTACTCTCCTATGATTCCCTCTCTGCTGAGGAGCACAAGAGACTGGAGAAAGAAGTTCTCCTTGAAAAGGAGATTCTGGAAAAGCGGAGGGGTCCTTTGGAAGGACATTCAGATAACAACTATGAATTCCAGTCTCTGCCCCGCTACGAGCCCAAAAACGGACTCATCAATGGCGTTGTTCATAAAAATGGCTTCCGGAACAAAGCAAAAGAAGTTGAGGTCCCTCAAAAAACAGGTAGGCGGCGACTCTTCTCTCAGGAAAAGGAGACCACAATGGAAGAAGAAGAAGAGGTTGGTGTTCTTTGTGACCTCCACAAGTGTATATACAAGGTCAGTAGAAATCTTGCTGGGGTCTTGGCTAGAAAGCACGTCTAAAATGCACATAGTATTTTCACTCACTGTGCCAGCTCTGATTTAGTTCAAACAGTGATTTGGAATGCTTATTTTGCTTGTCGCTGAGCTCATCATCCGTTTGCAAAGGAATGTTGACTCCTCCACTCAATTTGATTTGGCAGCCTTCCCACTATATTAAGCATCTGGCACCACCACATGCTGTGTAATTGTTAGCAAGATTGGATTGAGTATGTTGAAATGCTAAGGGAGGACGAGATACATTGCTTTTTTATGTTGGTACTTGTGTCCAGTGCTCACTGCTTTTCCATCACTGCTCTTTATCCCATTGCTATGAACTGATAATTAGGTGCTGCTTGGAAGACTGCACAGACACAAGTCAGTGATTTTATGTGAAGTAATCACCATTTTCAGGAACTGAGATCTGTGTAGATAGGCTCCCACACTGAATATCATTTAGGTTTCTATTAGCCAGATTCATATCCCTGTTCATTTCCCACAAGGATCCAGGCAGTATATGTGAAATTAATATCCTTTTACCTTGCCTTCACTCTCATTATAAAAGAGGTGTGAGACCTTGTCTTGTTTTAGGTTTTGGTTAGGGAATAGATAAAATTGGCTTTTCTATATCCAATTAACATTGGATCTAGTGCAGATCCTTTTAATCTGTTGCCAAAGAGCATATAGGCTGGGAGTTCTGGTCCAAACACATCTCACACCTGTTTGGTTGGGGAGATGCTCTACAGAGTGAGTTTAACCATTTTGATCAATATATTTTCATACCAATTATTATCTCAGATGAGGATTTTCTCATTTGGATTATGATGGCTGTGTATTATCTGGGTGTCTGGATTCTTATGAGAACCCATCTTCAGATAATTCATGATTTACTTTTAACTCCAAATAGCAGATTAAAATACATAATATATGACCACTTCAAACTCATCCATGTTCAGGCTTTTGTTTGGTTGTATAGTTGCAATATGTTGGCCTACAAATCATATTGGCTTGTTATATCAATATCTTCCTTAATTTCAGCACACAAATAGGCTGAGTTGTTGGGAGTTATACTGCCATCTGCAACTCTCTCTGTGACAAGTAATCCTATTTCCATAACAATAATTGATATGGTTTTGGCTGTGAATACATTTTAAGAGCCAGATCATCCAGCAAAGCTGAAACTACCTATTACAGGGTCATCATCTTTTCACATTTATATAGCACAATAAACATGTAATGGAATGTTGTAAGATTAAATTTGAGTTTTAGACGATGCTTGTTTCTAGGGCCACCATGGAAAAAACTTTGAGCAGTTTGTCCCATCTTTTCCTCCTTGTCGTCCCCCCCCCACAAAAGACCCCCCCCCCAAAATCCATGACTAGGCTACATATGAAGACCACACCATCCAGTTCCCCTGAAAATTGATTATACAAGAGTAAGGACAACATTAAAATATCACCTGGCAACGTAATGAACAAAATAGAACAAAAAGAATCCACTGACTAGACATAATGAACAGCATTCTTGGCGTTAGGGTTTCAAATCTTGGGAGCCCATGGTCACATTTCATAATTGCAGAGCATATAATTGGACTCACCGAATATGATCACTATGGAAGGCCCATTCTTAAAATGGTTGCCATAGTAACCATGCTCACTCATTTATTGGAAAATAAACTGGTAGACTTACTTTGCCCCATTTTTCTAATCTTCTCTATATACTCTATTTGCTCCTACATTACACCTTTGTCTTATTTTGATATTATGCACATTTACAAACCAAGCATTAGGCTGTGGTCAAATTATTCTTTTCTAGGAAGGTCCATTTTATCTATGTGGAATCCAGGAGTATTCTGAGAAATAACGACACCAAAGACGGATGCTTTTCTTTGCATCTGGCCAGCTATCTTTTAATTTTGTTTTAGTTTGTAAAGGTTGCTTTAAAACTTAAAGGTTATTTCAGAAGGGGACTAGCATGTACTATGTTTAGGTCCCCAGTTTTATGTTACTTGCACATGTTGATTAAACTTGGCCTCTTTTGTTTGTGAGGCTTCCGTCTCCCTGCTAACCTGTGTTTGTTTCTTTTGAGATATTTTATCTTTATGGATTTCTTTTCCATAATATTACATTTGAGTCACATCCAATTTGACAGCATATCTTATATTCTACCCCCTTAGAGGCTGTAATCACCTCTTAGAAAATATGCTTTTTGCTGCTTCAGCAAACAGCAACAATTTGTCACAATCAGCTAAAAGTACATGGGTGCAAACTAATGCAATAACTTGAGTTACTCTCATGCACCTGGCTATATTAGCTTTGTTAAAATATCTACAACTTTCTTTTTTGTTATTCTGTTAAACTTGGTTACCAGAACCAAGTGAACTAAGTATAAGCATAATAACAATGACGTTGTTTTTTTTTGCACATTTACCTTAAAGTAAGCCTCATTTAATATGTAATTATTTTTTTTTTAGTATTGTTGCTTGAAATAACTTTTTATAGCTAAATACCTGTGAAAATAGAATGCCAAGCAAAAGGGCATATTCATTGTAATATGTACCTGCATGGCTATTTCAATACTTTTCTTAAAGCATTGCTTTTCTGCAATTTATGTAAGTAAAGGTGGACTTAATATATCTCAAATAGAAAAAATAGATATTTGGAAAACAAAACCTGATTATATCTGTAGGTATGATACCAAAGAGTTGGTCAATTAGAGATTTAAATTCTATTTTAGTGCTATATGGGTTTGGGTTTGCAGAGCAAGCCCAAGTCATAGTTTCAGTTTTAGCCAGGAAAGGTAGCTTATGAGTTCTGTCATTCTTAAAGCCAAGTTCACATAGCATTTAGAATCCAGGAATTGCAAACAGAAATATTCAGGGGAATTTTTTTTATTTTTGTCCAAGAAATCCTTTCCATATCTATACAGATATTTTGAGAGAGAGCCAAAAAGCAAAGGCAATATTTTTACATACACTACATATTTTTCTATTTAAAATCAAATGACATTGCATGAGTATAAATTGTAGGCAAAAATTGGAATTTAAGAAGGGCAAGAGAAAGCTTTCATAGGAGATTATGACAAATGAAAAAAATCTAAACTTGGAGAGCAAACAACTGCCAAAATCTAAAACCCGAGCTACAAGTATTTTCTATTATTTCAATATTAAAAATAGTTTCTGCTTTCAATTGCTTGGCAAAAATTGACAAGCAAGTATTCAAAATCTGTTGGTATTAGCTTTACAGCCTTGGCAAGCCCCAAATTACAGACACAGATTGGATAACTGAGAAATAGTGCTTTGAATGCTGTTTATTATTAAATTGGCCCAATAAATATTTCACACAATTGTTCCTTTTATTTACAAACATGGAAATCTGAGATTTAAAAATTTCATTGCCTCTTTTCCTGTAATTGACAGTTAACATTTTGTAATAACCAATTGCTTTGCTTTCTTTTCCTTCCTTTCTTTAGATAGGTGCTCCAAGCTAGATTTTGGCTAGGAAAAATACTTTGAGCAGTGTTACCACTCTGCATGTATATCCTAGCCAAGAAGTAGCCCTGCAAAGTAGTTTGAAGATTAGAAGCCTCAGCATTTTTCCAGTAGAACTGAGTTGTGGTTGTACTTCTTGCATCAGGGAACCATCATGGAAAAAACACTGCCTTTGGGGCCCATAACCTTTTATGTAATATGCATTGGGAACCCTATGCCTCCCTATGTGGGAAGAGCACTTGGACAGATCAGTTACATTTGGAAAAAGTGGTCCTAGACATACTAAAAGCCATATCCTTTAAAGATTAAGGTCAACATTTTTCATTGCACCCAGAAATCTATTTCATCTGTATTGTATAATGGTGCAGCTCTCACTCATTAGCATATGGGCTACTGCATTTTGCACCAGGAGCTTTTCTAGAGTGGTTTTGAAAACAGCCTCCTATAAAGTATTTTGAGAAGCTAGTTCTGGCTTTTATAAGAACATGAGATACTATCACCAGGGCCTTCCACTTCATATAGGAGTTCAAGTTGTATCCTACAGAAGCAGGACAGTGGCTTCTCTAACCATGACAATAATTTGCATATCGTATGCAGGAGTCATGTGTTCAGTCACAAGTCGATATCTCATGCAGAGCTAAATCTGGAGCCCACAGAAAACCAGATGGTTTATAGACTAAACCCATCTGGTCTTTTTAAGACTTTACCTCAGTCTTTTTAAATCTGACTGACCACGACAGTCTCCAGACTGTCAAGACTTCCACAGCATCTCCAGGCCAACACAGAGTAGAAATAAATAGCTGAGATTAATTGGCATACTTCTGGTTTAGTGAGTGAGAAGAAGGTAATAATATTTGTCCCTGGTCATGGTCAGATCACGCTTTGATTATTTTGGAGTCCTGTATGCTGCAGGAAATAAAACCTATCTTATTATTTTCTACCAACAGCCTAATGGCCTGTTGGATTTCAAAAGGGGCTTGTTCCTGAACAGACCTGGGCATTTTATGGTCTCTGGGCACATCGAGTCCTTTGGCTGCCTGTGTCCAGGTGGCAGCATTGGGGCAATGGGAGCATGGCGGTAAAAAAGAGCAGGGAAGAGGCCTCCACATCAGTCCCAGTTTCTCCTGTGGCCTCTTGGGAAAATTAATTGCTCACCCCTGTTCTTGGGGCTCTGGTATACTTAACTTGATTGAAGCTTTAGTCATCACTTGGAAAGAGGAGGTGACAGTGATCTAGGATCATATTGTGCTTATGTGTTCTTCCTTTTCTTGGAAGTTGCCATGTTTTTGGAGGGCCTCTAGGAAATGAAACAGCAGAAGAAACATCTAGTGCCTTGTTGAAGGAAAACAAAGAAGTAGATGCTAGAGAATACCAACCACTTTCTAAAAGCCAAAATGCATCCCAGATCACATTATAAGACTTTTCCCCAATCACCCTTCACTCACTCAAGTGTTAAGACTCTAGCAAAACTTAGTGACTTTATTAGCAGTAAGTTGTGCAAACATCACAGCAGCCCAATAGCAATTCTTTCTGATTGTCACCCTAAAAGGGAATAGGTCACTGCAGAAGTCAACACAATGTTGTTATTGTTGTTAGTTGCGAAGTCAGGTCCGACCCATTTTGACCCCATGGACAACGTTCCTCCAGGCCTTCCTGTCTCTACCATCCTCTGGAGTCCATTTAAGTTCATGCCTACTGCTTCAGTGACTCCATCCAGCCACCTCATTCTCTGTTGTCCCTTTCTTCTTTTGCCCTCAATCTTTCCCAGCATTAGGCTGTTCTCCAGTGAGTCCTTACTTCTCATTAGGTGGCCAAAGTATTTGAGTTTCATCTTCAGGATCTGGCCTTCTAAAGAGCAGTCAGGGTTGATCTCCTCTAGGACTGACTGGTTTGATCACCTTGCAGTCCAAGGGACTCTCAGGAGTCTTCTTCAGCACCATTAATTCTTTGGCGCTCAGCCTTTCTTATGGTGCAACTTTCACAGCCATACAATGCAACTGGGAAAACCATAGCCTTGACTATACACATTTTTGTTGGCAGGGTAATGTCTCTGCTTTTTAGTATGCTAAGTTAACACAATAAAGGTGGATAAATGCTGAGCTTTGATGCCCTTATTGGCATAGTGTAGGTTGAAACATAAGCTCTTACCATACTCAGATTTACTTTTTGTCTTTGTCCACTGGTGATCTAAGTGGTTCTTATGTCATTCACCTGTCAAAAATCCTCAATAAACCATGGATCATAAATGGGGCAGCTTGGAAATAATTACATCAAGCACTGTGGCCCTCTCAGTCTCCAAAGCTGAATCAGGCTCTGTGCAAAACTGCCTCCCAGCTTACAGGAGAAATCCCCAAGCAGATGTGAGAATTCAGTTATTTAATCAGTCATTCATCTTACAAGTCATCACAGCTACGACTCTAAGCATTTTACAGGGTGTAAATAATTAGGGCTAAAACAGTAATAAGAACTGATTTAGAGTGAAACTGAACTGAGGGAATGTGAAGGACAATTGTAGAGATCTGTATGGAAATTGTAGTTACTGTATTTGCCAAAGAGTAAAATAGAAAGAAGTGCTATAAATACTAATACCGGTATCTAAGGAAAAAATGTGAATTCTTACATTCTTTCTATGAGAACGTTGTAAATACTGAAGAAGGTTGTAGGTGAGGATGGTCTGAGTGAAGAAGAGTTAAAATATATATTAAGTGTCCGTATGGAGTGGCTGTTCAGTTAGTTTAATCTGTTTGTAAAGAAAGCAACTCTCTCTGATGAGTGGAAGAATGACCTTCTTTACAAAAGGAAAGTTAGGAAGAGCAAAGGTAAAGTTTGAAGGAGGGGGTAATTTGTTGAGTGTGCCGAGGGAAAATGTTTGGCAGAGTTATGATTAAAAGGGTGCAAGAAGAGATAATGAGCAAGGCCTGCAGCTTGGCTTTGTGTGGGGAATATGTGTAGATCAGGTTTTTTCCTCTTCGGCAGTTCATCAAGCAATGTGTAAGGAAGAAATGTTATTGTACATTTGTTGATTTATGGAGTGCATATGATCAACAGATGAGGTGTGAGCTATGGTTGGTGTTGTTTGCTGAATCCAGTAAGAATGGTGTATAATGGAAGTAAAGCATGTGTAAAAATCATTGGCATGCCTAGGAACAAAGTTTGCCATTGATCTGATGTCTCCTTAGTAGTTCAGTTTATTGATAGCTAAACATATACAGAATGCCTATGGTAATGTTAGAAAGGTGTTGGTTTGAGAAATGAATATGCATGGGGTTTTTTTATATGCATGTTTTTGGCTGGGAAAGCAAATGATTTGCAACAGATCTTAAATTGTAGAATCATACAATTAATGTATTAAAGTCACTCTGCAAAATGTTACCCTGAAATGAAAACTATTTATGGGTTTTATAAATGATTGATTTTTGTGTCAGTACATCCTATAAAATAAAAAAAAATCAATAGATTTAATTGATTGAAATATATCAATAGATTAAATTGAACTAATTTAAGCTATTGATAGAAAACAGTATTTTTTAAACCAATGGTTGCATGTTCATGATATACAGTATACCAGCTTGAGTTCCACAATCCAGGCAGCTGTGGAAAAAAAAAATAGTCCACATTCTCCCACTAGTAATTTTGAAAATTTATGTCATTGAAATAAGCAAAACCTTTTGTGGGAGAATAATTCACATTTTAAAATGTTACCATACAGTTCTACTTGGTGATCCTCTGTCTTTATAAAGACATAATGTATTATACGATAAATAGGTGCCCTTTCAATACATTGCCCTTGATGATGGGTCTTGTATTTAAAACATCTAGATAATACTAGATTGAGAAACATGGGCATATTCCCCCTACTGAGCTATAAGCCATGCATCAGCCTCTCCAGTCTTATGCATTCCACATACTTGGAGTTCAGTTTCTGTAACTCCTAGCCAGCATTAGTCATGTTGGTGGAGAATTATGGGAAATTGCCACAGATGTATTCCAGTTGAAAACAAACTTTGCAGCGGTAGTTAAATGAAGGAGAAACGTCACAGTTGTGTAATCTTGGTTCACAATAACAATTTAATAAATAAAATTAAATAATGTGGAAGTTTTTGTAATATTTCTTTATTATTTCTAACAAAAATTACTTTAGTTCAGTTTTGCAATATATTAAGTAAATACGGCTAAATACTGAATATGTTGTTATTTTAATTTGGTTTTGAATCTCTATGTCTGGCATGATTTCAGAATATATGTGGTAGAAGGAAATTTATCTAACTTTCTACCTTGCCTGCAATAATACCCTGAAATCAAGTCTTGCCAATACATTTCTAAAGAAGTATCTTTGTGGTGTTTTTTTTTAGAACCAATATAAATTGCCAGTTAGAAATTTTCTTTGGGTTGGGGGCAGTTGCTATTATTTTTCTTTCCTTGCTTGGCAATTGCCTGTATCTGGAAGGCATCATCTTCTTAACACATAGCATAAAATATGATTGAGAGAGCCTTTTAGGAACCCAAAGATGTCTGGATAATCCTAACCCTGATTCATTTGCAGAATCAGAAAGGAGGGGGGGAGCAGTATCCAGACGATGCTGCCTTCTCTATTTTTCCCATTTGTTTCTTTTAATCGTGATAACAGTGTAGCCCAATCTAAACATCTGCCTGACTGTGCGACCAATCATAATAATAAATACAAAGACCTGCAAATAGAAATAGAATGACTGTGGCAAAAGTAAGCAAAGGTAGTCCCAATAGAAATAGGTGCCCTGGGTACAATCTCAAAATAACTGGAGCACTACTTGAACACCATCAGAATTGATAAATTCACCATCAGTCAATTGCAAAAGGCAGCTTTACTTGGAACAGTTTACATCATGCAACAATATCTGTAACACCATCAAACATCCACAACTGTCTATCCCAGGTCCTTGGAAAGGACTCAATAAATAGACAAAAATGCCAAATCCAGTCTGAACATCTGGCTGACTGCGACAAAACAATAATAATAACAACAATAATAATAATAAATAATGGAGGAGAATCATCGGTTAGAAAGTTGAGATACATGCCAGCATTTTGGGATGGATTGGAATATAGATAAACAATCTGTAGCACAACCAGTTTACCAACTGTCTGTGAAACAGAGGGGACTCAGTAGCTGGAAATACAAAAAAAAAATGAGCAATAATATCCTGAGTGCCAGACTAAATTTTCTTTCCAAATCATTTGGGGTTTTTTTCTATTTTTGTTATTTAATTGCATTATGATATTTGGAGAAAAATGTAGGATCATAATTCTTCTCCTTTTTGCTCCTGTTTCATAGGGAAGGTCTGTTTCTTTAACAACTTTTTACCGAACAGCAAGAAACGTCATGAGTATGTGCTTCAGCAAAGACCCCACAGCAGCAGAAATAGAGGTGAGAAATGTCCTAGTATTAAAATTGGTCTTATTCTGGACTCAGATGCTTTCCCACCTACATATGAAAAATCCTAAGCATCCAGCAAGTAACAGCAACCATGCTTTTACATGGAAACTCATATTAACTGGCTGCAGGCAAATCATCATGAATGCTGCCTGTTATGTAATTTTAAAAGCAGGGTTGCTTTAAAGACAAGTAAAAATCTTGCTAAGTTTAAGATAAAAAAAAAGGAGAAGCAGCTGGTAGGAAAAAAAGAGGCAGATATTTATTATTTATTTATTTTTTAAAAATAGTAACAGAAAAAGGGAACAAATACAAAGCTAATTGACAGGTACAGTACATTCTCAAAAAAAGCAACACATAAAAAGTGTTTTAAAATATAATAAAAGAAACAGGGTATAATATATCATTATAACAGTTAAGTTACAATTCTATATATACTTATCTAGTGTAAATATTATTCAAATGCATATCTGTGTATTACACTTATTTAGCTATCATACTTCTGTATTTTGTATACTTCACTAATGATTTTTTTCATGCCAGTGTATTTCTATCAAGTTCAGGAACCAATATTTCATTGAAATCTCCTTCCTGTTACCATTTTATCGTAAATACACTCATTCAACTGTCAGAAACATTCATGAAACATAGTAGGAGAATTTAAGTTAGGTTCTTCATTATTCATAGCTATTGCAGTCTCTGCTATTCTGGCTCATAAAATTTAGCATCCATGTGAAAGTCACCAGATCCTAGGTTAAATTCTTAGCAATTTCCCTTTGTTGGTAGCTGTACCAGGAAAGTTTAGCTCGTTGTATGGCAAAGGATACTCGTCCTTACATTTTTAAAAATGTTCAGAAAAGGTTTCGCTTGATTCAATGCCTTATCAGTTCTAGATAGTCATAGTTCTTCCTCCTTTTATATGTTTTCCACGGCTATGGCAGGAAGCTCTCTATTCTTCTGCTTGTAATATTAAATGAATGCATACTTAAAAACATTTTTTCACCAACAAAAACATTTTATCTGTTGAAAGACTGAGATCAGAAAGATAATAAGAACTTTTGTTAAGAAATCTGCAACATGTTCATTTGCTAAAGTTTCTTTTTCTAAGAAAAAGGTAAAGAATGTTTGAGATACTGTATTTGGCCATAATTTTAAACATCTATTACAACTGGATAGTTTTTTTTTTCTCTGATAGCAAGAATACTGGAGATTAGTAGAACAGAAGGACTGCCATGTAGCAGTACACTGTGGGAAAGTGGACACTAATACCCATGGCAGTGGCTTCCCTGTGGGAAAATCGGAACCTTTTTCAAGGTAATACATGGCAACATTATCTAGAATTCTGCTTGATTTTTTTAATCTTCTCTGGCCAGTACAACAATGGGAACTAATTGTTTTATTGAGATACTACTCCGTTTGATCCATGTGATATGGTGTGCATTGATAACTATAAAGTCTCAAGTGAGAAGGATATAATTTCAGCTCAGACTCTTTTATGAGAGCCATAAAATTGCATGTTCCTGTACTATTTTAACTTAAGAGTAAGAGGTTTAAAAGGCAATATATATTTCAAATCAATCTACTGCCGAGAATAGAGTCTTTCAAACCTTTTGGGATGTGAGGGGGTGGACATTTGGTTGGTTGATTGCATAAAGTAGCTGAATCCAGTATATGTTAGCTTTCCTAGGTTGTGTTGTCATTTAATTTAATCATTTTGCTAGGTTTACTTTATTTGTTCCCCAAACATGATATTTCAGAGGGTGTTTAAATTTGAATTATAACCTATTTTGGATGAAAATGTATAGTTAGCTCTTAATTCCTAGCATCTTTCTTTCAAGGTAGCCATAAAAGCATTATAGTAGCCTCCTTTTACATGATGCCATCTAATTGAATTAAAACTGAAGTTCTCAGAATTCTCAACCAGCATATAGTCTGTCATCAGAGAGTAATTCTAGTCACCAATGAATAATTATATATTTTGTTTATTTATTTTTCTACATTGGGAACAGGACAACTATTAAAATGAAGAAGTAGTAGTCCTGATGCTTTTAATTATTGACATCTATAAAAATAAATGTTTTCAGAAAGTTAATCAATTTCTTGTTAATCACTTTAGTTCTTCAAAAAAATTAGCCAGAACACTGAAAACGAATGTAAGATTTTTGATCAGTTGTACAAAAAATTGTTTACTTAGATTTTTTTGAACAAGAAAGAGGAGTATTTGTTCCTCTAGATTCACTATCAGAAGCAGAATATTTTGAGTTGGCATTTAATATTTGCTTACGGTTACCTATATTATTTAATTTGCACAGGCATGGATGGAACCTAACAGTCCTTCCTAATAACACGGGATCCATCCTGCGACATCTTGGTGCTGTGCCTGGTAAGAAGATTTCTCTTTCTCCATACTTGTAGTTGTGGCACTCAGAAAGATTTGGAATAAATCACATTTTCCCCATTTCCCTGTAACCAGGCATCTATAAATTATGTTTAAAAATAAATTAACATTCAGTAAACTTTTTGTCATGGCAGTATTTAAACTAAATATGATTCTGCTATCCATTGACCCTTCAGTCTGTTCAACAGATGGGCAGACTTCTCTTCATGTGAGGCTGCTGAGATTTGTGTTGTCTGTTACAATAATCACACCACAGTTTAACTCAGATCCTTGTATTATAAAAAGAATCAGATTGAGGTGGAGGCTAAATATATAGTGCAGATCATGTCCTTGTTGACTTCTTCAAATCTGTTGTAGCCTGTTCATTAATATTCAGTACATTAGTGATAGTGTCTAATGTCTCTATGGTGATTGATAGGCACAAGTAGCTCCATTATTTGCTGTCCCAAAGGATTTATGCTATGCCAATTAATGTGCAGATTTTTGCTGTTACTGTTTTTCTTTACAAAAACCTTTGGTGATTTCTACTATACAAAGGCTGGTTGAGGCAGTTGTCAAAGTTGATAGTGGTATGATATTGCTATTATTTTCAAATTTTGTTATCATACCTAGTTAAAAAAAAATGTAGTTTTCTCACGCAGTTTCAATAGTGCAACTGTATTTGTCTATGGAGATAATTATGGAATGAGTATTTATACCTATTGCACATCTTCAGCTTCCTCAGAGGAAAGGAATATTATTTTTTCCAGACACTGACATTGTTTAGCTCTTGACAGTCCTCAGCTTACAACTATTTGTTTAGCAATCATTTGAAGTTACAACAGCACTGAAAAATGACTTATTTTTCACACAACCATTACAGCACTCCCATGGTTACATGATCAACTGGCATGTATTTATGATGGTTGTAGTGTCATAATTTAATAGGTTTTTTTAAAATGAAAAGATTGGCAGTAATCATGTTTTCTTCTGATCTGATGTTACTAATTTAGGAGTGACAATTCCTTGGCTAAACATTGGCATGGTCTTTTCTACCTCATGCTGGTCTCGAGACCAAAATCACCTTCCATATATTGACTACTTACACACTGGTGCTGACTGCATTTGGTAAGTAACTCTTAAGTGTGTTTCTTTGCTCTACTTCCCTTGCTTTTGCTGGGGATCTGCAGAAATTTTTATTTCAAAATAAAAAATGTATACCATTAATCATTCTATTTAGAATTTCAAGGCAGGATTCAATAATGTTAAAAATGAGCACTGTAAAATATCCTAGTAAGTATAAAAAAGATAAGTAAAAG
The DNA here is from genome assembly GCF_029215685.1 of Pituophis catenifer annectens. NCBI lineage: Eukaryota > Metazoa > Chordata > Lepidosauria > Squamata > Colubridae > Pituophis > Pituophis catenifer. Next base: position 67,405,666 of record NW_027256883.1, read on the forward strand.
TTTAGGATGAACAAAATGTTTAACCTGGCACTCCAAATTATTGTTATTATTTTCCTGGGTGAGAAAGGCATTTTATAGAGTTGCATTAGGATTTATCTTTTACGTTTTTTCTAACTTAACTGCTGTAATGTATTTTAAAATATCCAAGTAAAAGTCAACCTGGCATTTGTTGTGGCACAATTAAATTTTACTACCTAATATAACAAGGAAGTGAGATTAATATAGTCTTAATATTGAAATTCATTCAGTTCCAAATGGTTCAGATACTTTGAAATTAAGCTCACAAAGGTATTGAGAAATTGGGAATCTTATTCGATCTGTGTTTTCTAGCTTAACGGGTCTAACAATCCCACGGTATCAGAAAAGACTTCTTATTCAAGCAAGAAATAACCCATTCTGATTTCCATTAATGGTTCTCTTTACCTCTTTAAAATGTGCTTCACAAATAGGTAGGAAGAGTTACTGATGGAAGTTGATTAAATTTATCTACTATTCATGGATTTTTCTGATCTTCCTGCAAGATCAGGTTTTATTCTAGCCATTTAAAACCAAATGTAAAATTTAAAAAGAGCTTTAAAAAAAACTTCCCTGCCTTGTTATATAGGAAAAAAAGCCTTCCTCGAAGTCAGAAAAGCAGGTAATTTTTTTAAATACGCTATTTCACACATTCAATTTTTCAGTGCTTTTTATTAACCTAATGTAAAAAGTTTGGTACAGCCTAAATGTACAAGATATAATTTAGTGCAATATAATCATTGAGAGGGTGAAAGATCGTGGCTTTCTTGAGTAATTAATTACCAGTATGAAATTTAAATCAGTGGCTCTTGATTTTAAAAAAAAAACTATCTGGAGAAAGATTTAAATATCCAGGGTCTACACCTTGGCTTGGCTGTGAAGAAATTGTTATAGTTAATTTTTTAACTATAGAAATGTAACAATTGGCTGGGATTGTTTTCCTATAATAAGTATCAGTTTTGGAAAATTTCAGAAAATGATTTATAATAGAATGAAACTAATTCTACAGGCTGAATTTCTTTTCCAACCTTTTTTTTTAACTAAGTGTTATTAAACTTTTTGTCCTCACAAAATATACCAAAGAAGTTTTGTACATGGTAACTGCTGCAAGAATACCTTGCATTTTTTTATTGGAAAGTGTGTACAGTTGCCACAGAATGACTAATTATGTTGCAGGAGTGTGCCTTATCCAGAATAACATTTCAGAAGTAAATATCTCACTATTTAATTTTACTTGGAATTTTTTTACTAATTCTATATATGAACATGTCACATCTGAAATTTTGATTTGTCTTAACATAAATTCTTAATAATCTAACTTCAATTATTCAATCAGTTATATAAGGATAGCTTTTTCACTGTTCAAGAGAAATTACTGTAATTCTTTATTTTACCTTACGATTTATACTGTGCAGATTATTGCTGCAGATAGTTGTACATTACTTGGATTTTTAACAATGAGCTCTAGATTTTATAAAGATGACATATTCTGTTATGTATAATTAACTAACGAACGTAGTATTGAAAACACTTAACCTAAAAAAAATTGCCTTTGCATACAGAGGCATGCTGACTGCAGATTCATAAGGAGTGGGTTCAATCAAGTCCCTTCCCTTCTGTTCTATGTGCTGTTCAGCTGATAAAATCTTTTTATTCTCTGTCTTGCGCAACATATAACTCGGCATTAGTGTCATGATGTACTGTTACTAAATACTGTAATTATGAAACTTAATCTTATTTTAGACTCTGTCTAAATAATGATTTTCCCCCCAGCTTACGGCATCTTTTCCAATTTAGTTTTTAACCTCTTAGGTTGGCATTCAGTTATGGAGATACAATTTGGAACACTTCCTTCTGATGCATAGTACCTTATTTGGTCTAGAACTCATATCCCTTTTTATGATTTCCTCTCTGTGTCAAATGTGAACAGGTATTGCATTCCTGCTGCGGAGGAGAAAAAACTTGACAAAGTGGTACATACCCTGTTGCAAGCCAATGGCACTCCAGGACTGGAAATGCTTGAAAGTAACGTCATGGTAAGTCAATTTCTGATTTCTGTCTAGAGGAATCCAGTTCAATTTTGTTTTGTAACTTTATGAATAGCAGTGAACCCTGTTGTAAAGGTATTTGAAGCAAGGACTAAATGAAAAAACATACAGCCATGGGTATATGTAAAACTCAACCGTTTAATTAAATCTTGATATGCCACATAATATGGAGCTGTGTAGACCAGGTGCTAAGTCTAACAGGCTATATTGAAGCAGGATTCCAACAAGGCTTCAAAACCACGGCCATGTTCTTAGATCTAACTGTGGCATACGACACATTTTGGAAGGATGGGTTGTTATACAAACTGTGCCATATTATCCCCTGCAAAATTCTGTGTCGACTAATTAATAACATGCTGAGCGATAAGTCCTTTCAGATAATAATGGGGGACAACATAAGTAAGGTAAGAAGATTAAACAATGGCCTCCCACAAGGCTCTGTAAGTGCACCCACACTATTCAGCTTAAACATATCAGATATGCCAGCAACACAGATTTGGATACACTGATGATTTGGCCATAGCACTACAAGAAAAACACATGGAGGTGACAGATAGCCTCTTATAGGCTGCCTATACATTGACAGTATAAATGGGAAAAAAAATGTATGCATACCTATGCTTATGCTTGTGCATGCCTAAGGCGTTCATTCTTTTGACCCCGTAATCCAGCATATGCTAGACCCACCATTAAACGGTGGGTCTTATCTCTAAGAAAAACCTCCAATGGATTGCTTCTATAAGTTACTTTGGGAGTATTTCCTTTTAAAAATTTATTTAAACTATTTAAAATAAATAATCAAAGTATATTTTATTTAAAAGCAGATACTTTATATACTTTCCAAATTGTAAAATATTCATTTTTCTGTTGTCTGTTAAAGCAAGTACATTTTTATAAGTTTGATAAGAAAAGTATTGGTTTTTTTATTGATTTATTACACTGATATACCACCAAATCTCCCAGAGACTCCCAGTGGTTTATAATGTTAGAACAATTAAAACAACCACAGTAATTCATTAATGCTTATAAAAGCCACTGGAATAAGTTAAAATATTAAAACATAGCAACCAATAAGAATTGCCATAAGAATATTATCATTAAAACAAGGAACTATATTGTTTCTCCTAGGATTAATCCAAATGAAAAGGAAGTCAGAAATCTCTGTGTTTGACCTTTTTATCACCCATCCAAGCCCCAACAACTACTAAAACTGCTGCTTTGGGTGTCCTCTACTGGCTCAGGCATTCCAAGTCCATATCAGACAAAATTATATCCAAATCTCAGGCCAATCTCAATGCATACCATAAGACTTCCTGTCTTCTCCAGCAGCATTCTATTTAGATGAACTATTCCAGTGGTGAAATCCTCCGTGGATTGCCACCGATTCTCTGCTTGTGCAGAGAACACACACAGTGTGCGTGCATGCACACTGCGGCAAAAGCACGCAGCGCATGTGCAATACACATCAAACACGCACTGTGCACAGAAAAAGGAGGCTTAACAAGGTAAGTAGAACAGCGAGAGGGGGAAAAGCTGTGCTACGTGATTTAGATTCGCTAGAAAGCAGGATTTTCTGCTTTCTAGCAAATATAAATCACGTAGCACAGCTGATCGTCAGAAATACTGGTTCAGACCAACCAGTAGCTTTTATCACTACCGGTTCGCCTGAACCAGTGCGAACCAGTAGCATTTCACCACTGAATTATTCCCTTGAAGAATGCATCCTCAGTCTTCTTCTTCATGTCAGCTCCATCTCCCACTTCAATAAGGTGTCCTCCTGAGTGGATGGCTACCATATTACATCCCATCACTGTTGCCACTCTGACTTCAAATGGAGCTCACATGTCAGCTGCAAGGTCCTCATCTCACTCTCTTCTGATAATATGAAGCACAATAGCTAGTCTCCCCAACACCCTGAAGACAAGATAATTTCCAAACTGGTAACCTATTCATATTTCAGCTTCGGATCATACAGCTTCTCTCATCTCATTAGCATCCATCCACTTTGATAACCACTCCTTAGCTACCTTATTGGATACTATTGTAAGCACAGACATGCCATCTCTCAGACTAATTTCTAGCATATCATACAGCCAATACTACATCCCCAAACAACCCATACATCCATAAAAAAAAAAAGAAGGTTACACCCCACCCCACCCCCCAAAAAATAATCTTGGTTGGTAAATAGGTAAAGAAGGCTGGCATGTATTTTGATTTCCATTAAAAGTAACCTCCAAGGATGGGAAATATTTTTCTCATGTTGTCAACGTTTCTGGAAATTTGAAACTCCTGCCTAAAGTAGCTTTCTTGATGCATCGAAATATGATATTTCACAAAGTCTATTTCTACCTCTAAGGTTTGAGAGTACAAGTGGTCCTTGTTTAGCAAATGTGTCTTTTAGTGATCATTCACAATTATTACAGTAATGAAGAAATTATTTTGTGACCAATCCTCATATTTACAATCTTCACAGGTCTGTAAAGCAAAGGAAAACTGAAATAAGATCATAAACCCAGTTGTTGTTTCACTTAGTGACCACTTCACTTAATGATCAAGGTCTTAGTTGTAGTTACTAACAATTAATAGCTGTGTTTGTTTTCAGGATCATAGCAACTGTATAAGGAATAAGCACTGGAAGTTCCAGTTTGTATTGCAACATTTAAAGTTTATGTGATATCGGTATTGTTTTATGGAACAGGGATTGTGGGATTATGGGAGTTGAAGTACATTGTAACCTGAAGACATCTAAGTTCGATCAAATTTCATTGCACTATACAGTACTGAATGGCCAGAAAATAAGATTTTAAAAGGGTGATTTCCTTTCTTCTCTCTATTTAGATCGCCCCAGAGGTATTGTGCAAAGAGGGGATCAAGGTGCACCGTACTGTACAACAGAGCGGGCAGTTCGTTGTCTGCTTTCCAGGATCTTTTGTGTCAAAAGTATGCTGCGGTTACAATGTCTCTGAAACTGTGCACTTTGCTACCACCCAGTGGACAAGCATGGGTTTTAAAACTGCCAAGGTAAAAGTGTCGAACTTTTCGAAAAGCAGAATGCCTTTTGTAAAAGCAGACAAAACACTTCACAGGCATATTGTGTGCCATGCTATTTAATGAAACCAGTCATTATTACAAACACCTATTTTGCTTATAAATTTCTTAGACAATGTCTAACTTTCAAAATGAAATCCCAGAATTGGTTAGCTATTAAACAATCAAGTCTGATTTGGAGATGTCATATGAATGATTGCACATGGTGCAGTCTAGGCTGTGGTCTTTCTATTGGAATGTATTTCATTGTATGGTAAAGGAGAGCTAACAGTGGAATGTTTGTGGGTAGGAAATGAAGAGGCGACATATACCCAAGCCATTTTCAATGGAAAAGCTGCTGTATCAAATTGCGACAGCTGAAGCCAAGAAAGAAAATGGTTCTGCTCTGAGTACAATATCGGCCCTTCTGAGAGAGCTCAGGTAACCTTTGTTTCATATCCGCTTTTCTCTTGAAAGAAACTCTAATGCCAATTACAGTGGGTGCTGTGAGACAGCCAGGACCAATGAGCCCAACCACAGATGGAGAAGACCTTCCACACTTGGTGTGCTGGTAAACTATTGAAGACAAAAATGAAGGATTCAAGCATTCTGTCAAGCATTCACTTTTTTTTAAATGAAGGAACTCAGTATTCGCACCCAGAGCTTAAAACATTCTGCTCCGAACATTCATATAGGTTGTTTTGTAGTTATAGATAACCAAGAAAAGCCTCTCTTTCAATCTGACTGTGGCATGAGCAGAGTTCCACAGCTTCTCCCTTTTCAACACTGAAAGAGTATTGAATATTTTTCCTTCCCCTCTCTAGGACATTTTTGAAAGGAGGGGAAAGCTGTTGTCTTTCTAATATAATGCTGTGTTCTCTTTGTTCTTTATCATGTAGCTTCGTTATCCACAATTCAAGTGTGATCGATAGCACATCGCATAGATCAAGGATCCATAGAAAATCTGATGACTGGAATCTACAAATTGTATTTAATAAACTAATTTGTTAATTTGATAGTCTGAATCAAGTCTTCTTCCTTGCGTATTTGCACTCAGGACAGAAGACTTGAGAGGTTCTTTGAGGATCTCCACATGGAGTTTCTCCTTCTCAAGAATGTTACATCCATGTTACTTTTATATATGCATTTTCTTAAAAGGGCATTTTGTAAATGTGAAGAGGGCTCACATTTGTTTTCCTATTTGTCCATCTAAATGGTCCTCAGGTTTGTTCCAACTGAATTTCTTTTCCTATGAGAACAGCAAGAGTTTTCACAATAACACTGCTAATCATTAGAGTAGCTGGAGCTGTTTTAAGTTGCAACGCAAAGCATCTTCAGTGTATCAAGTCAAGGATAGCCTTCTTTTGAAATCTAATTTGTGCTGCTTTGAATAACTTTCTGTTGTTCTCATCCACTCATTACTTTTGCACATGATGTTCCATTTGTTCCTCCTCTATGGTCAGCATGTATCTGCATTCATAAATCAGACTTTTGAAGCCACAGTGACTCTAGGCAATATATTCAGCTTTTACTTTTTTACTTTTTTTTTTTTTTACTAAATGTCAAGCCTTCATCATTCTTGGATTCCTAGGAAGTGTCTTGAGAGACATTTCTTTTGGCAATTCAGGCTGGCAAAAACAGTCTAGTTGAAGTAAGGAGTGTCATAGAGATTCCTACAAGAACTCAGCTACTGAAGTTTTCAGAATTCCTACTTGTTCTGCAGTGGTCACTAACACAATCTTAGGTGGGATTAAGGAGCAGCAGGAGTTTGGCACTGCTCCCTGGAAATGTATGCAGTGCCGTGTTTTATATATATATAAAGTTTATTGTCATTGTACGTATATACACAGTATACCCATGTAACGAAATTGTCAGTTATCCACTGACAATTATTAAAAGCTCAGCTGCATGTAAAAATGAGGCCTTCCAGATGTAACTTTGAATTCCCCTTTGAGGCTGTGCTGTGTTCTAATTATTTTTAATCTTCACAGGGACACAGAATTGAGGCAGCGGCGGCAGCTATATGAGGCCGGTCTTCATTCTTCAGCTCGCTATGGGAGCCATGACAACAGCAGTTTGGGAGTGGATGGGAAGAAAAAGCCTCGAAAGTGGCAGTTAGAGACATCCGAAAGAAGGTGTCAGATATGCCAGCATCTCTGTTACTTATCCATGGTAAGAGAAATTTCTCAAATCCTGGATTCCTGATTCTTTCCATCTATCCAGCCATCTGTCTGTCTACCCATCCATCTTTTTTTCTTTCTTTCTTTCTTTCTTTCTTTCTTTCTTTCTTTCTTTCTTTCTTTCTTTCTTTCTTTCTTTCTTTCTCTCTCTCTCTCTCTCTCTCTCTCTCTCTTTCTTCCTTCCTTCCCTTTCTTTTCTTTCTTACCTCCTTTCTTACTTTGACACAGCTGCTCACCCCAATAGATTCTGCAGTTTGCAAAGTTTAATGGATAGTTAAAAACACAGACAAAACAGCCTAGACTAAAAGAAGCCATAATAAAACCCTATATAACAATCCCCAACCATCCCCAGTCTATCATTAATCCCAGGCATGGGAGCAAACCCAGGGTTTAAGAGCTTTTCCAAACCTCCAGAGAATGGACACCATCCATGTCTCTTGGGGGATGCTGTTCAGGAGAGCAGGGGCTAGAACAGAAATGTAATAGAATTATTGTTCTTTTAATATATCAATTGTTTTCTAACTGCAGAATAATTTATAAAATAATGCGCATACTTCAACAAAGTGCAAGACATATATTTCAACAGTGTCTCCTAGAAAGCACTGATGAATGAGATGCTCAAAATAGATCCGCCGCCATCCAAGATTACAGACTTGTCAAGGATACAAAAAGAAACTTTGCTATAGAGATATTTGCTCCATAGGGGATATTTGCTTATATTTGAACATTTGCTTTGAAACAAGACAGTTAACTACTTCATAACCTGTTGAATTCGGTTTTACTGAAATTATAAATGGTTTTCAAAAAATGTAATACTATCTCACTATCTAAGATAAGTTACATTAAGGCTTCAGCTGAAACGCAGACATTCAATATGACCCGTATCTTATCAGTATTCTCAACCTATGTTTGTAAATATTGCAGGTTGTACAGGAAAATGAAAATGTTGTCTTCTGCCTCGAATGCGCCCTGCGGCATGTAGAAAAACAGAAGTCTTGTCGTGGATTGAAACTAATGTATCGTTATGATGAGGTCTGTATTATACTGTTTGTGTTCTTGCGGGTTATTTTTTAAGGCTGTATAATTTATAAGTTTGATATGTTGCATGTATGATCTGTAGAGTTGCTGCTCTTGTGCTTTTTAATATTATGGATAATTTATATTTATTGTTGCAGTAAGTTTTCTTGATAAATTTGCATTGTTGCCTTTTACCCCTCACTTGTTTTAAGAATTATAAAATGAAAAAATAGTTTTGAACAGCCCTACACTGTAAACAGTGTTCACAGTAGCAAAAATACAATTCCTTAGCAATTCCTTGGCTTCAGATGTCTTCTTTACATACACAGTGTGTACAATTTTTTGTCTTCAAAGCTCATCAAGGGAAGCCATGGTTTTGCAGTTGACATACTTCAACAAGTAGCATGTTCAGTACAGATACCACCAGAATCTTTGTACTTTAAAGCGCTTTATAACAAATCATTTAAAAACAACAGTAAATGTATCTATCAGAGTATTGTCTTTTTTAATGTCTAAGAGGCATTTAACTGACCCTCCCTCAAACGTCCTCCTCCATTCCTTAATTAGCTCCAGACAAAGGCAACAAAGATGGACATTTTGTCTGCTGTTTGACAGACTCATATTCCCTTCATGTGTCTATAGTTTGGAGGAATTAAAAAAATAAATAAACCAATTTTGGGACTTCAGACTAATTGAAACAATGTGAAATGAAAAGCCCCAATGTTTGTTTGGAATGAATGCCAATACATTATATAAATTTCTGCACCCAGGCTGATTTGTTCGTTGAGAGTTAATCCATTTTGTACCCTATCAACTAAAGAGTTCTTGTCCAAATCCAAAGAAACAGGCAGAAAACAAACCCCACAAATAAAATGGATGTCTGTTGTAGACTTAAATCCAAAACTGTTAACACTAAAATGACACTTTTCATTGTTCTTGAAAATGCAGATTGCAAATATAGATTGCCAGAAAGTCCCAGAGTTATTCACTATGAAGCAGAAAAACTCTCTAGAGTCACAGGGTACATATTTTTATGGAACTCTAACATTAATTCTGGTCCCCAAGTTTCAGTTGGTATATAATGGTAGGATATCAGTAGCTATCAGTCAAATATACCAGTTACTCTATCTTGTAATGATCTCTTAGCATGTTTCTAACATTATACGATACCATCTAACATTATATGCTCTCCTTATCTCCATTTAAAAATATTACAAGTAGTCCTCGACTTATAACAATTTGTTTGGTGACTGTTCGAAGTTACTTATGACTATTTTTCACACTTATGACCGTTGCAACATCCTCATGGTCACATGATCAAAATTCAGTCACTAGACAACTGACTCATATTTATGACAGTTGCAAGGCCCCAGGACATTTGATCTCCCTTTGTGATCTTCTGACGAGCAAAGTCAATGGGGAAGCCAGGTTTACTTAACAACCGTGTTACTAACTTAACAACTACAGTGATTCACTTGTGGCAAGAAAGGTCATAAAACAGGAGACAACTCACTTAACAAATGTCTCCTTTAGCAGCAGAACTTTTGGACTCAATTCTGGTTGTAAGTCGATGATTACCTGTATTGATGATTTAACATGTTTTATGAATCCTGGACTGGGTGATCATTATTGTAATTTATTGAAACAATCCACTGTTAACAATTTAGGTCTTGACTTATTTGCAAAATCAGACATAAAATTTAGCATCTCTTTTCATCAGTAATGAAGGAGTAGTGAGAAGGAACACATCAGTCCAAGGGTCATTCATATAGTGCTGAATAGTAGTTGATTTCATCTGGGTTTAGTTGACTATCTCTTCCTTCCTGCTGATAATGTAATCCAGAGTTGTCCTACCTTAGCAATTTTAAGACTTGTGGGCTTCAACTCCCAGAATTCCCCAGCCAGCCAGATAGTGAGATTTCAGAATTGTGGGAGTTCAAGTCCACAAGTCTTAAAATTGCCAAAGTTGGACACCCCTGATCTAGTCTTCTGGAACATCCTGCAGATGAGCTGAATTAAAGAGAGTCTGAATCCTTTACCATTTACCAACATTATCTTGAGCCAATTCTCGGTTCTTCCTCATAACATTGTTTCCAAAAGAAATAGTAAATGAATCACCCATAGCTGGGAAGGTGGAAGAAGAACATGATTGCAGTTAAAAATCTGCTGTATTTGTGGAGGTAGGACAGATGAGTCAGGATGGAGCACCACTTTGCCAAATGAGGCATAAGTGCTAGATGTCACATCTCCTAGTAACACTCAATGACAATGATTAGATAGGATGGCACTGCCACTCTGCAAATGTCCTAGAAAGGTGCACGTGGTGGGAATACTCCATATTTTAATGGAGGGTGTCCTGACTGCCTGAGAGTCAGCATGCCTACCAGATGATAAGAAAAGCTGATAGTATTTATATACCTCTAGACAAATGCTAGGAAAAGATTTAAAAATATACCTTGCTCTTTGGAATAGAAGAATGGTCAGGGGGACTTATGAAAAAGCTTGCTATTATCTATGTAAAGCACTAACCTTTGGTAGATTCTGAAACAGGCCTTGCCTAAATTTAAGCAATCAATCAAGTTGGTAGAGGGGAAACAGACTTAATAACTTGCAAGACATGAGAGCCTGAGGTGACTTTCAAGACCAAAAGAGAGCTCTGGAGAAAATCCAATCCTGTCCTGTCAAGTGCAGTAAGAAGAATAATTCCATAAGGCACAGATGTTGTTTCCCATAAGTTTAGATCTGGTCATAAGTTTGAAGAACTTGGAGAAAGGTTATAGTAAAATCATCAAGAGGCTCTGAGGGGAATGTCTGTCTGTCATTAGAAATACTTAGAAATGGGCCTAGTATAAGCAGGTGGTCATTTGGTTCAAGAATACTGAATAGCCATAGTAAGAAGAAGAAGAGCCTTGATAGTACAGTGGTTTAGTGCACCCTGTCATTAACACAGCTGCCTGCAATTTCTGCTGGTTCGAATCTCTCCAAAGCTCAAGGTTGACTCAGCCTTCCATCCTTTCTAAGGTAGGTGAAATGAGGACCCAGTTTGTGGGGACAATAAGTTGACTTTGTATAAAATATACAAAAGAATGAAGGCTATTGCTTAACGCATTGTAAGCCGCCCTGAGTCTCCGGAGAAGGGCGGCATATAAATCAAATTTAAAAAGAAAAAGAAAAAGAAAAAAAAAAGAAAACAGAAAAACAACATAGTTGCTAAATATATATTTTAAGGAGATGCTTGAGATACAAGACCCTGCATGGTTGCATTCCTCAGTTTCCCCAGGGTATTTATTTCTCTTATTACTGAACAAGCCTTCCCCCCAAAGAGGAAATCAGGACTCAGAGTTTTTAGTTAGTTCTTAGTCCAAAGAGCTAAGATGGGTATATTATCAGAGAGTGATCAAATTAGCATCATCAACAATGTGGCAAGAGCCGAGGTGGCGCAGTGGTTAGAGTGCAGTACTGCAGCTACTTCAGCTGACTGCTAGTTCAGCAGATCAAATCTCACCGGCTCAAGGTTGACTCAGCCTTCCATCCTTCCAAGGTGGGTAAAATGAGGACCCAGATTGTTGGGGCAGTATGCTAATGCTAATGCAATATGCTAATATGCAATATTCTATATGCTAACTTTGTAAACCGCTTAGAGAGGGCTGTAAAGCACTATGAAGCGGTATAGAAGTCTAAATAAATTTTAAAAAGTTCAGTTATTGATCAGTTACAAGTGATGTATCTATAATTGGAAATTTCCCCCTTAAACTACTTATTCCCATTGAGATATTGGAAACTAGCCATACAAGTCTATCAGTACAAGATGCAGAAATCCAGGGCACATGTGAAAAACCAGGAAGTTTGAAGTGTTTAAACTAAAAATTTCAGCTGTCATCCTACACACACAAGGATTGTTTCTGTTCTGTGAGAGGAATGAGGATTATACAACAGTATACTATCAGGTCACTAACAGGGGAGGTTGTTTAATTGTGTGGCATTTGGCAAAATTGCAAATCCTTACATCCTTAGAGGACTGTATAATTCTGACTTGATTTCATGGCTCTAGCATTCTCTTTCCCAAACACAACTACTAAATGATAGTCAGGATTGGTGGCTGGAGCTCCAGAGTGGCAGATACAAATCTAGTATACGAAGTTTCTTCTTTGGGAGCTTATGATCCTCCTAACTGGGCCTTTACTTGCATTTCTTGGACACTGATACTGGCCGTTAAAGCTGAAATTGCATCTTTGTATCTGGAAAGCTTAAGATCCGAGACTGGTACCAACTTCAGTCTCGACTCCCTTGACATTCATTTCTAGAGGCCTAAAACTCCTGTTAAGGTTATATAAGCATCAGCCAGACTAGAGAGGAACGTTCTGGACTTTGTGATCTGCTGTAAGAACCTGTTCCCAAATAAAGGGAACAAAATGATCTGTTCTAAGTATCCCTGCAATGTCAGGTTTTAGCAACGGATATACAACTCCGGTGGATGTCTCTTGCAACAGCAAAATAAGCCCTTAGCGTGTCCATTAGTAGAGAAGCTCAGTACACATAATGGAGCATTTTTAGAAAAATAAGGCCATAGGCCTCACTAAAATTAAAAATGATGGTTCTCAAAGGAGAAATTAAAGCATTTTAATGATAAGGAAACAATTTGTAGAGTGGGGTTTCAGTTGTTTCTGTATTTCTGTATGTTTTTTAGAATATAAAGACTTAAAATGGAAGATATAAATGCACTCAGCAGTGCTCAAGTGCACTCAGAGAAGGCAGCATGGCTAGAAAAGAGGTACTGAACATTGGCAAGCTAACATTTTAAATAGGTCAGGGCGGGCTGCCACAGAGTCAACCCAAGTAGTAAAACGTCCTGTGTGATACACAGAGACTAGCAGTAGTAATAATCACTTCAGATTACAGCCAGTCAGATAAGGAAAGCTTGGTTGCTGTGTCTTGGCTTTAGTTTATCATATTATTGCCATGGTATTTGGAATAGGAAATTGGTTGTTAAAAAGAAAAAAGAAAACACGTTTTTTCTTCTTTCAACTAGGAACAAATCATCAGCTTAGTCAATCAAATTTGTGGAAAAGTATCTGGCAAGAACGGCACCATTGAGATCTGTATCAGCAAGCCTACACCAAAAAGAGGGCCTCGCAAGAGAGCAACCCTTGACGTGCCATCATCAAGACTTTCATCCTCCAGTTCATCCAAAAGTGCTTCAAGTTAATCATGAAGATGCCAACAGTCTCTCTCATTTTGGTCAATTTTATATATATTTTTTGTAATTATATCATAGTTTGGAGTATTGCTGTAGATTACAAGCTGTCTTTGCACTAGCTCTACAGAAGATTTTCTTCTGGTTTTAGAGAACTAATTTTGATTTAGCATTAAACTGTTGAATTTTATTTTTATTTTTATTTTATACTTAGGATAGTTTGATACAGCAGGATTTTTTTAACTGCTGTACACTCATTTTTTTGATAGCAAGGGAACTGATAAAATTTGTTTTTGTCTCCCTGCCTGAAAACAAAAAAAGGCCTTTTCCCACCTACTAATTGTGAGAAGGCTTTTAAATAACCCCCCTTTCTTTTATTTTTCTGGGTAGGTTGAAGTTTGGTGCGTTTTATAATTTGTTCTCCAATCATGTCAGCAGATTTTTTTTTCTATAGCGAAAAAAAAAAGGGATAGGAGGCAAAACTTGAAAGAAATTACTATACTTTTGGCTTGTATTCTGTAACAGGCAGGAAAAGTTTTGTACCTTTTTAAATTGGAGAATACACACTTTTATTTGAGAGGTTATGGCAGCTGAAGATGGACTTAGTTTTCTAATCATAGGCAAATGGGAGATTTGGAGAAAATGTTCTCTGTTACCAGCACTTCACTATGCATCTGTTCGAGGAGGAAATGAAAGAAAAAAAAGACTGCCTGCTTTGCGGAGGCATGTGAGCGAAAACTGTGCCTGATTTCATTAGGAAATCCATTCTGGGTTGTTGTGGTTTTTTTGGTGCTGTTGTCTACTTTATCAAAAACCCTTCAATAGCATCCTTGAAAAATGATTGAAGCCATGCTTCTTGTCATAGACGTGCAATCTTTTAACATTCCATTCTCATTCCACTGCTGTTTTTACCCTGTCACAGTCAGCATTAATTTTGTTTTGTTGTATGATCACATTTAGAGCCACTAGCACGTTTGCATACTTCTTTTGAATGTGAAAATGCATTTGCTCCCATCTTGTCTTTTTTTTTTCTTTTCACGTGTAACAAAAAAAAAAGTATCATAACTTTTGTACATACGCCTGTAAATTGTTTTAAATACTTGAGCCTTTTCTTGGGAGGGTGGGGAAGGGTGGCAAAGAGACAAGATGAAGAAAAGCCTTACGTTTCACTTTCTTCGTCGGTTGGATTGGATGCTTACAGGGTTTTTCTTGTAACATTTATAAGTGCTGCTTACATCACTGAACAACAACAAAAATAATAATGGAGTAGTTGTTGCCCTTTTCTGGTTGTGTGTACAGTATGTGTGGAATAAAAAAGGGAAAATGTTTTCACAAACTCTTTGTTTCATAATTGAATTCAACAAAACCGTAGAGCTACCCATATTGCACTGAGCTTGCCAGTGGTGAGTGACTGTCAGGAAAGTCTTATAAAATACATATTGTTGGTTGTTGCAGAAGACTGAATTGTTTTGGAATATTTAACAATAACACAGAGTCGAGTGTTTCCAATGTGGTTGTCCGGTTTTTATGGCCTTGCTGTGTATTTTTTCCTTCTTGACAGTAAACTTCTGACTATGGCTTACAGTTTGACATTTAATTTATTAGCGCTGCTCTGCTCTTTCCTTGTAAGGAAAGACTTCATGTTTATTGCCAGATTTTGTTTACTTTTCAGGTTTGTAATACAAGGTTTAATAAAAATACACTTTTTGGACACTTTGTCTTTCTTCTGAAAGCAGTAGAGATCATATTATTTAAAGCTAGCTGTCTTATTTAGAACTGTTATCATGGGCTTAGAAAAGATGTAGTTTATGGAATAGTACTTCAAGTCATTTGCAGAGCTATATTACTGCAACAAAAGTGAAATAAATGTTTCAACTAATTTGCAGTCCAAACAGAGGAGTTTTGAAGAACTACAGCGCTGAATTATCTTTCCCTCTCACACTCCTTTGAGACAGAATAATTCAATAGTACATAGGCTTTGTGAGCAAGCTAAATCAATATTTTCTAAAATATTAGAAAAGATAAAAAATAAAGCTGCCAATTGTTTGCAAGTATATTTGCCCACTCATAGAACAAGACCTTAGACATAATATCAAATTAGAACATCTCTCCTTCAAATATTTACAGAAGGGGGAAAGTAGAACCTGTGATCCTCACAATATCGCTATAGCTACCAATATGGTGAATAATACTGAAGCCCAGCAAAACCTGAAGGGCCAGAGCTCTCATTCCTCTGCTAAAAGGATGTAAGATAACAAATAGCACTTGGAAGTACCATGCTTGAAGCCAGGAAATTGTGAGTTATAGTCCTGCCTTAGGCCTGAAAACTGAATGGGTGACTTTGGGTCAGTCATTTTTGCTCAGCTCGACTCACCTCACAGGATTGTTGTGGGGAAATTAGGAGAAAGTAGTATTAGATATGTTCACCGCCTTATGTATAAAAATAATACAAGGTGGAATAAAGTTTTAAAAATGTAAAAATTAAAATTAAATATCTAATATGGAGGTTGCCTGTCTGTATTAGTAAGGGCCACTGTGAGAAATGGTAGCGTGGTTTTCTTAAAAACATGTTTTTAATCTCATGTTTAGCGTGTATTTTATTTTCACATCCCACTGTGAATCCCTGGGACATGATGATGACAAATAAGTTACAGTGATATAGTCATAGTTGGGGGCCAGATTAAATCCAAAGGCCACCCACCCTTTCTTTTATAAGATCCAAGCACTGCTTTTGCTGATTCTTCAACTGAGGCAGTTATATGAAAGCCAAAAAACAACAACCAGCTGTTCAACTCTACACACATAGAATAGCAAGTACTCTATATACATCCAGTTTTATCTTTTTTTATAGAGGCACAGCATATACAGGGATTTTTACCTTTCTAAGTCTTTAATGTAAATAGCCATTCAATCTCTCGTGTTTCCAAATAACTAGCCTATTCTCCATTGCATGATAAACAGCCTTTTTTATATTCAGTCTTTTAGGAACAAAAATATACTAACTTGCCACAAAGGCTTAAAATTATCTCCGTATTATAATTCTACTGAAGATTGTAAAATAAATCTATTCACAATTTGTCCTTTTCAGTAAGCATCAACATGGAAGGTAAATTGTTCCAAAGGCAAGAGTTTATTGCTTAATGGGTGTGCTTTCAGAATGCTTTTAATATAAAAACACATATTTTCTATGACTGCATACAGTTATCTCTCTGAAGATAAAACATGACAAGCTCTGCCGATTATTTCTTTCCTCATTCACACCAGTCTTAATTCCTATAGGGCACAGTGATAAGCCTCAATCTGTTAATCACTTTCATCGCTGACATCTGAGGGGCTCTTCGTTTCTGTATTCACAAGGGCAGTGTCCACTTGCACATCTTCCTCATCTAACTGGACCACCGGGGCATCTCCTTCACAGGCATCTTGGCTAGTAGACTCTGTTCCGGGTGCTTCTGAAGAGAACTTCTCGTCCAGCTCTGACTGAGTGGGAACCTGAAAACTGATTTCATTTTGATGAGTGCTGGAATCTGATCCTTCAAAAAAAAAAAATATTTTTTTTTTAAAAGATACAACTGAATGGCTGGTTATAAAATGAATATTTGTCATAGGATCTAAACTATCTTCTTTTTGTTATGACAATTTATAAATCAAGCTATACTATATGATTTCATATAAATGATTGCAGAACTACTGCATTGTTTCTCAGGATGTGGTAAAAGATGAAAATGCAGGCATGCTTTACAATCTCTGCCTTTGTAAAATAGGCCAGAACAATCAATTTTAAATAAAGATCTCTAGAGCAACCACAGATTAAAATTAAGTGCTCCAAAATGAAAAGTGGCTTGCTTGTGAAAAGTGATCTGGATAGCCTTCTCTGATTTTAGATAGCAGAGCATACAATTTATCCCACAAAAAATAGATTTCCCACCACTATTCTACCTTCTTTTTCTGATCTCACTGATTATTTTAAATAAGTAATTAGACTACAAATAAATACAAGAGAATGCCAAAAAGAAGACATTATAAGGACAGCCAGAGCTAACTTTCCCACTGACACCCACCCTCTCTGATCTACCTTTATTTAGTAAAGGTGCTTATCTACAGATTTTCAGAAGAGACACTTCAAAAGGGGCAAAAAACATTGTGCCTGCACTTTCTGCATGCTTTTTAAAATTAACATGCCAGAAAGTTTAGAGTAACCATATAGGGCCCATAATTGCCTTATCAGTGAGAGTGGGGGCATACAACTTTAATAAATAATATTGAGATACTTCAGCATATGTATTCTGATATCCCGGGGAGGTGGGGGGGGGGGGACAGAAAGAATTCCCAAGACCAATAGATATGTCTCTACTGCTGAAATTTTTCCTTTGGTCTTTGAACCAAGACAAGTTTTGAATCTTGCGCAGAGGAACACCGAGGGAACTCCCAACATTACAATAACTCTTTTGGTGGGAGTCCTGTCCTCTGCGAATATCAGGCGTAACTGGCATGCTCTCACTAAACTCTCATAGTTTCTGATGCAGCAGATCCCTGAAAAGAAACAGCAAATGGGCCATGCAGATGGGCTGGCTGGATTCTTGGTCATCACTACTTGAAGAACTTGAGTTACAGGTACTCGAATTACATCTGTTCATTTTATGCTCTTTGCAAGAACACGTTACAGATAAAAATATGTAAATAGTACAATATTTTTTAAAAAATGTAGGAAAAGTAAACCGGGCAAAAGAATGGAGTAAAGATTATAGTGCTTTTCATTTACTGATTATCTCTTCTCCAAGTTGTATTTCATATTTTAAAAAAAGAAATGGTCATTCTGTATATTATGGGAGGTTATTTTTTGCTAGTTAACCAACTAAAGAATCTTTCTTCAAATATTTTTAAAATGGTGAAACGATACAGACATAAATTGGGAGTTTTCATAAAAGGAAGCCTCTGGCCAAATTTTATGCGATTCCCCTAGAGAGCAATTGGAGGACTTCTATCGGTGTCCATTAGGCGTGTATTTATTTTTTTAAAAAATTGGAACAATCTAATTTCTTGAAAGAAATGTGCCAAAAGCATCCTTGTCTCAGGAGTCTGAACTCCACAGAGTGGAATTTGATTAGTGATCTTCACTTTTTGGTTAAAGCTAAGTTTTTTGCCTTGTGGCTCCCTTAACAAATCTTTGATAAATACTAGGGCTTACACAGACTTTGGATTTGCAGGGAAAGAAAATGTCTTTTATATCTTAGCATACATTAGCACCCTTCAGCAACTCCTTAAACCAACCTGATTATTTTGCAGAACTGTGCTGTATCTATAAGGAGAATGTGAAAAGTTGCTGCTGCTTCAGATAGCAACTAACAAATACTATGAGAGAGCCCTGGGCACTCTGAAGCACATCCAGAGCTTTGTAATACAAATGTGGTCTTTCCTCAGAGCTCTTTTTATCAATGCAACGTGAACAAGGAAGACAGATTCTAAAACAGCATTTGGGGGTAGAAATGCAAAATGATTTTAAATGTAGTTTCCAGTAGCTATCTTGCTATCTTGGAATTGCCTGGATATCAGAGAGCCTTCTTCTAAACATATGATAAGACTATTATCCATCTTGCTGGAAAACCAGTTTCCTGAGATTCCTTATTAACTGACATGCTCGTGTGAATCAGCTACAGCTGTATATCTTACTATATTATGACACGCAAAGCAAACTTAGTTAAACCTTTTAAGCCAAATTACACAGCTTATCCAAAGAACTTTTATGTCTCCCTTCTGCTATCAGACAGGTACTCAAATTATTACATACAATGTACCCAAATTTTGTATGAGGTAGAAAAATATGACCAAACAACTGGCTTTTTGTAATACTGTATCTCACATAAAATTAGTTTATTTCTAAACTAATTCTAAAGTGCATTTGTGTGATTCTGATCTTGTTATAATTGCATTGTTATGTTAATACTGTCTTCATTTGTTATCTGGCTTATTTTAATATTGCTAATCTCAACTAGCATCCAACTGAATCAGGGGCTTTGGATTTTATAGCTCCATCATTTCCTACAATCTAACAGGTTGCCAGCGAAAATTTAAACTTTGTAAGCGTAATGGGTATTCTCCGATAGCATGAGACCCCCCCCCAAGAGAGCCTCTTCTAAGCCAATACAGCAGTATGACATCAAGTAGCCTTGCATCTAGTACATTCTTTGATTACAAGAAAAAAAATCTCTTGATTTAAAATTAATCTATCCCACCAGAAAGACTCAATTAGCTCTACTGTGTTTGTTCACTTAATACAATGAGAAACAACTACCGATCATAGCAGATAGCAAAGAACTATCCTCTACTCCAGAATTAAGGAAGACATCTAAGGCTTCTTGATCCGACATATCGACGAGGTCCATTTGTTCTAACGTGTCCACATTCACTTCCATGGAAGACATGCTCCCTATTGGCTCTGAAATTAAAAATAAATAAGTCAGCAAATTTACCCGTATTTAGGAATTCATGGTTGCAAAATTTAATTTTTACCCCATTTTCTTCTCTACGCATGAAAGGATGAATCGGGGCTTATGAGTTTCAGAAAAATAATTTGGAGTAATAGTTGATTTGAAACCCATTATAAAGAATTGAGATAGTTGCTTAGAAGTTTCTAACACTGAGTTAAATAAAATGTAATTATAATTTAATGATTACACAGAGATTTATAGCTATCAAATTCTGTGATGGAAAGGTTCTTTGTTTCCCAGAATGTTCCCTCTCTTCCCTTAACACAGGGGTGTCAAACTCAAGGCCCGTGGGCCAGATCCGGCCCACAGGGCCAGCCTGGAAATAGCAAAGGACCGGGCCACAGTGCCTCTGCTAGCAAAAATTGGCTGTGGAGGGAATTGCAGGCAGCCCCTAAGTGCCCCATTTTTTGCCTAGACGGTCTCCTGCAGCGGGCTGTTTTGGCTGGCAGGGTGCTGCAGGAGGTTGGCCAGCCCATCTCCTTCCCCCCTGGCCAGCCCGCAGAGGACAAGTACAATGTTGATATGGCCCTCCAAGAAATCCAGGTTGACACCCCTGCCTTAACATATTGATGCGAAGGCACTCCTCCAGATCTAGAAGTATAATCAATGATCCAGACCTATAGAAAACCAATTGCTCTCAGGATTAGACATTCCAGGAAACAACAGAATATTCCACTGAGGTCTGCACATTCCTGGTCCCATTTTCCACTAATAGAAGCACTAAATAACTTTTCTATCAACCTGTTTTACATTCCAGAGGTTTCAAGTATAACATGCAACAAAGTTGCTGGAACACCAACCAACATTGTGAAGGGGCTGAATGAATTACCCTAGGAGGAAGAAAAAAAAACCACGGTATGGCCTAGTATAGAAAGAAAAGGAAAAAAAAAAGGGGGGGGGGGAAACGGGGATATGGATTGGTATAAGGTTAAGTCTTGGATTAGGACCGGGTTGACTTTAGGCCAAAAATAAACATCCTTCAAGGCAGGATATTCTTAAGGAAAGACGGGAAGTCTTCCTCTCTTGCATGATCCAATGAAGTAGAATAAAGCAAAGCTCAGGTCAAATAAAAGAATATTTTTATACAGTGTTTCATTAAATAATCCAACTAATCAATACAGGAAACAACAATGCCCACAGCTTCCATAAAAAAGGTAATGTAATGCAAATGTCAATGTCTTGTTCCAGCGGTTATTTGGAGATATCAAAGACAGTAATAGTTACATGGGGAACTCGAGTAAGAGCCCTATGTGTTCACATGCTGCTAATGGGCTCTCCCATTAGGGAGAAGCAAGATTCTTCTTTATTTACTTGGTTCCTTTGGGGTAGAGCCCATTTCTGATTATCCTTTTCTCTTGATGAGAAGCAAGATACACGTTACAGTTCAGCAAGTTTCAGCTGTAATTTCTGCCATCCAGCTCACTGATTTACAAGGAAATAGTTAAATATATTGCAATGTAATATACATTAATTCTTGGCATCTATTCCCAGATGAACAACTCTTACAATGGCCACTCTAGTCTTACAATTAGAGCAAAAGGAATAAGACAGAACACACTGTTTTTTATTCTGGCTAAACTTAATATCAACTAATCTCATTTCTTGAAAAGGAGTACCCTTGAGCACATCACTGATTCTAACTTCTTGAGTAAGATTATAGTATGGAAGACATAAAAAGAGTATAAAATCCAATGGAATGTTGGAGCAGCTCAGTGAGTCTGCTTTGTGATTTAGCTGGAGAGAGATTTACCTGGAGTCTTAAAATGAAAATTTTCAATACTTGCCCCGTCTTTCAGCTATCTGCAGATAGCCTGTGTTGAGGTACTGTTCCATGTCCTGCTGGAAAGCTTCTTCAAAGAATTTCTGCCGCTCCTTTAGTTTCATTTCCTGGGTATGCTCCATGTCCAGCACTTTCTGAACATGCTCTGTATCAAGTTCAGCTGAAATAGGGAAATAAATGAAATATTGTTATTTCGGCACTTAAAGAAGCATTTTATATACAACTGTATCTCAGTAAACTTATGGAATTAAAATAAAAAATATTGTACAGCAAATAATTATAGCTCAGGTTTTGAAATTTCTTAATTATCCAAAACTTATTTCAGTGCTAGCTAGCAAAACAATTCAGTATCAAATAGGTCAGTGTCAGATTTTTTAATACGGAATTGCACATTACATCATGGTAGTTAAGTCTCTTACTGCATTCTTTGCAATGATTTATTTCCCCCAAACAGTGAAATGCACATATTAAACTGATTCTGCCCCTTATAGTCTTCTTCTCAAAATGTAAAGCTCTCCCCCCACCCAAAAAATCCCCGAATGCCAGCAATAGTCATCAGTAATATCTCTTATAATCCTTAGACAAAGTAGAAAATCCTAAAGTAGCTCTTAAAAAGTTGCCTGCTCCACTGTGAATGGGAGCCCTTCTCAGCCAGGGACATCAGCATTTAGGTTACAGTTGGTGTGTTTTGTTTTCGTTCCATTTGCCTCTGTATTCTTTAACTGGGACAAAAAGACCAAAAGCAAATGCTGGAGAGCTGCAATTCTTTCTTTTTTTAAGAAAAGGCTTACAGATTCCTAGATTTATCCCTAAAATAACAACAACAACAACAATAATAATAATATCATCTGGCCACTTCCTTCCATCAGCAATGAAATAAAATAGGGAGTTTATGTAACCGTTCTCCAATTCCTAAACCTCTCAGTCAACCTTGTGCATTAAATCTTTAAAGTGTCATTGGTTAGATTCTAACCGTTAGAAGGAAAACTCTTTATTAAATGGCCAGAAAAGAATGACCTACTACTTCCTTCCTTAACTGAACTTGCCTATAATTTTAATGGACTCAGGAAACAAGAATTTTAACATAGATCTAACCTATATTAGTTACAATTCTACTCTCAACTAAAATATACTGTAAAAATATTTAATCTCACAAGAAAAAAGCAAAAGAATATAAAACTGATACCTTTGAAATTGTTTTTCAGCAAAACTGTCTCATGAATATAGCATGTCATGAAAAGCAGTAGATAATCCTGAATAGGATTCATACCTCACAAGCGGGATTCTCTGTATAAATGGGGCATAGTATCATCCTCTCAGTGTGACAGTGGGATCCCACATCAAACTGTAGATCACATCATGACAGGCTTTAAGGTGAAGGCATATACCAGTCCAGTATCTGATCTTTTTTAATATAAACAATGCTGCGCTTCAGTGGTTAGATGGCCTAGACATTAGTATTTGAACATAGATCTTTTTAACATTTATATTTTATTGTGTTCTACTAATTTAGATGAAATGTTAATATATATTGCTAGTCCATGTAATATGCCATACACTAAATAAATACAGCACATCAACGATTGCTATGAAAGTATCAACAACTGCACTATAACTTTCTAATGTTCTACACACCTACTTTATTTACCTATATAGTTACTATCAAAATATTTTTTTCAGAGATAATAAAAACACCACTGAAGTAAACATCTAGGGATGTTAACATCCCAAACAGAAAATGTGCAAGAACAGCAGAAGGCAACATGGTATTTCAGATAGATTACAGGAAAGATTACAAGCAAAAATCTTTACTTAGTTTAACATATAGCTGCCAGAAACAAAAAGTTACTAAAAATATACTTGTAAGTATGAACATAAAAAGCATCTAGTGCTTTATATGTTTTTTTTTAGTTTGACAGTATCTAAGCAAGCCTTTTATACTATTATACATTGCAGTTAAGAACAAGATTATCAGAGACAATTCCATGATTTCTGTTGCTGTTCCAACAGTAGTGAATTGAATTGAATTGAATAGAATACAGAAGTGGCCAAAATTGTGGAAACCTTTTCGGAAAAGTGTATTTTTGAGGTTTGATAGCTAATAACACCGCTTTTTTTTTTTAGTAGTACCATAAAATTATATATCAATGGAAAGATAATTTAATCAAGAATGTAACAAATGCAACAAAGTTTGTTCAACTATCTGTATTCTATGAAAAGTTATAGCCAAATAACCAGAAAAGGAAGCACAACTTGCTTAGGTTGATATCAGATAGCTGTCAGCCTCTATGATGCTTACTTGCTATCGGCTGCCATAGTAACCAGGGGGGGGGAATGTATAGGTATTTGGGTGGGGGAAGCGAGCTCGTGAAGATGTCTCATGATGTGACCGAAAAGGGAGGGATACTCTCGTCTTCTGCGCAGCTGAATGGACTTGTTGATAGCCAGTCAAGGTCAACCGTTCTGGCATACCAGATGAATGGGACCATCTGAAGATGCATCTCACATGACACCTTGGGGAGCTGGGGATTGGACATTCAGCCATGGTCCTTGGGGGGAAGGATTTTGGGAATACTTTCAATATGTAATTTTCGCACCTTTAGCCTCAGATGTTGGTTTTGTTTTGTTTTTTGTTGCTATCAGTTCATACTCAGTACCTTTCATACTCATACCTTTCTCTACAAATATGGAGTTGGTGGTTTTCTCTCTTGAGTTTTGAACGGAGGCACATCTGACAGTAGCTTTCCTTCATCTGATTGTAGCCAATGAGCATGAGTGTTTAGAGAGCCAATCAGGTGTCATCTTGTTTTGGCAATGAGCCAATCAGATCACAGTAGGATTCAGTTGTTGTTGTTGTTGTTGTTGTTATTAGTTCAATTTATATGCCGCCTTTCTCCGGAGACTCAGGGCAGTTATGGATGTCATGTGTTGAAGCTGAGAGGACATTTGTCCATTTGTTATATGATCGCTATCAAGTTGGTTGGGGTTTTTTGTGTTCTTTTAGTGAGCTTGCAAAACATAAAAAATTAAAGTAATGGTGCAAAGAGTTGACTGGGTGCCCAGAAAGTGATGTAAAATAGTATTATTAAGTGAACAAGGCTATAGTTATAAAGAAATTAGAAGAAAAATTGGTGGAAACTTAACCAAAGGTGGCATTTCTAAGTTTTTGAAGAGGTATAAGGAGACTCAGTCACTACAAAACCACACTGGTAAAGGCAGGAAAAGGTGCACAACAGCAAGTGATAGAAGAATTAAGAGACTGTGCCTACATGACAGAAGAAAATCATCTGGGTGTATACAAGATGAAATGGCACAATATAATGTGAAGTTGAGTGCAAGGACTGTTCGGTGCAGACTGCAGGCATTTGGCCTAAAATCTAAAATTCCACAAAAAAAGCCACTTTCATCTCTCAAACAAAGGTTGAAAAGCATTACATTCTTGATTAAATTATCTTTCCATTTATATATAATTTTATGATACTATTCCAAAAAAAAAGGGGGTGTCATTAGCATCAAACCTCAAAAATACACTTTTCCCAAAAGGTTCCACAATTTTGGCCACTACTGTATGCAACTCAGGGTTGAACTGTGGAGTTCTTGATGCTCTCTGAGTTTGGTTGTGTGTTTGCAGACATTTAATTACCCAACAAGATAACATCATCAGTGCTAGCGAGTGTGGAGTTTTATATGCAGTAACTTGCCCTACCAGTAACTGGTGGAGGTATGGCTTTCTTCTCGGTAGTTTCTTAAGAAATACTGCTTGACTGCCTGGTGTTAATCCCTGCTAATATGATATGGCTGCTGGAAATGATGTATTCTGGTCCTTTTGTTTCCTTAGCTTTTTTATTGTCTTTTTTACAGGACATTACACAGTGTGTAAATGTGCTTTATCTCTGTGTTTATTAGTGGCTGATCTGTTGGAATGGCCTAGTTTACAGAAATTCCCTAGCTTTTTTACATTTAGCTTAATCTAGGATGTTCACAATTTCCCAGTTGAAACTATGGTCCATGTTGGTGAGTTTAAGAAGTGTCCATTGTGTTCTCTGATTGCTAGCTGGTATTCATGGATGTGCTCTGCTACTCTTCTGCCTGCCTGTCCTATGTAGTGGCTATGGCAGTCCTATCTTCTAGGACTGCCTAGAAGTCCTCTTCTAAGAACAGGACTTCTAGGCAGTCCTGTTCTTAGTTTTGTTTTGGGTTTTTGTTTTGTTTTGTTTTGTTTTGGGTCCTGAGTCTTTTAGTTTACTAAGATACTTTGGGGGACTTTAGTTGGTTTGTGTCCTATAATGATGGGTGATGCTATATGATTATAATACTCTGTTGTTTCTGAGTTGTTCTTATCTTTGCTAGTGTTAATCTTTTCATAACTTGTGTTAGCCGTGCTATAGTGGTCTGCGTGGTCAGACCATTTTGATAAAGTTGCGTGAGTATCCATTTTGCTGGAAGATGTTGTATAGGTTATGGGTCTGGGATTGATGCAGTGCATTTGTACTTGCCTGAATATTAATACTTATTCAGACAAGTGTAAACACACTATATTTAGAATGTTTATATTTATTCAGTATTCATCTGAATATTAATAAATACTATCAAGGAGAAGACCACACCTCCACCAATATCAGCACGACAAAGTCATTCAACTTAACCTCCTGAAAAAGTCTGTTCCAGCACATTATGACAGAATGTGCACCTGAAAAAGAAGAGGGTAGGGAGAAATTCCACTGTGGCTTTCCAGGGAGGAGGCAACATATTCCAGAGAGAGGCCCCAAAATAAGACCTTGTGCAGTCCTGAACTGGATGGGGGAGGGAGGAAAAGTAATTGCTCCCTAGAATCTCCCAGAGTGTATCTATTAGATTAGAAGGTTATAGCTTTAGTCTGGTGAGATTCTGTCTGTTAGGTGCAAACAAATAAAAAATTGGACTCAACTGGATTTCACTGCATCATTTTGGGCTCAGGCATGTCACTCATGTTCTTATCCTATATCTTCAGCAGACCCACACATTCATAACGTTCCTCTACTATTTCTATCTCTTTCTTTAATATATATTTAATTCTCATAATGCAATTTGGTTGGTTTCCTATTCTGTAGGTTTTGTTGTCTTAATGTGTTCCTCAAAATTCTTTTTTGGCATGCAGCTTTTGAACTAGATATGCCTACTAAAATTAGAAATGCAGGTATCAATGCCAACCTATTTTGCCTTGCATTTCATTGTGTATATTAAATACACAATGACAGCTGCTTCTCAGCAGTAGTATGCACATTTTATTACTCATCTATGTTTACAGTTCTTCCATCAGTCTGCCAGGTCTATGTAGTCATTTTATCTCTACTGAACCAGAACATTGTGATCAATGATATTTTCCATATATTTTATCATATTTATCCTCACATGTACTTATGTCGTGACAGCATTCATTTTTATAGCAATTAACTAAGCAGAAGTCAGAATTTTTACTATACTGAATTTCAATCTAAATTTGATTGAATTTTATGAGTTTCAAAGCAATCTAGTACCAAGGTATGACTATAATTCTATATATTATATTCTAATATATTTGTGGTTTTGGATTGCAGTTTTACTCATTTTTATTATTTATCTTTAATATTGTGGCTTAAGTCTTTTTGAGGGGAATCTGCTGTCTGAAAAGTATCATAGAAAACTCCTCTACAGCATTAAATGTAGGAAATGGCCTAATACATAATGAAGGAAATAAACTGAATTAAAGGAAAATGTTAAGGAGGAATATAAAGGTCAAAACCAAAGCCATAATAATGCAAGTCTAAGACACATTAAATAAGTTCTAAATTTCATCTTTAGAAATGCATTTTAAATTAATGATTAGAAAGAATTCCAATTATAGTATAAAATACAAGTTATACAAAATATAAACATGGATATAGACAAAGAGCCTGGCTATTGTCCAAGGCTTTCCTTGGGTTAAAGCAATGTATCCTGTGCTACTTAACAAAATAAATGCCGTTTTTCAGAGAACATCTGGATCCATGGCAATGAAGTTTAGCTTTCTTTAAGAAACACTTGGCATAATTGATAGACAGTTCCTAGACTTTCCCTCGTAAAAGCAGCAGCAGCAGCTTGCAAAATAATGAACCAATCCTGCATTTCTGAAGATTTACTAGTAACATAATATATTCTACTAGCAGCTAAACAGTAGCAATCAGTTCTATTAAAGAAGTAAAAATGTTTTTCTAATCAACACAAACAAGCCTTGCAATCTTGTTGAAATGAGATTTCTCCAATCTATCTAGAAAGACAATCTGCCTCTTTAGAGTAGTAATTAACGTCAGCTCAAGATGTCAGCCTGTACTTTCCATGTTCACAATGACAAGGCATTTTTCCCCCTTCAATAATGTTTCTCAGCTGCATGTTTTGGAAAAAAGAATATTAGGATCCTCCAAAGAAGATAAAAAATAAGGACTGGCAAAAAAGTAAATTAAACTTTTATAAATGTGTGAGAGGAAATTTTGGAGACATGATCGATATCATTTCCCCTCAATTCTCTTTTAATCTATATAATTGAATGTACTTCAATACATAATATGAATTCCGGGTTTTACTCTAGCATCTATACAAAGTTCAACTGCAATATTCGACATAAAGGCAACCGAGCTTTCAATTACACTGATCTTTTACCTGTACCCATCCTATAATCAAAACAATCAAGGAATAAAAATAACACTATTTACAAAGCTCTCCTGTGCTGTACTTCAGTTTAAGACGATGGAGAAATGAATGCAAATAATTTATGCTGGGCCATACAAAGAAAAGTTACAAGATACTTATTATAAAACTTTAAGATGATTGGAATTTATTACTGAAAATCCTTGCTTCTATTACAAATTATTTGCAATCACAGACTCTTAAAATTGTATCAAAGTCGACAACATCGATCCATCAAAGTTGGATCCATCCACTATAGCATGGTTGTCAGCCTTTTGGCTTGCCTGGGAAGCATTGTGTGAAGATTAATTGTCTTGGGTCACATGTAAAATATATAATACAGTTGAACTGCCTTTATTTCTTTATATTTTTTATAGTGGGGCTGCACTACTAGATGTCCAGGGCCTCATGAGTCTGATGAGTCTTAGATACAAAGCCAGCTGGGTGACCTTAGGTCAATCATTCTCTCTTAACCCTAAGAAGAGGGCAAGGGCAAATCATTTCTGAAAACATTACCAAGAAAACTGCAAGCACCAAGTGCCAACACTAACTTGAAGGCACAAAATATTAACAAACATGTCACATTATAACAGTCTTGTATCTATGCATTACATTTGTTAGCCATACACAAAATATTGCATACAGCAATATTCATAGAATTCTGTGCAAATGAATAAACAGGCTTGTGCCCTTTCTTATTCCTCTTAATTCTGTAGAAAAACCAAGTAATCCATTAGTGAAAGGTAACCAAGTTTATAAATGGAGCTTTCTGTCCTCCTCTGCCAGTCCACAAGAGCATAAAATGTGCGCAGGGTGATTATATTTATTTGATATATGTACAAGGCCAAAATAGTATGTAGAAAAGCAAATTCATCTTCTAGGGATTTCAGAATTGTTGGCATTTCTAGAATGGTGGCTTTACAGTAACCAGTTTCTGTTTTAAATCTTAGAAATCTTAAGAGACAACCCCAAGTCAGCTGACAAATATGTTGCATTATTACCAAAAAAGCCAATCAAGCAAAAAGTGGGTTGCTTGGGAGTTACATATAAATCAATTCAGCTAATGGGAAGGTATTCTAAAAAATTAAGCTAATACCTCATAAGTCAAGCAAAGAAGCTTGTAAATTATAGGATGACAACCAAAAAAGCTAATTATCCCAGTAGGTAACCAGTTAAAAGGATCTTTTACACTTTTATACTTAATTCCCATTCTGGCCTTCCGGAAGAGAATTAAGATCTGGTTCTGTCAACTAGCATGGGGATTCAATAGTGACATGCAACCCTAGGTTGGTCTTTTTTTTTCGCTTCTTAACTTTGTTTTTTAACTTTGTATATTGTATTTTGTATAAAATTTTACGGTTTTTATTTGTAAATCAAGTCAGATAGTGATATGGGTGGTATATAAATTTGATTACTAAGTAAACAATAAAATAATATTTTGGCAGATTCATATATAAACTATGGTGGTGCAGTGGTTAGAATGCAGTGTTGCAAGCAAATTCTGCCCACATTCTGGAGTTCGATCCTGATCAGCTCAAGGTTGATTCAACCTTCCATCCTTCTTAGTTCAGTAAAATGAGGATCCAGATTGTTGGGGGCAATATACTGACATTTGTAAACCACTCAGAAAGTGCTGTTAAACAACAAAATTGTAATATTGCTATTGCTATATAAGTAGGTAAGGCCTTTAAAACGACAATTAAAAGTGAATGCAAGTATTCTCAATTGAGGTCACAAGTAAAGTTAGTGCTTCCCTGGAAGGGGTTTTAACATTTCTTTATCGGATAACCACACTATCAAAAGGAGATTTTGAAAGCAAGGTGTCAAACAATGCCTGTACTGTCAATAAAGTAGAGGGCATTATCCTTCATATCATCCACTGCCCCATTTAAAATGGGATCGGGGCCAAATTATTGATGGTAAGTGAACTCAACCTCGAAAAATTGAACTGTTGTATTTGCTCTGCTGTCACTGAAACCTAGAAAAAAACTTAAGTTCTTAGCTGTAGCTTTGGTTTTATCTTGCTATAACCTTTTTACATTTCTAATTTTACTATTTTACTTTACAATATTACTGTTTTACTGGTTTTTATTATATTTCATAATATATTATTTACTACAATCTCTGGTTACAGCAATGAATTTATTTACTAATTTACCTTTGAAGAGGAAACATCTACTTTATAATGTAGCAGGATATAATTAAACATACTTTTAGCCATGGAATATAGTTTCTTTAAAACAACTATATTCATAGTTAGGAGATTCCATAGATGTGGAACATGACAATCTACAGTATTTTGTTTTTTCCCTTAATCTGGAATTATCAGTTTCTGCATTTATAAATAGAATCACTGACTAATTCTGATATTACATTCAATGCTATAATCATGTTTTACTTTTTTTTAGTCATTCTCAAATCCCACTGGCATGACAGAACAGTGTGTTAAAAGATAGCAAAAAGAATATTACATTTTCCTGTTACCAAATCAGTTCTGTACATAGTGTTCCAATTTTCGATTAAGTTGATATTATTTTTAAAAAATTTCTGCTTAGTAAAAATAGTAGTTTTACTCTTCATATTTCAGTAACCAGGCATAGTAGAAAATAGTAAAATATTATGTCAAGAAAGGAATACAGTAACTTAGTACAGCCCAATTAAATTAGTTGATCACAACCAGGGTGGATAAAAATCAATGATTTTTTAAAAAAAAAAAATCAAAAAAATCAGATTTTTTTTATTTAAATCGGATTTTTTTATTTTTATCGAATTTATTTTAATAAAAAACTTTTGGGGTAAAAATCTATCGTAAGATAGTTTTCTATTTAAGATACATAAATAATTTAGTTTATTCAGCATGAAATAGAGCTTAGTTATGTAGCATGAGGCTGTATATTCTGCAACACTGGGACTATCGGTGAGTCAACAGTGGGTCAAAGGAGTAGCAGAGATGACAGTTGCTCTTTAAAAATTATTATTTAAATCGAGTTGATTTAAATCAAGCCTTTTTACTAGTGATTTAAATCATGATTTTAATCGTGATTTAAATCAACTCAATTTAAATCAAATCCACCCTGATCACAACTAATAGTTCAGCTGCTAATTTAAATTGCATGAAACACTTTCTGGAAAACACAAGACGTTTGTTAGCCTATGAGCGGTCTAAAGAATTCTTACTCTAGCAAATGTTCATGAATACCCTGGCTTGATTATTCAACTTATTAGGTGCATCTTTTCCAGCATTCTTTCAGTGAGGAGGGATTGATGGTACAGGATGACACCAAAGTCAAGTATAGAAAAAGCATTACAATTCAGTTCCAAAGTTATTGAAACCACAGAATACAGTAACTTTTCCTTTCAAACCTCAATGGAGAAAACTCCTGAGAATACCACAGACAGCCAAGAGCAAATAAATGGATCATCAAACAAATCAGCCCATAGTTCTCATTCGAGGCTCAAATTTGGATACACTATGTAAAAACCTAGCTTTCTGGAGAAAACTGTAATACTGGGAAAGGCAGAAGTAAAAAAAGAAAGAAAAGAAATAAAGAAAATGAGAACCAGCAACAAACTGGATGGATTCAGTTACAGAGGTGATGGGGGCACCATTAGAAGATCTAAGGAAACAAGTGACAAAAAGACTGCCACGGAGGTAATCCACCTGCGTGGTTGCTGAGAGTCAACACTGATATAATGGCACTTAATCAATCCTTTGAAATTTACACATACCCCACAAGCTTCTCCCTCCCACCTCAAGATATCATCTTAAAATCTCTTAGATTTATAGTATCATCTTTAAGTAGAACAACACTGCAATTTTGACATTGGGGTGCCTCTTTTATTTTTTTAAAATTAATATTGCTATTAAGGCATATTGTAATCATTGCTTTCCACTACACCATATAACAATCCTTCCTCTTGTTGTTTTTCAGGCTTCTTCTAAAAATGGTTTGATCCGGAATAGAATTAAACTTGAATCCAAAAGGAAACAAACTATAAGCTGAATGTATCAATGCAAAACTCTTCCTCCAAAACAGACATTTAACAATTATCAAACCTGCATCGTCCCAACTCCAGCTCACATTAGAGAGAGCAACTGGTAAATGTTTGCTTTCCTTAACCTGTCCCACATTAAAAGTGTTGGGATAGTGACAGTCTTTTGTCTCTTATCTGATAGAGAATAGACACCGGTCATTGGGGTAGTGCAATTTATACTGACACACTTTTCTGTCAATTTAAGGATTGAAGTAATGGATGTTGACATGGCTATAAGCCTTCCCACAGAGAAAGCAAAACACTGAAATATATTATCTCTACTAACTGAGCTAATAGTATTCACTCTGTCATTATCTGGGTATATTTATGAACCCTCACAAAAAAAGTAAAGAAATTAATATTGTGTTATATGCACACAGTTCTCCATCCACCCACTTTCTTCAGGCTTCATACAATCACGATTGACAGAGTTAAGGCACTTCAAAGTTCTTTGTATTTATAACGTCGTATAGAAGCACTGGGATCAAGCATCTGTGCTAAATATTTAATAAAGTTTATTAAACTTTCAGCATGCTTTTACAATTCATACTTAGAAGTGTGTCCAAATTGGATCTAAAAGTAATGGCCTAATAGGAATGTATCCACCAGGTTCTCAGCTTTAGCTTTTATTTCTCTAATGTAAGACCATGGATCTCTAACCATCGATCTTTGTGCCGTCTGAAACATGTATGGACAGAAATTAGAAAGGACCACACTCCATTTTGATTTTTTAAAAAAAAACCTACTCTATCTAATAATCAAAGCAAGATTGAGTCTAGATTATCAGTAAGAGAGTTCAATTTGTTTTTTTCATTATACAGTTTTTGCAGCAATTGTGAAGAACACTTCAAATAGGATGTAATTATGAGCACTGCAAATGGACTGCATTAACACTACTCTTGCGCCCATACCTCAATAGTTCCATGGTTAGATCAAATCTGAAACATGGCATCTAGTTCTAAACACTGGATTTTATAAAAGAGACCCAGAGAAGTTGGTGCAGATTCAGAAGGATGGTGAGGAATTTGGAAGGCAAGCCCCAAGAAAAATAATTAACAGAATCACCATGTGTAACTTCCAAAAGACATACAGAATGCAAGGGTGGGTGGATCTGTTCTCTCGTGAAATCAAGAGTAGAACAAGAAGCGAAGAATTCAAATCAAAATATAGATGCTTTAACTGAATATTGGGAAATTTGTTCTGTAGGAGCTGTTAAACAGCAAATTTGCTAAGATTATATTTTCCCACTCTTTGACTGGAGTTCAAATTTCCATCTCCCAATAGACCACATGAACTAGACAAATGTTGATAGTCAGTGTACTGTATGTAAGCCCTTTCTATGTGTTCTGGTCTTCCCCTTGGCTGCTTGACAAAATATTTCTCTCTCCTCAAGTAGCTTTTGAATATTCGTTCTAAGAGAGCATTTTGTCCAGTGAGGTACTAAATTTGTGTATATTTCAATTCTGCATTTTAGAACACTAAAATAAGAACACTTTCTTATTGACTTACCCCACCCAAACAATCATCTTTTTTGGAACTGAGCATACACTGCATTAATAAATAACTAAATGTAACATATGACAGTTTATCTTCTGCTACATAAAAATGTTATGATGAAACTAAAAAAGAAAATCTAAATGATGAGGAATAATTCAAAATGTGACTTTTGGTCATGAGAAAATTTACCAGTACTATGCCAGTACCATGATTAAATAATTCATGGTAAATTATTTTTGCATTTTGAAATTACACCATCAAATACCATTTAAAAAAACCCTGAGGAAGTCTATACATTTATTGCTCTTGATAGCTGTTGCCTGAAAATGCTATCCACTATAGTATTGATTGCATTAAAATATTCTCTACAGAAAGATGACATATCCAGCTTAGGTCAACCTTCAGTCTTGCTTATGCATTTATAAAAAATGTATATTTTTTTTTATGACCCCATTCCAATAGATCACTTGAAAGGCAATTCTGACTGTGGCTCAGCTCTGAATATGGGAGGAAATATTCATATACAAACCAAGGACTTTTCTAGCACTGTATTTAACACAGACCCCACTACGAGAAGCAAATATTTCATGTATATACCATGTTACCATGAAAAATGGTTATGAACTACCAGATCCAAGCTATTTTACAGCTACTAAATCCATGTTCCTACCAAAGCATACTAAAACAATGCCATTAAGCATACAATTTAACATAAATATATTATTCTGATTATTGGGGCCAGTACAGTTCTTTAATGAATCAGTCATGTCTAGCACTAATAGGATTTTCTTTATATAACTATTAAACAGATCTTACTTCACATACAGTAATACAAATTTATATTAATACATAACTTGCATTATGATTAGCCTAGATTTATGGGCGTTCCACTAATGAAATTCACTTTGTCATTAAGGAACCCTCTTTTCCCTTTATTATACATTTTCCCATTTTATTCAGCTTTAGCTACACAAAATCAATGTCTAATGTCAGAATACAGGCTACAATTAAGGCAGTTTTTAAAAGCTTAAAAATATATTTACACTTTAAATTGGAGTCTAACGCTAGCTTAATAAATGACAAGCTTTCATATAATTTAATAAACTTTCGCCTACCAGAATTACTCTATTTGCCATGGTTCCTGAAGAAAACACAGAAGGAACGGGCAAATAAACAGAAGCACAATACTGGTCAGGTGAAACATCCAATTACCGAGCAGCTCTAGTGATGTACATCTTTTCCAATACAAAAAAAGAAGAATGATTCTATATATCCATTCTGCCTTCTCAAAAAATGATATACCATTTTTTAATTCATCATTCATAGAAAATGAAGACTTACAATCCCTTCCTTCGAGTCCTGCTCCCAAGCTGAAAGCAAGCTGCTAAGAGCTGTAGTATCAGAGAACATACCACATTCTGTGGAAGAAAGGGGTGAAAATACAGTCCTAAAGAATGTGTGATCTTTCAATTACCTTTAGCTTAACAAAATATAAAACACTGTTCAACTTAAAGCACTGCTGAATCAGTATTAGTTTCAAAAGGAGTTTATTTTGCTTTTATCTTTAAAATTATCAATAATCATGGTTTTTTAATAACCCTACAAGGAAAAATTATGAACTAGTCTTAACAGGAAAGCATTTTCCTCTTTTGCATGTATATAAGCTGCACTGTGCTAAATAAATAGCTAGAGTCAACAACATTAAAATCCAGGGTTCATTTTAATCTAACAGGAGCAACAGATTATATTAGCATTCTTCTTTTTGGTTAGCTATGCAATATGAGCTTTCGGATTCTTTTTTTCAAAAGGGAAAGTTACCAAAATATTTCATGTATGTATACTCAGAAAAAAACCATCATTCCTAAAAAAAGACTTTCCAGAAAATGAGAATCATTAACCAAGTTTCTAGTAGCCACCTAATAAAGTTACAGTTTCCCAAATAAAGAGCAGGATCTAATTGTTAAATAGAGCATATCAGAATATATATGGAAAAGCAAATCCCCTTTTAAACAGGAAAAATTATTATTCCCACATTTCAAAATGTTTTTTAAACACATTCTCCAATTCTACACTTAAGTAATAATACATGGAAGTTCTAAATATGAGTCACAATTATGTCACAGTTCAATTTTATATAAATTGAAATATTAACTAACATTTTAAGGATCTTTTCTTTTATGTAAGAATATCATTTCTTTTTTGCCAGTGTATCATAATGGAGACATAGATTTTATAATATATACAGGACAGAAAATAATTGCTACCGTTATGGAGCTTTTCCAAAAGATTCTTGGCTCCTAAACCTTAAAAAACAAAATATGCATAGCCTTAAACAGTTTACAGTGAATTAAAAGAGACAAATTTCCTAAACATTCATATTGTTAATATTAAGAATAAAATACAAGAAAGCTAAACTTTGTCGGGTGTATAAAAGATTCTTTAATTGACAGTTTAATCTATTCAAATGATTAAGCAGTAGAAGGCAATTTTAATCAGTAATGATGAGTTAGAGATAGTGATTTCCTGGAGTTAATTTGGTTTTCATGTATTAACATACTGAACGAAATATAAAATGTTGAAAAGTCTTATTTCAAATAACAACTGACAGCTTCTGTTAAATTAAGTTGTTCCATTTACTTCAGAATTTCAAAAAAACCTTTAGGAATCTTTGGGTAATATGTATTTAAACAACTGTTTTGATTTCCAATCAGCACAGAGTTTGTGCCATGTAAAACTAGCAAATGCATTATGGCATTAGCTTTCACGAATTACAGTCCACTTTATAGGGTGCATGAACTGTTTATAGTGCATTACATGCAATACTGTATAATACTGATGAAACAAACATGATACACAAAATGAAGAGGAATGCTTATGCACAAACGGTCATGGAGATATGCAATTACTGCTAAATAAGGCAAAAGGCTACTGATAGAACAGAATCAGGATGATTATTTTGCAAATGAAAGAAGTGACTTTTCAAACAAGGGGTTTTTCGCCACTATCTCAATTAAGTTACTTTCAAAAGGACTATCATAGCAAAAACGCAACTAAGAATTATACTGGCAAAAATGACAACAAATGGAAGGTAAAATACAGTTAGTTTCATTTTGTTTTACAGTTCAGAAAGATGAAGCATAAAAGACTATATTATGCAAGATAAAGATACATAGATATTAGCAGCTTAAATATTTGTAAGTGGCAGCTAAAGAGGATCCTAAGAATTGAGGAAATATAAATATTTTTAAGAAAAACTTTCAGGGATGAACATATACAAATGCATGTGAATGTTATGAAATGAAAATTATTATAAACAATGGTAAGCCCCTGCTGATTATGATTTCGATATCTGCTATTTTGTGGAGTATAAGGATTAGTGCCAGAAGTACAAGCCTTTTCTTCACTCACAGACAGACAGAGAGAATGATCAAGAAAATATTAACCACTAGTTAGTAAAATACACAATCACATTTCAGAAATCCTAAATACACTTTATATGAACATGATGGCAAATTACAATTAGACTTTAGCTTGTAAGTCTGGCAAGAGCAGGATAATTATCAGTTACCAGTATCATTAAGAAAGAAATAATATAAACAGGTAGCATCAGCTAGGAAACTGCTGCCAGTTTTCAATAACGGTGCCAATTAAATTCAACAGGAGGTAGATAAAGATGTTCAAAGACCACATGCAGACTACTAGGGCTGTGCAAACCTTAAACAGATGAGATTTATATACCAAGCAGATTTGTGTCATGGCTACCTCAGACTCTGGAGAGAAATGAATAATCAAAAACACAGAAACTGAGCCCACAGAATCATCCTTAGCCAAAATTTTAATCCTAACAACTGGTATGAACCAGATCCTACCTCTTTCCACTATTCTGATCCTGAATTGACACATTTTCCCTTATTCTTAAGACCAGGGCTGTCAAACTCATGGCCCAGGGCCAGATGCGCCACGTGCTGGCCACGCCCATACCTGGTTTAATAAAGGGGAAAACAGTCCCAATACGTCACGTAACACTGCCGTGACAATGCGAGTTTGATGCCCCTGTTTAAGACTCTTATTACTACCGTGTTTCCCCGAAAATAAGGCCCTGTCTTACATTTTTTGGAACCCTGAAATAAGTGCTTGGCCTTATTGCCATGCACTCAAAAGACCGATTGGTCTTATTATCAGGGGATGTCTTATTTTGGGGAAAACAGGGTATGTGTAGATGTGTTGAGTAGTGCTGGAGTACTAGAGTACATAAACATAGTCCTTGAGAGTAGCAAATTCTTCAAGAGTTGTCACTATGGAGAAGAATTAGTAAATACCTGGCTGATAGACTTAGCAGCCTAGACCATAAAGGCATATAAAGTAAAATGCATCAGTTCATTAGAAACAACTTTCATGACCTCCCAGCTGGTTGCTTCATATCCAGAACCTTCAAACTTACTTGGCTTACTTGGACTTCTTGACTTAGTCTGAAATGCAATCACGCTTTTCACCTAATCTCTTAAAGCACAGCATATTATTTCTGCACTTGCTTTACATAAAAGACTGGAATAATCTTTTTCCTGCAGTGTTTCTGGGAACTTATTTACACGCTCAGTCTTGGTCAGTTCAATTCCTCTCTCTCTCCCCACACAGAATTCTGATTTATGAGAATCTTTATTTAATCCTCTATATAATCTTCAAATGAACATCAGCATAATACTGTGTCCCACTTGATCCCTGTTCCTTGCATAACAGCAGAATTGCATAATAACGGAAACAGACAAGATTTTTTGATTTTAAGGATACTATTAATGCCAGCACTATATTCCCTCCCAATAGAAGTCAGTTTTGGGTAGCAAACATTCTCCTGGACAATACTGGGAAAAAACTCTTCCTTTTCTAATGGGAACTGTCTTTGTAAATTTTAAACAAATTTAGTGCTGCTATTTATAGATTTACTGTTTTACTGTTTTTATTTAGTTTTTTTTAATTATTATAAGCCACCTAGAGTTGCCCAGGCAAGATAGGAGGCATATAAGTTTAATTAATTAATTAATTAATAAACTGGGTAAGAATTAAAATGTCTTGTCCAAATGCAATAAATTTCATTTTAATAGACTCATCGGAGGAAAGGGGTATTCGATATTCCAAACTTTCAGCAGGCAAACAGCAGGAGTACAAATGGCACTACTACAATGAAATTTGGTTCACTAAAATCTATTTTTCAAGAACTTTAAAAAAAAAAGTTTTACTGTAAACAGCAAATTTGAATATATAAGTACCGGTATAAACTCTATGAAAATACTTCTGACATA
Source organism: Pituophis catenifer annectens (assembly GCF_029215685.1). Classification (NCBI taxonomy): domain Eukaryota; kingdom Metazoa; phylum Chordata; class Lepidosauria; order Squamata; family Colubridae; genus Pituophis; species Pituophis catenifer. The sequence goes on from NW_027256883.1 coordinate 67,444,928, forward strand.
TGCTACCTGTTTCAGAAATCATTTTATTCTTCAAAATGAAAGTATAACATTAAATCATATTAATATTCAGCAATACAGAATCAGATTTACTCTCTCATTGTCCAGCTTAATAATGGGCTGTGTTCAAAATTGTTACACTAATTCATATCAAGCTCCAAACTAAAATTTATGTATAATGTACTGTATATTGAAGTCCAATTATATTGGCTGTTTTAAAGTAAAATTAGTCGCTTATTAAAGAGAAATATTATGTAACTATTCATAATAATTTTAAAGGTTACATAATTCTTTTTTGCAAAATTATACATTTTCTCCCAATAATTTTTGAATTGACATATAGTACAGCCAAACCAAATGTTCTATATAACTTAATCCTGATAGACATTCCATAGAGCATAATAGCATCCAGTTTCTCCTGTTGACAAAATGAATTCAGCATTCAAGACCAGCCATTGTGCTTATGTCTCATATCTTTATTTATGTGATTCCCTCTAATTGGCACATAACACAAGCGCAACTATCTCCAATGATCTACTTTAAAATGGTTGAACAAGAACTCATTTAGTGATCATTCAAAGTTATGACCAAATGCAGGCGATTTGTAGTTGCGGCCATCATAGCAGCCTCATGGTCATGTTATTGTGATTATGATTGCACTGTTGCACAGTTACATGATCACCATTTGAAATCTTCATTGCCAGCTTCTGACAAGCAGTGTCAATGGGAAAGCTGGCAGCAGCTTTCAAAAAACAATTGCATGACCATGGGACACTGTGACCTTCACTGTTAAGCTTCACCTAACAAGGGCAACTAGAAGTGCCACAAATGCCATCGTAAATCATGTGATGTTGTGCTTTACAACTGCATCATTAGTCAACAGTTGCCAGTCCCACTTACTATTATTAAACTAAAACTATCTGTATTACCAAGATCATCACTGCAACCGTCAACATAGCATACAGCAAGAGTGTGTGATCAAGATCTCTGTTTGTATCATGGTAGCTACAGCTGAAGCATATATGTGATGTATATCTTATTAATTTCTGGCACCAAAGAAACTTACCGTATTTTTTGGAGTATAAGACGCACCTTTCCCCCCCCCCCAAAAGGGGTTGAAAATTTAGGTGCGTCTTATACAAGATGGCTCTTGCTTTGGGGAAACATTATACAGTATTTGATGTTTAAAATTGAAAATCACAACAATTATAAATACCTTTGAAGATTTCAAGTTCTTTCCTGGAAAAAAAAAACCATAACGTATGTCAGAGATTGAACACAAATTGGTTTTATTTGCAGATAACATACTTTTATTTCCAAACCCATACTACTGTTCCAGCATAGATGCAAAACATGGATGCCATTAGCAAAACAGCAGGATCATCTATTAACTGGTTGAAATTAATGTCCTTAAATGGATGGGTAACCAAATTCTCACCTATCGGCATCAAAAGGACTATTAATTCCATGTTTGCATCAAATCCATTCAATACTTAGATGTGTATATACCAAAGAATATAACTCATCCAGTTGCAGAATAGCTAATTAATATGACTCTTTAGTCAGGTTAATGCAACTGAAAGATAAAAAATATGTTATCAATTCTCGAAATCATTTATCTGAAGTCAAAAGGTAGCAACAAAGGTGAAAAGTCCCACAGTGAATCCAGACTGTGTAATAACTATCTGAAAATAAGAAATATAGATGAGTTGGAACTCTTTTGTGACTATATTATCACTAGATAATGACTATTTCTGTGGTTATTGAATGATAGTATAAGCTTTAACTTTCTCTCTTTCTACTGTTTTAGGGTTTTGTAATTATTTGTTTTATTTCTGGGAATAGGTGACTCGCTTCCCTTTAAAAAACTTAAAATGATTTACACTGAGATGTATTTTTTTTAATAATAATGCTGGCCATATTTTAAAAAATATTCTTTTAGTTAGAAGCAAGCATATGCTTTTATTTTTATTTTTAAAATGTTCTGAAAAAAGCAATTAAGAAAAAAAATCATTAACAGAAGTTTACAAAAAGAATTTTCTAATGTTCAAATACACATTGCTTTTCACAATTCATGTATGGATAAAAGAACTACCCTAATTCATTTGGAAAAATACATTAAATTTCAATATACATTCATAGATAGGAATTGTGCCATGCAACGACACACAAAGAATGTTTGTTTCACTTGGTCTATTATACTTTCATAATAAATAAAGCATTCTCTCACACACAAAAATTCAAACCTTACAAAAATATATCCTAAAAAGTTGGCCTTTTTATAAACTACTCTCTATACTAGAAATATACATAGGTACTGTATACGTTCTTAGTATAATAACAGAATAGTTTTCCACTTGAGACAAACAGACATTGATCATGGAATTTACTCAAAACCATAGAGAATATCAAGAGGTATATTCAGAAATAAAAAGTAATTTAGTCTTTAATACATTTAGCTAAGCTGTGGGAGATATCCAGGAGGCCAAATCGAACAAGCAGGCAGAAATGTGTTAATGAATCAAAAAAGGCAGCACCAATTTCATCATTAATAAATTTCATTAATTACTTAATTAGTAACTAGTTTCAGCTTAATTTCATCAGCATTGAGGTGACTTTGAAAGTTATAGGTTCAATTACCCAAAAGAATAAAAAACAGAAATAAAATAGAAAGAATGAAGAATCGCAAAGGCTTGCAACACAGACGAGAAAAGCAGAGAAGTGTTCAGTAACAGAGACACTAATTTAACAAAATGAGAAAATGGAGAGAAATAAGAACAGCCATGAAAATGTGACTCAACAATCAATCTTACTGAAGGTTGAAAGTATATTGAAAAGGATCTAGCTACAAAGGATATTTGGATATTGACAACAAAAATGCTGAGGGAATGTATTAGTGGATTGCAAAAAAAGTCGCTTGCAATTTATTTTCCTATATTCTGCATAGGCATGATTCGATCCACGGCCCTTGTAAACTGCTCATTCTAGGCCATGATGAGGACCTCTGCTGAATTGTATAGCGGACTTTGAGAAAAATCCCAAGCTCCCTCTGAATCTGCAATGAGTCTATCAGGTACTTGGGGCAGGATGACTGAAAAGATTAATAACTATCTGCTGGGGGAGAGCAACAGCGCTGGAGAATTCTAGGCCAAGAGAGAGTGGGCAATCCATACCAAGGCACTAATGTTAATGTTCCTGAAATTTAAATAATTCATCACTGCCCGGAAGCAAATACCAGATATAATGTGTTAGTAGGGCTATGAATAAGTTGGGACATTGTCCATGGCTCCTATGCTATCTTTGACAAGGGACCCAGAGAAGGCTGCCTGGAGTCTCTCAAAATCATAAGCCTGGGGAACTCTCCCAGACAGAGATGCTGCTAAACTGTAGGGAAGAAGGCAACCGAGCAGCAATCCCTACTGATCCTTATGGCCCAACCTCACAAAAAGGGGTTTCACATCCAACGACGTCTGCAACAGGGCGTCTCATGGCTACCAAGACAACAGCCACTACACCTGCCCTGGAATCACAGTGCCATTCATGAATCCCCGGAGGACGCAATATATGGGAACTATATATGGTATTATAAGTGAGCATCTAATGACGCAATTAATTCAGCTCGAGCTTGTATTCCAATTCCTCATAGAAATAAAGAAAAAAGAAGGGAAAAAAAGGCTAGAAAATTATGTTGTAAACAGAACTTGAAAAATGATGACCATATTGCTCATTAAGTTATATTCTTTCTCCTTTTTCAAAAAGTTAATTCAAATATTGATGAACAACTTACTAAGAAAGGGAGAAAGAGTGGATAATTGGCTTGTACCCAAGGAAATACTACACCGTTAATAATTACACATGACTTAAAGGTTGAATAAATCACATCAATCCAAAATATAGAAACTGGAAGACTCCCAAATCAAAACCTGTCTTAAACCTTCCAAGAAAACATTGCTGCTATGGTAGTTTCTATAAGGAATTACAGCAAGAACATTTGTTAAAAATCTAGTACCATCTTCTACTATCAGACATTTGGTGCCCTTGTTCACGTAAGTGTGCTGAACAGTATAAAAATTTGATAAATAAATAAATAAAAATAAAATGTATTAAATTTGCTTGACTCTGAGAGCTTTTTATCTTTATAGCCTGCACTGGATGTTCAACAAAACAATTTTTCTATTGTTAGAAAAATAAACTATAATTTACAATCCAAAGTAAAATCTTAATATTGATATTTTCAAAGAAATAGATCTATAATTAAAACACTAGGTTTGTCCATTTTGGGAATAATTATGATATATGTCACAATAAAACTAAAGAGTAGGGATTTATTTGAAAGAAAAATAACTTTCAGTAACTTTTGACAAAAATAACTTTTCAATAAAATAACAAAATTAACTTTTCAATAAAATAGAAAAAAATCCCAATATTGTTTTTATAGAAACCTACTAGAAAATCACCAGGGTCAGAAATCTTCCATAATTTTAAAAGATTTAATTATGATAATTTCTTGAAATAAAAGAAAAGTAAAATTAGTTTCCTAGCTTTGGGCTAACCGTGGTAACCTTGGTTGCTGTAAGAAAGGATGTATCTCATATTTTACTAATGAAAAACTTAACTGTTGTGGTTTGCTTTACTTCATTCACTACAGATATTTCTTTGTCAAATTGTTCTCAAAGTGCAAAACGAATGAGCAATTTTTTTAAAAACCTCTTATACATTAAGCTCTCTGAATGATTAGTGATACGAGGCAGGCTTCTAGTTTGCTCTTCAGAGTAGGGTAACTAGCAGTCAAAGCCAATGATTCTTGGCAATTCTGCCTTCATTGGGGAATCCTCAGTGCTTTCTGATTGGTTGTTTTCTGACAGACATTTCATTACCAAACTAGGCAACATCATCAGTGCACTGATGATGTTACCTAGTTTGGTAATGAAACGTCTGCCAGAAAACAACCAAGCTCAGAGAGCACCAAGAGCACCACAATTTAGTTCTGAGCTACAAATATTATTTTCTTTCAATATCCAATGAATAAGCTAAACTTCACTTTTGGGAAGCAGGATATGTCACCTATCAATGATTCTTGACTGTATCACATGGTCAGGGATTAATATAATATTAATATATCCAAGGAAAACTAGGTCATGTATTATTTTGTAATGAACCAACTGAGCTAATAAAAATCCCTTGCTCTTTTTAATACAGGTAGCCCAAGACTTATGACCGCAATTGAGATCAAAATTTATGTTGATAAGAGAGACATTTGTTAAGTGAGTTTTGCCCCATTTTATGACCTTTCTTGCCACCATTGTTAGATGAATCACTGCAACTATTAAGTTTATAGCACAGTTAACTGAAATTGGCTTCCCCACTGACTTTGTTTATCAAAGATGCAAAAGGTGACACTGGGACACTGCAACCATCAGAAATATGAACCAGTTGCCAGGCATCCGAATTTTGATCATGTGACCATGGGAATGCTGCAATGGTTGTATGTGTGAAAAACTTCATAAATCACTTTTTTGAGTGCTGTTGTAACTTTGAATGGTCACTAAACATATGGCTGTAAATCAAAGACTACCTGTACTCTTTCTTTAATATTCTTATCTGATAAATATTTCAACTTTGTCAGGCCTCTGATTCATCTAATTTATATCCAAATGTTCTTGAAGATACCTATTAAAAATCAAAACTCTAGTTTCAATTGGCCTTCTAATTAAATGATCATAGATTCCCTTGTGAGCAATTGTTTCAAGTTTATTCCTAACAGCTATTCATCTTACAATTATTTGCCAACAGGAAGTGAGATACTCTGATTTTCTTGAGAAAAGAGAGACAACTTGAACAACAAATTTAGCATTTCAGGTCATCTAAAAATAGCTGGTCTCTGCTATTGCAATAGGATTTTTTCCCTCTCTACTAAAAAACTATAAAAATGTGACAAATCAGAAGACCACGATGAATAAAGGATGGAGTCCTTAAACCAAAACAATTTTTTTCTAATGTCTACATAGTAAAAGTTGAAACACATTCATTCAGCAGCCAGCTACTCCTACTCTAAGCAGGAGGTATTTTAATAATTTTCCACGAAGTATGCTACATGTATGAAAGTATTTCCAATCCTTAAGATAAAGTTACCGTATTTTTTAGAGTATAAGACACACTTTTTCCCCTCCGAAGAGGCTGAAAATTTGGGTGCGTCTTATACTCCAAATGTAGCTTTTTCAAAGCTTTTTTCCAGCCCTAACCAGGCGCTAGCGAGTGAAGCGATCTACCTCCGACTCCCAGCTATGCTTTAGAAGCTTTTTCAGTGAAGTGATCTTCCCTGCTTTGCCTGCTCCCTCTGACTCTCAGTTGTGAAGCTTTTTTTCAGCCCTAACAAGGCGCTAGCCAGTGAAGCGCTTTGCCTGCCTCAGCTGTGGTTTTTTTTCAGCCCTAACGAGGCGCTAGCGAGTAAAATGATCTCTGTGCTTTACCTTTTCTCATTGCTTCTCTCTCCAAAGATCAGTTGCGCTTTAGCAGCTGTTTTTTATCCCCAACCAGGAGATAAAACCCAGCAAACTAATGTGCTGAAGCTGACCAGACTAAGGACACTAGCCAGATGAATACCTGATAGGCAGAATTCCCCCCTCCCATTTTCCTCCCCAAAAACTAAGGTGTGTCTTATACTCTGGTGTGTCTTATACTCCAAAAAATATGATAGTTTAATATGTTTGCTTACACATAAGATTGAAAGGATTCTGTGAGTAAATCAAATATATTCAAGCCTACCTTTTTGTCTTCTTGTAATTTTCACGCTGTAATATTTGCATATGCTTGTATCTTTGCAATTCGCACTGTCCACAAAGATCTTCAAGATGCAATAAATGATGCTCCATTTCTTTAAAATGTGCTTCCAATTGGACTTTGTTAATGAAACATTCAAACAAGGTATGTAAGTATCACCTCTCAAATAGCTCATGATCACTTTTGATATAATTTCAGGCTAAACAACCTCATGCATTATATCCTTTCCATTTCACAGACACCATGATAAAATTGGTACAGCAAATGACATATTAAAGGGAAAGAGGAAGTGTCATAAGACACCTGCTTTCCTTTCAATCTTAACTTATCTTCCCATCAGACAATTTGGAGAAGACTAATCGAGACAGTTGGTTACAAAAGAGCCATGGTGGCACAGTGGTTAGAATGCAGTACTACAGGCTACTTCTGCTGACTGCCGGCTGCCTGCAATTTGGCAGATCGAATCTCACCAGGCTCAAGGTTGACTCAGCCTTCCATCCTTCCGAGGTTGGTAAAATGAGGACCCAGACTGTTGTTGGAGGCAACCGCTTAGAGAGGGCTGTAAAGCAATGTGAAGCTGTATAGAAGTCTAAGTGCTATTGCTATAATACACAATGTTTTTCAAGGGTTTTCTAGAATAATTATTCAAGAAATGAAGCTCCTGAGCAATCAACTACTTATTTCTCCCCAAATCAAAAATAATTCAGTTTATTTCTCAAACTAATCCAAAACTGAAAATATCAATTTGGTACCTCTAAGCCATAAAAAGCACTGCAATCATGGTAATTCTCCGAAGAATTACATCTGCTAATGATTACAATGCTTTCTGCACCTGTAATACTGCATAAGAACACCAGAAAATGGAAAGCCAGCCTTTCGTTCCCCTTCATCACTGTGCTCAATATTCTGCATTACAGTGAAAGGTAAGATGGCAAACTCAGAATTCATTTTCTGTCTCAAAAATAAATTCAGAATTTTGACTTATAAAGTTTAGCTCTTTTTTCAAGGGCAGGCTTTCACAAATTCCTTTAGTTTACTTTCAAAACCTTAACAGAGACCTTTAGAATGTTTTTAAAATACAAATTAATATAAGAAAATCATCATCCATGAAAAAAATTACAAATGAACCCCCATTTACTAATTTTGGTGAATTTTGATGCAGTAGGCATCAAAACGCTGGTGTCTTACGCAAAGTCATTTGTAAATGACAAAAGAGGGCACCATGTCTTTTCTGTTGTCAGTGTTGGAGATCAGGCATTTTCTTTTGTGGCTTTCAATTGGGTGCATTATCGTATTAGCAAAAATTGACTTTACAAACAGTCTATCGCTTCCTCCTTCATCTGTTTGAAATTACAAGCATTATAGCTTTCCACCATCCAGCCACATTTTTCTGGATTTCATCTTTCTTTTCTGTTTACTGTTTTTATAACATCATTTGCAAGTCTATACTCCAATTTATATTCATTTGAGCTGTCCTGCTAATGATATTGTCTAGCTGTTCTGTTCTCAACAAAAAGGATTAGCACCAATAATAAAAAAAGCTAAACTCAAGCCAATGATTTGAAAAAAACTAGTCCTTGAGGACCCCCTGCTGAGTACTTTTAAAAATACACCTAAGTTACACAGAATTATTTGCTTATAACAGGATTTTTCAAAGTCGGCAATATTGTACCCTCCTAAAATAACATGTCCCCTCCTGTGAATATAATGATTTAATTGGGGTTTGGATTCAGTCAAAATAAATGTACCTCTCATTTTTAACAAGTAGCAATGATGCAATGATATCTTCTTTTTAATGATCTGAGTATTTATAGAGTATCTAACTCTATAAATAAGAAACAAACTGAATGCATACATACCCAGGCTAGCTGTTGTAGATTCCAAGCCTGCCAGAAATACTGGAATTTGTTGGAGCTGGTCTTGAAGGTCCAAGAGACCACTTCTCTTTTTCTCCCAATAGGCAGAAAGCATTACAACTTCACTATCCACCAGCTGAAATTATTAAAGTCAAGAATATAATTATAGATAGCAAATTTCTTGTTTAGTTTTCAAGCTAAAGCCTTAAGTGATTTCGAAAGCTGCAGAATTACATTCCCACTTAGCTGCAAGTAAAATAATTCAGAGCAATTAATTCTATGCCCTCATAGTTTTCAATTAAATTCAATATATTTCAGCATAGTACAAAACTGATTTCAAAAAGAATGTCCTTTTTGCAATTATTTTAAGTCTGTGAAAAATGGATAAATATATGACTAATTATTTGTCCTGCTAAATTTTCAAGTTTATACACTCTTTTGCCAAATCTTGTCTTACATACAGTACTTTCTTCAAACATCTAAGATGCCATTAACACAAGGGGAGTCAAAGCTAAGGAACTGGAGCAAATAAATCTACTAAGTATAAATAATAGCAGCTTCATATATCTCAGTAAGTATAATGGGGTTTCCTGAGTTTTAGCACTGCATGCTATGCCTTATTCAACAAATCACTGAGATAGTTAAAAGAACAGAGCCCTAAATCTAATGTTAGTCTGGATTGAATTCAGCACAGTGAATCAAAATAAACAATACAAAACAATATGTACAGTCAGGTCCATAAATATTGGGACATCGACACAATTCTAACATCTTTGGCTCTATACACCACCACAATGGAGTTGGAATGAAACAAACACAATGTGCTTTAACTGCAGACTGTCAGCTTTAATTTGAGGGTATGTACATCCAACTCGGGTGAACGGTGTAGGACTTACAGCAGTTTGTATATGTGCCTCCCACTTGTTAAGGGACCAAAAGTAATGGGACAATTGGCTTCTCAGCTGTTCCATGGCCAGGTGTGTGATATTCCCTCATTACCCCAATTACAATGTGCAGATAAAAGGCCCAGAGTTCATTTCAAGTGTGCTATTTGCATTTGGAATCTGTTGCTGTCAACTCTCAAAATGAGATCCAAAGAGCTGTCACTATCAGTGAAGCAAGCCATCACTAGGCTGAAGAAACAAAACAAACCCATCAGAGAGATAGCAAGAACATTAGGCGTGGCCAAAACAACTGTTTGAAACATTCTCAAAAAGAAGGAATGCACCGGTGAGCTCAGCAACACCAAAAGACCCGAGAGACCACGGAAAACAAGTGTGGTGGATGACCGAAGAATTCTTCCCCTGGTGAAGAAAACACCCTTCACAACAGTTGGCCAGATCAAGAACACTCTCCAGGAGGTAGGTGTATGTGTGTCAAAGTCAACAATCAAGAGAAGACTTCACCAGAGTGAATACAGAGGGTTCACCACAAGATGTAAACCATTGGTGAGCCTCAAAAACAGGAAGGCCAGATTAGAGTTTGCCAAACAACATCTAACAAAGCCTTCACAGTTCTGGAACAAGATCCTATAGACAGATGAGACCAAGATCAACTTGTACCAGAGTGATGGGAAGAGAAGAGTATGGAGAAGGAAAGGAACTGCTCATGATCCTAAGCATACCACCTTATCAGTGAAGCATGGTGGTGGTAGTGTCATGGCATGGGCATGTATGGCTGCCAATGGAACTGGTTCTCTTGTATTTATTGATGATGTGACTGCTGACAAAAGCAGCAGGATGAATTCTGAAGTGTTTCGGGCAATATTATCTGCTCACATTCAGCCAAATGCTGCAGAACTCATTGGATAGCGCTTCACAGTGCAGATGGACAATGACCCAAAGCATACTGCAAAAGCAACCAAAGAGTTTTTGAATGGACAGAAGTGGAATGTTATGCAATGGCCAAGTCAATCACCTGACCTGAATCCCATTGAGCATGCATTTCACTTGCTGAAGACAAAACTGAAGGGAAAATGCCCCAAGAACAAGCAGGAACTGAAGACAGTTGCAGTAGAGGCCTGGCAGAGCATCACCAGGGATGAAACCCAGCGTCTGGTGATGTCTATGCATTCCAGACTTCAGGCTGTGATTGACTGCAAAGGATTTGCAACCAAATATTAAGAAGGGAAAGTTTGATTTATGATTATTATTCTGTCCCTTTACTTTTGGTCCCTTAACAAGTGGGAGGCACATATGCAAACTGCTGTAAGTCCTACACCGTTCACCTGAGTTGGATGTACATACCCTTAAATTAAAGCTGACAGTCTGCAGTTAAAGCACATTGTGTTTGTTTCATTCCAACTCCATTGTGGTGGTGTATAGAGTCAAAGATGTTAGAATTGTGTCGATGTCCCAATATTTATGGACCTGACTGTAACTGTCAATTCAGTTTAGATTTTTAACTAATCCAGTGCCTCTAAATTAATTCAGAAAACAAACTATTTCAAAATCCAGACAAGTTTTATAAAAACATCAGATTTAACATTTTACTCTGGAAAATGAGTCAAATCATTTAAAAAACTATTTGAATTTCTGAATCAATATTGCATTTTCTACAAGACTAATAAGTATAATTTGCTATATATGTTTATGTGAACACGGTTGGTGTCTTTAGTTTAATATCTAATTCAAATAAAATCATGAGGTATCAAATGTACTGTAATCAATGTTATATTGAATTGCATTGAGAGGAAAAGATAATAGATTTTGGTGGTTCAAGACCTCAGATATATTCCTAAAGAATTCTGAATAGTGATGCTGATAGATAAGACTGTACTTTAAAAATTCAAATAATTTCCATAATCCAAAATATTCTGTACACACGTTTGTTTGTTTGTTTGTTTGTTTGTGTTTGTTTGTGTGTGCGTGTATACATTTTTAACACAATTACAATACATGATACATGTGATTACCTTTATAGAATGTTTAGAAACTATGTCTTCATGATTTCAAATGGAGAATGACTAAACAGAGTACTGGTAGTCCTCAACTTATGACCACAATTGGGACCAGAATTTCTGTCGCTAAATAAGGCAGTTGTTAAGTCACGTTCGATTTTACAATATTTTTCACCATGGCTATGCTAATTACTGCAGATATTAAGTGAATCATGTGGTCATTAAGCAAAACCAGCTCCCCCACCCCCACCCCCATTGACTTTGCTTGTGGAAGCTGGCTGGGAAAGGCACAAATAGTAATTTATTTTTTATTTATTTTATTTATTTTAATTTGATTTATATGCCGCCCTTCTCCGGAGACTCAGGGCAGCTTACAATGCGTTAAGCAATAGCCTTCATACTTACATGACCCCAGGACACTGCAAATGTCATAAATATATATGCCAATTGCCAATGGCCAAATTTTGATCGTATGACTCTGGGGATTCTGCGATGGTTGTAAGTCACTTTTTTCAGTGTGGTTATAACTTCTAACTAAACTTCTAACTAAATGAATGGTTTTAAGTCAAGGACTACCAGTATTTGATAATTTACATTTGTATTGCAAAAGTTTTAGCTTAGTTATTTTCAAAGATTCCAGTGCAGCTTTCCTAATGTGTGTTCAGAACTCAGAAGGATCATAAACAACCATGTACTTTATGCAAAGGTATCATTTTGTGATACAAATACTGTACTTATTGTATAATAACTGGCTTTAAATCTGCATGTCATCAATTTGCATTATACCTGAGATACTACTAAGTTGCCACATATATTTAACACTACATAGCCTCTAAAACTGCTATACAAGGTTCCTGCAAGCACAATATAGAGAATATTAAATATTTAAATAACAGCTATGTTTAATTCATAAATACTAAACACTGAAATAGCAGTACTCATTTTTAATTAAACTTTTCCATATTATGTGTATATATCACCTCTCCAGTTTTTGCACACTCTTTTGCTCCTTTGTGAAGTGCTGCCCAGGAATCTTCATACCTTCCCAAAAGGAAACAGAAATAGCATTAATATTTATACTTAAACATAAACATATCAAATGTTGCTGATCTGACGTTCTTATTTTTTATTATACATAATCTACGGATATTGTTACAGCTTGGCTTTATTTTTATAAAAACACTACAACATTACAGAACCTTTTTTAGATTAGCATGTTTCAGAATTTTAGAGTAAGATCAGCAAAAAGATCAGCAAAAGTCAACATCACATATTTCAAATGAAAGTTGAGCTTCTCCTGTGGTCACTTACCCAGCATAAATAAATCATAAACCTACAGATTTGGAAAACTCTAAATATAGGTCATGTAAATAGTTTTAAACAACCAATTTACACTTCCACAAATAAAATAAAAATGGGAAAAAGTAGAAAATAAGCTTTCTTTAAAAAGGGATAAATTTTCCTTAAAACCAACAATAAGTGTTTTTAAAACTGAAAATTAGTAACCTTATCTAAGTACTGTTTTCTGTATTACCAATATGAAATTTGTGGTTACATTATTCATGGAGCTAAATTTAGATTATAATCATCACCTATTTGGGATGTAAATTCAATGGGATTTAACTCAAAAATATGAATAGGATTGTGATAAAAGAGTGCAATTACATATCATTTCTTGGGGACAAGTCACATATATTCAATTTACAAACAAATTAGTGCACAGTTAGTCTAACAATCAGTTGATTCAAGTATACAGTTGTCTTTTTAATTTTGAAATTCCCAGGAACTGCACAAAAGCTAAAGTTCTGCATTTCATAAAGACTCTAGTGTGTTTAGTGTATTTTTAGTTATTAACAAGTTAAAGTCATTATTATCAGTGAGATTACTGATTTTATACTGTTATTTATTGCTTTTCAATTAATAAAACAATATAAAAGTAAGGAAATACCCTACATATATTGTAATTATATCTCTGGCTCCAGAAAAATAAGGAAATCAATAACATTGTCATAAAACAGCAACAGTTTAAAGAAGAAACGTACCTACTCAGCAAAACTAAACCAGCAGAAAATTCTGGTAAACTCTGTGCAGTCCTGTAATAAAAATTATAGGCACATCTTAATGACTTTAAATTTGTTCTTTAGGATCTGGAGGATCAACAAATCGTTTTTTAAAACAAAACATAAAAAAAATCAAAGGATAATTACAACATCAGCAGTGTTCAGCTAACTGGAAATGCAATTTTTATTTGTTTGGTTTGGCCTCTAGAAAATTCTAAGCTGTCATATTGGACAACTTTTATTCTTTGCAATGGCATAGTTATGTCTCCTCTTGTGAATATAAACTTCTACAGAGCACAGATACAGGTAGTCCTTGCTCAATGACCACAATTGTGACCGGCAAGTCCATTGCTAAGCAATGCAGCCATTAAGTGAGAAATCATGTGACAACACCTTGCATTTTTACTGCTAGCTTCTAAACTGACTATGCTTGTCATAAGCTGGCTGTAAGTTATGTAACTTGTGATCATGTGATAGCAGGATGCATATACATCCACCGGATGCAAAATGCCTGATGCTGCAACAGTCATAAGTGCAAGGACCAGCCATAGTTACTTTTTCAGCACCATCATGACTTTGAAGTTACTAAACAGGGCAATCATTAAGCAAGGACACCTGTACCAATCTAACTTATGACTATGATTATGGCAGCTCTCTAAAGTGGTACACATACTTTTGGTATAATAATAATGACTGGAACATAAAATAACAGAGCTGAAAGGGACCTTGGAGGTCTTCTAGTCCAACCCCCTGCTTATGCGGGAAACCCTACACCCCTTCAGACAAATGGTTATCCAATCTGCCCTGAGTCTTTGGAGAGGGGCGGCATATAAAGTGAATTAATTAAAATTAAATTAATTAAATTAAATCTCTTCTTTAAAACTTCCAGTGTTGCAGCATTTACAACTTCTGGAGGCAAGTTGTTCCGCTGATTAATTGTTCTAACTGTCAGAAAATTTCTCCTTAGTTCTAGGTTGCTTCTCTCTTTGATTAGTTTCCACCCATTGCTTCTTGTCCTGCCCTCAGGTGCTTTGGAGAATAGCTTGACTCCCTCTTCTTTGTGGCAGCCCCTGAGATATTGGAACACTGCTATCATGTCACCCTAGTCCTTTTCTTTTCATCAAACTAGACATACCCTATTCCCACAACTGTTCTTTATATAATACGTATTATATAATAGTTTATTATTGTACATAAACATCAAATTTTAAAGCCCTGCGAGCAATATCAAAACAGAAACTGAATATATGTTCTGAATATTTGAACAATTCATACCATGAAATAATTATTAAAGTACAGTTTTCTTAACGAAAACAGATTTTACAAGTATAATGTTAAAATATTTAGCAGTACCTCTGTTTATTTATTTTAGCTTCTCTTGATTTGTCACTGAAGATCTTCAGCCTGGAAAAACATATATTGAGGGAGAAAAAGTTGATTAAGAGTCCCAATTAAAATTTTTAATGTTTAAAATACCAATTTACTGAATGTACCAATCCCTTTGTGTTCCTTCTATCACCTAAAAATAACACTGCAAACCTGTGTCCAGGTACTGCATCAATCCTGATGCTTTCCTGTTGCTATTCCATCTTCTTTCCAAACCTGTATCTTGTTCTGCACATGAAGCAGAAGTCATAATTCTGAGGTGTTGTGAACAGATTGTGCCACAAATATGTTCTTTTAATCTTCCCCACATCAAGAAAACATCCTCACTGCAATAGAGTATTTTCAGTTTTTTTTTTAAAGGTTACCTTTTGTGGATATTTCTTCACTTTCACTGTTAATTTTCCATTGTTTCTATTAACATACTCTCCACTTCCATTTAGAAACACTTTTCACAAATTTCAAATGTAAACTTTTATCTGAATTTCAATGTTTATATCTGACAGGGATTACAATTTTGAAGCAGACCTTGGTTTGCAGTAGATAACTTCAGTTAAGTAATGTAATCTGTACTATTCCAATCTTTTTTTGAAGTTGGATAGCATGTAATATTAAAACTTTCATCTTCAGTTTAGTCACTGAAAAGATACATATGACACTGTAAGATGCCTACCAGATATCAGGAAATGTTACTAAAATACATAAAAATTATAGCAACAGTCATAGACTTCTTAAAGTTATATATTTAAAAAGAAAACTGCACAGCTCCTCTATGAAAAAAAATCTATTACAGTTTGAAAAATAAGGAAAATAATTTTGCCTAAGACATTCTGGAATAGATCATTCTTTTAAATATAGATTGTTCAATGCAAGTTGTGTTTGGATCACTGTACAGTCTGAAAGTTGAGTAACAACAACTGGACTTATTGTCTTGTTGATTTGAGATGATTTGCTACTCATCCAAGTAGCTTCTTCAGTCTGAACAAGTTGGTTAAGGGAATCTGAGTAGGCAGGGCAATGTTCCAATTCCTCAAATTCTTAGGGTTATTCCTGCACCAACCTCAGGGTTTCTTCCCCAAAATGCATGGCAATATGTTAATAAAGGTTCTCAGTCATCCAGATAAAATTGTTTGAAGGATTAAGTCAGATTTATTTCCTTGTTGATTTGAGATGTTTCGCTCCTTATCCTAGAAGCTTCTCTTCTTCAATCTGAAGAAGTCCAGTTATCATGACTCAACTTGCAGACAATTCTACCTGGATGACTAAGAATCCTCATTGACGTATCACAGTACAGTCTGTCTTATTAGGAATCCTTAGGCTAGCATAGTTGGGGCAATGCAGAGCCACTTGCGATTCTAGCTCTCAACATGCTAGATTGTTACCAATATAATCCGCTTCCACTTTTGTTTCTAAAAAGTGGCATGAAGCAACAGTGTAAACAAAGCTGCAGTTGGGAAACAGATTTCATAAGAAGTACAACTAAAAATTTTGTTATACTTGCTGGGGGGGGGTGGCCACTTTTATAAAATCTGACCACAAAGCCACAAGAGCATTGGAAGAAAACAGAACTGTACCAGAGGCTTGCATCTTACATTTACTTAAAACCTATTGATTTTAGCTGGAGCATCCTTTAAAAAGCTACAATTACTTTTAAAACAATCATACATTGCTTTCAGGTACACTGTACTGTACCATACTAATATCTCTCACACTACAATATCTTAAAGCATGTTAAGACTATTAATTAACAAATCGAAATTAAATCAGTAGTTTAAAAAAACAGAAGAAAGAAGTGTTCATTATTATGTAAGCATAATAAGTATTCATTATTATGTCAGAAAAATTAAAATGCATTTTGGAGGGAGTCCACCTCCAAAATTCAGGAGGTGGACTCCTTATGACGCTATATTAAGAAGGGAAAGCCTAGAGTACATATGGTTGAACTTAAGTACAGTACAAGTAATCCTCGACTTACAACAGTTTGTTTAGTGACTGTTCAAAGTTACAACGGCACTGAAAAAAGTGACTTACGACCGCTTTTCACACTTACAACTGTTGCACCATCCCCACGGTCATTTGATCAAAATTCAGAATCTTGGCAAATGGCTCATATTTATGACAGTTAAAGTGTCCTGGGGAGGGGTTACGTGATCCCCTTTTGCGACCTTCTGACAAGCAAAGTCAATGGGGAAGCCGGATTCAATTAACAACCGTGTAACTAGCCTAACAACCGCAGGGCTTCACTTAACGACGGTGGCAAGCAAGGTGGTAAAATGGGGCAAAACTCATTTGTCTCGCTTAGCAACATTAACGTTGGGCTCAATTGTGGTCGTAAATCAAGGATTACCTGTTCTGGTCAAGAAAGGTTGCTACTACTACCCTGCATACTCTATGTCTTACAACCCCGTCCCTTTTTATTTACTCAGAGTTAAGTCTCAGGGCATTACAACGGGATTTATCCACGGCGTGCCTACGCCTGCAGCAGAGTTAAGACCATCCCTCTTTTAGCCGATTCCTTTAAATTCAGCCCACCGGGTCCGGAGGGGGCTTATTCGCGCGTAAAAGCGTCAGGTGTTACACCCACCGCCCCTTGGCGTTTGCTTGCCGGAGAGACTGACGCAGTTTGGGGACTTCTTCGGGAATGTGACCCCCTTCCGGGACCAAAAAAAAAAACAGGCTTCGGCGATTCAAGCCTTCCCGGCGCCTCGACTTTCAACCCACCACTTCTATAGCTCCACCGACCGACCGAGCGTCGCCCTCCCCGCGTCTCTCGGGAGCATTATGAGGGGAGCCGCAACCGCCTTTCCCCGCCCGGTCGCCCCCTCACCCGGAGCTCAGATCCTGCTGGACGCTCAGGAGCCGCTCGCGCAAACTCTCCAACATCTCCCGCTCGGGAAAAACGGCGCGCGCGGGCGCCGCCGCCAAATCCCCAAAGCTGACCACCTCAACTCCACTGCGGCACCCAGGAAGCACGGGACGCAGGCGGGCGGGGGCGCGGCGGGGCGGGTCTTCGAAGGAGCATCCAATGAGAACGCCGCTTCGTCGTCGACTGTCCTTCAATGCGCTCCGCTTGTCAATCGAAGGTCCACCCCTCAGGGCTGGCCAATCCCGCCTTGTTGTTCTTTCCCCCCCCTCCCCGCTTCCCTCCCTCCCGGTTCAAAGAATGTAGGGTTTTACGAGCTCGATGCTCCGCCCCCCCCCCCCCCGTTGCTTATTTCCCAACGGTATCCGCCTCTTGCTTTTCTTCTCCATTATAAACAGCCTTCTGTCGCGATTAGTCTGACGCGAAGGGCGCCCTACATACAGGCGTTTGTTTTTAAAACAGAGCGCTGCTTAATTAGGGTTCCGAGTTTCCGTGGGCGAAAGAGCCTTTCCTGGAAACTCAGCTCGATCTGGCTAAACCAGGTCTTAAATTTGCCAAGTTTGGAGACTTTTGGCTAAAAAAAAACCCGCAGTAACAATTGCAATATTTATCTATCCTTCAATGGAGCATTGGCTCTTTCCCCCTCCCAAAAAATCCCCCGCAACCCTAAAAATCAGAGAAAGAAAGGAGCCTCTGATCTCTCTAACTGAGATCTTTCTAATAAAAGAGATCCACCCCCCACCAGATCTGGGAAAATCGCGATAGTGGCGTGCGCGGGAAGATTTTCATAATAGTGTCTGTGTGTCCAGTCTACACTGTGTAAATCTGTGGCCGGCATCAATCACTAGTTCCTTTCTCGTGTGCAAAAAGAAACTACGATCTTACTCTAAAAAGAAGTCCAACTATAGGCTACTTGTGATGTTTAGCGATTCTTAAGTTGGCATGACGTTGCAATTTATAGTCAAAGTTTCCCAACCTGTTCAGCATCCATTTGTGTTGTTTGACAGGCATCGCGAACTCGTGGCAGATAAAATCCGAAGGCTTTCAGTTCGAGGAAGGCTGCAATTTGGCTATTTACCTATTGCTTCTAAAGAGTTAGAGTATAGTAGGGGGAAAAAATGGAAATTTGTGAAATTAATGAAAAGTGAAATTTTGTGGAATTAATAATTACAGCAGTGTATTAATTCCACAAAAATTAATTAAAGGAAGTCGGTATTAAACTTGTACATTTTTATTAGCTATTCTATAAATGTGTAACTATCTTAATTAAGATGTGAGGGTTTTTTAAAGTAAAACATGCTCTACCATCTAGAATTTAGTATATTTATTTATTTATTTATTTATTTATTTATTTATTAAATTTATATACCGCCCTATTCCTGAGGGACTCAGGGCGGTGAACAGCGAACGATAAAAATACATGTAATACAAACAATATATATATATATATATATATATATATATATAAAGGATGTAAAATTAATCTTTATATCAAAAATTCCTTGGCTCAATAATTTAAATGCTAAAATGGAACTCACAGTTGGGAAAGTTAAAAAAAAGATCATTCCACAATTCAACATGCAACCTCTTTCACTGAGGGCAGAAAAAGAGTCCTATTGCTAAATAAATTGAAATTTATTTAGCAATAAATAAATATTGCAGGGCAATATTTAGAGATAGCAGGTCCGAGTCTGCCCTCTTCATAAATCTCCATTAAAAACTGAACAAAATCATACTGTTAACAAGTGAATATAAAGATGTATATGATCTGTTTATGCAGCTGTTTCAAAAGTAGATGTAAAGCCAACTGATAGGAAATTATTAGTTATTGGGCTAATCCAGGGGTCAGCAACCCGCGGCTCTGGAGCCGCATGAGGCTCTTGCATCCCTCTGCTGCGGCTCCTTGTCGCCAGTCAGCTCCACAATTGATAGGGCTTTTGGTTAGGACAGGTAGATGAAAAAGGACGCTGTGCTAGGAGGAGAGTCTATGGTGGGGGAACCAAACTTCAGGTTGGCTCCAGAATTGAAGGGGGGGGCTTCCAGTTAGAACCTTTGTGGCTCTTTGAGTGTTTAAGGTTGTCGACCCCTGAGCTAATCAAACCATTTTGTAGAGGCCTTTCTGCAACAATGCTTCAGTAATCTTGAGAGAAAAATATATTGGCAGGATACACTGCTATGTTCAAGTTACATATTGTTTTATGTAATGTTTAAAACAACTTGTCAGCAAAACAATAAACTACAGAAAGTATACTTTCTGTGTTAGACCAAAAAGCTGGGATTCAATGGATAGTAAGTAAGCTGATTAGGATCTTCTTGTCTCAAAGAGTCTACAGTATATTACATCAGCTCCTATATCCATTCTTAATACTGGTTTAATTAGTTTAACTTTGTGTGGAGAAAGTGAGTAAGAAGTAAATTAAAAATAGTCTCTGCATTTCTTACATTTATTTCATTTATTTATTTACTTATGACATTTATGACATTTATGATATTTATAAAGCTGGCCAACTCTACAATGACTCTGGGCAGCACACAGAAAAAAAAAACCAAAACAATGAAAACAACCAAAAGAAAATCGTTAAACAACATAAAGGGCCGTGTGTATTTTCATCCCTTTTTTCCAATGCACTGTCTAACAGCTGTTGAATCAAATTTATGTTTCTCATTTTCTAAAAGAAAGGAAATGAAAAAAATAGAATAAAAGGAAATGAAGAATCGCTACTTTTCAGCTGTGTCTCCATTCATCCCTTGCTACAGAATGAATATCATAGCAGCAAAATAAATTGCGTTTTTTCAAAGTCTCAGTCTGGTAGTGTTCCTATTTTTATTAACCTTGTAACACCAATGTACTTGCCTGTTAAAAACTTACAGTAGGTTGAGCTATTTATCTTTTGATAAATAGCTCAAGAGATTTGAAGAGAGATTCTTCATCTCAATCATCCAGATTCTCAATCGTCCAGATCATGGTTGTCCCAAAGGTGTTTTTTTCAAAAAGGCAACTATACATTCTTGATTTTTTTTTCTTTGAAATGCTTCAGTTTCCATCCCAGAACTGAAGAAGCTTCTTGGATGAGAAATGAAACATTTCAAAGGGGGAAAAAACCAAGAAAGTCCAATTGCTGTTGCAAAAAGCACCTTTGGGATATCTTTTGAGGCCAGAACTGATACGTTAGGGTAATCTGCCCATTGATGTTACAAGTTTAATGTTTGTGGAGTTTTTTTCTGTATAGCATCTGATTAACTTTTTAATTTGTTATATATAACCAGTCACCTTTTTATATTTTTGATTACTTCAGGTACCTTAACATTTCAGACTTTACATTTATGTGAATATATTTACTTAGATACTATACTACTTCTGCAGATTTGGCTGACAAGCAGATGTAATTGGGGAAAGGGTCTATAAAATTACACAAGGTATGATGTTGGCTTTGGGATGTTGATGTTGGAAGTGAATGTTGCTTTTATATTGTTTCTTATACAGTATTTTTTATTCTTCCTGCTGTGAGCTGTCCAAAGATAGGACATATAAAATGGGCAGCCATATACGTTTCAATAAATAAATAAATAAAGGTCCTAGTCATATTGGAATCTAGGATCATCCAATCTCCCTGAATGAGGGAGACAGATAATATTCAGAATATGACCTCATACAGTGTATAATAGTGAAATGTAGAAAATATAATAATGAAACTCATTTTAAACACTTTGAAAGGAGAACTAGAAAAATACGTCTCTATAGTTTCTAAATCCTAGACTATGATTACATGACTTACAGGTGGTCCTCAATTTATGACCACAATCGAGCCCAAAATTTCTGTTGCTATGGATGGGTCCAGCCAAAATACTAGATTTGTTTTTTTTTTTTCTTGGTGCGAAGTAGCCAATTGTTGCACAAAGTGGGAAATTGCAACCTCTTTGTTCTGTAGGACTAAATCACAAATAGAGATCCTCCAAAACACAAATTAGTATAGCTTTTATACACTTTTGGAAAACAAAGGCTTGTGATCTTTAGCAAGCAATAGGCAACAAGCACTAAAGAAGTCATACTCCTGTCAGCTAGAGAATGTCCCTCCCAGAAGGTGGGTTCATTACTAACATATTACAGTCCTCACCCTTCTGTCCCTAACTGATTAAGCTAGTAATTAGACATACAAAGCTTTCTAGCTAATTTATCTGCAACAGAAAAAGGGAAGTTAACCCTAAATCAGCTTCTGGCCAGGCATGAGTTCCTTGATAAGGCTATCACTTAGTCTTCCAGGAATTTTAGAAAGAAAACAGAGACTTTTAAAAACAAAATGAAGGGGGGGGGGGGGTTCAGCAAAATGATGTTTCTCTGACTAAAACTAGCTAACCAACCCTATAAAACCACTAAGTATCATAAGAGCAGAGCTGGTCCATGTAGCAAAACTCCCTCTAAGTGTTCCTCTGAATCCTACTGTCCCATTCCTAATTGCTCTGTGAAATTCTATTGATTCTCAACCTCTGAATTTTCCCAGGGATTTTTTTAATGAGATACTTTTACTTATCTGAAGCTGAATAGCATAGAGATAATTGTTTATTAGCAAAGGTATCTACTTTCAGAATGAAAGGGCCAATCCTCTGAGGCTAACCTGGTTCAGTACAATTGTAGTAATAAGGGACTCTCAAAAGTGAAAATATATTACACAAGCTTATTTCCCTGCATTACTGTACTGGGTTTTTCATTACCCATTTTCTATTCTCTGTCACCGGATGTTTTAATTACCTTTTTTCTTTTCAAATCACAGAAATTACTCATTAAGGTTTTTTTCCCCCACAAAGCCACAACTGAAAGAGTAACATAAATGAAGTGAAGTACTTTGCTTTCAAAAAGAAGGTTATTAATTGCAGAGCATGTCTGCAGGGAGTTGCCAACAGGAAATAATAAATTAAAAGGGTGATACCCACAAGAAGCAGAATTATTTTAAACATATCAAACAAAGAAATAATTCATGTCTGAAGACTGTCCTACTTAAATAACCATTAATTTACCACTGAAATTTGGCTAGAGGATGATGAGAAGTTCTGTAGAGGCAGACGGTTTATATAAACCATATATACTCTTTCCTCTTCTTCCTCTGCTGTTATTATTCCTTCTCTGATCCAGCAGAATATAATAATGGTATTGAAACAGAATCTGCAGCAATATAAAAATCTAAAATGATAATTCCGTGCATAATTGGGTGCATCAGAAATATCAGCTGTCTTGACATTCCTAGTAATAATCAAAGTCACTAGAGGGCAGAGCAGAATCAGAAAAGGCCTCTTCGGTAGGAAAATGTCTTTCACATTTGTGTAAATGAGGACAAAGCACATTTCAAGTGGATTGTGTTTTAACTTCCTAAAGTAACAGAGTTCCAGGCCATCCAGAGGACTAAATCAAAGGGTAATTTTAATTGTTTTTCAAGACAGTTATGTTCATTCTTAGCAATCAAGTGAGGGAAGAATGCTGTACTACAGAATTAATATCAAACAGTATATTCAGAATTCATTATAAAATGTAAGTACAGTACCTGTTTTGTTTTATTGGTTTGCAGGAAATTAGCACCCACCCCTCTCCTAGAAGAATGAAATATTTTGGGAAATATTAAAAAGGCAGAATATATTTCCCTGGATGAGAAATGGAAAAATATGTTTTAAAGACAAAGCAGCTCCCACTTTCCTGCCTCCCCCCCCCCTTTTGTCAATGGGCCATTAAGGCCTCAGCCAAGCTTGCTCATTCCCCCCACCTTTGTCAATGGACCATCATCTGCAACATAATAGGGCCCATCTAGCAACAGAAACTCACCACATGGCACCTGGGAAGTTTACATCAGCCAGCAAGGCTAGCTAAGACCCCCTCACCCCCTGGGAGTCTGAATCAATCAGGATACTCTTCCTGTGCCCCAGGAAGTTCAAAGCAGGGGTGGATTCTACTTACCTTTACAACCGGTTCGCAACGGGGTAGTTTTTTTGAGTCGTTCGGAGAATCGGTAGTGGAAATTTTGAGTAGTTCAGAGAACCGGCAAATGCCACCTCTGGCTAGCCCCAGAGTGGGGTGGGAATGGAGATTTTGCAGTATCCTTCTCCTGCCACACCCACCAAGCCACGCCCACAGAACCGGTAGTAAAAAAAATTGGATTTCACCACTGATACGTACATACATATATACATACATACATACATACATACATACATACATACATACATATAGAACAGTGGTGGGTTTCAAAAATTTTTACTACCGGTCCTGTGAGTGTGGCTTGGTGGGCGTGGCATGGCTTGGTGGGTGTCGCAGGGGAAGGGTACTGTAAAATCTCCATTCCTATCCCACTCTAGGAGTAGGATACTGTAAAATATCCATTCCCTCCCCAATCCAGGGGAAGGATACTGCAAAATCCCTATTTCTTCCCGATCAGCTGGGACTTGGGAGGCAGAGAATAGATGGGGGCAGGGCCAGTCAGAATTTTTACTACCGGTTCTCCGAACTACTCAAAATTTCCGCTACCGGTTTTCCAGAACTGGTCAGAATCTGCTGAAACCCACCTCTGATATGGAATTAGTTGTTTAGCAAGAGTGTGAGAGGTCTGTAGATATTTTCACAGCCCTCTTTCTGGTTCATGCATTATCGAGGACCTATTACTGCATGAGCCAGAAAGAGGGTTGTGAAACTACCTACTGACCCCTACACCCTGGATATAAACTGTTATCAACATCTTTCCTCAAGACGATGCTATAGGACATTGCACGCCAAATGAACTAGACATGACAGTTTTTGCTCCCATGCCATTACTCTGCTAAACAACTTCCCACAACACTGTCAAACTACCTTGTATGGTTTTATTACTATTATCCTTCTCATCTTTCCTATTACCTATTTCCTTGTATTTTTATGACAATAAATTTGTTGCTTGTATCTTATGATTTATATTGTTTTATTTAGTATCCTAGTATGATTTGTGTTGGTATGACTTTCACTGAGTGTTGTATCTTATGATTTATGATGAATGTATTTTATGATGATTATGATCATGATTTATCACTTGTTGCTTGTTGGTACACTGAAAGCTTATGCACCGGAGACAAGTTCCTCATGTGTCCATCACACTTGGCCAATAAAGAATTCTAATTCTAATATTGCAAAATATATCACTTCACATTCTTCTCAGATGGATTCCAAGGTTGTGTGGGATGGCAAGGAAAGTGGGAGGGAAGCTAATTCTTTAGCTGCCAGGTTTCTAATTGCAAAATCCAATCTCTTGTAATCAGAGACCTGCCAGCTAAAGTCAGCTGGGAATCACTGTTGTGTGAGGATATTACCTACAAAAATAGCTATCATGGCATCTCTCTGCTATTTGTTGGGGCGACGTGAGGACAAACCCACACTTAGGAGGCCTATAAGTATAGGGACAAGTGGCATCTATTGAATCTTTTAGGCTGGTGTGGGTACATGCCATCCTCTGAGATCCAGGACTCTCTCACATGTCATCATTTTTTCTGACCAATGGGGAAAGCCAGTCACAGCTCCTGGGGCCACTGAACAGGCCCCATCCAGTAGCCTGCCAGACAACTGACTGGTATTGGGAAAAAAAAGTTGCTTCTCTCAAAAATTATGCCTTTTTAGGGCAGAGACTTCCCATGCACCATTCAGTACTCAGCTGGCTGGTTGAAGGAGCATTGAACACAAGCAAAATAATGGAGCTTGCTGAACAACATTGTTTTCACAATGTTTTTTTTTCTCAAACCGTCCACTTCTATAGACATTCTGTATTTCCTCAGCCAGGGTGGATTTGATTTAAATCGAGTTGATTTAAATCACGATTTAAATCATGATTTAAATCACTAGTAAAAAGCCTTGATTTAAATCAACTCGATTTAAATCATAATTTTTAAAGAGCAACTGTCATCTCTGCTACTCCTTTGACCCACTGTTGACTCACCGATAGGCCCAGTGTTGCAGAATATGCAGCCTCATGCTACATAACTAAGCTCCATTTCATGCTGAATAAACTAAATTATTTATATATCTTAAATAGAAAACTATCTTACGATAGATTTTTACCCCAAAAGTTTTTTATTAAAATAAATTCGATAAAAATCAAAAAAATCCGATTCAAATAAAAAAAATCTGATTTTTTTTATTTTTTTTTAAAAAATCATTGATTTTTATCCACCCTGTCCTCAGCAGAACAGTTCAGATGTATTTCTTCTTATCCAGGACTTCCAGATCTGGTCTGGAAAATCCAGATTCCAGCAAAGAAAAAAAAAATCAGGTAACAGCAAGTATGGCAGTTACTGCCATATTGAGAAGAGCACAATAAGGTCAGGCGAGCATTCCTTATAGTGGACTAGTAGCAAAATTGTACATGCGTCCTACATAGGGTGGCAGCAGGTAACACTTGGCCTGCCCTTAGTATAAAGTAAAAGGAGCCAGATAAATTCCTGGCAGCTAAAGGCTAATGTGCCAAGGCTACCTGAGGTGGGGTTGGGGTGGAGGGCCTTAAAACACCTATGCTCATTCAAAGCAATTTGAACTGAGTGATCCTGACTGAAAGTAACCATTTCACATCTTTAGCTGAAAAGCGCACTGCTCATTATTGCAACTTTTCGCTTAAATTGGTTTAGGGAGCGTGTGAATATATTTTAGATTTTTCTCTTGCACAAACTTCTCATTATTTTGGGCAATTTACTAATACAGGTAGTCTTCGGCTTATTACCATTCATTTAACGAACGTTCAAAGTTATGGTAGCACTGAAAAAAGCGACATACAACTGGGCCTTGCGCTCACAATCATTGCAGCATACCTGTAGTCACATGATCAACGTCCGGGCACTTGGCAAACCGGCATGTTTTCACAGTAGTTGCAGTTTCCTAGGATTGTGTGATTGCCATTTACAATCTTCCCAGGGGACTTTGTTTTCATTCCAGGCAGGGGGGAAAACCCTCCCCAAAAGTCCAAGAGAGGAGTGACCACATCACTCAGGTGAAAACTGTCTTACTTTACAGCAGGCGGCGGGGGCAAGGCGGGGCCTGCAC
Organism: Pituophis catenifer annectens; assembly: GCF_029215685.1. Taxonomy (NCBI): domain Eukaryota; kingdom Metazoa; phylum Chordata; class Lepidosauria; order Squamata; family Colubridae; genus Pituophis; species Pituophis catenifer. The sequence continues at coordinate 67,471,803 of NW_027256883.1, forward strand.
ATAAGGCGGCAGACCAGAGCCAAAGCGTCGGGAGAGCGCCAGAGAGTCAGGAAGGATGCTGAAGCGAACGGGCATCCTGCCTGCAGCACCCATGCCAGTTGCCCCTTCCCGGCCAGAGCTGGAATGCCACCATGTTTAAGTGTTGGCCTTTCCTCCGGTGGGCCTGGGCAACTGCTAGAGAGGGGTGGGCCCATTTCAGTGCCTGGCACCCAGATGCCCTCGCTTCCCCCAAGCATTTCTTTGCTAAACTGATTTCCAGGTCTGTCGTATTTCTTGCTGTCGTGTGCAAGGAAACAATGGTTAATGGGACTAAAAAAAAGTTCAATCAATCAATTCTAACAATTGATTGAACTTTTTTTTAAGTCCCACAAACTTGTTTCCCAGCACACGACAGCAAGAAATGTGATGGAGAAATATGACGGACCTGAAAATCAGGTAGGCAAAGAAATGCTTGGGAAGTGAGGGCATCTGGGTGCTGGTGGGTGGGACAAGCTCTGCGGTGCAATGCTGCACTGCAATGGAGAAACAGGAAATAGAGCGGCTGGCACAAGGGAAGGAGAAGGCCACTTTCCCTCTTTCTTCTCCTTGCTCCTCCTCCTTCCCTCATGCTGGCTGCTCCGTTTCCTGTTTCTCCATTGCAATGCAGTGCCCAGGATCCACTTTGATGGGGGGGGGGTTAATTTACCAACCGGTTCACCCAGGGTCAGGTTGATCGTCGTGGGAGGTTCGTCCCACATGTGTGGTGGAGCTGGAGAACGAGGATCGGACACACCTCCAATGGCCAATCTGACCCTGGGCAAACCAGTTGTTAAAGCATTTTTGGACATGAACCAGGATAGCCCCACATATGGCACATGAAAATAGACAAGACAGCTTTATAACCAAGTTGCAGACAGCTGTTGCTAAGTCTGGCCAGCTTGGGAAGGATCATAGTTGCCATAATTGTGCAAACATACTCCTTGCCATAGCTGTCAGTGGCAAATCCAGTGACAGCTGGGGATCAAGGAACATTTCCAAACAGTGAATATACCCCTTCTATGGCAATGTAACCTCATGCAGAACCCTCCTTGTAAAAAACAAAACAAAACACCTCTGTCTTGTCTATTTTTTACTCATTCTAACCATTATCAAGATTGGAGGAATGTTTACATTGTAGATTATTAGAAGATAAGAAGTAATAGAGAAAGGCATTGTTGCCGTAATTCGAGGATCAGACTCAATAATGAATTCAGACTTTTTATATTTAAATAGAAGATTGTTTATTTACAGAAAGCATTCTATATTCACAGAGTGATTGCAGATAGAAGCAAGGAGAATGAGTGTACATCATCTTTTATACCAGGGAGGCAGGATTAGAAGTGGGGAGTGGTTAGTGAGGAATACATTAGGAAGGGGAGAATAAGTTAACTCTTGACACTCCATGGATATATATTTCTTTCATTTAAGAATGAGGCATTTACACATGACAAATCCCCCTCTAAATGCTGATTTGATACACAACAATAATTACATTCAGAATTAGAATAATATTGAACATACAATTTTGAGGTTAAATATTTATGTTGTTTGGATTGTAAAGGTTTAGTCAATATATCAGCTATTTGCTCTGTAGTGTCACAATGAATAGCTTTGATGAATCCATTTTGAGATAATTGTCTTACATGTTTGTATTTGATATCTATATGTCTAGATCTTTGGCCAATAGCGTCTGCTCTTGATATTTCTATTGCAGCTTTGTTATCTTCATATATAGTGAAGGGCTGTGATGGACTCTTCCAAACATTAGTCAATAAATCATTGAACCAGATGAGATTGTTAGATGCTTTTGACAGACAAATATACTCTGCTTCAGTGGTTGAAGTAGCTACTAAATCCTGTTTCCCAGTATACCAGTAGACTGGGCAGTTGTTAAGGAAGAATACATAACCGGAAGTGCTCTTCCTACTCTTAGTGTCGCCTGCCCAGTCAGCGTCAGCGTAACAAGTGAGGATAGGCTCTTTAACATTGTTTGGTTCTAACAATAGACAGAAATCTAAGCTGTGTTTCAAATATCTCAACACTCTCTTAATTGCTTCCCAATGGTAAATTAGGGGTTTACTGACATATCTGGACAACAAATTAAGGGGTAGAGCAATATCAGGTCTGGTCCAATTAGCAATATACAAAAGAGAACCGATAACTGACCTATAAAGCGTGTTGTCATTAAACTCAGGAGATGATTCATTCATATTTTTTATGAAATCAGTCTGCATTGGGGTGTCACAAGGCTTTGCATTATTCATATTACATTTGTTCAAGAGCTCAATTATTTTATCCTTTTGAGATAATCTAAATCCTTTCTCGGTCTTACTAATGTGTACTCCAAGATATTTGTTTACTTTCCCCAATGATTTTAATGAGAAATGTTCTCCTAGTTTTGTTACAAAAATATCTCTCTTGTCTTTATGTTTGCCAATATACAAAATGTCATCCACATAAATTAATACAAATTCTAAAGATTCACCTTCTCTTCTAACAAAAAAACAATAGTCTGCCGTTGTGGCATTGAAGTTCATGGTCTTGAGTACGTTGACCAAGCATTCATACCAACGTTTGCCGGATTGCTTTAATCTAATAATTACTGAACAAACTCTTGTTCAGTAACCATGTTTCATTTCTATTTGTGTTTTTGCTATGTGGAGCTCTTACATATATTTCTTTATCAAGTTTCGCATGTAGATATGCAGTTTGTATATCATATTGAAAAACTTCAAGATTAAGAGCTGAGGCTATCACTAAAGCTGTCTTAACACTTTCAGTTCTCACCGTGGGAGAATATGTGTCGGTATAATCCTCAGGGTATCTTTGAGCAAAACCCTGTGCTACCAATCTTGCTTTATATAATGTGTTACCCCCTTCTAGATTTTTAATCTTAAATATCCATCTAGTGCCTATAATTGTTTTATCCTTTGGGACCGGTGCTGGAGTGAATACGTTAAGTTCTTGTAAACTGTCCATTTCTTTGGCCATGGCTAGTTACCATTTCTTTCTTTCTTCCAAAGGGAGTTTTAATACATCTTCATATGTGTTTGGTGTTGGTGTTTCATTATGTATGTGCATTATGTAATCTTTAAAAAGTTCAGGTACTTGATTTCTGTTACATCTAATTGTTCTTTCTGGTCTATCATTGTTATCATGTAAATATCTTGCCTCCTTTTGTGTTAATGAATCTATTTTGATTTTGGGACAATTTCCTATCCACGTTTTGGTGTTGTCTTTTTGTGTGTTACAGGTTTGCCCTTCTTGTCTTGTTCTACCTTGTGTTTTAATATTAGGCCTTGTCATTGGGAGTATTTCATTGAGATGTATTTTAGACCAATTGGCCTGTTCGTGAAATACAGCGGTCCTAGAGATTATGAATTTGTTGTTATTGTCAATAAATCTATATCCTTTTGTACCTGTTTCATAACCCATGAATCTAAGTCTTCTGGACACATTATCCCCCTTACGTCTTAATTGTTTCGGTATATGTACATCTGCTGTAACTCCAAACACATGCATGTGGGCTATCTTAGGTTTTTTACTATACATCAGTTCGTATGGTGTTTTGTTTATGACGCTAGACCAAAGTCGGTTGAGTGTATAATTGGAATATAATAGGGCTTCTGACCAGAAATGCTTACCTAACCCAGCATCCTCTAATGTACACCTAATCATGGTTTGTAGTGTCGAGTTTCGTCGTTCTACTACTCCATTTTGAAAAGCAGAGAAAGGACTAGAGGTGAAATGCAACATTCCTTTTGATTTTAGCCATTGAGAGAATTCTCTTGACATGAATTCAGACCCTCTGTCTGTCATTATTTGTTTGATTTGTGTGTGATGCTGTGTTTCCACACGTTTATAAAATTCTTTAAATTTTTGAAATGTTTCATTTTTATGTCTTAAGGTGTAGACAAAGCCATAACGACTGAAGTCGTCTACAATAGTGAGGAAATATCGTTTTTTGTATGTAATTGATGGAGTTAATGGGCCAACTAGATCCATATGCACTAGATTAAAAATATGATTTGATGATCTTGTTGCTTTTTTGGGTCTGGGCTTGGTTCTCAGTTTTGAAGACTTACATACTGAACATTCCAGGTAATTTTTACAGTCTTTTATTTTAACACCTTCAGCATGTTCAATCATTTTTTGTATTACAGGAAAACTGGCATGTCCTAATTTTCTATGTAATATGTGTGCACATACATCATGGATTGGCTTTCCAATTATGGGTTTTTTGTTAGTGTATGTATTGTTATCAGATGTAGTTTCATCATTATGTTCTGATTCATGTTCTTCATTATCACTATCTATATCATTTTCTGTTTCTGTGCTAGTGTTAGTTTCTACGTTTGAATTAATGTTGTGTAACCATTTTTCTTCTGTAATTAAATATGGTAAGTCTCCTTTGGTAATTATATTACCTATGTTTATTTTGTTTTTCTCTAGAGTTACTTTTCCCTTTGAGAATATTATATTTATGTTAGAGTCCCTGCTTAGCTTTATTGCACTGAGAATGTTGTGAGGTATTTTGGGAATTAATAGTATCCCCTCTATTTTCCCTAGACTGGGTAATTCTACATTTCCTCTTCCAATAACTTGGACTTCCTCTTGGTTTGCTACTTTAATTACAAATTTATCTTCGACGAAGGAAGATAATATTTTCTTATCGTGTGTTGTGTGATTTGTTGCTCCGGAATCAATGAGCCAAGCATTGTCCTTTGAGTCTTGATTTTTGATTATTGTGTGTTTATCTAATCCGTATAATGATCCGGACTTCCTGTCCCTTGAGTTGTCTCTGCCCCCTCTATGTTCTCTAAAGTTTGGTGAATTTCTGTGTCTATATCTGTCAATGGATGATTGTCTATCGTGATATCTGTTTCTTGTGTCATGTCTTTGTCTCTCTCTGGGAGGTTTTGGACAGTCTCTCCTATAATGTTCTTTAGACCCACAGTTATAACACTCTATTGTGTCCTGATGCCTGTCTTGGAATACTATCCTTTTGATCTGTCTATGCTCTTTGTGTGTACTGTAGCGGTTTCTTCTCAAATTATCTTCAGCAATTAATCTATTTGATAAACTCTCTATAGATAGATAGCCTAAGTTAATTGTATCTAAATTTGATATGAAATTGTCCCATGATGTGTCTAATGAATTGATAATAACACTTTTCATTGTCTGGTCAGATATTATTTCTCCCCTTAAATGAAGTTCTGCTCTAGTTGTGTTTAGTAATAGTAAATGTTCACTTATAGTAGTCCCAGGTTTTATCCTGGCTGAGAAAAAGTTTTTAGACATTCTAGTTGTGGTTGCCACACTTTCACTATGAAACAGTTTAAACATACAATGAATTATTTCTGAGACAGTTAGGTTATGCTTAATACTATGATAAATAGCAGGTGATATACTAGAGATTAGTAAATAAAATGCTCTGTGATGTAGACTGTCCAATTTTAGTGATTTTTTAGGAGGGTTAGTTATGAAAAACAATAAATTTTCTTTTAAGAAAACAACCTGGAATTGCTGACTCCATTCCTGTAAATTAACAACGTCTATTCTCAATTTTGGAAAATCATTAGGCAAATTTCCAATGTTATTTATTGCATTACTTACAGCTGGAGGCTGTCCATGGTCCTGTATATGCTGATAATTGCAGAATGGTGTAGGGATACTCGCGACTAGTCTGAATGGTTCCCTCTGTTCTTTATTATCTCTATGTTCGTCTGGGCGTATTTGCGCATGCGCGTAGATCATTTCGTTCCTGAAGCTGTCGGGGGAGGTTCTCGTCGCTGCAGCTCCCTCGCAGTGTTCTTCCTCTGATGATTCGCTCTCTGGCTCGACTTTAGGTGTCCAGGTGTGGATCGGGGCTTGCTTCTTCTCATCGTAGTCGTCTCGGTTGAGGTTTCTGGCTCCCGGAAGCGTCTGCGGTGTGGGTGAGTACTTGCAAGGCTCTCTGGGTTCGGGTCTTAGCACTCTCATCGGTCGAGTTGGAGTGGATAGATGCTGAGATGCTTGCTCGTTTGCTTCTGTATCTTTGCCTTTGGATTGTGCAGTTTGTCTTTTCTTTGTTATTTGGTCGACTGTCTTTGGTACTTTCGTTGATTTCTTTGAGATTTTTAGATTCGGGCCGAAGGCTGCGAAGAGTGTTTTCATAGCTGTTTTGATTTGTAGTTCGGTTGATGTTTCTTCGGTGTCTGTATCAGATTCTTCTGATGAGTAGAATTTTTCTTTTTTATTTCTTATGCTGTGTAGAACTTTTCGTGCCAGCCATTTCGAATTCTGCTTTCTGATTGGTTCTGGGTCAGCCATTTTGGCGGGCTGACAAAACCAAGATGGCTGCCATTCAAAATTTTGTGCGGGACCGTTAGTCTTTCTTTTAGTTATATTTTCATCTATGGGTAATTCGCTTACCATTTTGTGGTCTTTTGGTTCTGGTGTGTTGATGTGGTTTTCTCTCGCTGCTCCGCTATCTTTTATGATGCCTTGGAGGTTCGCGATGAGATTTTTGTCGTCTTTTTGGCTTTTCAGCAGTCTTAATATTTCTAATCTGAGCGTGTTGTTTTCTGTCTCGCTCGCTTCTTGGTCGCTGGGTTCATCGATTACCTCTTCGTCGTCTGTAGTGAGGTTTTCAGATTCTTTTGTCATTTTTATTGTAGATTCATCGATCATTTCTTGATCTGTATCCATTTCTTTGTTGTGTGCCCTGGTGTTGGGTCTTTCTCTTTTGTTTCTGAAGTTTTCTTTCTTTGGCATGTCTGTTTCTTATTGAGTCAGCCAAACCATCCTCTGCTACCAGATTGTTGCCGTAATTCGAGGATCAGACTCAATAATGAATTCAGACTTTTTATATTTAAATAGAAGATTGTTTATTTACAGAAGGCATTCTATATTCACAGAGTGATTGCAGATAGAAGCAAGGAGAATGAGTGTACATCATCTTTTATACCAGGGAGGCGGGATTAGAAGTGGGGAGTGGTTAATGAGGAATACATTAGGAAGGGGAGAATAAGTTAACTCTTGACACTCCATGGATATATATTTCTTTCATTTAAGAATGAGGCATTTACACATGACAGGCATTGTCTTAATACTGATGCCACCTCATTCTTTAATTCTGAATAACCTCTCTCAGTGGTTTCATGTAAATGTTGGATGTCACTGAGTATACCCAAGATAACTTATTCTAATAGACAGAAGCCTAAATAGTAATTAGTATCTAATTATGTCCCAGTAAGAAAGTCTGGAACCATTGCAAAACAGTACTCTTGAGGACCAGCTCAGCCAGAATGTCCAGAAGCATGTGGTCAGACTTCTATCATTGTCATCATCAGTGAAGGTTTTCTCACTGGCTGCTGATGCTGGGCGTTGGAGGGAAGGATGGAACTGGTTTGCAAACAACATTTCTAGGCTCCTCCATTTTTTGGGAGGCCAGAATAGAGATTGGCAATGGGGATAATGCATTTTTTGCTGTATATTTTTCTGACAACTTAAGAGTAGATGGAGATCTTCATAACTTTGTAATGGAGAAGGGTGTTCCAGAGCAGTTCTCTTACAAAATACTTCCCAGCAAATAATATTTGACTTAAACTAAAAAGTTACTGACTACATCTGTCTTGTTTTCTTTTTTTTTCTTTTCCATGTAGAAAAATGGTCAGTTTTTTCTTTGTATTCTTTATTTCAATCCATGTATTTTACCATTTCAGCATTGCTATGCTCCAGGGGTGGGTTCTACTTACCTTTACTACCAGTTCACAATGGGGCCGCGCACATGCGCAGAAGCGTTCTGATGACATCAGGGGTGGTGGGCGGAGCCTCCCTCCGGTTTTACTATCGGTTCTATAGAACCGGGGGCAACCCACCACTGCTGTGCTCCCTTTTCCTAGCAGACTGGTCAGCGTGGAGATTGTGCAAAACATGAGTAGCCATTTATCTAATGCTATCATTTCTTTTTTTATATACTCTTGTGTAGAGAGATCACCTATAATTGAGGTAGACTGTAAGCAACCTGATGTCCTGCAGATTTTAAATTACAATTCCAACATTTCTTTACCATTAACTAAGCTGGGTCAGGCTGATAGGAATCAAAATCTTAAACATGGGATACGGGTTGCCTACTTCTGTCATGCACTTGCATTTATATTTCAATATCCTTTCAGTATTACTTTTAATATCAGCACCATTTAGCAATATGTTTAGGGGGCACAATGGCTCAATAGTTAAAGATGCTGAGCTTATCAGCTGGAAAGGTGACAGCAAAGGTTCGAAATCCAAGTGCTGCGCCATCGAGTGAGCTCCCGTTCCTTGCCTCAGCTCCTGCCCACCTAGTAGTTTGAAAGCATTACAAATACCAGATAATGCAAAAAACCTAACAGTAACCCCAGAATATAAATCTGACTTCAGTTCTTCTTATGATGATGGTGTGAATACAACCCTCCCAGTGTAAGTGAAACAAGTATATCAAGTCTATTCACAATTTTTAAGAGGTCAAGTTTGGGTCTTTCTCAGCCATTAACAAGGCTGAGAATTCTTCAAGAAAAAAAAATATGATAGCTATTTCAGTGAGGGAAAATTCAATCCGGCAAGTTTTACTTCAGACCAATTTACAATGTCTAACAGAACAACTTTGGGACTTTTTATAATGGATATAAATAAAGCTGAGAACTTCTTTAGGAAAGGATACTTGATAGACTCTCTCGAGAAGAAAAAGACTCTATTCCATGAAGATAAGCTGGAGAGAGTGACTTAAATATGGGTTTTGGCCTCCCAAACCCCCCACGTGTCATGTTTTTGCCCTTCCGGGCCCCCAGGAACACTCTGCAGGCCTCCCAAACCCTCTGTTTATCCCGTTTTTGCAAAAACGTTTTTCACAAAAACGGGACTCGCAGAGGGTTTGGGAGGCCTGCAGAGTGTTCCCTGGGGGCTGGGAAGGGCAAAAAATGTCGGCTGGCGACTCCCAGGGGGAGAGCCTTCTCTGTGGCGGCGCCCACCCTCTGGAACAACCTCCCCCCAGAGATACGTACAATAACAGACCAGAGATACGTACAAAAACAGGATTTTTCGTTGGGCCCTGAAAACCCATTTATTTCAACTAGCTGGGCTGGCTTGAGTTAAATTTTAAATTGATTTTAAATTGGGTTGTTTTAATTTACGGCCAAAATATTTAATTATTTTAAACTGTTTTTAAATTTTGTATGTTCTGTTTTTTACTTTGGCTGTTCACCGCCCTGAGTCCTATTTGGAGAAGGGCGGTATAGAAATAGGAACAAATAAATAAATAAATAAATAAATTGCTGGTACATGATAATTTTTACATATGTTCCAGTGAATATTTTGGTGATTGTGCTATGTTGTTATTTATAATCAGTTTGTGTGAACTTCTTCAAAGTTAAGTATATGACCTACTATCTCTTCTGCTTCTTTGCACAATCTGCACTTTGAATCATTCGATGATTTTTTAGTTTTGGCCTTCAGTGCATTAGTTTGAATAGCTTGTTCTTGTGCAGTCAAAAATAAAGTCTTCAGTTCAGTTTCTTTTTTTAATGTTCCAGTTGTAAGCCATTGGCAAGCTTTACCTTTATCCATTTTCCCTTCTATCTTTTGTGGAAATTGACTATGTAATGCTTTTACTTGCCAGCATTCTGTTCCTGTTTTTATAACATTATTTCAATATTCACTTTTTGTTTCCTGTACATTTGGTACGTTCAATTTTTTAACTTGAATCAATGCTTGTTCTTGGCTGTCTTTTACATAATTAGCCAATGCACGTTTTATTTCTTCAACCATTTGTTTGACTTGAAGTAAAACTTCTGACTTCATTTCTGTGGGGCAGGTATAATGTATCAAAATCACTGCAGGGGTGCCATGCATAGTTAACAGTCATCAATTCTCTTGTTTTTCAGTCCAAATTGACCAGTTCAGCTTACATCCAGTTAATAATTCCAGCAATGTGGCCTAGGTTTGATTGTATTTCCACCATTCGATTTTGTCTTTAGCAACTTTATTATTTATTATTATTTTATTTATTTATTAAATGTATATGACACCCATCTTGCAGTTCAGGGTGAATCTAGAGTTTTCTTGTTATTTGGATACCCTTTACTAATTACATTTTTAATTTATCAATGCTCAACGTTATCCAACTATAAAATGCCCAGATACTTGTAGGCTTCATCTTGATGGCTCCTGATAGTTTGCGCATTTGGCATTTCAATACCATTATTGTTTGCAATTATACCTCACTTTATTGTGACTGTAGTACATTTCTCTCAGCCAAATTTCACTGCTTTATCTGTGCTAAAAATTCGTACGGTATTTGTCAGTGACTGGATTTCAATTTCTGATCTTCCATAAAGTTTTAGATCAGGGATGTCAAACTCATTGAGGGCTGCATCAGGGCTGCGGGTGACCTAGGGGGGCCGGCCGGGCGTGGCTGACTGGGTGGGTGTGGACAACTGGGTGGGCATGGCCAGCTTGATGCCACTCCTGCTGGCATGTTTCCTCTTCGCATTGGGTAGACCAGGCTGAAGCTATGTTGGCCTGATCTTTCCTCCTTGCTGGGTAGACCAGGCCAAAGACATGCTGGCCTGATCTTTCCTCTTCACATTGGGTAGACTGGACTGAAGCCATGTTGGCCTGATCTTTCCTCTTCACATTGGGTAGACCAGGACGGCCCCGTGGGTCGGATCCAATCACATCGCAGGCCTTGAGTTTGACACCCCTGCTTTAGAGCATCCATATGAAGGATATGTGAAGTTTTGTTAGCATTTTTTGCTGTTTGGTAGCCAAGATTTGTTTTTTTCAAAAAGTGGGATCATAACAGCGACAAATTATAAGAGTAATAATGAATGATAGTAGACTAGAAGATGCCTCTCCTAATGTTGACAAGTCTATATTTTTCATTTCAAGCCACCAATTCTACGTACTACTGCTTCAGTATTTTTTATCTAAACAACCTAATGTTTTTACTGACACCAGTTGTTTCCAAATATTTAATGATTCAACTATTGGCAATGAATCAAATGCCTTTTTATAATCAATCCATCAATAAATTAGTTTAAATTGGTATACTTTTGCCTTGATTGTGGTTGCTGTTCTTCCAGTAATCCTCCTGAGTCCTGTTGCCCAGTTGGTGACAGATAGCCAGGAACTCTAATATCTGTTGTGATTATTGTTGACTAGGGCAATGACCAATCTGGTTTAGGATTCTTTTTCTGTTTTCTCACGATATTAAATAAGTTGATGGATATACTTAATCTTTGATCAAGACCCCTCTGGCATGGCTGACCCTTTTGGTAGAATACATTACCACCAACATAGCTCTTGACCTCATCAAAGTGTCTTCCACACGACAAGAATGTATCATGGAGTGGTTGCTGTTATTCATAGTACTATTTGTTAAAATATTATTAAATATTTAATGAATATTTAATAATATTTACTATTAAATAGTTAAATAGTATTTAAATATTAAATTATTTTCATATAATGTTTGGGGGGTCAATAAACAATCTGAAACTTTATGGAGGAGTTGATGAGCTGAAGAGTTTGGTTTGCTTTAAATTCATTAAATTATGAGTCTTAGCTTGATAGCAATTGAGTACAATTATGCTCCATTTTATTCCGGGAGGAAAATTAGGCATATAGAATTTTTCTTCATAAAATAAATAGCTACCAGTTAAATTCTCCTTGGCCAAGATCTACAGAAATAAGAAAGAAAAACTCCAGAGACTACTCAATTAAATGTAGTATGTGGAACAAAGCCAAATAGTGTAGACTTTTTTTGTTCTCTTTTAACTGGCTTTATTCCATAAGAAATAAGGATAGTGCCTCACAATTATAGTCAAAATCCATATAGAGTTGTCGGAAATCTGCTCTGAAACATTGCTAGACAAAGCAAAACTTTAGATGGAAAGTAAGTTTGCTTAAAATGTTTTTAAGCTTTTCTTTTCTTTCTTTTTTTTTTTTTTTTTTTTTGTGCTGCTCTTTGATTTGCTTCATGTTAATCTTGGCCCAAAGCAATAAAATAATAGCGCTCAATTCAGCGTTAATTGCAAGCAGTTTGGTTATTTTTTTAATACTACAATCTAATTCTGGCTCACACATTTTTAATGATGTGAAACTGTTAGGTGAATAAATTATTCTGATTTTTCAGGCTGTATTTCCTCTGTGTCCTTATTTTACTTTTGGTTAGCAGTTTTATAAATGGAGGCTTATAATAACTTTTATTTGCGGTCACAGACCAAAATACAAATATAATTGCAAAAGAACATGGGGAAAGTAACATCATAAACAGTTGGCTACCAGAAACCTTGGCTGAGAGGAATTAGTTACAGCTCTTAAAAAAAAAATTAGAAACCTAAAAAGTAATGTGTGAGGAGCCATCCCCTAAATAAATGGAGGCTTGAGGTCCTGTGCTGTGTTTAAAGAACAGCCTTCTTTGAGTCAATTCTGTGACTTCATGACCACCCATAAACCTCAGGAGACTATTTAGCTGTACAACAGGGGTGTCAAACTCACATCGTCATGGCGGTGTCACATGGCATATTGGGACTTTTTTCTCCTTCACTAAACTGGGCGTGGGCGTGATCAGCACGTGACGCATCCAGCCCACGGGCCACGAGTTTGGCAGCCCTGCTGTACAACATGAAAAGGCACAGGGTAGATTTGATTTAAATCTATTTGATTTAAATCACGATTTAAATCATGATTTAAATCACTAGTAAAAAGGCTTGATTTAAATCAACTCGATTTAAATCATAATTTTTAAAGAGCAACTGTCATCTCTGCTACTCCTTTGACCCACTGTTGACTCACCGATAGTCCCAGTGTTGCAGAATATACAGCCTCATGCTACATAACTAAGCTCCATTTCATGCTGAATAAACTAAATTATTTATGTATCTTAAATAGAAAACTATCTTATGATAGATTTTTACCCCAAAAGTTTTTTATTAAAATAAATTCAATAAAAATCAAAAAAATCTGATTTAAATCAAAAAAATCTGATTTTTTTAATTTTTTAAAAAAAAAATCATTGATTTTTATCCACCCTGAAAAGGCACCTTAAGAATTGTCTGTCACCTACAGACCTCACAGGACTGCCAGAATACCCCAAGAATCAACAAAAGGCACTACATGTGCAATTTCCCAGCTACATTCAAAAAAACATTCAGAGCCCTCAGGCAGTTGAATCAGAACACTTGAACAAGACCTCCACTCCTACAGTATAAAGAATTCTACCAACTGGTGGTCTACAACTGATAATTGGAACTACATGGGGTTCCCCAAAGAAGTTTGGTACCATGGAAATGTATGGTTCCATACAAATAAGGTATGAAGTCCAGCATGTGCCCTACATGTATTGGAGAAAAATCCCAATTGACTCGTGATTGTAGTAATTATGAAATCCTGAGCCATTTCCAACTAGGAGCTGCAATATGAACATTGAAATCATTTAGATAATCCAGTGGTATGCCTGAGATCATCCCAGCTAATCAGTCTATGCAAATCTTCAAAGGGATTATTTGTTTCACTGAAGGTTTGAGTGACACACCTTGAAACAACCCTATCTCAGTATCATCCATCACTTACAAGACTTGGAAGAAGTTTCTGTTCATGTAGAACATCTGCACAGAAGACTCTACCAGCTTTTTACAAATGATAGAAGAGGCCAAAGGGGCAAGAAACAATAACTACACTGAACTGTATAATATATAACTATATTTCTTCTTGTCAATTACAGAATGATCCAATAAAACCACTATTTTTAGTCTCAGTTTATATAAGTTGTTTATTATGATACAAGGGAAGGAAAGTATTTTAAGATTAGTGTGTCATAAGACTCACAGCAATGCGAATAAAATGCTAAGAATAGAAACAAAGTGTGAGAAGGGTGATTAGCAAAAAATAAACAAACCTTGCTCTGTTGTCCTTGGTTTTGAGTTGTGATTCTTATGAAAATATACAGGGTTAGTGCAACTAGCTTTAAATAAATATAAATTGGACGAGTCAGTCCAATTACAGTAGGGTCAAACTAAACATCTTTACACTGTCAGGTTTGTAGGGTTTAGAAACTTTTCTATGTCACATTCATTAATTTTACTGAAAATTTAAGTATGCAATCTATCATTATTTCTTGATTATTACTATTTTTACTTTATTTCATTTTTCTTTAAGAAAAGAATATTACAATCAATAACTCATCTGGTATCATGTACAACCAATATTTCTTATCTCTATTGCATTTCTTCCCCATAATCTTTATGCATACCTGTAATGCTGCTGAAAGTTTCAGAACAAATGTGTTGAGGTACAGGAAAAAGAATTCAATTTCCATTAAATTCCATCATTCCTCTTCTAATAAACCTGTTTATATACAATCCTATATAGGGCATTATGTTATTTATTCACTTTATCCTTGCAGATATTTTTACATGGTATATTGATTTGGCTTTATATATTATGGTATGTTTCAATTACCTCAGGATAACGTAATAAACAAATGGACTATGTTTAAAAGATAAGAAAGAATGATGGATGGTGGTTTGTCCTAGGTATACTACCTTGTTTTACTTTTATGGATTGTTCTACAGCTAATCCTCATTTAGCACCTGCCTCATTCAGTGACCGTTCACAGTTGCAACAGTGATTAAAAAGTAACTTCACGATCAATCCTTGTATTTACAACTTATTTACAAGTTTGTAAAGCAAAGGAAAGCTGAAGTAAAAACATAAGCACAGCTGTAGTTTCACTTCGCAATTTTATTACGGTAGGTAGGAAGGAACCCTGTTTGGACCAAGGTTTGAGATTTTTAGAAGGTGCATCAGCATGAGCAAATTTATTAGATCTGTCAGGAGCTCTGTAACAGAACTTCACCTTTTCCTGGACTTTCACAATAGTTGCTGGGACTCAGGAAAAAACAGGACTGGCTTCAGGAGTTTTTATAGAGTTGGATCCCCCAATATTTACACCTCCATAAAACCCTTGGATTAAGCACTACTATTGAAGGCTGCAAGATTTCTAAACAAAGTTCTGTAGGTATGACCCAAAATTCTAACTAGAACAAAATGAAGATTTTTTTTTCTTAAGACAAAAAAAAAAAAAAATGAGAGGGAAAGGGCAATGGCTACCATACTATTGCTTCTCAACAACCTATTTATGGGGTCAACTGTATTACATGGGAATTTGGCTTTTTACTACAAAGTGTCCTTTCACCAACAATGCTGCAACTCAGACAGATGAAAGAATTTCAAACATACATAATACCAGGGTGGATTTGATTTAAATCGAGTTGATTTAAATCATGATTTAAATCACTAGTAAAAAGGCTTGATTTAAATCAACTTGATTTAAATCATAATTTTTAAAGAGCAACTGTCATCTCTGCTACTCCTTTGACCCACTGTTGACTCACCGATAGTCCCAGTGTTGCAGAATATACAGCCTCATGCTACATAACTAAGCTCCATTTCATGCTGAATAAACTAAATTATTTATGTATCTTAAATAGAAAACTATCTTACGATAGATTTTTACCCCAAAAGTTTTTTATTAAAATAAATTCGATAAAAATCAAAAAAATCTGATTTAAATCCAAAAAATCTGATTTAAATAAAAAAACCTGATTTTTTTGATTTTTTTAAAAAAATCATTGATTTTTATCCACCCTGCATAATACAAACCTTTCCCCCAATCAATTCATCAGCCAAAAAGATGTTTTTTCAGATCCTGACAGAAGAGGTTCTCACACAGCTGCCCCAGCTACCAATCGGTATTTGTTTTGCGTGCAGGATTAGCCCTTTTTCAAAACTCACACTGCCAGATTTCAAGAGAGTTGCTTGTACAATCTGTCATGCAGCTGTCTTGCTTTAGCCAGCCATCTGTCATTCTTCACTGTCTCCCCAAGACCCTATCCTGGCCTGTACCTGCATCCACATGTTCCTGATTTGAAGATTGTTTCCATAATATGGGAGGATAAGCCAGTTTTTTAAAAATCTGATGCTTTCCTTGAAATGCCCTGGTCATCTCAAAGACAACAGCTCTGGGGTGGGGACTGGCGAATGAGATAGGAAACAAATCAACCAATTGAATGATGGTTGGATAGACTTCTTTTCGCTTTTCTTTTTCTTTTCAGACACTTATTCTTGAATATTACTTACAAATGAAAGACATCCGTGCATAATAAAGTTTTTTATTTTTCTCTTCCCATACCACACATTTCTAACTATGCATTTGCAATTTGCTTCTAAATCTTTTTCCCAACATTCTTTAAACACATCTCAGTTTTCTCTAGATCACTATTTTGCACTCAGAATACATCTTCAACAGGTGTATTTTTAAATAATACTTCCCATGTCATGTACTTTATATAAAAAGTTATATTTTAAAAGCTTTGCTTTGTTTTGTGACTATAAGATGTTTTTCTGTACTAAGCAGGCATATAGGTCACTTTCTAAAATTTTATTAACCATATTGAAATTGCATAGTTTTTTATTTATATGGTATTTAAAAATAAACTTGGAGCAATATATGTCAATGTTCTGCACTTTTTTTTTTTTCATGTGGTATACAAATAACGTAACTGATGAATAAAAATTGTCCAAGCTTTCTGGAATAAAACTATAAACAAACTATATTTACATTTATTCCATCTTTTCTCAACTGATTTGTTCCTGTATGCAAAGTGGAGGACCAAAGAAGAATTTTAAATAGAAGGCACTGTCCACTCCTGTAAAAATCATGGTAGGTAGAGATGAATCTGAGGAATGCAATAGAAACAATTGATAAGCCAATTTGGTGTGGTGGTGAAGGCACCTGGCTAGAAACTAAGAGACTGAATTCTGAATTCTAGTCCTGCCTTCAGCACAAAGTCAGATGGGTGACCTTGGGCCAGTCACTCTTTTTCAGTCCTAGGAAGCAGGCAATGGCAAACCACTTCCAAAAATCTTGCCAAGAAAACTGCAAGAACTTGTCCAGGCAGTCACTAGGAGTCAAAGCTGAAGGCACCGATAGATAAAAGCAATTATATTGTCAAATCATATTTACAGTAGTGGCCAAAATTGTGGAAACCTTTTGGGAAAAGGGTATTTTTGAGGTTTGACGCTAATAACACCCCTTTTTTGTGGAGTTTCAAGATGATCATATTCCACTGCTGGAATGGCCTGGGAATAGCCCAGACCTTATCCCAATTGAAAATCTATGGAGCCGGCTAAAAAAACTCGTTAGTCAGAAGCGACCCAGCAATAAAACCCAGTTATAGAAGTAATCATTCAATCTTGGTTTCACATTATAACAGCTGCAGAACTAAAAGACTTGATTCACTCCATGGGAAGATGTTATAAGGCCGCAATTCATGCTAAAAGTTACTCATCTAAGTATTAACTGACATGGTGATAATTTTTGTATATCTCATTTTTTCTGTGGTGATAATTTTTGTATATCTCATTTTTTCTACATGTTTCACTTTTCTTCTTTATATTGTAACTGCTATTATAATAGCAAATCCTTCATAAAAGTTATTGCATTACATCCTTGATTAAATTATCTTTCCATTGATATATAATTTTATGGTACTACTCCAAAAAAAGTGGTTGTTATTAGCTAGTTTTAGAAAATACACTTTTCCCAAAAGCTTTCCACAATTTTGGCCACTACTGTATGTATTAAATTGCATGCTGATTATCTGTAATATCTGTTTATCTCCATGCACAATCTGATCTATTTTATAATCATAAAACTAATCATTGTAATTATGACATCTTTTATTTCACAGTTGAAGTATTAAGTACTGCCTGAGAGTTGCTAATCTTTTCAGATTAAATGTTTCTTCATTTAAAAAAAAAATAGAAATAAATCCCTTGATTTTCAAAGAGCTTAATTCTAACTAGATCTTGTGATTGTTGAATACCCATATTACAATATGTTAATGGAATTTCTTCTTATAAATACTAAGAATATGAGAAATTTCCTGGAAGGAAAAATAGGTACAATCTGCTTCTGAAAAGACAGAAGTGTAATTTGTGAGACTCAATGTGAGACTTGAGACTCAATGACAAGAAAGAAAATATACTCAGTGGGTTAATCTTGGAGAGCTACCTTTAAGCTGCAACTGTAGTTATCAACTGGTTTCATCCTGGTGAGGAGAATATTTCAGGAATCTTCAGTTTTCTTCTTTTATTAATTCAACATTACCTACTGCCATCTTTCTCTCGTCAATTTAATTTTTATGTTGTTAGGCTCAGTACAGATTGTGGAACAGGAAGAATCTATAATCAAATTAAATTCCAGCTGCTAATAAAAGCTGGAAATTTTTAGAGACTTTGGTAATATAATTCTTATTTTTACTTTTTATTTTAGAAATATAAATTGGATTAACTGATATAAATCATCTCTTTCCTATCAGAAACATTCAGATAAGGTAAATGTATTTACTTTATAGCAGGGATAGATACCCGAGCGTTCTTTTGCAACTCCCCGATAACATACTTTTAAATTCTGACATAAAATGATCAAATTTCAGCAGCTTAACTTTGGCCCATATTGAGAGATTTTGGATTGCTTTTGAGACACCTTTCGCTCTCGTTTCAATTTTTTAAATCCTGTTAATAACCCCAAAAGAAAAAGTTAAAATTGTTCCACATGCCTCTTCCAATGATACACAGTATTACAGAAGGTCTGCTGCTGTTCTGAAAGTCAAGTGACCCAGAGCAGATTCATCCTTGACCCTCCCAAACATTGCATCATCAGGACCCATTGTAGGATTTTAACAAGTTGCTAGGTTTATGGGACTTTGGGTTTTAAGTGAAGCTGTGAGGAGCAATATCAACCCAAAATTCTGTCTTCTTCCACTTTCCAAGGCCGAAGCAGAAAGACTTTCTATCTTTGGTACATAGGCACCTTAACAAAGCCCATAGATTACGAATAAAGCAATTATCTTTTTATTATCATTGTCAATGAGAGTAGAAAGAATTGGGTTGTATGGACAATGGTTTGACTTTCTGTAATAAATGTTACTCCGGGTTTTCAATTTTAACTTATTTAAAGAATTACCCTTTCATTTTCTATAGAAGTAGAGAACTGAGCACCCACATACCAAAATATAAACAACTGCAGAACCACAAGAAGGGCATGTAATAGTTATAATCTTTTTAATATCCTCTGGTTATCGAAGATAAGAAAATTTTCATCTTCTGTTGAGACATCTGCCTCTTTCAGAAACCTTCCTCATACCATCCTAATTTCCACCTAGAAACATTTGAGCTCAAAATGTAAATTAAAGATTCTGGAGATTTAAAAAACAAAACAAAACACTCTTTGGAAGTGATTCCTGACCTTCAATGGATAACCAGCTATGTTCCTTCTGTTCCCTGCCCTTCTCCAAATGCTGTGTCATCCAGTCTTTTAAGTGGTTCAATATTTATTCCTCTTGATATTTCATCTACTCTTCATTTCCTTGAACAAATCCAAAGACAGTTTGCCAAGAGTGCAAATAAGATTTTACAGTACTGTAGTAGGCAAACCTAAGCCAGTCTTGGATGAAATAAATCAAATATGCAGGCCAAAACAGAAAACAATGTACTGTTCTTTTTTTCTGCAGTATTTTGAAATGCATAAACATGGGTAATTCTGGGGTGAAATGCCACAACCAAAATATACTAAACAGAAGAAAATAACACAACAGTGATAATACAATACAGTACAAAAATTAATAGAGAAATAGATAGTGATTAAATAGTGATCTAAAACTAAAGAAAAAAGATGAAGCAGTACATATAATATTAATATAGAACTAGCTATACCTATGAATACCCAATTCCTCTTTTAGAATCTGTGGATGCTTGAGAATAGAGGTATTACTTAATTGTGAGCACTGAAAATACAGTACGTTCTTACTGCTACAGTCTCAATGGGCCATCTTCTTACTGAAGTTGTAGCAGGGGTGGGTTCTAAATTTTTTTACTACCGGTTCTGTGGACGTGGCTTATTTTGTGGGCGTGGCTTGGAGGTCATGTGACCGGGTGGGCGTGGCTAGCTGGTCATGTGACCGGGTGGCCATGGCTATGTGTATAGGGACTACTCAGAGGGCTGAAAAAAGTCATTTCTGACAGGTCCTCGCACTTTTGACTGGTCCTCACACTTATGACCATCCTCACATTTATGCCCATACAACATTCTTAACAACCATGTCACTCATTTCACAACTGCTTCTCTTCACCATGGTGACAAGATAGGGCAAAAAACGTAAAATGTGAGGACAGTCGTAAGTTTGAGGACTGGTCAAAAGTGCGAGGGCCAGTCAAAAATAATTTTTTTAAGCCCTCTGAGTAGTCCATATGCACAAAAGGACTACCCGGAGGGCTGAAAAAAGTGATTTCTGACAGGTCTTTGCACCTTTGACCGGTCCTCGCACTTATGACTGGTCATCATTTATGCCCATTGTAGTATTCTTAACAACCATGTCACTCATTTCACAACTGCTTCTCTTCACCATGGTGACAAGATAGGGCGAAAAACATAAAATGTGAGGACAGTCGTAAGTTTGAGGACTGGTCAAATCGTCACCGCTACCAGCTCGCAGGAACCGGTGCGAACCGGGGGCAACCCACAACTGAGTTGTAGTCTCAACAGGAGAGAGATAAATTTAAGAGGTTTTGGTGATTATAAAACATACAGCATTACAAGCAAAAAATGCATCAAGCAAATTAATATTTCCAAGATGTAATAATAAAGAATGGATGGTTAGATGGATGGATGGAAAGATAGACAGGCAGACAGACAACCAATGTTGGATATTCAGGCTATGTGGTATATTGGTGTCTCCACTGATTATTCCTTTGTAAAAATTGTGAAGTAGATATTTTCAGTGGCATAAACATGTTTCAAACAGTTATTAATACAGCTCATTTTTTTCCTACTCTCAGTTTTCAAACAGACTTTATCACCTAATCATGCTGCTAAGAATGGATAGCTACAGAGCCTGGATAGCTCTGCAGACAAAGGCACTGTAATTTAACACCAGCTGTCTGCAATTAAACTTGCCAGGCTCAAGGTTGACTCAGCCTTCCATCCTTTCTAAGGTAGGTAAATTGAGGACCCAGTTTGTGGTGGCAATAAGCTGGCTTTGTATAAAATAGACAAAAGTATGAAGGTTATTGCTTAATGCACTGTAAGCCGCCCTGAGTCTCTGGAGAAGGGCGGCATATAAATCAAATTTAAAAAAAAAAAGAATGTAAAGGCATCTTGAAGACTACGGAACCCTACAGTAATTGATGGGGTGGTAGAATAAGGATCATTCTCATCTCATTAACACCTTCACGGCAAAGGTGCAGGCAATAATTCATCTGAATATAAGACTAGTGTTATAATTCTTCTGGAGAGCTATATTTGGCAATTCTCTTTTGAACTGAAGAAGAGATTAAATATGCTTTCATCCAGAGATATGGGGCATTTTATGTAGGACACTATCTCTTTTGTTATTTTAATTAGCAGTAGGAACTCCCAGGTGTTGCATATTTTTTTCCTATATGATTACCATAAATAACCTAATGTAATTACTGGAACATTCTTTATTTTCTTTTCCAAACCTAAAGAGTTTATCTAAAAATTCAGTCTTCAGAATCCACAGATATATAGGTTTTTTTTAAAAATACCTGATTGTCAGCCTATGAATATGCATTTGAAGTGAATGGCATACTCTTAGTTGAGATCAGTAACATTATCATATTGGTAGTGAAGAACAAGAAGAATAATCTCTACTATTAATCTGCAGAAACAGCTTAAAGAAGGAACTGTCATATTAATTATTCAATCACTGAAAGACTGTTGGTTTAAGGAGATATTATGAGATTTTTTTCCCCCCCGTTTCCACTCATGCTTCAAAAATTCAGGAAATTGGAATAAAAAAAATTAGCATTTTATAATCTGAACCACATAAGCTGCAAAGAAATGGTTCATCTTATACATAATAATTGAAATTCTTTTTTTTTTAAGAATTAGTATGATGATTTACATAACAAGAAATGTTCCCATATAGGTTGGTCTGGGATATGAAGATGGGAGGAACTCTCTGCCCAGGGGCATCTAAGGGAGGAAGAGCTGTCAAAATCTTCAAGAAAGCAGATGTGTGTTGCATTCTTGCAGATTATGACTTCTCCATGAGCACGCTGGTTTTACAATTCATCTTGGACCTGAACTATTTAGGAATAGTTTACTTCGTTAGGAATCTCATGCTGCTTCCCTTTCCTCTTTTGGATCTCTCCCTTTGCTTTCTCATTCTATTCTCTGTGGTCAGAGAGTCCAACTCCTTCCTTCAGAGGCTGACACTATTTTATGGAGCCAACTACATTACTTCCTGACTCCTCTTCACAACCTAGAATGGGCCTAGCTGGCTAGCTGCAGTTCAGAGGAACGTGTGCAAATAATTACTACAGGAATAAACTCTAGATATCTCACGTTCACATCTCTGAGCAATTTTTCTGCCAAATAGCAGAATACTCCTCAGAGCAGCTCTGGAGAGTGTCCTGTGGCCCATCCCTTCCAAGCAAGTAATAGGTCATTCTAAGCAGGGCTGCTGGGTGGCTAACAACAGACAGAATAAGGTCAGAGAATAAAGGTGCTTTGTCATGAAGTAATCCCAAATATGGGCTCTTCTTACTTGTGTAAAATCAGATTCCTCTTCGTTTTCCTCCAACAGTCCTCTAACTGTCTCTTCCGATGTTTTAGAGAACAAAGTTGTGCCCTGGGATCAGCACACAGGGAGAGGGCACATCCAGTAGGAGCAATGCAGTCCAAGGTCAGATTTCAGGGGAAATCCCATGCTTGTTTTGGACCTCATTAGGTCCATTACTTGCCCTGGACAGACTGTTCTAGTACAACTTATCTCCCCATGTGGATGGGTGATACCAGCAAATGAAAGGCAGAGGATGATCCTTCTACCACAATGGGCTGTAAGTTCTTCCGATTTCCAGTCCAAGTTAGATCACATTGCTACTCCCAAAGACAAATATCAGACTTACCTTGCAAGTGCTGGCAAAAGTCTGGCCTACTGTCCTCATACAGCCAAGCCAGGGCCGGATTTTCCTATAGGCTAACTAGGCTTCAGCCTAGGGCCTCAAGATCAAGAGGGGCCTACATTCAAATTGTTAGCAAAATTAAAATTACACTTTCACTATAGGTGAAAGGGCCTCATAAGTGGAATAGCCTAGGGCCTCTTTTCATCTAAATCCGGCCCTGAGCCAAGCCAAAAAAAACCAGCGCTGGCTCCAGGAGCAGCAGTGGATCCAAGAAGGCCACAGAAGAATTTCTATCAAGGCTAAGTCTTGCCAGGCCACCAGGTCTGCTATTTGCAACACTATCTTTCCAGCCATTAGCCATTCCTTGCCAGCTGCCAGCCCCATCGGGCCCAGCTGGTGAGAAAAACCCACCATGACAAACCAGCCCTGTACCATTCCCAGCTCACTGCCAGCTTCTGCAATGACTCTACCACTGGTCCATCAGGATCCAGATGTCCTGAAGGCTTGTGCCTATCAGTGCTTTGAGGTTGTTCAGTTCAGGGAACAGACTTCTCAAGCAGACTAAAACTAAGCTACAGTATATTAACAGAATCCGGGAAGTTTGCTTTCTATTCTACTATTTCCTTTCCCAAATTTAAGGAATGATTCTGCCATTTTTGTTTTTGTAATGTCCTCTGAATATTGTGCTCAATGCCACTTCCATAGTCCCACTCTTGCCTCTTCTCTCTGCTACTCTCAGTCATCCAGGTTCTTCCAGGGCTGTTTGAAAGTCAATAGAGATCATTCATACAATCTCTTGTGGGTGCTCACTCCAGCAGTACATATACTTGCTCAAGTGGACGTATCTTGTGGATACCTCCACTTGGGCAACTTTAGGTAAGCTCTTCATTTCTTGATAAGAGAATCTGTACACGCATACAGTTGTGCTCATAAGTTTATGTACCCTGGCAGGATTTATGATTTCCTGGCCATTTTTCAGAGAATATGAATGATAGCATGAAAACCTTTCTTTCACTCATGGTTAGTGTTTGGTTGAAGCCATTTATATCAATCAACTGTTGATACTCTTTTTATTCTTTTTCAATCCCAATGACAACAGAAACTATCCAAATGACCCTGATCAAAAGTTTAGATACCCTGGTGATTGTTGCCTGATAACATGCACACAGGTTGACACAAAAGGGTGTGAATGGCTATTAAAGGTAACCATCCTCACCTGTGATCTGTTTGCATGTAATTAGTGTGTGTGTATAAAAGGTCAATGAGTTTCTGGCCTCCTGACAGACCCTTGCATCAGAGATGGGTTTCAGCAAGTTCTGACCAGTTCTGGAGAACTGGTAGCGGAAATTTTGAGTAGTTCGAAGAACCGGTAGTAAAAATTGTGACTGGCCCTGCCCCCATCTATTCTCTGCCTCCCAAGTCCCAGCTGATCGGGAGGAAATGGGGATTTTGCAGTATCCTACCCCCGGAGTCGGGTGGGAATGGGGATTTTACAGTATCCTTTCCCTGCCATGCCCACCAAGCCACACCCACCAAGCTATGCCATGCCTACCAAGCCACGCCCACAGAACCAGTAGTAAAAAATTTTGGAACCCACCACTGCCTTGCACCCTTCATCCAGTGCTGCACTGACGTTTCTGGATTCTGAGTCATGGGGAAAGCAAAAGAATTGTCAAAGGATCTGTGGGAAAAGGTAGTTGAACTGCCTAAAACAGGAAAGGGATATAAAAAGATATCCCAGGAATTAAGAATGTCAATCAGCAATGTTCAAACTCTAATCAAGAAGTGGAAAATGAGGGGTTCTGTTGAAACCAAACCATAGTCAAGTAGACCAACTAAACTTTCAGCCACAACTGCCAGGAAAATCGTTCGTGATTCAAAGAAAAACCCACAAATAATTTCAGATGAAATACCAGGACTCTCTGAAAACATGTGGTGTGGCTGTTGCAAGATGCACAATAAGGAGGCACTTGAAGAAAGATGGGCTGCATGGTCAAGTCGCCAGAAGAAAGCCAGTACTATGCAAATGCCACAAAGTATCCCGCTTACAATACGCCAACCAGCACAGAGACAAGCCTCAAACCTTCTGGCACAAAGTCATTTGGAGTGATGAGACAAAAATTGAGCTTTTCGGCCATAACCATAAACGCTACATTTGGGGAGGAGTCAACAAGGCCTATGTTGAAAAGTACACAATTCCTACTGTGAAACACGGAGGTGGATCGCTGATGTTTTGGGGATGTGTGAGCTACAAAGGCACAGGAAATTTGGTCAGAATTGATGGCACGATGAATGCAGTATGTTATCAAAAGATACTGGAGGACAATTTGCATTCATCAGCCCGGAAGCTGCCAATGGGACGTACTTGGACATTCCAACATGGCATGGCAAACACAAGGCCAAGTCGACCTGTCATTGGCTACAGCAGAATAAAGTGAAGGTTCTGGAGTGGCCATCTCAGTCTCCTGACCTCAATATCATTGAGCCACTCTGGGGAGATCTCAAACGTGCAGTTCATGCAAGACAGCCCAAGAATTTACAGGACCTGGAGGCTTTTTGCCAGGAAGAATGGGCAGCTTTACCATCTGAGACGATACAGAGCCTCATCCACACATACCACAAAAGACTTCAAGCTGCCATTGATGTTAAAGGGGGCAATACACCGTATTAAGAACTGGGGTATGTAAACTTGTGATCAGGGTCATTTGGGTAGTTTCTGTTGTCATTATGATTGGAAAAAAGTAAACACAGTTGATTGATAATAAATGGCTTCAGCCAAACATTAACCATAAGTGAAAGAAAAGTTTTCGTGTTATCATTCATATTCTCTGAAAAATGGCCAAGGAATCATATATTCTGCCAGGTATGTAAACTTATGAGGGCACAACTGTACCCTACATTGAATTATCTTAATTTTTCTTTTAAGATATGAATTCAGAGTCATGCTGTTTTAATAATAACTCACAAAATTCTTAAGTCAGCTTTCAATTTACATTTTAACTAGTTATTATGAAACATAATGTATGACATATTTGAGGTCAGCAAGGACAGATTCTTCTTAGCTGACAGATTGATTCTGCGTATATATTCGCATAATCTTTCATCTCCAACAGCTTATTTATCTCATTTGTACATTTATACACATGAAGCATATGTATTTGACATATGAAAAAAGTTGCTAAGACTTAACATATCTGCTTATTATTAGTCAATATAATGTTAACATTTTGTTCATAATGAAAGAGAGACTAAGCCAAGCACATCCCAAGGGGGGAAAAAACAACAACCAAGACTTATTCTGGCAATAAACCTCATTGGAAAACATAGTTGTTTATAATTATAATCCTGATTTGCATCTGACTTACTCCTAATTTATTTTTATGTTCCATTAATTTCTTTTTGATATTAATAAATAAAAACAAACCAAAATTGATTAAGTATAATTAGCTTCCTTTTCATAAAGGAACTTGAGCTTGTTTAGTAAGACATGGCTATAGCAAATCCTAATTTAACAAACCCTTCCTTAAGCTAAAATGTGGAATCTATATTGATATAATAAAATTTGAATCATGGGTTTTAGACTATCTGTGATAGGTCAAATATTCCTTGTACAGATTGCAGAACAATCACAAATAACTTGTCATAATTTTCTACGTTGCATGAGATCCTCCCCCTGTCCTTACCACTTTCTATAGAGGGACAATCAAGTGCATCCTGTCATATTGCATTATAGTCTGGTTTGGAAGCATCACTGCTTCAGACTGGAAGGCGGTGCAGAGAGTGGTGAGGATGGCAGAAAAGATTATTGGCAGTTCAATCAATCAAGAGTCACTATGGCCAGATTTTTTTAAGCTATAACTGAGCTTCTCCACCTCCTTTTAGGAATATTATGGTCAATTTGATTTATGTATATTCTAAACGGTGATGTCTGTATATACAGATTTCATTTTGGTCATTGGTCCATAAATACCAACTTCCAATTAAACCTTTTAAGCTCAATGCATATCATTTGTTAGTGTTAAGCTTTTTACTTTTTTTCAGCTTCTGAAAACAGGAACATCAGTCTTTCAATATCCTTTGTATTAGTCTTAATTTAAATGTACTCTATATAGTAAAAACATATTACCCATGAAAATAAAAATAAATAAATGCCACAAATCTTTAAGAATTGATATTTGAATAATTCTTGTGAAAGCAAGAATTTATATTTAGGGTAGTGAGTACATATTAGTTCCAAGCACTGATTTAGGTTAGCATAATAATAATCCAGAACTGTGATTACCAGGGGAAAAAATTCTACTTGCTAGTATGGGAAGAACAATGATAGATAGCATAATGTAGACATTGCAAAGGAAAAAAAAATTCTGTTGCTTCCTAGCAACATTAAAGTATCATTGCAGCATAAAAATATTCTAGAGACAAATAAACTATAATTTTAATTATACTAGCTTTCATCCAGTGAATGGAATCATAATTGCTTTAGGGAAAATATATTTGAACATTTAACTAAAAATCATTTTTATGACAATTAGTATACATTTTTTTGGAAGGGAAATATCGTCATGCTTTGTTATGATTTGAGATCATCCACTTTCAAGTGCTATTCCAAGAAAACATATTTTCAACACACATACTTTGATCACTGTAATTTCCCTTTTTTTACAAGTTAAAGAGTATGCTTTGATTTTTATAGGATGTCATACATATAATAGACCAAACACCTTCTGATATTAGCCAAACGGTATTTTGCAAACTGGTTTCCTAGGAAACAAGTGCAAGTGATAATAGGACATCATTAATCAATATAAGAAATAATTCGTTGTCAATTTTTTAATTCTTGTCTTCAGGCAATCAGTGCAAATGCAGAGTAAAAACTGTAAAACAGTCTTTTGTAATCTAATACCCATCACATAAGAGAAAGAAAGATTGAGGCCAACCAAGCATGGCTAAGAATCTTCATTAGGTCTTACTTTGTGGCTATAAGAGTAGTGAAGAGAACTCACTTTGCACTTACTGCCTCTGCAGCTCACCAGCTGGTAGCCCTGTGACCAAGTCCTTTTTAAGTAAACAGGGGCTGGGACAGCTCTAGCAGGAATGTTGCAAGGAATATTCCCAACAACTATTGCACAAATTTGCTCAGCTTCAACTCAGAGTTGGCTCTGGCCTGGCAGATCTTATGGAGATGACTAAGGCTCATCTGAACTCAGTTATTTGTGAAGTGTTTGAACTGGTTGACCATGAGGAGGTGGACAGAGTCCTTGCATCTACAATCCGGCCACCTGTATTCTCTACCCATCTTAAGATCTCCTAGAAGGTAGGGACTTCCGGTTGGCGCCGCGGGGATACAGACGGGGAAATGGCGAGCTCCGCAGAGCTCTGCCAAAACCCCGTCTGCCAAGCTGCCGCCAACAGGTCTTTGGACCTCACCTGTCTTGAAGGGACAGGGGGACAAGAAGGGACCCCTTGGGCAGCCGAGAGGAACAGGCAGGTTCCTCGGGGCCGGAGGCTTTCCCTTCACGCCGGTGGCAGTGGAACGACAGCCATGGCGGCTGTCCAGAAACCACAGCAACTGGGTACAAAGATCATGCTGGAGGAGAGGAGGAGAAGCAAGAAGTGGAGAGTGGAGCAGGGAGTTTGAAAGCCGGGTGAGTTGTCTTCTGCCCAGGCGAGAACTGCCCATAAATGCTGGATTACAAAAAGTGTGCCCCAGCCTTAACAGCGGCTGAGAAACATCGGGGCAAAAAGACTCAAATGAATGGTGGAGAAAAGACCTTTTGATAGATAGCGTTATTATAGACTTTTTGGAAATGATTTTATTACAGATTTGGTTTTCTTTTTTTATTTTTCTGGCTATTTTTTGTGGCTAAACGAGATTGGATTATGTTTGAGAGAGAGGAAGGAGAAGAGGAAATAAATATGCTTTTAAAAGTAAAGATAAAAGACAAACGGAGATGGAAAAGATGGCTGCCAACTGAAAAATGAAAGTGTAAATTCCAGACTGCTTGTTACTTGAAAGAGAAACTTTGTTGCTTGTTACTTAATATGGATTATTTTGAGAAAAATTTCAAGAGGCTTGACTTTAGACATATAATCTGTGTAATGGAGGATATTGAAGACCAGAAAGAAGAAACTAAATGGAATAATGAAAACTGATTTATTAAGTGTGGCAACAAGAGAAAAAGGGTGTGGCAACAAAAGGAGAACATGATGATACCATATATGGAATAGTTAATTCAGAATTAACTTTATAGAACTTATAACTTTGAGGACATTGAAATGGAAAATAAATATACTCAGATAGATTGGAGAAGGAAAAAAAATGGAATATAAAGTAACAAGATAACAAAATACCATAGTTTGAATTAAATGGATGTAATGGTGTCTGGGAGTTTGATCTTTGAATAATTCTAGGAGATACCTTCCTTCTTCTCTGGGCTCTCTCTCGATTTTATTTTATTTTATTTTATTTCCTTTTTCTTTTTTTCTTTTGTCCCTTTCCCCCTCTCTATTTTTTCTAATTCTCTTTTCAATTTCTTTTGTTATATTTCTATTCTCTTTCCTATTTTTATTCTTGTTTTTTCTTTTGTTTTTATTTTAACTATTATTAATATTGTTACTATTCTCTCTCTTTTTTCACTATTATTTTTATCTAAGTTGATTTTATGAATATACAACAATTTGACCTGGAAAAAATGAGTATAAATGATTGAAAATTATGATTTTGGATGTTTTAATATTTTTTTAAACTTGGAATTTTTAAGCTCTATTTACAGACCTAATAATTTAGAAGAAAATGTTCTCTAAGGTGCTGGATATTAAGAAGAATTAATTACAGATTTAATAATTATAGAAAATTGATTTTAAAGTGATTTAAAATGTTGATATTCACTGGAAATAAATATGGCATGGGAGAAAGCCTAGGAGAGAATAGGAGCTAAGATATTTGTTGACATACTTTTTTATTTTTAATCAGTTAAAGACATGGAGGAGAATGGATTTAAAAATGAATATGAGTAATATATTGTGAATTAATTTAAAGTTAAATAATTGAATAAGAGATGTAGAAATGGAGGAAAACATAAAGCTGGACAATGATTAAAATAAAATGTTATGAATTAGTTAAACAAATGAAGTTAGGAGTGGAGGAAAGCATGATTCTGGAGAACAGTGAAAGTAAAGCTGTGATCTAGTCTTACAAATAAGGTAGGAGTGGAGGAAAGCATCATACTGGAGAACAGTTAAGGCAGAACTGGGAACCAGTTAAAAATAAAAATAAGAGTTAGGAGTGGAGGAAAGCACGGGCTGGAAAACAGCCAAAGTAAAGCTGTGAACCAGCCATTAGAGTTAGGAGTGGAGGGAAGCACATGCTAGGTAACAGTTAAAGCAAAACTGTGAACTAGCCAAAAAATAAAAAGTTAGGAGGGGAGGAAAATATACCTGGAGAGCAACTGAAATACAGTTGTGAACAGTTAAAAATAGAGGTTGGAGCGGAGGGAAGCATTGCTGGGAAGCAACTATTTGAGTTGCGAACCAGTTTCATAATAGATTTAGGAGAATTGAAGGAGATAACGTTGGTATGCAGTTAAAATTATACTGTGAACCGGCTCAAATAAGTAAGGTTAGGAATGGAGGAAAGCATCGCTGGAAAGCAACTGATTAAGTTGCGAACCAGCCAAAAAATAAACTCAGGAGGAAGTGGAGGAGACAATACTGGAGAATAGTTAAGCCAAACTATGAACGAGTTAAATAAATAGAGATAGAAGTGGCGGAAAATACTGTTGGGAAATAGCTATTTAAATTATGAATCAGTTAAATATTAGACTTTAAAATAAAGTATTTAGGGAGTGACAAATTTTAGATGGAAATGTTGATTGATTTAGAAACAATTAAGAGAGGAGGAAAATATTCTTTGTCAAGATCATGGATACTAGTTGCCATTTAAAAGAGGTACAATATAGACTCGATGTAATGGGTCTTAGAAATGAGGAATATATATGAAATAATGATTGTTAAAATGACAAAGATTTGGAATGATGTCTATTTAGAAATAATAGTTTAGAATTTAGGGTGACATAGTAGAATGTTTAAAATCTAAATGTTTAGAATAAGATTTCTTTTTCTTTTTTTCTTTTTTCTTTTTAAAGAGGTAAATGGATAAAATTTGGAACAAAATTGGTTGAGGGAATGTGAGTAATTGTATTTACTTTATACCGGATCAAATCCTTGCTCTAAAAAGATGTATTTTATGTTTCATGTTTAAAAAAAAATTTTTTTTCAAAAAAAAAAAAAGATCTCCTAGAACAGTGTTTCTCAACCTTGGTAGTTTGAAGATGGGTGGACTTCAACTCCCAGAATCCCCCAGCCAGCAGCGCTGGCTGGGGGATTCTGGAAGTTGAAGTCCACCCATCTTCAAGCTTCCAGGGTTGAGAAACACTGTCCTAGAAGGTAGTGGAGATTGGTTGAGTGAAAGCAGTGATTAATGCCTCCACGTGCAGCAGAGGTTGAATACAACCTGCGTTGACGAAGGTGCTAGTCCACCCCCTTCCCAAGAGGCCTCTTTGGACCAACAATGTAAACAACTTTTGTCCAGACTCCAACTCTTTCTAATGAAGATTGACAAAAGAATGGAAAACTTCAGAGAGCCTTGGATAAGTGGACTCTAGTTTTCAGGTTGGTTTCAGGCTGGGTTATAGTTTGGAGATGACATTGGCTGAACTTGTAGGTGACTTTTAGAGGACTTGGGATGAAGATGGTGCAACCATGTTGGCTTCTCAGACATCTTCTTCTGGTCTGGGAGTGGAGGGCACTATTTTGCAGTGGTTCTCCTTTTTTTTATGGCTGGTTGCAAGTCAGTATTGGCTGCAGAGGTCCAACCCTAGGGCTGTTTTGTATTGGGAGCCTTAAGGTTATGGTCTCTCAGCACTCCTGCTTAATATCTACCACTAGGCAAGGTTATTCAGTGGCACTGGGTGCAGTATCATCAGTATGCTGATGATTCCATTTACACATATCCACCCCTGCCAGGGCAGGTGATGCCATCCAGGTGCTGAGCCAGTGCCTGGAGGCTGTGTGACAAGAGTCTGAAGAACCAGCTGTGATTCAATCCGAGTCCTACAAACCATCTGGGTGACTTTGGACAAGTCAATCTCTCTTTGCCCTAGAAAGCAAGTCATTGCTAACCACTTATGAAAATTCTTGCAGAAATTAATCCAGGCCAAGAGTCAACATTGACTCAATGGGACAAAAAACCAAAAAAAGTTGTGGGAAAAATAATGGATCAGAATTGTGTTTTTGTTTTGCTTTGTTTCTTGTAATAAGTATGTGTATTTGGATAGTTGTACAAAGACAAAACGTCTATTATATTTTTTCCTGTATACATTTGTTATAGTCCTTTAGTGCTTGGCTTTTATATACTCTACACACAAAACAGTTGACCCTACCTTCTGCCTGCACTCTTATGGTTTCTCTTCATGAGATCACTCAGTAAAGTAAGGAGAAAACTGTAAACCAATACTTCTAAACTAAACCATTATACACATCAACATAAATACAATTCAGACTCATTTTAATTATTTCACAATGCATAATGTTAGTGCTTCTATTACATTTCTCATAACCTATTTTTGTCTCTTAAAGTAGCACATTGTCTGTGAACCTAGACTGATGAAACACACCTTGTTCTCTTACATTTAGGGGTGAGATCTTCATCAGTACAGCTTTGTTTCTTTAGCCATTAAAACCATGTGTGAAACATGGATTTCCTGTGTCTTATTTTCTTGTGGGGGCCTTGGTGTTCTCTGAGCTTGGTTGTTTTATTGCAGATGTTTCATTACCCAAACATCAGTACTAGTAAGGAGTGGAGTTTGCTATCAGTTTATATTCTAGTTGCTTGCCCTGTTATTGTTGGTGGGGATAGACTTACAAGTTCTTTGGTTGGGTTGTTTACTGTTAGCTTGTTTGGCAGTTCCCTGATTGGGGATTGTTTACTTCTTGATTGTTGGTCTGATGTTAATCTTGGAGATAACCTATGCTCCTCTGGGTGTTGATTACTGATGGAGAGGTGTTTTGGTCTTTCTGTTCCCTTTTTGGCTTGTTGGTTGTCTCTTTTGCATAGCATGTAGATATTGTTTATGTCTGTGCGTCTATTCATGGCTAATTTATCAGAGTGCCAGGCTTCTCGAAATTCCTTAACGCTTTTGGATTTGGTTTGGTCTAAGATGGTCCCAGTTTCCCAATTGAAATTATGCTTAAGCCTGTCCATATGTTGTGAAATTAGAGCTTTCTTTGTGTCTTCTGACTGCCAGTTGGTGTTCATGCACTCTGCCAGTCTTCTGCTGGTTTGTTCTGCATAGTCACTGTTGCAATCTTTACACTGTATGTTGTAGATGACTCTTATTTTTTGTCCTGGGACTGCTGGGTGTTTTGGTTTATTCAGGATGTTTTGAAGGGATTTAATTGACTTTTGTGCTATGATGAATCTATGTGATTGGGGTATTCTGTGGGTGATTTCTGAGATGTTCTTGATGCATATTGGTGGTTTCTGAGATGTTCTTGATGTTCTCCACTAACATACAGCAAGGTTTCTGAGATATTCTTGATGTATTATATGTTGGTGGTTTCTGGGATCCATATATCAAGAAGTTCTCAGAAATCACCAACAGACTGGAGTCCAAGGAATATTGTTCCAGATTGATTGAATAAATGGGAATATGATTATGTATAAGATTGATGGAAACATAAAGGTGCTTTTTCCAAAAGGCAACTGGACTTTCTTGGCTTTTTTTCCTTTGAAAACGTTTTGCTTTTAATCCAGGAAGCTTCTTCAGTTCTGACTGGTGGTCCTTTGCAGTCTTCTGGTTATTTGCACTTCCAATTGTGGAAGCTATATAATAATGCAACCAATACTAAAAGGTAGTAGAATTCCCCGAGGTGGGAAGAGAAGAGAAAAAGGCTAGATAATTAGATAGGATGAAAAAGGTGGTGTGATGACTAGTATTTTTTAAGCAAGATAGATATTGAGGGACCCTTCGGAGCAAATAAAATATCATTCATTCAATCAATAAGTATGGTTTTTTTAAAAAAATTGATGTTTCTCATTAATTTATGTGATTTATCCACCACTTCAATCCTATAGAATAATAATAACAAAAATAGTCTAATTACATTATAGCTACTGATAGTACACCAAATTTAAGCACCTATGGCACCAGAATTAGTTTTCTAAGGAGCAGGCTGGCTGAGGAATTCTGGGAGTTGAAGTCCACAAGTCTTAAAGTTGCCAAGTTTGGAGATTCCTGTTCTAGAAGATTGTCTGGCAGATCTAAGTTTTTATCAGCCATGAAGTGTGGGATCATCCTCACCTTGGTAAGCAGACTGTTCACAGGAGAGCTATTATGGAAAACCCTTGCCATTGAGCCTTTTAAGAGAAGCAACTGAATTGCCATAAACAATATGTTTATATAGTGTAATGTTGTTATCAAATACATTTTTCACTGTTTATAATCAGCCAGCCCCTTAAGTAAATGGGAGACAGAACGTAATGCCCTCATACATAAAATACTACGTTTCAGGAGGAAATGTTAATAAGAGAAGATAAATTTAAGTAAGTTTATATTAAAATGGTCAATTTAAAATCTGCAGCAAGATTGTGTACCCTAAAATAAACTTAGGATATCTTTTGCCACTTGTGAGCACATAGACCAGAGGTCTTCAAACTTGGCAGCTTTAAGACTTGTGGACTTCAACTCCCAGAATTCTCCAGCCAGCATAACTATGCTGACTGGAGAATTCTGGGAGTTGAAGTCCACATGTCTTAAAGCTGTCAAATTTGAGGACCCCTGACATAGACCAATTCTATCACATATACATATATATGGAATATTCTCCCATTTGTTCATGTATATGTAAAGAATATAAAAATATATATTAATTTTTTTTTTTAAACTGACATGTTTTTGACAGCATGTTACGTTATCTCTCAGTGCAGGAGAGCAGCGAACCACAGATATTACCAGACAATGTCAAGATACTGGGATGTATTCAAATCATCTTCTTAGCATGTAATTTTTGTTTTAATGCTGCATAGCATTTGTGTCCATGGAGATGATTTTGCAATGCAAAATACAAGTAGATTGAAGTCTATACACTGAAATACATAAGCATCCATAAAGAAGTTGTTCGGGTAAGATCAGCCAACCTATTTAAACACTTTTCAATAATAGAAACTTTGTTGTGAGTATAATCAGTGACTGAACCTTTTGAGACTTCATAATATCTGAGGAAACAAATTGAAAAATCAAACCTTCATTTACTACAGTCCCTCAGCAATTTTGTGAAATGTTTTTTTAATACTCGGAAGATAGCATAAGTGTTATTGAACATGCAGAAATCAGGAAAAATCATTTATACTTTACAACTTTATGGTTTATTTCTAGAGGTAGAATATTATTTCATGAGAGATGCTCCTCCACCAGCTGGAAATGAAAAATAATAATAATAATGCAACTTTTCCACTTTGTTTGAACAGGGTTCAGGATTCATTTAGAGTACAATGGAATTGTTTCAGTTTTTCCAAATCAGTAAGCTATCAGGAGTCATCTATCTAGATCCGCTCCAGTCCAGCTTCAGGCCTGGGCACAGCATGGAAACAGCATTGGTCGCGTTGGTGGATGATCTCTGGAGGGCTCGGGATAGGGGTTGTTCCTCTATCCTGGTCCTGCTTTTGATACCATCGACCATAGTATCATGTTGCGCCGGTTGGAGGGCTTGGGGGTAGGGGGCACCGTTTTGCGGTGGTTCTCCTCCTATCTCTCTGACCGGTCGCAATCTGTGTTGGCAGGGGGGCAGTGGTCGACCCCGAGGTGACTTGTTTGTGGGGTGCCACAAGGGTCGGTCCTCTCGCCCCTTCTGTTCAACATTTATGTAAAGCCGCTGGCTGAGATCATCCGTGGCTTTGGGATGGAGTTCCATCAGTATGCTGATGACACCCAGCTGTACATCTCCACCCCAGGCCACCCCAACAATGCCCTTGAAGTGATGTCCCGGTGCCTGGAGGCCGTGCGGGCCTGGATGGGGAGAAACAGACTCAACCCTTCCAAGACCAAGTGGCTGTGGCTTCTGGCGTCCCGATATAGCCAGCTGGCGCCATCGCTGGTTATTGGGGGCGAGTCATTGGCCCCCACGGAGAGGGCTCGCAACTTGGGTGTCCTCCTGGACGCACGGCTGTCTTTAGAAGAGCATATGACGGCCGTGGCCAGGGGGGCTTTTTATCATGTTCGCCTGATATGCCAGTTGCATCCCTTTCTGGATCGGGACTCCCTACGCACGGTCACTCAAGCACTCGTCACCTCCCGCCTGGACTACTGCAATGCTCTCTACATGGGGCTCCCCTTGGGGTGCACCCGGAGGCTCCAACTGGTCCAGAATGTGGCCGTGTGGGGGATTATGGGAGTGACGGGGTGCTCCCATGTGACACCTCTCCTGCGCGAGCTGCACTGGCTCCCAGTGGTCTTCCGGGTGTGCTTCAAGGTGTTGGTGACCACCTTTAAAGCGCTCCATGGCTTACGGCCTGGATATTTACAAGACCGCCTTCTGCCACCAATTGCCTCCCACAGGCCAGTACGCTCGCACAGAGAGGGCCTCCTCAGGGTGCCGTCGGCCAGACAATGTCGGCTGGCGACCCCCAGGGGGAGAGCCTTCTCTGTGGCGGCACCCGCCCTCTGGAACGACCTACCCCCAGAGATACGCACGATACCGGACCTCCGGACTTTTCGTTGGGCCCTTAAAACTCACTTATTTCATCTAGCCGGGCTGTCTTGACCCCATCCTTTGGTTTTAATTTGAAATTAATTTTAACTGTGTTATTTTAAATTGTGGTCGACATTATTTAATATCTTTTAAACTGTTTTAATGTTTGTATGTTGTGTTTTTACTTTGGCTGTCCACCGCCCTGAGTCCTGCTGGAGAAGGGCAGTATAAAAATCAAATAAAATAAATAAATGTGTAAACATATAGTACAGTCTCATAAATAATATGCAGAAACAAAATCACTAAATTTTGCTGAGATTGTGCCAAGTAAATGTGTATTAAACAGGAACATTAATTATTTTACTGGAACATTAATATATAATTCCCTTTTGCCCTTTATATCAAGATCTCAGAACTTGTACTTATACAAATTTTAGTGGCCCATTTGTAGAGGCCATTATAAGCCTCATAAAATATGCTTCCTTCTCTCTCTCTCTCTCTCTCTCTCTCTCTCTCTCTCTCTCTCTCTCTCTCTCTCTCTCTCTCTCTCTCTCTCTCCCTCCCTCCCTCCCTCCCTCCCTCCCTCCCTCCCTCTCTCTCTCATGACAGCCATTCTCTTTGTCCTTGGCTTATACATATTTATATTGCCTTTCACTTCTTTCTCAATAGCTTTTCAGGTAAGCGGCACAAAACTGAGATTACACAGACCAATGCCAATGTTGGTATTCATAAACTGTGATTGTATAGTTGATGTTTTCGAAAGACACGCACCGTAGAGTTTTAAAGTGCTTTTTTTCCCCCCCCACTCAGCTTTTAATTAGTTGACATCAGCTTGGCCCGAATATACCACATTGCACTTCTGGAAGTAATTTTCCTTTCAAGCAAATGAATGACAGTCAAGCATATGCATGAACCCATTGAATGTAATGCCTGTGTTTAATCATTCAGAACAAGTGCTAACTCTTATGACAAGTGGCAGAATGGAAAATACTGATTTAATCACGCTGCCTTCCCTCTTCAGTGAAAGTGTCCAAATGAGAAGCATTGAATTTGTCCTCTTGTGCCTCTGTCTTTCCTTACGCCCTGTCAGTTTGTATCCAGGGCTCACCAGAGACATTTGAGACTTGACAAGAGATGGACCTTCCCCCAACATTTACAAAGCTGACAATTGACAGATGAAATGTCAGATGAAACTTCAGGGAGAGTGATAGGAGAGTGATAGGAGGGAGCCCTTCGTTGTGTGATGCATCTGAAGGTACCAATCTACTTGGCAAAGCAGAAATTGTTGTTATTCCAGAAGTAGAGTCATTAATATCAACAGTACATAAACTCTATTGTCTCATTGACTGCAGCCATTTTCTGAAACAGCTTACCTTCGGAGATATGGACTGCCCCTAACTTCTTAGCCTTAAAAATGGACTGAATGCTAGTTTTTGTACAGTTTTGGGGCACTGATGGTGCAAGGATTATTTAGTAATAGTGAGATACACCATTGTTGTGTCTTACTGTTTTACTTTGCTTGTTTTTGATTGTAAACTATTTGGGGTTTACTGAGGTAGGCAACATGTAAATCTTGGTTAAATAATTAGGTAAATAAACAAATAAATACATACACCATAAACTACACAATTCTTATGTTCCTTTATGAAAATACAGGGTCAACATGAAAGAGCCAAA
Organism: Pituophis catenifer annectens; assembly: GCF_029215685.1. Taxonomy (NCBI): domain Eukaryota; kingdom Metazoa; phylum Chordata; class Lepidosauria; order Squamata; family Colubridae; genus Pituophis; species Pituophis catenifer. The sequence goes on from NW_027256883.1 coordinate 67,510,257, forward strand.
GTATTAGATTATGATTTCTACAATTTCCAACCGACTTAATTAAAAACAGGGAATTATGAAGCTGAAAATACATCTGGAGGGCATTACATTAAGGAAAAATGCTCCATTCATTTAAAAATATTGATATAGCCTGCCAAGATAAACAAAGCACACCCATTACTTTGAATTCCTGCTCCTTGAAAAATAATCATTTTTTTTAAAAAAAGTTTGAAAATAATGGGGTTTCAAAAGACAAATATTCTTTCCTTATCCCAGAATATCCCTATAACATTATCTGTATCTTAATGATTCCCCTGAAGTTTTGAAGTAATTGAATAAAATATGTTTTTTGAAAGGAAGGTGAAATGCAAAAGAACCACAAGAGACCTTTTCAGCTACACGTGGCCCTGTATTTTAGTAATACTAAATTACACACAAATGCAAATGCATCCTGATGAAGAAAAGTCTCTCAGACTCTTTGCTTTGCTTTATAGGGTAGTTTATGTGGTTAAGGTTTTAAAAGAAAATTGCATTTTTTCTTAATTTCTCATATTGCAGTGAAACAACTTTTCAACTTCAAATTAAAAATTTGGTAATCCTACCAAATTAGGATTACAAGAATCCAAAGAACCAGGAGATGGCAGCAGAGAAAAAAAATGTAACTCTTTTCTGTCATCTGGTGGCCATGTGGAGTTTTGCAGCCTATGTCTGGTAGCCTATTAAAGGACATAGACCCATATCCTGGACTCCTGGTTTACAGTATATGGCAACATTATCCTGAACAACAAAGAATAACAGAGTTGGAAGGAACCTTGGAGGTTTTCTAGTCCACCCCCTGCTCAAGTAGAAGACCCAATAGCATTTCAGACAATCTCTCAGTCTCATGCCAAACTTGTTGTGGAAGCAAAACTGCAGTTTAGTTGTCCACTATTCCTTCTGTTTTTTTGAGCACATATTGCTTCCATTGAAGAAATAGCTGCAGCTAATAATTTTGCTGTCAGTCAAGTTTAACAAAAGTTACATCTAAATTGAATCTCCTTTTTCAGTTATATATAAAATATATAAATATATATTCAGAAATATATAAAAATTAGCCGAAACTAATGTCAGATTTGGGAATAAGCACATTTTTGTCTAGCTGTAATTGCAGAAATTACTGCTGATGTAACATTTAACCAGAATTAAGTTTGAGTAGAATGTTCTGGTTAGTGTATTGCACTAAGCCACCGGTGTCAAACTTGCGTTGACGCGTCATCATCATGCGATGTATCAGAACTTTTTCCCCCTTCGCTAAACCGGGCAGGGGCGGGGCCAGCACATGACGCATCCAGGCCGCAGGCCGCAAATTTGACACCCCTGCACTAAGCCATAATGTGAACCATAATGTGGTTCGGTTTAACCTTATGGTGCCTTTTGAGGTGCCTTTATTTAACCCAGTGATTGTAATTTATAAGTTAGTACACTGTGTGAAACCAACTAATTGTGGTTTGGTCAATAAACTGTGCAAGCAACAACCAACAGTATGTGTGAATTCAATATAGTGTTCCAGAAAGGGCAATAGTTTAATATCTCCAGGTATAACTGGAGAAGTTCATCTCTGAAACTCTGGAAAGTTGGTTCTGGTCACTGTCGAATTATAAATAGCTTTGGGCTTCATGGACCTTCATGGATATTATGAAAGCATATAATTACAGCAATAGTGATGACTGAAGATAGTTCTCAAAAGAAGAAGAAAATATATGAATGAAAATATAAGACAAAAGATAACTCTTTTAAAAAATTACATTAAAAACAATAGGCACAACTACATTTTTATAGATAGAAACAACTTAGAAACAATTTACAATTGTATGCCATAAAAAAGAAGTGAATTAAAGCAGGCATACTAAGTAAACATGCGTACAAGTAGAAAATTATCTTTTAAAAGGACAGGTAATATATTGTAAAAGGAAGGGGAAACAGAAGAGGATATGAAAGAGACAAAAAAATGGATAAACAAATAAACTGTAGAGAATCAAAACTAAACACTTGGTTTTGAAAAGTGCAAACAGCACACCTCTGTTTCAAACAAAAGAGCCAAGGATATATTGGGATAAACAATCCCAAGGCTTCAGCTCAGTGGTATCTTTTTCAAGCCATTATAATATCAAAATCATTTGGAACCTGTTCACAAGAGATGTAGATCACACAATATCACCAGATACATCATACTGTGTAATGATGTGGTACACATCAATTGCCCCCACTATTCTACCAACAGTTGTCCATGCATTCTGATTAGTAAATGATCCTATTGTTCTCTGAAACCTAAATTCCCACTCTTCTTCTTTCCTTTCTTCATCAAGCACCAAAAGATACTATTTACTGCATTACTATTAATCTTCTCAACATTCCTATCACCCATCTCCTCCCACTTACGACTGTATGACTGTAACCTTGTTGCTGGTATCCTTAAGATTTATATTGACTGTTTCCTTATGACTATCATTAAGTGTTGTACCTTATGACTCTTGACAAATATATCTTTTCTTTTACTGCTCTCTGTACACCGAGAGTGTATGCACCAAGACAAATTCCTTGTGTGTCCAATCACACTTTGCCAATAAAGAATTCTATTCTATTCTATTGATTTTTCCAATTATACCTAGCATTGTCCTTGCACCTAGCCTACTAAATTCTTGATGCACATGTAACAGGTGGAGCTCTGTAGTAGATTTAATATGAAAATCCAGAGATGCCGGGATGAGTTAAAATTCTTCTCAGATTCTCCTCTGTGCTGAGCATGATATGGATGGTTCCTGGATTTGGTAAATATTTTTTTATATAAAAGATCCACTGTAACATTGACCTGTACAGTTATTGAAAATATTGTCTATGATTTACAAAACTGTCTGTGATTTAGAATGAGGTTGTTGAGAGAGGTTCTTATTGGTAACTGTTTCCCCATGGTATAATTCTTTGCTGGAGGTAGGCTATTTTCTTTGTGCATACCATTTTGTCAATAGACTGTTATTTTTTATTGAAGCAAATTTTTAGACTTGGATTTTATTGGGACATGTTATTTGTTTCTAACTGATGTGCTTTAAATTGTTGAGTATTAAAGTTTTATCTACTATCGTTCTTTTATTTCCATTTTATTGCCTATCTGATTTAATTCTAATTTTGCTGGGATTACAGGATATAAATTTAATAACTACTGCATTTTAATTAACCAGTGCCAACAAAACTCGGAATGTTTCAAAATACATGCGGAATATTCACTATTTCTTTTATCTGCATGCTACAGCCAAGTTGAAAATTCTTCAAACATACCTTGACATCTCTTTTCTTGGACTCTTCTTCCCCACTGATATTATAAATGTTCCTCTCCAGTTCCTTTATTTGTTATATTTTCCCAGTATGATTTCAATTTTATGTAATCAAAGGAAGCATATATACTACTACTAATAATAGTAATAACTATTGGTCCCTTTTAACTAGCAACAGAGTTCAAAGGGACCTTGGAGGTCTTCTAGTTCAACCCCCTGCTCAGGTAGGAAACCCTATACTCATGATGGCGAACCTATGGCACGCGTGCCACAGGTGGCACACAGAGCCATATCAGTGGGCACACAAGCGTTGCCCTAGCTCAGCTCCAGCACGTGCATCTGATTTTCAGGCCTTCCGGGCCCACTGGAAGTCGGCAAATAGGCCGTTTCCGGCTCTGGGTGGGTGGGGAAGGCCCATTTTTTGCCCTCCCCAGGCTCCTAGAAAGCCTCTGGAGCCCGGGGAGGGCGAAAAACGGGACTTCCGGTCTCACCAGAAATCGGCAAATGGGCCATTTCTGGTCTCCAGAGGCTTTCTTTAAGCCTGGGGAGGGCGAAAAATGGGCCTACTGGGCCCACCGTGCCATCACTTGCCAAAAGTGGGGGAAGCGCAGGGGAGTTGCTCATGCATGCCCGGGGGGGGGGCGCATTGAATTATGGGTATGGCACACGCTCACACAACCCCCCCATGCTCCTCCCACTTTTGGCACGCAATGGCAAAAAGGTTAGCCATCACTGCCCTATACAATTTCAGACAAATGGTTGTCCAATCTCTTAAAAACTTCCAGTGTTGGAGCATTCACAACTTCTGGAGGCAAGCTGTTCCACTGGTTAATTGTTCTCATTGTTAGGAAATTTCTCCTTAGTTCTAAGTTGCTCCTCTCCTTGATTAGTTTCCATCCATTCTTTATTGTCCTATCTCCAGGTTCTTTGGAGAATAGCTTGACCCCCCTCTTCTTTGTGGCAGCCCCTTAGATATTGGAACACTGCTATCAGGTCTCCCCTAGTCCTTCTCTTCATTAAATTAGACATATCCAGTTCCTGCAATTGTTCTTTGTATGTTTTAGCCTCCAGTCCCCTAATCATTTTGTTGCTCTTCTCTGTACTTTCTAGAGTCTGACAGGAAATATTAAGTTAAATTAAACTCATGAATTTCTTCTCCAAGGATTAAATAAATTTTGGAATGGCAAGAGACATAGGACAAAGTCAGAAGTAGCCCTTAGTAGTAGGCCTTAAAGACACATAAGATTCACATATTTTGCTTTAAATCAAGTCCTTTGTAAACAAGGACTCGTTTATTGAGTTTGCTCTCAGATACATGAGTATTTCCAGGATTTCACAATGAAGGTACTTTCAGCATTCTTGAAACATTTTATCAGTGACACTACAGACTAAGGAATTACAGGTAGTTCTCAAGTTACAACAGTTCATTTAGTGACCATTGAAAGTTACAATGGCACTGAAAAAAGGGAATTATGATATACCCTCACCAACCATCATCATATACATCAATGGAAACACACACACACACACACACACACACACACACACACGTGTGTGTGTGTTTAGTTTCCTGCCTTCCAACTTCCATAATTCCCAGACAATTTATTTATTTATTTCCTTCCTTCCTTCCTTCCTTCCTTCCTTCCTTCCTTCCTTCCTTCCTTCGGAATGGATTCCAAAAAATAGAATTATCTTTTGTGAGACCCGGGTTTTGTTTTCTTTTACATGAAGGTTCAGAATATAAAGATTCATGCCTGCATTTTCAGGTTTCTTTTCCCTCATAACAGGTAAGAGATTTGACTGTCTACCAACTCTAGAACACACTGGTTGTGATTTTTATACATTTGGAAGCTGAACTAGGAAATTAGGAGAATAATTAGCAAAACTCACAGTACAACTTTTAGTTGCAGCTCAAATATTTTATCCTTTTAAATTTACATAAGTTCCTACCCCATCTTCACCTTTTCTTTCTGATCTTTCTGATCTTTGTCTTCCTAATAACTTTTTGCCACTTTACATTGTATTATAGTTTGCAAGAGATTTGTTGCACGCTTTTTTAAAACTGAAGTGCTTCCACTATGAAAGACTCCCCAACATGCTGTTCTTCTGTGGATGAGTCATTGCTTCCTCTGTTTTAGGCATGACTGGGTATTAATCTCACATCCAACATAAACCAGCTCAGTGTGCAGATGCCAGATACCCACTGATCACTGACTGTTTTTGTCAGTGTAAATAAAACCATTTAATAAGCTCAACACATTCCAGTGGCTGCTCTCAAAAAGTCTCTGGTGGAATCAGCAAACTTGTAGGAAATTGGAAACAAAACAAAACGGTTCAGTCAAGACATTCCAGCTGAGACACTTCATCACAATTTCTAAGAAGTCATTCTTAAGAATGGAAGCTTTAATAGATTGTCAACAAGACAAAGCAGTGCCTGAAGGACATTTATTAGATTCATCACCACTTTTCTATTTAACTGCTCAAAGCCTGCTGTTGGAATCAAACTCAAACATATTAATAGATCTCAATGTTTTTGCAGTGCAAATATTCAAAGCCAATTTGGACACAATCTAGACCAGAACTCTCTTCTGTTTCTGAAGTTCTGCTTGCTAGTTCGCCAAAAATCTTTTGCAGGTAATAGGTATGCTGTAATTGATATGGGAGCTTGTTCTTCATATGTCTGTATAAAACTCAGCTTCATTTCTCATCTCATAAATAGACTATCCACCTTTTCTGAACAATGTGGCTAAAGGGATTGTACTGTACTTTGCCTCAAACTCAGATGCAAGCAGAATTATAGAAAATACATTTAGTCTCATTTTGTTAGTAATATATATATGTGTGTTTTAGGGAGTAACACATTTCTAGTTCTTATGGAAACAGTGAAGTTTTTCCAATAAAGGAGAATATTTGTAGCTCAGGGTTGAAATGAGAATTTGTTGGTGTTCTCTGAGCTTGGTTGTTTACATTTCATTACCCAAACTAGGTAACATCATCAGTGCTGATCCCTAATTTGAGTAATGAAACATCTGCAAGAAAGCAACCAAGCTCAGTGAGCACCAAGGAATCCTCAGTGAATTTTTTCCCCCCGCAGAAGTCAAGATATAATTGATGGACGATAAGCAGTCACCCAAGGAACGGTAAAGATAGAAAGTCAGAAATTTCAGTGGGAGAAAGATGGTTGGCAAGCAGTGATGCAGGAAGACAGGTAATAAAATTTTTGCTTTAAAATAAAGTGTCACCAAGATAAATTGCAAGAATAGAAGTGAATCTCTAGAATCCAAGACAAATAATGGGGATTATTTAAATCTTCTAGGGTCTGAATGAAATAATGTTTTAACTGGACTAGTGGTATGATCAGATTTTGCATAGCTTTCTAGATGAGTAAAATACTTCAGGAAGAAATATGAGAAAGAAGACCAGGGGTTTTAGAATGAGTGGATGGCTGACAAAAACATACCATATTCCAAGTATGAAGCCCTAGAAATGAATTCATTTCCATTTCCAAAAATAACATTGTGTTTTCTCTTAGAGCTTACTTCTTCACATCTCTTCTGTTGAATAATTCTCACCGCTTATGGTTTTCATATTTCTCAGCCCATGAGTGGATTTTAAAAATCAGTTTAACAACTGGATTACATTAATGGCCCAGAAAGTAATAAGTGCTGAATATTTTATCCACAAAGAGAAGGGGGGAAAAAAACACTTCAAGGACACCAAGAAAGCCACTGAGGAATAGAATAATTAGTTTACTTTGATGTTATGTTATTTTTTTAATGCTTATTTTTCCCAAGAAAATCATGGAAATCACTCATATCTGATTGACATTAAAAAAAAATTCATTGCCATCTTTTTTTCCTCAGGAGACAATGCTGCTGCACCTCTAAGAAACCAAAGCAAACGAAAGAGATTCCTATAGCACTGATTTTATACTCTTAGAAGTATATTACTGTGGGAAGCCACACACCCCTCCTAGAAGAATGAAATATTTTGAGGAATATTAAAAGAAGGCAGAATATTATATTTCCCAAAGGGAGAAATATGTTTTTTTAGAGGCAGAAAGCAACTCCCACTTTCTTAATAGCCACAGCTATTATTTTGTGCCCATTAAGAAAGATTGGGCCAGCCTATTCAGAAACCAAATTTAGGAGGCCACCTTTTAGAAATGCAGATTTGGAAATCCATTCAAGACAGGATATTTTGAAATTCCCTGCAGCAAAGTCTGAACAAAGGCAGAGAGATAGGATTAGTTCTCACTCAAGATCCAACATAGGGCAAAGCCATTAAGCCACAATAGGAATTATTGCATCACTCTCAGAGCAGTCCAAATTTCAACAAAACTTAGGTCAGATAAACACCTAGAATTTGTACTTTGCCTATAGAGCCAGCTTCATGGCCCCTTGGGAGTCTGACAACAGCCAATAGAATACATGTTCTTGCACAGGAACAGGAAGCTCAAGTGCAAAGTTTAAAGAAGGTATAAAAACCCCTCACTCTCAACTCCATTTTTGCCAGCTGCACCAGAACCATGTGCTTGGTTGTTCTATTTATCATTAAACCTTCTTTCCAATCAGCTTTCATGTTTCCAGTGTCTTTCTCCTGGCTTGGAACTGAACTAGATGGATATTTCTTCCCACATTACTGTGTTTGAGTTTACTACTTGAAGCTATTTATAGGGATACACATAAACAAATCCTCTCCAATATTTCTTACCCATGAAAACAAATACTGAAATGAAGATGGCTTTTCCTTAATACCTAAGGAATAAAAGCTTCTATTTCTGTATTCCAAGGGTTTGTTCAGAACAGCAGTCATAGCAGAAGTTAAGTTAGACATAATGTAAATTAGGCCATAAATGCTATTAATGGCACCGCAGGTATTGCCTGGTATTAAGAGTGGATATAGGAATAAAAATGGAGTTTTTGAGCTGGTTTTTCAGATAAAGCACTGTTGGAGTCAAAGTAAGATAATCAGGTCCACAAACAACAAATTAGATGTACTGCAATATGTCAGCAAACAAAATGAAGGTTGTCCACTTTAAACAAACTATTAAAATTCAGCCAGGAAATGAGGTCAGGGATTCAGAGACTCAAACTGGAGATATTGGCAGTTGTTAGAGGAGAAGGTTAAGTCAATGTTTGTTCATTGCTGCAGATATTCTGATGTCTTTAGGAAAGACAATCCAGAGCTTTTAGCTTCAAGTAAGTAAAAAGGCCAAAGCAATTAACTGATAAAAAGATAGCAGGGCCAAAGTTAACCTGATGGTGAGAGTTGGGTTTTTTTTTCAAGACTAAAAAAAAAAAGGAGACCTGCCACTTTTTCCATGCTGTTTTTCATTTTGCATTGCAACCTTTGTCAACTGATATTGTCATACTAAGTAAATCCATGAAGTTGTATTGTGGAAGAAACATCCATCTGGTTCAGTTCCAAGCTGGGAGAAAGACATTGGAAACATGGAGGCTGATTGGAAAGTTGATTTAATGACAAAGCAGAACCACGTGGGTTCTGGTGCAGCTGACCACATGGAGTTGAGAGTGAGGGGTTTTTATACCTTCTTTTGGACTTTGCACTTGAGCTTCCTGTTCCTGTGCAAGAACATGTATTCTGTTGGCTGTTGTCAGACTCCCATGGGGCCATGTAGGGATTATGTAGAGGTCATAGCTGGCTCTATAGGCAAATCCTAGGTGTTTGTCTAAGATAAGTTTGATTGACATTTGGGCAGCTCTGAAAGGGTGTTGGACAATTCCTATTGTGGCTTAACAGCTTTGCCCTGTGTTGGATCTTGAGTGAGGGCTAATCCTATCACTCTGCCTTTGTTCAGACTTTGCTGCAGGGAATTTCAAAATATCCTGTCTTGAATGGATTTCCAAATCTGCATATCTAAAAGGTGGCCTCCTCAGTTTGGTTTCTGAATAGGCTGGCCTAATCTTTCTCAATGGACACAAAATATCTGCTGTGGCTATTAAGAAAGTGGGAGTTGCTTTCTGCCTCTAAAAAAACATGTTTCTCCATTTGTCCCTTTGGGAAATATAATATTCTGCCTTCTTTTAATACTCCTCAAAATATTTCATTCTTCTAGGAGGGGATGGTGGCTTCCCACAGTATCATCTAGTGGGACGCAGGGGAAGAGCCTTATCAGGTGTGGCACCTGTTCTCTGGAATTTCATTTCCCCCCGAAGTCAGACTGGCCTCGTTGGCCTTCTGAAAGAACATGGAGCAAAGCCTGCAAAGAGACTGTACTACTAATGAAATGGATTGTCCTCTCCTGCAAATTTTTAAAAATGTTTTATGTAGTTTTTTAAAATTATTTTAATGATATTGTTATGTCTACAATCTTTTTTTATTTCTATTCTTCTGTATTTTTTTAACATTGTAACCACCCAGAGTCATGGATGTGAGATGGATGGCTATATACATTTAATAAATGAATAAATAGTTATAAATAGCTTTGTGGTATCCAGATGGAAAAAGAACCTGTCGTTCTGTTAGGCTATTTTTATCTGTATTAGTCTTTTCCAAGAACCATCCTCCAGTTGTTTGGAGACTGCATCAACATCCTAGATTGTATTTCTAAATGCTAGTAATTACAATATCCCCAACAATATTGGCAGTCCTCAAGTTAAGCCGACATTGGGATCAGAATTTCGGTTGCTAAGTGACACAGGCCTAAAGTACAACATCACATGCCCACATCCCTTAGCAACAGCAATTCCAACAATCCCTGTTTGCCACTGTAACCCGAAGATTGCAGGATATAAAGCAGGAAGAAATGGGAATCCCAGGAAGGCACCAGGGGTGAGTGCTAAGGAATGTGGGCAAGCCAGCGGGGTCCTTAGGTGGCTGCTTCTAAACACAGGTGGGCTCACAGATAGTCTGGTGGTGGCTGTCATAGGCACTAAGGAGTGTGGGTGGGCCAGGGGTGACTATGGGTGGGCCAAGTGGGGAGTGTGCACAGGTACTTCTGAGTGGGGCAGGCTGTGTGGGCTGTGTGTAGGCCATTAGGGGTCTGAAGGTAGGCATTTCTGAATGCGGGCAGACAGCAGGGGTCATGGGCAGGCAACTATGGAGTGTGAACAAGCCAGTGGAGACCTCTATGGATTGTAGGCAGGTGGGGTGCTACATAATACAGGTAGTCCTCAACTTACAACCATAATTAAGCCCAACATTTATGTTGCTAAGCGAGACAGTTGTTAGTGAATTTTGCTCCATTTTTATGATCTTTCTTGCTACAGTTGTTAAGTGAATCATTGTTAAGTTAATAACAGAGTTAAGTGAAGCTGGCTTCCCATTGGCTTTGCTTGTCAGAGGATCACAAAGTCGATCACATGACCCCGGGACACTGCAACTGTCTTAAATATGAGTCAGTTGCCAAGTGCCTGAATTTTGACCACATAACCATGGGAATGCAGCAACATTCGTAAATGTGAAAAATGGTCATGTCACTGTTTTCAGTGTCATCATAACGGTCCCTAAATTGAACTGTTGTAAGTCAAGGACTAACTGAATTAGGTCCCTGGAATTTATTTATTTTAAATTGGGCTTAGGAGCTACTGGTTTAAACTTTTGTGGCTTTTAATGTACTCTATGAAATGCACACAGACCCATTAGTCTGTCATACATACGCCGTTTGTGAGAAACTCATAAGAACCACAGCTCCCTCTCCCTTCTCAGCTGTTTTTACCGGAAGGTTCATCCACTCAATCCAGTGTAGGCCACAAACCCAATACTTAGTCTCCAAATAGTTTATTTTCAAGGGTTAGCCGACCCTGATTAATCGTGCAAAAGACATGTTAACAATGCTCTCAAGGTGAATGACCCCCCTCTCACCACCAAATGCAGACTAAATCTACTTTACAGGAACAAAGAGACTGAAATTACAGACCGATTATTGGTTACAATTTAGGTGTCAAGCAACTTTGTACTCGGATAAAGATGAAGTCATGGTAAGATAAGCATGCATGTTAAAAAAACATGCACTAAGCAATTTCTTATCTCTTACTGTGTGGTGTGCTAGGCTGTACCAATTGCCCTATCATCTCTGTTTTTCCTACAAAGCCAAAATTGTTTGCTGTTCACTATGTGGGCATATAGGTAGTTCTCGGGTTATGACCCTAATTGGGACCAGAATTGCTATCCCTAACCCTAACCCTGAAAAAAGACAGATAATTAGCAAATTAACTCTAGAACTGTTACTTTTTCCCTCCTGCTCACTGTAGGCCACTAAACTAAATCCTTTTTAAAAAAGAAATCAGGGGTCTCCAAACTTGGCAACTTTAAGACTTGTGAACTTGTAGGCTTTTATTCCCAGAATTCCTTAGCCAGCTGAGGAATTCTGGGAATTGAATTCCACAAGTCTTAAAGTTGCCAAGACTCTGTTTGGAGACTCTGTTTTAAATGAAGAGAAGTACGGTCAATTGCCCTGGATCCCAATCAAGGTGGTAGCTCCGTCCCAAATAACTAATAAGGAAAAATATAATCTCAGAAGTTATTTCAAAGGAAGAAAAGCTTGAGTTTTCCTGAAGATTTCAATTTACTGGTCATTAATTCAGTGGAAGATAAAGGAATACAAAGGGAATTCAAATATATTCTGGAAACATATAGGTATGATAAGCATATTTTTCATCAAAAAAAAAATATATGATACCTGTTTCCTAAGTAATTACAATTTTGAAATAAAACTTAACAGTTGTTTTGGCATAATCTCTGGTAAAGTCTATTTCATCAGATACACATATTATGATGAATACCAGGCAGTTGCTGAATAAGGGTAAATGTATTATTGCAATTATATTAGCAGGTGCATTTTACAAAATTAATTCCTGCTTGATCCACAGATATAGAAATAAATTTTTTTGATGAAAAGTAGGTTAACCATTTGGATTGTGTTCTATTTTTGAAACTTCTTTGCTCTCGAATTACCATTTGTGAAATAATTTATGTAAGACTTAAATATCCCTATATTGATGTATGAATATTGCCAGTTTTGGTAGCAGATTGGGCTAATGCTTTTTTTATGGAGAGACTGACTTATTTTTCATGTGTACTATATTGGAGTAGCAATTTACAAATGATATGGAAATTAAAACTGAAAACTCATTTAAATGTGCAATCATATAAATTATTTTATTGCACTTTATCTTTATGGCACTACTTAATTCTTTTAGACTTAATTCCCAGGGTGTTAACATTACAGTATATTTGTTTATTTGAAAAATATGCGTCATCTTGGTAGATTTCCTATACATGCATCTCTGTCATCTGGTTTCTCCTCTATTTCTTATATTATGTATAGACTTGGCAGTCTGAAACTGTGTCAAAATAAATAGAAAATAAACTGAAGTTAAAAAGAGTAGACAAGAGGGGCGGCAAAGAAATTTGATAAATAAAGACTAACAAGGAAAGTGATCTGGAAGCATTAGAAAGAGTGACAGAGGAAAACTCTAATTTGGTGAAGAGTAGTTGTGAAAAATGTAAAGACACTTTAAAGATAATTGAGAAAGGGTTTGGAATGAAACCTGCCATTATTGTAGAGCTTTGAATTGCAAATTGCAAAAAGGGATGCAGCATTTTAAACCTTCTAGGCAGAAAACGTCTTTGAAGTGTCTCTTATTAAAAGACAGAAATGATAGGCTGAACTTCCTGACATGTGTTAGTTTGTCTGGGTAGGAAGTTCTTATTCCTTCTGCCAAGGTCTTCTTCCTTCTGCTCGGCCCTAGGAAAACTAGAAAAGGGTAGTGCTTTGCATCTTCCTGATCAGAGCTCAAAAATTTAAAATTTATCACTTCTTACGCCAATTCCTGAACTTTCAAAGGCAAGCTGTACAATACCACAGTCAGTCTTGTACAGTGGTGGGATTCAGCCAGTTCGCACCACTTTGGGAGAACTGGTTGTTAACTTTCTGAGCAGTTTAGTAAACTGGTTGTTGGAAGAAATCATTAGGGCAGAGAACCGGTTGTTAAATTACTTGAATCCCATCACTGGTCTTGTACTTGTGAAAACCTTTTAAATCATAAAAGGGTTAACAGATATAAACAGTTCACTGAGTTAGAGAAATCTAATAATGCAAAGAAAGAAAATGATCTCATAAAAAAATCCAAATGAAATCTAAACAGCCCACTGTGTTACTTATTAACTTATGCAATAATAAGATACTGGCTGTGTACTTAGTCATGCTTTGTCTGAGAGAGAGAGAGAGAGAGAGAGAGAGAGAAATTGCCTTTTGTTTTGCTGTAGTTTTCATTTTGCCTTTCTTTTCTCCCCTCTTACAAGCATTGTTCGGTTTTACAAAATGTGGAAGATAAATGAAAGCCAATTTCTTGGAGAGATTGATCAAGCCAAATGCGCCATCTCTGAAACCATGGATCTAACCAGCAATTCAAAAAACTAATAAGCAACCAAGCCCACCATCCTAACAACTCCCATGTTCATGCAATGGCAAACAATGCGGGTTTTTTTTCACAAATTTGTGACGGCCAAGGAAAAAGCGCACCACATAGCAACAGAGCAGGATCCCATTACTCAGAAAGAACAAACTGAGGCAAATAAAATTCAAGACTTGAATTGGCCTTTGAATTGATATGAGCCTTGATGGCGCAGCAGACTAAAGCACTGTTAAGTAACACCAGCTGCCTGCAATTACTGCAAGTTCAAATCTCACCAGGCTCAAGGTTCTCAGCCTTCCATCCTTTCGAGGTAGGTAAAATGAGGACCCGGTTTGTGGGGGCAATAAGCTGACTTTGTATAAAAAAGAACACCGCTTGGGGGGGCCGAAAGCCCTACTAAGCAGGTACATACAAAAGTATGAAGGCTATTGCTTAACTCATTGTAAGCTGCCCTGAGTCTCCGGAAAAGGGCGGCATATAGATCGAACCAATAAATAAATACAATAAATCAATAAAGACCAACAGAAGATTGAAAGAAGGAAGAGATTCGTGCAGGAGCCCAGAAACAGTATTTTGAACATATACCCATGCTTGGAGAAAGTAAACAAGGCAGAGTTAACTTCAACAGGTCAAATGCAAAAGAGAGGAGAGGGGAGAGATCTTCTCAGTAATAATAATAATAATAAAAAAGAAGCCATACAAAGTTTGGAGATAAACAAAAAAAATTTCTAGGTTTGCAGGGAGATCTGCCCCATTCCCAGCAGGATTATGCTCCGGGTTTTTTTTTCATGAAACACATCTGTTACCTTAGGAAAATCCTCCCAACCATATCCTCCAAAGCATGAATTAATTTCCACTGAGAGTTATGACAATAAACCATTGTCAAATCCCAGGTCACCTAGGACTCGCCTGACAACACAGAATGAAGCCACACAATCATCTTTTCTCTCCTTTATTGTTCTGCCCTTAACTGGATCCATATAGAAAAGAATAAGGTAAATGAGACACCATTACTGCCTTACATCACCTGCCCTATTGCAGGGATCTCTTTGAACCCATTGATTTTATTACATTTACCACCAGCGGGAAGATTTGCTTTTTTGGACGAAAGGGCATGTAGTAGTGTGGGAGGTTGCTGTTCTTTTATTTCGTGTAATAGAAAACGAGAGATCTCTGATCTATCACTCTGAGCCAATGGTTTATTTATTTAAAAGTTTCAAGTGCCTATCCTATCTGAATTTCCATTTGCATTTTGCATGCCTTTTTAAAAATATTCCTTATAAAACAGAAAACCTAATTTATGTATGAATGGATCAAAAGGCTTGGCATGCAGTTGTGAATTCTTCTAGGTAGGTATACCAAATAATTTGCAATGAATCCTTTTAATCTCCATTATTTCTTGAAAAGGCTTTGAAATAATTAAAAGTTGATCCATGTAAAGGCGTCACTTGGTATATTACCTATGTAGGTTAGCTTTGAAAGGTTAGTTTTCATAAAAGAAAGTGGATCTAACAATTCTTGGGTAGGCCTCTTCACTTCCAATCTTCTCTTTGGACAAGTGAAGCTATTTCCAGATGGTTCCAGGTTTTATCATTAAAAAAAATATTCAGCAGCTTTCTGTCTTTTCCTTCTGAACAGCCTTCTGTTTTTTAAGGGAAAGAAAAGCAATGAGAAAGTATTGGAAGATAGCATTCTTGGGACAAAGGAGGTGTTGTGCTTTTATAATAAAAGTGTAGCTTGAATAGTATTTTGGGTTGAAGTAAGTCAGTATTGGTAGGTGACCGATCTCAAAATGTAACAACTGTTGCCCTCTTTAGCATGCACACTGTGATATATAAGGCTATAATGTTAGGGTTAATATTCATATTTTAAAAAGAGAGTAATCCTCCTTTTAGAGAGCTATGCATGCATTGTTATTTTTGTGTCCTCACTAGTTGTGATTGTCAGAAGGAAGTGTAGTCATTTTTTTTTTTTTTGGCCATTTAGAAGGTAAAAGCACCCCAAATAGGCTTAGCAAGCATTTTTTAATTTAAAAAAAAAAAAAAAAACTTCCCATTCCCTCCAAAATCCAAGAAAAAGCAAAAAAAATCTCAGTCTTGGACAATATGCATTATGGTCCTGTCCAGAGGTTGTATTCAGATGGTTTGCACCGGTTTGCACAAACCGTTGGCAGAAATTTGTCCAAGGTCGCCAAACCAGTAGTGATGGCTGGCTGGCCACGTCCCTGAACCGGGCCCCCGGTCACCTCTCACTTGCCTCGCCCACCATGTTCGTTGCTGCCATGTTCTTCGGCACACACATTCCATTGCCTTGCAAGTCCATTGGGATGCGCATGTGCGAAGAACATGGCGGCAACAACAGAAGCTTTTTCTGTGACTTCTGGTACTTTTTGCCAGCCTGCAGCCAGCTGCCACCTCTTTGAGTGCCACTTTGCGGTTGTGGCAGCTGGCTGGAGGCTGCGAAAAATTCCAGTCAACTTGCCTTCCGGACTCTGGGCCAGCCGCTGCGGAAGGTAAGCAGCCCGAACAAAGAGGCGGTGATGGGGGAGGAAGCAGGGCTAGGGCTGGGGTCACTAAAGGAGGGGAAATGGGGGTGACTGGCAAAGGGAGGGTGGGGATAGATAAGTGGAAATTCCAAAAATTTTCCTACCTTTTCTTGTGGGCATGGCTAGGTGGGGGGGTGTCATGTGACTGAGTTGGCGTGGGCATGAATGATGTCAAGTTGGCCATGCCCACTCAGTCACATGCCCCCCACCTAGCCATGCCCACAACCCACCGAACCAGTAGCGAAAATTTTTGAAACCCACCACTAGTCCTGTCTACTTAAGCCAGGATAGCTCTCCCACTTAAACGTACTAATCTTAAACGTACTAATTACTAAAAGGTTGCCAGTCTCAATTTAAATTATTAGTAATCTATCTCTGTAATATGATGCTGTTTTAAAATCTCACTTGCCCAAATGATAAAAAGTTTCTGGGTTTCAGAAGCTTTGCTGGTTTGATTTCTTCGGTGAAATAATTATTGGAACCTGATTGATGCTTTATATCACAATGGGCAGAGTGTGTGTGTGTTTGTGTGTGTATGTGTGAATTTCAGTATACATATTGAATGTTTTAAAACCAAAAATAAAAACTAGGGTGATGAGTAAAAGGAAAGAGAAAAAAAATCAAAGAGAGAACCAAAGGTGCAAGAAAGAAATAAAAGAATAATAGAAAAGTGAGAAAATATATATATAAAGAAATGGCTTCCATTTATCTTTACAGCGATTATAAATTATAAATTCACCTCTTCCTCTAAAGGTACATCATAACTGTCTTCTTTCTATAATTCCTGCTATCTAATTTACAGAACCGTAAATCATAAGTTCATTTTTTTCTGTTTTTATGTAAAAAGTCCATAAGGGATTTCCAGTCAGCAATAAACATATTGTCATTTCTTTAACCAAGTAATTTGGATGACTCAGCAAGTTCTATCATCTTCACTAATCATTCCCCCATTGTAACTATTACCAAATCTTTCCATCTTTTGCACACAATAATCTTGCTGGGGTTCTCATTCAGAAAAACAATAACTTTTTTCCAGTTGTTTGTCTATCAATCCTAAGAATTATGATCTCAATTATATATTATTCTTTACAATCCTCTGAATCAGATGTTTGAATCCAAAAATGTATAGCTTTTTTGCACATCCATGAGGCAAGATAAAATTTACTCTTCTTACTCACATTTCCAACGTAAATTTGAAGTGCCGTTGTACGTTCTAGACCAGGGGTGTCAAACTCAAGGCCCACGGGTCAGATCCGGCCCACGGGGTACTTAGATCTGGCTGGTGAAGCCGCCCTTGAAACAGCGGACCGGCCCATGGTGTCTCTGACAGTGGAAATAGAGCTCAGAAGGGCCACACGCAGCCCTCCCAGGCTCTGTTTTCAGCCATGACAGCCCTCTGCCAGTAAAAACGGAGCTCAAGGGGGCTCCATTTTTTGCTGGTAGAGGGCTGCAGGAGACCGTCGCATCAATGAGTGACACTGAGCTGGCCACACCCTCTGGCTACACACACTCAGTCCCTTAGGTCAAACACAATTCTGATGGGGCTCTCAATAAAATCGAGTTTGACACCCCTGTTCTGGACAATTTCTCTGGTGTCATATAACAATGTTTATCATTTTATAAAAATTCTCTTTAAGATTTTAACTTACTGTAAATTAATGAAAGAGAACATATGTAGCCCAGACTTGAGCTATGGAATTCTTGGTATTCTCTGAGTTTGGTTGTTTACTTGCAGATGTTTCATTACCCAAATAGTACATCAGTGCTAGCGAGTTTGCAGCTTGCACCTTGTTTATATACAGTAACTTGCCTTGCCAGTGTTGGTGGAGGTGTGATTTTCTCCTTGATAAATTCCTTAATTAAATATTGTTTTTCTGCTTGATTATTTGTCTGCTTATCTGGGTGTTTGCTGGAGAATATGTTTGGTCTTTTTGTTTCCTTCTTAGCTTCTTAGCTTAGCTTATGTCAATGTGTCTAAATCATAAGCCATGGTGTGAAGTAGCCAGCTCGGTAACTTTGCACAAGTCAGTCTCTCTCTCTCTCTCTCTCTCTCTCTCTCTCTCTCTCTCTCTCTCTCTCTCTCTCTCTCTCTCTCTCTCAGTTCAACTTACATCACAGGTTTTTTGTTGTGGGGAAAATAGGAGGAAGGAATATTAGCTATGTTTACTATCTTGAGTTATCTATAAAAAAAAATAATTAAGGCAGGTTAAAGAAATAAAAAAGAACTTTCTCGTTTTATAAACTTCTCTCCAAAGTTCATATCTTCCAAAACTTTGAACAAGAAAGCCCAAATCAAATTGGCAAAGGCCTTCTCTGACGATCGGCTCAGGGATACGGCAAGTAGAGAGGTTAGTTCTGATCTGAAGGAATCTGGGTTCTTTCATTTCCCCAAACAGAATGGCTTTCAAAGATAATACTTAGGGACAAGAGGAGAGGATAGATCTGCACTTGCCTAAAATGGCCAATCAGCACTAGGCTGATCTCATGCCATAGGGTGTCTACCCTGAAGCTGACCTGACATAGAGATTATGTGATGATGACATTGACTGAAGAGCCAGTGAAGCACATTAGAATTCAATTCATAACGCTTTAACAGTTTGTTGGCCACACACCAGTTCAATACTGAAAATAACTATGGATAACTTATTAATTAAGCAATTGTTGGTGATGTAAAAATAACTTTGCTATCAATGTTTGCATTTATGACCTTTACAAGCCTGTAAAGCAAAGGAAAGCCGAAGTAAGATCGTAAGCACAGTTACTGTTTGACTTAGCAACTGCTTTGCTTAATGACTGAGTTACCAGTCCCAGTTATGGTCATTAAATAAGGACTACCTGTATGGTTTGGGGAGAGATGAAGGCCATGACATGAGAACATGGCAGAATAAAGAGTCTGTTGGTTGGCTGTAGTTAGGTTCAAGTGGCCTTTAATTAATGGAGGGGGAGAAAATGCTTTTTAATCTTCCCTGATTTTTCTAGTATCCAAAAGCAACTAATATTTTGTTCCCATGGTAACCTATTGCTGGAATGTTGTTACAGGCTATGAACATGACTTTGACAAGTGCAAGATTCTGATTCAGTATTTCCACACTGATAGTTTAGTTCAGAACAAATGTTTAACAAATCCTCAGCATCTTTCCAAATTTGGTTTATTTGTAACCAGGATAGCCAATAGATCTTGAAAAGGTACACCAGGCCATTCAAGAAAGCATAATACAATTCACTGAAAATAATAATAATAATAATAATAATAATAATAATAATAATAATAATAATAATAATAATAATAGATCTAGGCAAGCACTTAAAAACAATTGGCGCTGACAAGATCACCATTGGTCAGCTGCAGAAAGCCACCTTACTGGGATCTGCTCACATAATCCGCCGATACATCACGCAGTCCTAAACGCTTGGGAAGTGTTCGACTAGTGATTTGGGATACGAAACCCAGCATGGTTATCTTGTTTGCTGTGTATACTGTCATTTTTGTGTAAATAATAATAATAATGATGATGATGATGATGATGATGATGATGATGATGATGATGATGAACAAAATGAAACAAAATAACCAACTTTGGTATATCGGTGTTGTAAAGTAATTTACTTAAAAACATCTAGTATTGCCCTCAAGCCAATATGTTAGAAGCAAAAACTAATGCTTTAAAATAGTCTCCTAGTGGAGGGCAAGGCATAATTATTTTAATTAAATTTGCACCACATCGCATCTTGAAAGACAGTGGTTTTTTTTTTCTTTTGTAACTCAAACATTAAAATGATGATGCTAATCCTTATCCTCAAGCAAAAAAAAGGGGGGGCCTCTATTAAATCACAGAAAACCTAAAAGCTCTGGGGAAGTTCTTTACCAACTGGAGGCTCATCCCAAGCATGAGCAAAACAGAACAATGTGTTTCTAGCTTAATAGCTAACAAGCCAAAAAAAAAAAAGCTCCAAAGGTATCCTTCAATAACAGCTTGCTGCCTTATAACCCCTTTCCAAAATACCTTGGCTTAAATACTGGAACAAACTGTCTCTTGCAAGAAACACATTGAGCTGTGATGGCGAACCTATGGCATGCCAGAGGTGGCAGGCAGCGGCCTCTCTGATGGCACGCGAGCCATCGCCCCAGTTCAGTTCTGCTGTGCATGCGCATGCATATCTCCTGCCGTCCAACTGGTCTTCAGGTCTCTGCCATGCATGTGCGGGGGGTGAGGCAGGGGGGCGCATGTGCATATGCAGGAATAAAAGTGGGTGTGATCGCTCTTCAGGCTTTGTGACGGTTGAAGTTAAAAACCTGAGAGTCACATCGCGTTGCCTGAAATCTGGCTTGTGCATATTTGGATTGGACCTTGGCTAACTCTTGCTTCATGGATTAATTTTTGCTACTGAACCGGACTGAGGATAAACTCTCTCTTGCTGACTGTGAGTGAAAATTGACTTGGCAGGCGTTTCGCAGTTTACTGCCAAAACTCTTATCTGCAAGGGTTTCTAGTCTGATTGCTTAATAAAATCTTGGCAGGCGTGCCTGGTTGTGTGTTTGCCTGTATGGGGAAGAGGGACAGAACATCTACCTTTTCTACTGCACACCTATAGATGTGTAGTGGCACAGTGGTTAGAATGCAGAATTGCAGGCTAATTCTGTCAACTGCCAGAAGTTCGATCCTGACCGGCTCAAGATTGACTTTACCAAGGATGGTAAAATGAGATCCAGATTGTTGGGGACCAATATACTGACTCTGTAAACCAGTTAGAGAGGACTGTGAAGCACCGTGAAACAGTATATAAGTCCAAGTGCTATTGCTATTGCTACATCCTGAGTCAAGGCCATTTGTTTTTCTATATTGTGTTTTTCTATCAAAGGTCATGTCCCAGTAAAACAGGAATATATGTAAAACCCCAAATACAGAAATAACCCCTACATAACTTTTTAAAAGATTAGTATCACTGTCCCAAAGGGAAAATCTTGGTCCGACTCATCATTCCAAATACTGACCCTTATTTTAAATGGGTTGCCCACAAATGCAATGGACTTGACTGTTGTTAAGATGGGTTTATCAGGGGGACAGGAGGGGGCAGATTTTACACGAGACATTCCAAGTGTAGAATCTCTCCTTACCACTCGGAGGATTGTTCAGGAGTAACATATTTCAGAAGGCCAACTGGCCCATTTTTAGTCACCCAATGGTGCCAACAAGCTTTTTAAGTGTTTGCAAAACCAGTCTGTCCAAAAGCAAACTCTCGAATGTACTTGAAAGGACATAGCCTGCCTGTATCTTTGTTACTTTTGGAGGGAAGACAAAGAAATCTTGTTCTTGCTTAAAAGGCATCTTTGCCAGGTTTTATGGAGTCTTTTGCAAAGAGAGGCTCTCTCATGATTAAAAAACAAACAAACCCAAACAAACACAAAGTAGACCAAATAATGGCAGAGCTTTCAGGATCCTGTGAACGTAAAGAAACTTTGAGAGCTCGTACTGTCTGTCTCTTTGATTGGCTTGGCAGGAACTCGAGGTTCCAATCTGTTAGTGTAAAGTGTAAAACAAATATTCAAAGGGCAGCAGAGATTAACGGGTATCAGATCAAATGTGGCTGCAGCTTCCAGTCCTGCCAAAACATTCTGTCAGTTTACACTGAGACTTTTCCCGTTTTGGAAGAACCCGAGACTCTTTCCAGGCCTAGCCTGTCAAAACAACCCAGCTTCATGCAAAGCAACCCAGTGGCCACCTTCTGTTCCAAGGCATCAGTCAAAGATCAACAGAAACCTTTTCTCTGCCTTGAGAACTCTCTGGGAATGTGGGGAAAGGTTTTTCTCCTCACATATCAGCAAAATTTTGCCCAGATATACTGCAGAAGTGACCAGATTACCTTCTTGGTCCTAGCTAAATAGAAGAGGGAAGCTGCCAGGAAGGTGTTACAGGTAGTCCTGGACTTACAACAGTTCATTTAGTGACCATTCAAAGTTACAACAGCACTGAAAAAAGTGTTGTATGACCATTTTTCACACTTACAACCATTACAACACTCTCATGTGATCAGAATTCAAACACTTGGCAACTGACTCATATTTATGACCGTTGCAGTGTCCTGGGGTCATGTGATCCCCTTTTGTGACCTGACAAGCAAAGTCAATGGGGAAACCAGATTCACTTAATAACTGTGTTAGTTACTTAACACCTGCAGTGGTTCGCTTAACAACAGTGGGAAGAAAGGCCATAACAGGGGTCAAAACTCGCTTAACAACTGTCTCACTTAGCCACAGGAATTTTGGACTCCATTGTGATCATATGTCAAGGACAACCTGTATTTTCTGATGAAGCCATCTGGAAGGAGAAAAAAAATCAAATGTTCATATGAGAAGGTGGCTATGTTTTGAATAGCTTAGCAAAGCTAAAAATGAAATCATTTAAAGTATGCATGAACGTTTATGTATGTATGTTTGTAGTGCACTTGAATTGACTTCACACATAAAATGAATACATTATGCAGACTGCCCTCATTCCCTCCCCCCACCCCCAAAGCACACACACTTAGAAGAAATATATTGACGCTATCTTATTCCCAGGTAGATCCTTGGTTTAACTAGTCCATCTTTCTCTTCACTGGTGTTTCCTAAAAATGTGGTTCTAGGAGTCCTGGGGTACCCTCAAGACCTCTCAGGGGTGCACCAAAATTATTTACTATGTTTAAAAATTATGCAGTATTAAAATCTCATCAAACAATTATAAGAAGCAGTAGCAACTATAGGTGCTTCAGTTGTATTTTTTTAATATGGTAAATATAGATAAACATAACCTATACCACGAAAAGCTGTCTTAGGGTTCTCCATAATTTTTAAAAGTGGGAAAGAGGAAAAGAAACACTGGTCTACGCACCAAGCTAAGCAAGCAACCTTTCCCCATCCAGATGCTTGGAATTTATACTTTCCTTGTTTAAAAAAAATTGCTGGGTTTAAGGGAGTTGTACAAAATAATTGCAATAGGTCAAGTGGACATACCTTGGTCTAGGTCACGGGTATCAAACTCGCAGCATCATGTTGCCGTCACATGACGTATCATGATGTTTTTCCCCTTCGCGGAGCTGAGGCGGGCGTAGCCTGCACATGACGCATCCAGCCCACAGGCTGCCAGTTTGACACCCCTGATCTAGGTGCTCACCAAAGGTTTAGATAATGACAGATGTGAGCAACTCCTGAAGTGTCATCAGGTGAAACTCAGCTTTCCAATTTACAGTGTGCTTCAAATAGTCAGCAGAACAAGCCCACTTGGGATTTTTTCAGCCAGTTTGTGAGAATGAAAAAGCTATCATTTAAAAAAAAACAACAACTGGAAATTACCTTCAGGTTTCTTCTTAAAATTTTAGGAAATAAGGAAAGCTAAAATCTCCAAGTGAATTTTAGGATGAGGTACAAGTAAAACATCACAGAAGTTTATTCGGTAAAGCCAGGTAAGAAAGCTGTAGTCCTTCAGGTCTTGTTGAATTACAACTTCTAGCCTTTAGCTTCATTGCTATGCTAGCTGGAATTTGGATCCTCACAACATATGGAGGCTTACATGTTTCCTGCTGCTGCACTAAAGCAACGTTTTACAACACACAGCAAAAAGCAATTGGTAGGAGACTTGGCCAAAAGGCACTCAAAAAAGGAGGGATATAAAAAGGCTACTGAAGTGAAATTACAGTGTCTGCTCATTTAGGAGCTTTTAGCCCAAGTGGTGTCTGGGAGAGAATAGGTAGTGATGTATAAAGGAACAGGTTCTGCTGTTGAGTGTTCAGAAAAAGCAGATAACAAGAATGGCCCTTATGTTTCAAATAATAATTTAAAGAAAATTTGCATTACTTGTAGACTTTCTAAAGGTGTGGTGGTCTCCCATGAGAAAAATGAGACACGCAGACAGGTATCTCGGGATGGGAGCCCAGAGCTGACTCCGTGACCCCCTTTTATTAGAAATTCATAAAACTCATTATACAGCATCATAGCAAGGCGGGATTGGGGGTGGTTACATGATCGGGTTGCATACACTCATATTATAGTCGTTACGTAGACCCTTCCCAAGCTGGTACGACCCTTCCCAGGCTGGTACGAGAATAATCATGTAGGTATTTCTGGCCTGAGCAGTCGGGACTTTCCAGATGTCGTCAACATCCTATTTCCCTGCTGTGGCAAGGCCTACGGATAATTCTAATATGCAAGTATATTTCTATACAACTATTCCCACATAAAGGCATGTGTATTGACAGGAGCCAGATATAATAAATATTTGAAGCAGCAAATGCTTCTAAATTAATTAATAAAACTTAATAAAAATAATATATGGTTGGAAGTGTGCAATTTTGATCATTTAGTAGCATTAATTTTAGATTAATTTTAATAGTGTTTCTACATCTCATTCTAGTGAGCAATGTTAATATTTTATCATTTTTATGTAGCAATACTGCTCAACTCAACACACATTCATTTTTGTGGACTTTATTCACATAAAGGTGATAATATTGCAGGATGACCTATTAGGCATTCCAGCAACAATTTTGCACTATCTGAAAGATATAGGAATCGTGGTGACGCAGTGGTTAGAAAGCAGTATTGCAGGCTAACTCTGCCCACTGCCAGCAGTTCAATCTTGATCGGCTCAAGGTTGACTCAGCCTTCCAACCTTCCAACCTTCCAAGGTTGATAAAATGAAGACCCAGATTGTTGTGGGCAATATGCTGACTCTGTAAACTGCTTAGAGAGGGCTGTAAAGCACTATGAAGTGGTATATAAGTCTAAATGTTAGTGTTATATAAGGGGAATCCTTACTTAGCTTTAAATAAATAGTTGCTTCTGATAATTTGTGGGTCAGAACTGGGAAAGACGAAGAAACATTTGAGTCTGAAGTTTATCAGTGCTCATATTATTACATTATTGTTTATTATAATAGCATCACTTAGCCAGTCCTTCTGGTTTTGTAATATAAGCAGGGTCAGATCTGGTCAGTTCTTGGATGGGAGACTAATAGGAAACTTCAAGAATTATATTAGATTGGGAAGTATAAATATAAATATCCTTAAATCAGTAAGTTAATAGTAAAATACACAAATGTGTCCGTAAAATCCCAGGAATCAAATTCAACATAAAAGATATTTATTTTAATAGTCCAGCACAATTCATGCAAAATAGACACATTTTTATGAATCTCAGCATAAACAAATTCCTGAAATGTCCCAGCTCAGTCTTTACATTTCTCAATGCTGAGCTATAATGAGTCTATGAACCACTTTTAAGTAAATGAAGTAAATGAAGCAACATGACTGTAATGGAGAACAATTATGTTGGGAGCTTATACTGTCATTCTTTTCTTCCTTATTTTATATGCAAATTGCATTTGATACGGCTGAATCATCTTTATCCTGTCAAAAATGCAATGCTTGATTAATGTGGGTGGATTTAAATGTCCCCAAGCGAAGGAGTGGGAAAACACTAAGTAACAATATAACAAGATATCGCCTCTGAGAACGTCTGCAAGGTTGATGCTATCTAGCACACTTTTGTTCTTGCCCCACTTCTCTTCTTGGCCCATCTTTGTTGATGGATAATTTCTATTTTTACTTAAAAGAAAAAAAAATGCATAAATGAATAGCTCCTATAATTTTACCATGTTGTTGCAGCTTGTCAAACCTTCCGATAAAATGTGGCATTTCTTCTCCTTTTACATGATGCTTGCGGGAACATTTGCAGACTCTTTCTCAAGTAATGATCTATGAATATGAAATGTTGCAGAACAAAGTATTTTCTTTCTGTCACTCCCAGCAGCTCCTAACCCATCTATCTTTTGCTATTCTAGGTTATATTCAAATGCCAATTTGAATAGGTGAAGGAGAGTGGTATCGACTGGAAAAGCTTTTTCTTGACTTCAGCCTCTATGTCTGAACGCCTCTTTAGAATCGCAGAAGATCAAGGCTGCGAAACTCTGGACAAACAGTAAGCGGCAACAAAAATAAAGGTTGGTATACAGGAGCTAAGATCTCAAACATTTGAAGGGCAACAAGTTAGAGACAGCTGTTAATAACTGTCACCAACAAATCAGAAGTGTCAGAAATATTATAATCTCTTTCGTAGTAGCATCTGAAATGTATCAAACAGCTCTAGCAATCCTCCTGTTTGGACTGCACCAGAGGCAACTGAAAGAGGGATTAACTACATATCCTATAACTACTAAATGCCAAATCAATACTGTTATGGGGTATCAGCATGTAAGTATTACCATTTTAGCTTGTTTTCTGCAATATGAACAATTAGGAAAGTATTGGGGAATGTTAGAAGTTGAGTTCCAAAGACTACCTACGCCTGTGAAATAAAATTATCTCAGCTACGGAGTTAAAAACAATACCGATCGGATGACAATGCTTGTTACTGCATACTTTGCTTTAAAAGTATTACTAAGTCTCTACATATCTGCTTCACCTTTTATGCCAAGGGAGCTTGAAATAAAAGCCTGAAAGTTTGTCTTGGATTTGATAAATTTAATTATTCCATGTATAACAGTGTCTTCCAATTAAGAGGCTTTGTTTTGTTCTCTTTCAACCTGTGGTGAAATTCAAATTTTTTTACTACGGGTTCTGTGGGCGTGGCTTGGTGGGCGTGGCAGGGGTAGGATACTGCAAAATCTCCATTCCCACCCCACTCCAGGGGAAGGATACCGCAAAATTCCCATTCCCTCCCCACTCCTGGGGGAAGGAAAAATCTCCATTCCCACCCCACTCTGGGGCCAGCCAGAGGTGGTATTTGCCGGTTCTCTGAACTATTCAAAATTTCCGCTACCGGTTCTCCAGAACCTGTCAGAACCTGCTGGATTTCACCCCTGCTTTCAACTGAAAAGCACATGTGCACGCACACACACAAAGCACACAGAAGCAAAGAATTCATATTATTTGGAGAAGAGCAATCAAATGAGGATGTGAAAGGAATATTTAAAACTACATTTCATTCTGAGAAAGTTTCTGACTTTTTTCCATATGTCCATCAATTGAAAAACTTGTCTCTGCTACCATTTATGAAGGATGGAAGTGACAGAAATTATTAGAATGCTGGTACACTTCAGTACATAGCATGAAAGGCAGATCATTTCCCTGTTGTAAATTCTACTTTCTTTGTAATGCCTTTGATAATCACATTGACTATGAGATTCTTTGACAATAGACATTTCCCAAACTTTTCACATTAATCTTGCATTCTCATTATCATGTGAGACTTTCATTCAAAATCAAAGCTTGAAGGGGTATCTTTTTTTAAATCCAGATCTAACCCTTTCTAAATCCAGTATTTTGGCAATTACCTAAATAATTTTTAAATGGGATTGTTTGCAACAACTTGCAAAAAATTAATCACTTTATTTACTTGAAGCAACGTTATATAATCATACGTGTTTCCAATCTTGCAGGAACATGATAACAACCTTCTGTCATCAACATCAATTTCTCGAGGGAGGAGTTTGTTTTCCTTAATTTGTTAAATTGGAGTTCTCATGAATTCCCTAAGGATTTTGATGTTTTTTCCAACACTGAAATATAATGTTTTTGTTCTTAGCATTTCTTCAAGTCCTAATTAACTAAAGAGGAGGATACTAAGTGTATTATTGTTGTATGTACTTATTCTGGCTACTGCTGGTTAGTAGATCCAAGGAAGTGTATCATTTTGGCCCTATTCTCACAACGTGCTTAACCAAGTCAGGCATTAACTCAGTCAAACCTCCTTACCAATAATTCTGAATTTCTGACAGTCCATATTCATGCTGACTCAAAAGTTGTCAATTTTGGGAATGCAAAACCCCTATTCAGTTTCTCCAGAAAGTATGTATATGTACGTATGTACTGTATATGTATATTGGATATATCTGTATACCATCCATTCAGAGGTGGTATTCCTCATGTTGTGACCAGTTCTGGAGAACTGGTAGCGGAACTTTTGAGTAGTTCGGAGAACTGGTAATAAAAATTCTGACTGGCCCGCCCCATCTATTATCTGCCTCCCAAGTCCCAGCTGATTGGGAGGAAATGGGGATTTTGCAGTAACCTTCCCCTGGAGTGGGGTGGGAATGGAGATTTTACAGTATCCTTCCCCTGCCATGCCCACCAAGCCATGCCCATCAAGCTACACCCATAGAACCAGTAGTAAAAAATTTTGAATCCCACCACTGCATCCATTCCCAACGACTACAGGAAACTAATAGTGAAGTATCCAGTATTTGCAGAACCTTCACCCAAAGTTTCATGACATAAATTGTCTTTTCTGTTTTACCCATGCAGGGAGCAGCAGGACTGGTTTGACTGCTGCAGCTAATCATAATTGGAAAACGTTGCCAGGTCTTGGCTGAGTTGTGTACTTGGAAGACTTGCTATTGATTATTTATGTTTTCACGAGATGCCAGAATTTGTGAAGTTAGTTTAATCTTAAAGCATAGGTCTTGGATCTAAATCTTAACATGACAAGTATTACTTGATTGGATGGACATTTGTCTAAGTTTATGTACTAGTGGGGGTCTGAACTCTGCAGGGGGGCTAGACAGATGATCAAACTCCCTTCCAACCCAATTCTATGATTCTGATTCTATGAACCTTTTTTGATGCTCTACCCCTAACTGTCTTTATTAAGAGGGTCATAGAGTCCAGAGATACTTTTAGGAACTGATTTGAGGTCGTTTATCCAGGATCCTGCAGGTTGGGGTGGACTTAAAATGCTGGCAGTAGGTTAGAACACCAGGAATGCCTTCCCTGGACCCGGCAGTATTAGCCAACTATCATCCTGTCTCCAACCTTCGCTTTGTTGAGAGTATGGTAGCACGACAGTTTCCACAATTCCTGGAGGAAACATCTTATCTAGATCCGTTCCAGTCGGGTTTCAGGTCTGGGCACAGCACGGAAACGGCATTGGTCGCGTTGATCAGAGATGATCTCTGGAGGGCTTGGGACAGGGGTTGCTCCTCTGTTCTGGCCCTGTTAGACCTCTCAGCGGCTTTTGATACCATCAACCATGGTATCATGCTGCACCGGTTGGAAGAGTTGGGGATGGGGGGCACCGTGTTACAGTGGTTCTCCTCCTTTCTCTCTGACCGGTCGCAGTTCATATTGGCAGGGGGGCAGAGGTCGACCTCAAGGCCTCTCATTTGTGGAGTGCCTCAGGGGTCGGTCCTCTCGCCCCTTCTGTTCAACATTTATGTGAAGCTGCTGGGTGAGATCATCCGTGGCTTTGGGGTGAAGTACCATCAGTACGCTGATGACACCCAGCTGTACATCTCCACCCCAGGCCACCCCAACAATACCCTTGAAGTGATGTCCCAGTGCCTGGAGGCTGTGCGGATCTGGATGGGGAGGAACAGGCTCAAGCTCAACCCTTCCAAGACTGAGTGGCTGTGGCTCCCGGCATTCCGATATAGTCAGTTGACTCCATCACTGACTATCGGGGGCGAGTCTTTGGCCCCCGCGGAGAAGGCGTGCAATCTGGGAGTCCTCCTGGATATACAGCTGTCCTTGGAGGAACATCTGATGGCTGTAGCCAGGGGGACCTTCTGTCAGATTCGCCTGATTCGCCAGTTGCGGCCCTTTCTTGATCGGGATTCCCTTGCACAGTCACTCACGCCTCGTCACCTCGCACCTGGACTACTGCAACGCTCTCTACATGGGGCTCCCCTTGAGGAGCACCCGGAGGCTCCAACTGGTACAGAATGTGGCCGCATGGGTAATTACGGGAGCCGCCTGGCGCTCCCACATAACACCGCTCCTGCGTGAGCTGCACTGGCTCCCAGTGGTCTTCCGGGTGCGCTTCAAGGTGTTGGTTACTACCTGTAAAGTGCTCCATGGCATAGGACCTAGTTATCTTCGAGACTGCCTGCTGCTACCGATGGCCTCCCACCGACCTGTGCGCTCCCACAGTGAGGGCCTCCTCGGGGTGCCATCAGCCAAACAATGTAGGCTGGCGACCCCCAGGGGGAGGGCCTTCTCTGTGGGGGCTCCCACCCTCTGGAATCAGCTGCCCCCAGAGATAAGGAGAATCCAAGACCTCGGTGCCTTCCGCCGTGCCCTTAAAACTTCCTTTTTTCAGCAAGCCGGGCTGGCTTAACATATTTTTTAACATATTTTTAATTTTTAATTGGTTTGTTATCTTAAATTGGGGCCAAATTAATATATATCTTTTTAATTGTTTTTTAATGTTTGTATTGTATGTTTTTATCTGGTTGTACACTGCCCTGAGTCCCTCTGGAGAAGGTGCGGTATATAAATACAAAATAAAATAAATAAATAAAAATAAAATAAATAACCAATAAGGAATTGATTTCAATACTTGTAAGTTTAGCAAAGCACTGGAACTTCCTTCCTTCCTGGGTTCATATTAATAAACACTTCTTTACTTAGTCCTAGTTTAATATGTGTAGTTGCAAGAACTGCATAAGAATTATGTAAACCATAATTTACCAGTCATGATGTATGATTTAATACTTTTTGTGTGTGAATTCAGCTATAATAGGCTTAGTCAACAAATCAGCCTAATATACTATACCTTAATGCCATGACTTACCAGTAGTGCCACAACAAACTCACAGAGGTACTGCAAGGTATTTAAAACATTTGAGGAAAAGACAGTGATACTTGACATTTGTCAAATACCATATGAACTACTAGTGCAAGGTAATTCAGTTGTGGCCTAGGGGTACCATAGAAAATTTACTGAGATACTAATGGCATTCTGAACTGAAAACATTTGGGAACCTCTGCCTTAGTGTAATATGTGAAACCATCTGGACTTGGTGGTTGTACAGAAAGAAATACAGCCTCCCTCTCCCCAGAGGAGTGGGGAATGGTTAATTATTGCAGGGAAGGACACAGAAAGCAATCAGGGCAATACTGTGGAAGGAACAGTCTGAATAATGAATGCCACACCAAGAATGCAAGAGGCAATTTTAATGGCCACACTGTGATTGCATTGTTACAAAAGCTCCCTTAGAAGCATAGATAAGTGCAGTCTCATCTTAAGTCCATTGGGTGTTTTGAGACTGCACCTAGCAAAGGGTAGTCCCTTTTAACATGTACTATATCTGCTATGCTATGAACTATGAATATTGGAAACTGCTTAATAGATTCCCAGGTGGTTTGGGTTTTTTGTTTGCTGGGACTTAGAAGTTGGTTAAATTCTGAGAAATATTTCTTTTAGTCGCTTGCTAATAAAACATATCAATTGCCCTTTCACCATTTTTTTAAAAAATTCCCTCTCATATTTACTTTGTCTTGTCTGCCCAGTAAGGGCAACTAATCTCAAACCAATATGCATGTGGAAAAGATCTTAAATTGAATCCATCCATTTGTTGGATATTGGATCTATTATTCTGCTAGAAAATCAGCATCTCATTTGCCATCACCACCAAACAATGGGAGTAGAGAAACAGACCATGTGTTTTTACGAGTCATGAAATCAGTGGCAACATTGTCAGAGTAGTCACACATGAGAATCCCCTATAATGGTCTCGTATTTACCAAGCCCAGTTTGTCTAATGAAAGTTTGAGCCGGCTGTCAAAGTTACTATACCCAATCTGACAAGTCGCTCTCTTCTAATTACTGGTGTCTGCAAAAATCCTAGAAGCAGTAGCATCGTAATACATTATTCTATTATTCCATTGCTGTATGTGCTTTTCCTGCTTTCACTCTTTTGTAAGCTGTCTAGGTAACTTAAAAAAAAAAAACTATGAAAGGGATTTCAGTTCATAAAAATCTAGATCAAATGTAATAGTTTTACATTTGTTAACAAATGTCAACAATTTAAGGAGCACAGCTGTTTTACTGGAAATTATTTTAAAAACTGTTTATACATTGTTTTAGTAGACCTTGGATAAATGCATTATGAATTCTTTTGCCAACACATTTTGAAGGCAAATGCATTAATTTCTAATCAGTATTTAAGGTTCCTACCCAAAATATATGCAGGCTCTTTGGACTCTCGATCCTGAAAAATTCTTGGAGAATCATTTCTAACGTGGCATCATCCACTCAGAGATGCAGAACAATGTTTTATTATATCTATTGCAAGATAGAACATGTCCTGTCTTTTCTCAAAAGCATCTGAAGTTTGCATAGATGACATCTGTTTACAAGGAAGAAATTTCATTTTCTGTCACTCGTAGAAGCTCAGTTAAAAGTTAACAGGAAAATAGTGTTATTTCAAACTTAGATGAAACCTGTAAATGAGCAACATGGTACATTTGAAATGCATAGGTATATAATGATCCTATTTATTTATAAAATAAAATACAATCCTCTTTTCTCCTCCTACAGCCAATAGCTTTGTTAGGCCAGCAAAACTATGTTAAATAAAAGTAACTCATTCTAGTCTCACTAATAACCGGTTACATGAAGAAAATCCAGTTTCATGCTCACAATATCATCTGTGCCTTTGTTCTCCAACAGGTTATTTGTAAGCAAGTAGCAATCATTATAGATAAAAATTAGTATCTGTACAAGTGTGAATCATTAGTTTAGTTTAGTTTAGTTTATTTGATTTGTATACCGCCCTACTCCCGAAGGACTCAGGGCGGTGAACAGCCAACAATAAAATACATAGATACAAAAAATTTAAAACCAGAATAAAATCAAATTAAATCATTTTGGCCCAGGCAGATTAAAACACCCCAATAAGTTAAAAACAGATTAAAATTTACATATTTAAAAAGGGAGAGATTAGGCCAAGCCCGCCTGATGGAATAAAAAGGTCTTCACAGCACGGTGGAAGGAGCGCAGATCCGGATCCTCCGTATCTCCGGGGGGAGCTCATTCCAGATGGTAGGTGCCCCCACAGAGAAGGCTCTCTTAATGTGAGGACTGAGTTAAAGAATGGTACATTTATCCGGACAACTACAGACTGCTAGGATTTTTTTTGTTTTGTTTTTTTTTCTAACTAAATTATCTTGTAATTTCCCAGAGCTCTGAGAAATGTTTTGATTAAATAATATATTCCGATAGCTGCAATTTTGCGCCAGGCTTGCATAATATGACAGAAATGATATAGTACAAAGATTTCCTCAAAAGGAATAATGGTAAGTGTACTTTGTAAATGACTAAAAGCAACCTTTCCACTAATGTGGTTGTAGTAAATTAATCCTGCTATTTAAATAGAAGGAAACAAGTATGAAAGCTATTGCTATAACATATCTTCCTTCTCTGGCATATCTTTAGGGAAAACAATAATAAATATTCAATAAATGGAAATCATAACAAATGTGTATCCTTAAATACATTAAAATACAGGTGGAAATTTTTTGGTGTTCTTTTTTTTTTTTTTTGGAGTGGGCAGGACCATAGAAGATGCAACTGCATTATAGGAGTGGGATTTTTCATTTTTTGAAGTTTGGGAATGAGGTTTAAAAGCCCTTTTCTTACTGAGTGAAGCCTATTTTTATTTACTGTATTTTTCGGAGCATAAGATGCACCTTAGTTTTTTGGGGAGAAAATAGGGGGAGGGAAATGCCTACCACTTATTCATCTGGATAGTCCTTAGCCTGGTCAGCTTCAGCACATTAGTTTGCTCGCTGGCTTTGAGGTTGGGACTGGTTGGGGTTGTGCTTCAAAAGCACAGCTGATGCTCGGAGGGAGCTCCAGTGACGAAAGCAGGCAAAGCGCAGAAGGAGTAAGAGAAGGCAGCAGCTGTTCCAGGTAGCTAATTTGGGCACTGCGCGGGGTTACATTCGGAGTATAAGATGCACCCAAATTTTTAGCCTCTTTTAGGAGCGAAAAAAAGTGTGCCTTATACTCTGAAAAATACGGTATATAATACAATTTAGAGCAGGGGTGTCAAACTCGCGTCGTCACATTGTTATCACGTGATGTTCATTTCATTTCATTCATTTATTGAATTTGTATACCGCCCTACTCCCGAAGGACTCAGGGCGGTGTATTGTGACTTTCCCCCCTTTGCTAAAACAGGGGTGGGCGTGGCCAGAATATAATGCATCCGACCCACAGGCCATACGTTTTGACACCCCTGATTTAGAGGCTATCCAACTTGAAATGATTCTAGCTAGCTTACACAAAAAAAGCAGGTATAACAAAAACAACAAAATAAAATATAGAACATACAGAACCAGAAGACAAACTCTCAATAAGAGAGAAAACATTTTGTTAAGATTTAACCAGCATCCTGCTGTCCCAACGGCCAAGTCTTCAGTGACTTATGGAATGTCATCAGGATGGGAATCTGAGGGATTCTCTGGGGAGATGTCATTCCAGAGGACAGATGTCATGACAAGTGTGCTTCACACCAATATGAAACTTTTAAATTGAAGGGTCCCAAAGTGCATCCTCTTTGATCAATCTCATTGGGTGGGTAGAGACAATTGGCATTCTGTATAGGCAGTTCTTCAGATAACTAGAACTTATGCACAAAGGGCTTTGTAAGTGGTGATAACCAGCATACTGAATTGCACTTGAGAGCCAACTGTCCACCAGTGCAGCTTGAAAAATAATCGTGCCATATGAGCCATCACTACCACATTCTGGACAGGCTTCCAAATGATCTTCAGGGGCAACCTGATATAGACTGCATTGTAATAGTTCATGAGATGATTGGGGTATGAATGACTATCTGAAAGGTCTTCCAGTTCAAGAAGAGGGGCAGCTGAAATTAATTCAGTTAATCTGTTTCCTCTAGGATTCTCTATATCTGTTGTCTGACAACCTTCTCAGCAAGGGAAAGTTGTCCAGAATTAATAGGTCCAGCAATGGCCACAATGCCTATTTCAAGGTCAAAGGAACTAGATGGGCAAAACCACAAATATTTCCTAAGCAACCTTAACAATCTAGATGGGGTTTCTACTAGTAAGCAGATGGCTGAACTCATAGTCTGAAGGACTCTCTTCCTTTATTAGGCCCAGATTCATTCCAGATAACATACATAATTCTTACATGTTTCCCATTAAAAAGTGGTAAGAGGCTCTATGGTGGCCACACTTATAGAGTCTACAGACAGAGTGGAATCATGGGGTTGCAGTTTTTTCACTCCTACCTTAATAAAACAATTTTTTTTAAAAATAATAATTCTGTCAGAAGAATCAACTTTTATCCTGTGCTTTTGTAGTCTTGCACTGATGTGGAAACTAACACATGTGGCAAAAAAAAATACCAGATGGAAATTATTGAGGTTTATGAGAGAGCTATTGTTCCCCCATACAAATCCACTGTTTAAACAATGATGAGTGATGGTATGGCAATATGCCCTTTTCCGAGCTTTGATTTGTGTCTGCTCTGCGCTAATGAAAAGCACATGCCTTCAGCCAGTAACCTATAATCTCAAGGAACTTGAGCAATGATAATACCTCTTCAGGTCAATAAATCCAACTGTTTGCCATATTTTCTTCAGTACAAGTATGAATAGTACAGACAGCAAATTGGAAAGAACATGAGACTCACTAGAGTTAATTCAGCCATCTGTCTATTGAAATAATGATGTAAAAGTTTAGGGGTGGAACACAAAAGCTATTATATAATATAGTAATACACCATATTCAGGTTTTGATTTCCAAAACAAGATTCCATAGATTGCTAGCAAATTAAAATTCTAGAATGCACCTGGCACTAATTAACACAATTCCTGTTTCATTTCAAATTCTTGTGATGTAACATTCTGCATATTGCATAATATAGTACTGCATGTCAATGTACCAATTTGCAAACAGGACTGCAGCGTTCTCATTTTCTTCTGGAAGAGTCTGGTGAATATTCAAAAAGATATTGTCAAAACAATTTCTGAAGTTTTACTTGTCATGCAGCTGTCAGAGGCACCGCTATTAGACCCAAAAGAAGCAGCCTTTTAATTACCACATACTCACATGGTAAAACTCAATAAACAAATAGAGTGTATTTTCAGATTTTAAATTATTTTGCTTTTGGCTGGGTGGGATGGAAACATTAAAGCAGAATTGACAAACAGCCATTGTGTTACCTTTTTTTAAAAAAAAATTAGAACAAGCATTAATAGAATTTGGATATTTCCCATCCTCTTGGGATTTGTTATCTTTCAAAGATAATTCAGTCTTTTAAATAGGTTGATTTGAAAAAAAAAAATCCAAAGGGGATTTCAATCTAATCTTATTTAATGCTGCCTTAAACATAGGCATCACACTGTAGATTTAACATTCAAACTACACTGGGTTTAAAGGAGTAACTGTTTTGCTAGAGGTGCCTTTTCATAAGAATGCTTAGTATGTGGAACATCAAACTGATCCAAACAGTTTCTAAATTATCAGAGGACTAGGTACTGTCTAAAACTTGTGTTTATACCTCATCAAATTGGTTTACTCAGGCATGGAAGAGCAAGGTGAACTGCCTGTTTTATATGGTGCTAAAAATCCCCTATCCAGAATAATGGTGTCTAGAATGATGGAGAGGTACCGGTAAGAATAATGGAGCAGGTGCTACTTGCTCATATGAAGTACAATAGTCTACCACTGACTTAAAATAATCTTCCCAGACATTTCTATACATCTTGCCTATTGTCTGACAAGAGCTCCCCCATAACTATGTGACAAAATTTTGTGTGGCAGCATGTAAGATCAGAAAGATGTGGGTTCCTCCAAAATGGCAACCAAATATTATTCATGTAGTAAATTGTCCATGGAGACCTAAAACAGGATGGAGCAACGACATCAGCAAGTTTTGAGGGCCAACTGGCAAAAGAAAACTCAGGACCATGTTGGTTGGAAACATGCAGAAAAGCGCTTCTGTACTGTTGCCACAATTCAGTATTCTTCTCTAGTATTTAGAGGAGGACCTTTTGAACTTGGGAGTGGGGGTGTCTCAACATCTGTCACCCAAACTTGCCTAAATGTTTTGGCTGTATAATTTGGCTGTATAGAAGTGCTTTTTCAATATCTTTTCCCTGCTGGGACACTTCTCATTTCCCAGATGGATTGTTTCCATTCTACTTTCAGAGCCACACCTGTTCTACATTAATTGCCTGCATCACCTGCACTGTCGCATTATTCTTAGCCTCCCCCTACTCTCTTTGACTTTACCAGCAAGGATAATCCTACCAGGTGTTTCTGTTCCTATTAGGGTTGATCTTAAAGACAATGGAACTATTGAGCCCACCTACTATATCAAGGTAATTATCTCTCCCAGAAGGCAAGGTGAACTAGGTAGGTAAAAGATATATAGTTCCTGAAGAAGGAACATACACAGCAAGAAAGAAAGCAATTGCAGCTGATCCTAACCATGTGCCTCCTCACTACCCACTCATTCTCATAGGTGCCTGCCAGGGTTCTACCTGATTTAATATTTAAAGGTAATCATTAAAAAAAAAAAATCACATGCCAGCTTCATCACATACCAAAGCAAGTTACTGCTGTTACGCTCTCAGCAGTTTGTCTTCTGGTAAATTGGTGCTTTGTGACTGGTCATAACCACCCTGGAAATGTTTTGTGAATGGGATAGCATTCTTATGGCAGCCTTTTTATTACCGTCACTCTAACTTCCAAAGATTGGAGGTACATTACCTGACCGTTGATGAAGACTCAAGATTAGTTGTTATTCCCTATTGCAAAACTAATTAACTTTGAAGCAACATGTGTACGGCAATGCTTGCGGTAGATTCATTCCTTGATCCAAGCTATAATTCAGAAAGTTCTGAAATGCAATTCATTCTTGGATTTATGTTAGCTTGGAAAGGAAAAGGCCAATCCATCTTTCACTGCAAAGAAAGAATGAGCTATAATATAAAATACCTTTTCCAAACTTGATTTTAGTTCAAAATCTTAGTACTAAGAGCCTTTGCACGCAAACAGTGGGAAGTTTTCCTTTCATTAAGAAGCAAACTGCTTATAGTAACTGTCTTTTCTTTTGGAATACTGTGTTAAATGAAGCTAGTGTTAATGCCTGCTATGTAAACCTTCTTGCATAATTGGTAGTGTGCCCTCAACTTGGTGAGTCACAAGTTATTTAGATAAGACATATCTTTTTATACATGCACTTGAAAATTGTGACTCCTTTAGTGAACAACTACAACAATCCTGAGGAGCCATCTCATCCCAATTACATACACCTATCCCACCTGTTCAAGCAGGGAGGGCATGCTACAAATCCCATGGGTTAAAGAATTCCAAATGGCAGGCTCTAAGAAGAGGGCCTTCTCTGTGGTTGCTCCCACCTTTAGAGTATCTTACTCCCAAAGGTGAGGCAAGCCCCCACTCCTTCTGGTTTTGTAGAAGACTGTTAAGACCTGGCTTTGCCAGTTAACATGGGGGGTTTAAGAGTGTTCTGCAGACTTGGGGACAGCTGGTGGCTCAAGGGCACTTTTTCCACCCTGTTAACCTTTTAGCCTTATGAATTTTTCAACGTTGTCACTTTTAACTTGTAAATTTTAACCTTGTTTTTATTTTATTTTAACTGTGCTTTTAATCATGTTTAATATTCTTTCACTATGTTGTTGATAAAGAGTCACTTGCATGAGATAGATAGATGATACTGTGTAGAAATTTGATAAATGAACAAATAAAACAATGTTGCAGCTTGCTCTTAATGATGATCTAGAATGTGAAGCATATTAAATAAATGCATTCTGCGTATTTTGATGATATCACACAGAACAGAGGAATAGTTTGCGCCACAAGATCGTTGCGTGCACATTTTATTACTTGTGTTTCCTTGCCTTTCTTTTGGAGATATTAATGGAACCACATGTGAGAAAGTTGTGGCATTTAGGCAGCGGTGAAATTCAAATTTTTTTACTGCAGGGGAAGGATACTGCAAAATCCCTATTCCCTCCCCACTCCTGGGGGAAGGATATTGCAAATTCTCCATTCCTACCCCACTCTGGGACCAGCCAGAGGTGGTATTTGCCAGTTCTCCAAACTACTCAAAATTTCCGCTACCGGTTCTCCAGAATCTGTCAGAACCTGCTGGATTTCACCTCTGCATTTAGATCCTTATTGTCAGCAACATGTAATTTAAAAATATTTTTCAAATTACATTAAAGGTAATGATTTGGTTGATCATTTTTTGCTAATAATCATTTTTTGCTAATGGTAAAATAAGAGTAATAACAGAAGAGAGTCTGTTACTGAATAATGATTTATAGTCTGTTTTTATAACTGGTTTTCTCAACAATTAGGCAAGTGTTTCTCTTGTGTGCTTTTCTAATTGTGTCAATCTATTAACAAATCTGCATATAAAACTGAAACTTGAAACTTATTGCCTCTTATTCTCTTGAGGAAAATAAAATAAAATCACATGTAGCATTAACTATAAATACTTTTCTTTTTATTTCAATACCACAAGTACAGTAGAAGATGCTTAACCAATGAATATTTTAGAGGCAGAGATTGGAAATGAAAAATTATGTACCCTGCAACATATATCCATATTATTCACGTTGCTTCATAAGCTTCATAAACTTGGCAATCATTTGCAGGAGCTTTCTGGCTTTGTGAATTTGAATAACACCTGAATTTACATTTAAAAAATAGGTCAATCAGCAATTTTGTGTGTGTTTTTCTGTTTCAGCAATCTTAAATGTAATATGGAAATTAATGTGGAAACCTACATAACATATAGTGGAAATTGCAATCCATTTAATTCTGTGTCTTCTCCAATATGCCATCTTGGATTTAGTGATGTATGTCTTTTAAGACTTCAATTTCAGATCAGTTTTCCCTCTCCCATCCCACCTTCTTTTATTTAATATGCTTTATTTATTACTTAACATGCTGTGGACTTGATTAAGACATTTTTAAAAATCCCCAAAGAAGAAAAGGGCAAATCACTTCTATATCCACTGCTGGAAATATCCTACTCAAGCTTGATTTGAAGAAACTTTATTAATTTAACATATGATTGCCCCTAACAGTTTTTGTACTTTTTTACTCCCTGTAAAGATACTTGAAAATTTCAATCATACACCATATCCTTAACTTTATATTTTATTTGTAAGTTGGAAATCTAATGGCATACAAATAGTAATAGCAACAGTGGTTCCCCTCCACCCCCCACCCTGTTCCCAAATCATTTGGAAATGTTTGATCTTTAAAAGCTTTCAGATGACAGTCACAGAAGAGGTCAGACTAACTTCTTAAGGGAGGTTCTTTGATGATCCTGGCACCAGAGTGCTCTGGAGACCTCTTTCATATGTCCAGGATGGTATGAGGACCCCTGCCTTGGGCAGGGGGCTGGATTAGAAACCTCCTAAATCTTTCCAGCCCTATGGTTCTATGATTCAAATTTGCAATGCTGTGTGAGATTCTTAGGAGTATGTAAGAACAGAGGAAGTGAACTGTTTTGGATGGAATTCCTTTCTAATGATAACATCTCACTTTTTTTTTTTGTTTTCTATTCATTGCATTGTATAAATTGCTATAGTTTTAGTTTCAGCTTTCATTCAGCTGTACCTAGTTTCTATCAACATTATACAGGAACAGTTGTCCAAATCATTTTGAGTGTTTGCCTAATATGTCCTCAGTCACATTGCATTGGCATAGCAAGTGATGAATATAATTTGTACATTTGATTTCGCTGTGGGTACAATAACTAGGCATTTAATTTATTTCGCAACTGATTTGGTGCCTTGCAAGACACATTGGGAATTCACAAGTAGATTTATATAGTTAAACAGAATGCAACATTGTGCAGGTTTATTTGTAGAATATCATAAATATATGTGTGGATTATATACTCAGTTACATTTGTTATGTGTTTCTTACCCTGTGATTGTTATATTTTTATCTCGCAGATGAAAATAGAATGCAGAGTCATCTTTTATTTACTGTCCTGTAAAGTCGTCCCTGGAATAAATCCATTGATTAATTTTCAAGTAATATGAATAGAATTTAAAACTACATATTATTGAATAAAGAAAGAAACTTCTTTTCATTTGTATACTACTAGTTGGAAAAAATCAGAAAAAAAGAAATATAATATTTATTATAGTCAAGTATGGTAAATAACAAATTTAACATATGTAATATTCTTTGACTTTACTAGAACATTTCTAGAATAAAATGCACATGTATTAAAACCTGAAGTCATGTTAAAAATGTAATTAAAAGATAGCAGTAAACTTAAATATTAGCAATTAATTAACATATACCAGTACATACGTGTCAATACTTGAATAAAGGACTGTGTCTTCAAAACAAACCCATTTACCTTCCAAAAGTATATTTATATTATATATTATAAAAACTACTTTCCTGTAGTTTTACGTAGGGGTATCAACCACGGTGGCGGTTGATACCCCTAGGCTTATGGTCATGGGGGATTTCAACCTGCCATCCGTGGGTGAGGCATCTGAGGTGGCTCGGGAGTTCATGGCTTCCATGACAGCTATGGACCTGACCCAGTTAATTCATGGCCCTACTCACATGGGGGAAAACACGCTGGATCTGGTTTTTGTATCTGGACAGTGGTTGAGTGACCTTGAGATAGGGGATATAGTTACCAAGCCCTTGTCATGGTCAGATCACTCTCTCCTTCATATTGACCTTCGAACCGCTGCACCCCACTGCAGGGAGGTGGAGCCCGTAAGATGGTTCCACCCCAGGCGCCTGATGGAACCTGACAGGTTCCAGATGGAGCTTGGGCCATTTCCTGAGGCTCTGGCACACGCCTCGACTGGAGACCTAGTGGC
Organism: Pituophis catenifer annectens; assembly: GCF_029215685.1. Lineage (NCBI taxonomy): Eukaryota > Metazoa > Chordata > Lepidosauria > Squamata > Colubridae > Pituophis > Pituophis catenifer. Next base: position 67,552,096 of record NW_027256883.1, read on the forward strand.
CACCTGGGATAGGGCGGCCACTGGAGCTCTGGATCGGGTCGTGCCTTTGCGGCCTCTCACCCGGCGCCGATCTCATTTGGCTCCTTGGTTCACTGAGGAGCTGAGGGAGTTGAAGCGCCGGAAAAGACACCTAGAGAGTAGTTGGAGGGCCAGTCTTTCTGAATCGGACCAGACACTGGTAAGATCTCATATTAGGAATTACCTAGTGGCGATAAAAGCAGCGAAATATAGTTATTTTGCTGCTCTTATTGCATCATCAGATAACCACCCGGCCGCCCTATTTAGGGTGACCCACTCCCTGCTCCACCAGAAGCGCAGGAGGACCCCTTGGAGGGTAGAGCTGAGGATTTTGTTCAGTATCTGTATGACAAAATCACTCAGATTCGGGAAGATTTGGACTCTGACTGGGTAGTCTCAGGGGGAGGGACTGGGGCAGGTCTTGAGAATGTTATCTGGGATGAGTTTGATCCTGTGACCCCTGAGGACGTGGACAGGATTCTGGACAGACTGAACGCAACCACTTGTTTATTGGACCCATGTCCCTCCTGGTTAGTGCTGGCTTCCCGGGAGGTGACACAAGGCTGGCTCCAGGGGATTATAAATGCTTCGTTGGGTGAGGGTGACTTTCCCGCTGCCCTGAAAGAGGCAGTGGTGAGGCCTCTCTTCAAGAAGCTTTCCCTGGACCCAGCAATGTTGGTTAATTATCGTCCGGTCTCCAACCTTCGCTTTGTGGCGAAGGTTGTTGAGAGCGTGGTTGCGCAACAGTTCCCCCAGCACCTGGATGAAAAGACATATCTGGATCCGTTCCAGTCGGGCTTCAGGCCCGGGTACAGCATGGAAACGGCATTGGTCGCATTGGTAGATGATCTCCGGAGGACTCGGGACAGGGGGTGCTCCTCTGTCCTGGTCCTGTTAGATCTCTCAGCGGCTTTTGATACCATCGACCATGGTATCATGCTGCACTGGTTGGAAGAGTTAGGGTGGGAGGCACTGTGTTGCGGTGGTTCTCCTCCTTTCTCTCTGACCAGTCGCAGTCTGTGTTGACGGGGGCAGAGGTTGACCCCGAGGCCCCTCATATGTGGGGTGCCGCAAGGGTCGGTCCTCTCGCCCCTCCTGTTCAACATTTATGTGAAGCCACTGGACGAGATCATCCATGGTTTCGGGGTGAAGTACCACCAGTACACTGATGACACCCAGCTGTACATCTCCACCCTGGACCACCCCAACGATGCCCTTGAAGTGATGTCCTGGTGCCTGGAGGCCGTGCGGATCTGGATGGGGAGGAATAGATTCAGGCTCAACCCATCCAAGACCGAGTGGCTGTGGTTTCCGACATCCTGATATAGTCAGTTGGCGCCATCACTGACTATTGGGGGCGAATCATTGGCCCCCACGGAGAGGGTTCACAACTTGGGCATCCTCCTGGATTCATGGTTGTCTTTAGAAGAGCATATGACGGCCGTGACCGGGAAGATTTTTCATCAGGTTTGCCTGATTTGCCAGTTGCGTCCCTTTCTGGATCGGGACTCCCTAAGAACGGTCACTCATGCCCTCGTCACCTCCCGCCTGGACTATTGTAATGCTCTCTACATGGGGCTCCCCTTGAGGAGCACCCGGAGGCTCCAACTGGCGCAGAGTGCAGCCGCGCGGGTGATAATGGGAGCGACATGGCGTTCCCATGTAACACCTCTCCTGCACGAGCTGCACTGGCTCCCGGTGGTCTTCTGGGTGCGCTTCAAGGTTTTGGTTACCACCTTTAGAGCGCTCCATGGCTTAGGACCTGGTTATTTACGGGACTGTCTACTACCACCAATAGCCTCCCACCAGCCGGTACGCTCTCATAGAGAGGGGCTCCTCCGGGTGCCGTCGGCCAAACAATGTCGACTGGCGGCCCCTAGGGGGAGAGCCTTCTCTGTGGGGGCACCTACTATCTGGAACGAGCTCCCCCCCCCCGGAGATACAGAGGATCCCAGATCTGTGCACCCTCCGCCGTGCTCTTAAGACCTTTTTATTCCATCAGGCGGGCCTGGCCTAATCTTTTTCCTCTTTTTAATTATGCAAATTTTAATCGGTTTTAAATGATTGGGGTGTTTTAATCTGTCTGGGCCAAATTGTTTAATTCGATTTTACTTTGTTTTTAAATTTTGTATCTATGTATTTTTACTGTTTGGCTGTTCACCGCCCTGAGTCCTTCGGGAGTAGGGCGGTATATAAATCAAATAAAGTAAGTAAGTTTATAAAGTGAGAAAAGAGGCCTGTTTCTGCACTTATTAAGTCAGTGTAGAATCATTACCTTTTTTAAGATTGTGTCAAAATTATAAATATTTAAGTATGTATAAGAACTATTACCCATTGAAACTAAGAGATACTTGTTGTACTGTTTACTTAAGTTTTTAAAGAACTAGTGCAGAGCCAATTTGGTGTAATAGGTAAGGCACTGCACTAGAAATCAGGAGACTGTGAGTTCTAGTTCTGCTTTAAGCACAAATTCAGCTGGGTAACTTTGGGCCAGTCTGTCTCTCTCAGCATTAGGAAGCAGACAATGGCAAATTACTTCTGAAATCTTGCCAAGAAAACTGCAGGGACTAGTACAGGCAATTGCTAGGAGTTAACATGACTCCCAGGCACAAAAAAACAAACAAAAACTAGTGGCTCTTGGATGGTGAAAATGGGATTGCTTTGCCATTTATTTATTTTTTGCCAGTGGAACTCCAATTCTTGAGTAGCAGTAGCCTTAGAGGTTGGCAGCGTTTAATTGAACTTGGCTGATCTTAAAAACTAGTTGTGTTGAGTCTTGCCAGTACTTGTATGGAGAAACTGCTGGGAATTCCTGTGCAATTAGCTAAATTGGGGAATCAAACAAACAAGCACACACATCAGAAGAAGCAGCCTATTGCAAACCATTACGTTAAGATTGGCACCACCTGGGAACAGAGGCAATAGAGGCCGGGTAAGGATTGGCAAATTTCGAGCTGATTTTTTTTTTTTTTTTTTTTTTTTTTTTGCCAATTTAAGGGTACATGGACAGCTCAATACAGTAGTGGGAAAAGTCCCTAAAACTAAATCAACCTGATTCATCAGGTTGACTCAACCTTCTATCCTTCCTAAGTGGGTAAAATGAGGAACCAAATTGTTGGGGACAAGAGGCTGACTCTGTAAACCGCTTTGAGAGGTCTGTAAAGCGGTATATAAGCCTAAGTGTTAAATGCTATTAATGCTGCAGTCTTCCTTTTTAGATTCTTCCTGCTGAAGCATACAAATTACTCTGAGTTACCACAAAGAAGTGTCTCTTGCTGATTTCTGAATATTGTGGAAATGAAAACTTGGCCCATCAACATGCTGTGCAAAGCAATATTAGTAAGCAAGAAAACCTTGAAAATGGAAAATTAGTTCAGTCTGACCAAAAACCACCATGAAAAAGATTGCTTGTTAGTAATCTTGATCAGAATTTATGGATTAAAAATATTTTAAAAGATTTTAAGATGGAAAAGCTTCTAAATCTTTTAGCATGCAAAAACATTGCAGTAGAGCTTTTTGACAGAGTCAATCTCAGCCATTTGAGCCTCATGTCTTACTTTTGCAGATGGGTGATTTCAACATATGCTTTCTGCTTTTTGTCCAGTTGTATGCCAGCCTATTTCTCTTTATTTTCTGGTGACTATATATTTGAGATTTCTTCTTCTGTGACCACCGTTCTATTTTTCCTCATTGCTTGGGGGAAAAAAAGTGCACTGCATATGACCGCCCAGGAACTCTTCCGCATAACTTTTAATTTCCCCTGCTTTAGATATTTCCATTTGACATTTGCTCCTATCTCCCCCACCCCTATTCTGGCCCCGCACATAGAGCACCATCGGGAACCAGAAGTATCTGCCGCAATAGCCGAGACTGTACCTCTTTAGCGAAAACAAACCGCCTTCTAGGTTCAGGGTGTCTCGCGGCAGCGCCGCTTTTCAGCGCATTCATTGGCTAGGCTTCGCTTGGGGGCGGGGACTGAGGAGGGAGGAGGGAGACCGAGACGATAAAGGAGCGCTTTCACCGGCGAACCTCAGAGCACCGAAAAGACTTTTTTAAGGGTTGCGGGGAGCACGTTAGAGGGGACCGAGACGGCAAACAGGGACTCTTTGGGGTGCGTCTTGGTGACAAGAGGCAGCCATGCTGTGCTATGTGACCAGGCCGGATGCGGTGGTGATGGAAGTAGAGGTGGAGGCCAAAGCCAATGGCGAAGACTGCCTGAACCAGGTGAAAAGTCGCGCTTTCCTTCGCCACCCCCTCCCCTTTACACCTGAGCGGCCGTTCGGGGCTCGCGGAGGGGCTCCTCCGGCGAGTGGCCTTTCCCTCCTCCCCCCCCCGCTCTTTCCCGATGCCACGCGCTCCCCCGCCCGCGCGCCCTGTGGCTCACGCGCTGGCGCGGCGCGAGGCGGGACCCTCAACCGCCGCCTCGCCGCTCGATGCAGCCGCTGCGGGTGAAGCCAGAAGGAAGGAGACGTGCCTGTCTCCCCCCCTGCTTCTCCCCGGCGGTGACACCGGGCTGAGCCTCCTCATCTCCCACGCGTTGCTTGGGAGCCACTCAGTTGATATGCCGGCTTGCTGGTTTGCTCGTTATCCCCCCCCCCACATACATACACACACAGACCGGGAAAATCCCCTCTTAGCCCCGTTTTAACCGCACTGGCCACGTGGCATTTGCAGAGGCGGTGGCGCCCCCTGAATTGGGCGCTGCTTGAGAACATCCCGCCGGGCTTCGTGGACCTGTTGGGATGCGGAGGGAGACAGGGAAAGGAAGCAGGAGCGCCTGTTAAGCAAACATTAGAGATGCCTGTGGAGATTCTCAATCATCCCGGGTCATGGTTGTCCCAGAGGTGCCTTTTCCAAAAGGCAAACTGGACTTTCTCGGTTTTTTCCCTTGGAAAACGAAAGTTAGAACCGAAGAAGCTTCTTGGAGGAGAAGCGAAACCTTTTCAAAAGTAAAGCCCAGTTGCCTTTTGGGGGGAAAAAAGCATTAGAGTGCTCCTAATTTTGACCTATTCGTGTCCATGTATAGTTGAAACTCCTGGTTTGAAACTCCAGCTGCTGCAATTGCTATCCACAAGGTTAAAGGTTCATATTTTAAGTTATTCTCTAGGGAGACTGTTATATTTTTGGGTTTTATGTTTGCAATTTTGTTGATCCCTTGAAAGCTTTAGATAGGAAGGTCACTAAGCTTCCATAAGAGCCCTCTTAGCTGACTACTTCTTCCGAAAATATTGTCTTGGCTGGTAATAATTGGGAAACTGTTTAGGTAACCTTGTTAAGTAAATGGGTACCTTATAGCATCTTTTGCTAGTGCTCATTACAGTAGTGTTTATGATGTTTAACTTGTAATCATAGGTTTGCAGGCGACTGGGGATTATAGAAGTTGATTACTTCGGACTCCAGTTTACAGGAAGCAAGGGAGAGAACTTGTGGCTGAATTTGAGAAATAGAATATCCCAACAGATGGATGGCTTGCCTCCTTACAGATTGAAACTACGGGTCAAGTTCTTTGTGGAGCCACATCTGATCTTGCAGGAGCAGACAAGGTAAAAAGAAATAAACCTTCACTGAAAATTGTTTCTGTTTATTATTTTGTAGTCTGCGGCTCCATAGAGTAACTATGACTTTGAACTTTCAGCAATACTTAAGGTGTCTTAGTTTTTCAGTTGATCTTAGCTTTATGGTATGCTTTTTATTGTGTACCCTGTACTGGAAAGAGGCCACCATTAAAGGCTCTAGTTGAAAATATTGAAAAACCTTACTGAAAATATTGGTGTTATGTAATTATTAGTGTTCCTGTATGGATTTGGCAATGGTTCATTTAGTTATGGAGTTCTAGAAGAATAAGAAATTTAAAGTATTGGCTCCAGTGCCCGATAGTAACCTCTTCGCAGTGTTATTGCAGGTCATTTTAAAATGTTCAAGACAGGAAACTTCCTCTGTGTTTCAGTTTACAGGACTCCTCCTTTAATCTGTGTCATATTACAGTAATACTCAAATGACTGTTTCAAGCTACAAAGAGAAAACAGATGTTTTTTCTTAAAAATATATAACTATAAACTGGATTTACAAGTACTCACAAAAAATTGTCATTGACTTTTAGCAATTTGGAAGACTATTATTTTATTTGTGGTTTGTGAACTGTAACATGTCTGAACTTAAACGTCCAGAGTATGTTCTTTATTTTCCTAGTTTTTGTAAGAGTTTTACAAAAATTTTGGAAAGTTTTCTGCATGTATGATGGAAGAATATTCTTTACATAAATCCTTTACTTACAAGTTTGAGGGTTCATTGAGGCTATCAATCACCTTCTCTATGCAGAATCAAAATTATAACTTTGCTGACAGATTGGCTACATTACCATATCCCTGAAGAGCCCAGACCTTCTGTTGTTCTACCCTTATATGGTAGAATAATTACTGAATATTTTGCTTATAACATTGTAATAGTGCATCACTGTACAATGCAACCCAAATTATTGTTTGAAATATAATTACAGCACTATGCAAAAATCCCACTTTGTTTTAGCAAAGGTTTAATGGCCATCTATAATTATTTCCTGGTCTTGGTTTCCTTTGAGAGTGGCTTTCCTGATGCAAAATTATGATTTTACATCTGTCAAATTCTGTGATCTTTGGCATTTTGGCTGTAATTGAAAGTTGGTCTTATTAACAAGTTTCCAACAGACATACAACATGTGTCTGAACTGTGTGTAATGCCCAAGCATGTCTTGCACAAACCTGGTATAATAGAGCTTTTTGCACAACAGTCATTTTGGCATGGAATAGAAGGACACATACAGGTGGTAGTAATGACAGTACTTAGTGTTCCATTCCATTTGGGTTTTCAGAAGTCATGTGTGTACTGTTGCTCAAGTGTATATAATTGCTACTTTAGCCTATGGAAGCTGTTTTTTCTCCCTTTTCCTGTTTTTTGAATACAGCATACAAATTTCCTATATTTTCTGGTTGTATTCTGATAAGGAGACTGAGACATAATTATACATATTGTCATTATACCATTGCTCCAGCAACAAATCTAATGGTGGTCTAAGACTTTCACAGTACTATATATTTTTGTGGAGTAGCTGCAAAGCATGATTTATACCAACCTGAGACTCTGTTGGAATTAAAATCTACTGATTTCTATGCTGTGATCTACACCACGATGATTCAAATTTATGTCACGTCAATAAATCAGCTGGGTTTTTTTGCCTACTTCAACAGGTTATGAATGCTATTTGTATATTTTCCCCTAATTGTTAGCATTTTTTCCTTAGCCTATCTAATGATTGAAGAAAATAGATTTGAGACAGCACCAAATTAGCACAGAAAATATGCTAAATATAAATATGCTATTTCTTTTCCCTCTCTTATGTGGATATCCATCTTTGGTAAAAAAAAAAACAACCCCCAAATAAATTAGGTTTAAAAAATACATGTTCCAAAAGGCATTGTAGTGTGAAAGCTGACTCCCAAACACTTTTGGGCGTGACTCATTTTGCAATTGTAAAGTCTCTGGCTTAAAGGAAGAAAGTCTGGTGCTGAGAAAAGCAACAACAATGTAACTATAGGTCATTGACTGAAAGTAACCCTTGTTAATAGCTGCTATGCTGTTTCGTCAAATCAGCGGCTGCTTCCCTGGAAGAAAGAGGAGATGCTTAAGAAATTCAGTCCCTGATTGGTCTGCCGCAGTTGCCTCTGGCAAAAGTTCTGCTTTTGTAGTTCAACTGTCTTGAAGAACTTATGGCAGTTTGCTATAACTTTTTTTTTGGGTGTTTAATGTCTAAAAATTAAAGAACGGATACAAATTTTTGAGAAAAGTCACCTCAAATTGATTTCCCATTTAGTGAAGAGCTTAATTTCTCAGACTTGAAGTGAGCTATATTAGATGTGCTACTTAGTTCAAATGGATGTCTGCAGTTAAAATCATAGTTTCATCAGACATTTGCACTAATGAAATATTTGTAATTTGTAGTCCAAACATCAAACCACTGCACTAGATAAAGTGTTTGTTTATGTAAGTGCTGTAGAATCTATTGCTTTTTTCTGAGATAAGTGCTGTATATCCTTAACTGCGTGCAGCAGAGTTGAACATCCGGAGTTAACCTTTCCCCTGATTAATCAGCAGTGTAGCTTGTAAAACCTTTGCCTTTGCTCTGGTATGCTATGGCACCGTACTATAAACCAGCCTTATCTGTTTTTGTATCTGATTCAATTCTTTATTTGAACTGACATAAAATGAAGCTACTTCCAAATATTCAGAGTGGTAGAAAATTAAATGTTTATTCTAAAAAGATGTTGCTATAAGGAATATAAAGAACAAATATTCTTTATATTAGATTGGCAATCAGCAGGAGGCACTCAGCAGGAGTTTCACATTAAATACTGGGCATATTCAAAAAGGTAAAAGTGATGAGTCCAGATTCAGGTCTCAAAAACCCTCAGTTTTAATAGGAGCAAATCAGTTGTTCTGAGACGTCACTAGATATATATTTGGAGTTATATTCCTAAAATATGATTTTTCTCAGCCTAAGATGTTCACATTATGGGATATTGGAATTTTTCTGAATTTAGTTGAATATGTTTGTATCCTGTCACATTCTTTTCTAAGATATTCCCTGAGTTTTTGTATAGAATATGGCATACCATATAACAGTTTCTTGGCTAATAGTTTTAGGAAGCTATGTTTGATGTTTACCAAATATCTTTTAAGAGATTAAAATCTCAGATTTCTAATAGGAATCTTGAATATTAGCTACTTTTTTTGTAATGATGGAATAGCTCTTTTTTTTTCTTCTAACTGCTTTACATTCTTTTATTTCATGTTTTCCTAATCCTATTGGGCTGGAACTAAATTTAAATATATTACTGGGTTTTAGTCTTCCAATTTTATTTTAAATGCAGTTATTTTACTGGCACTTTTTTAAAGAATGTTTCCAATCAATTTACTCTGGGATTTCTTGTAGTTCCATTTTTATTCACAATATATTTCAGTTATTAGCAGAAATATTTCTTGTAGTATTTGAGCAGGTCTTAAATGTTGCTAAGTTTCATTTCTGCATTACAAAAATAAATTTCCTGTTTTAGGCATATGTTTTTCCTGCACATAGAGGAGGACCTTCTGGCTGGTAATCTACAGTGTCCTTCTGAACGTGCTGTTGAATTAAGTGCTTTGCTTGCCCAGTTGAAGTTTGGTGATTATAATCAGAATACTGCCAAATACCACTACGAAGAGTTCTGTATGAAAGAACTGACCTCTTCTACTTTGGACAGGTAACTTTTGTTAAACTTTCAATACAGCAGGAGTATATAAGAATAATTACTTGTAAGTTTCATTTTTTATTTTTGTTTTAATGTGCATGTGAGTTCAGTAGATGCAAGGGTTTTAATTTATGAAAGTTGCTTTCTGTGAGAGAACTTACTTTCTGTCCTCTGTCCCTTGGAGCTGATTAGAATAATCAAAGTGATTAATTTTTGTCTTGGACCTAATAAGGGTTTAAATAAAAAGTTATACTTTTGATTTAGTAAATTTAATTTTCTCAATATAACTGATAATATTACATTCAGTAAAATTATAACTTTCCATCCTCAATGTTAATTATACCTTCAAATTGATTGTATTAAATTTAAGAGTTATGGATTGTGTAAAATCTGTTTTAAGAGTTCTCACAATAAAATCTAGCAAATCAATATATTTATAAGATAAAATCAAAATTGTGATTAACCTATTTCATATTTTTATCCACAGTATTATTGCAAAACATAAGGATCTTGACGGTCTCAGCCAAGTTTCAGCTGAATATCAAGTTTTACAGATTGTGTCAACACTAGAGAACTATGGAGTAGAATGGCATTCGGTTAGAGACAGCGAGGGGCAAAAACTTTTTATTGGAGTTGGCCCTGAAGGCATTTCCAGATGTACAGATGACTTCACTCCCATCAACAGGTGATTACCAGAAAGTCCTGCCTGAAAAACTTTATCAAAAGCTTGTAAAATAGCCAAAGGATTCTGAAGCATGCAGCTGTTTTATCTGAGTCTCTAGCATAACGGTATTGAACATTTCTTACTGTGTATTGTTGAAATGGATTGTTTCATTTAGATGTACTTTTGGGGATGGGAAAGATTCTAACTCCAAATAACTATAGATATTCTTTACTGCAGAAAATTCAGGAATTCTTTTTATATTTCAGATCTGCTACCGAAGTATTATACAATGGTTAAATTTTATTTCTTGAAGTGGCAACATTTTGGGAAAGATTTTCATTGCTATTAAAGCTAGTTTCATTTCTTTCCAAAAATGATCAATTCATCTTTACATTTCATCGTTAATTTTACATCGCCAGTCTACTTGGTCTATTTTTGTTTTGATAACAGCATTTTAGGGCTTAATATTATGGTGTCATTCTTTGTATTTTTTTCCCATTGCTTTAGGATTGCATATTCAGTTGTTCAGATGGCTACACAGTCTGGGAAGAATGTATACTTAACTGTCACTAAAGAATCAGGAAACAGCATCGTTCATCTTTTCAAGATGATCAGCACCAGAGCAGCTAGTGGACTATACAGAGCAATAACAGAAACACATGCATTTTACAGGTTTGTATTTCTGTGTACACACACATACACAGAGTTGTAGGTCAAATTCAACTACAGCGTTCTTGATACTATTATATAAGTGGTTTGTCATACAACTGTTCCATTATGTTGTAAACAAGTAGATAATAAATCCATTTTAAATCACTAATATTGAAATATGTAAATTTATATTATATTTATATTACGCATGGCTTTTCCCCCTCGCCAGATTCTTATTTCACTAGTTTTGGGATATAAAGGAAAAAAGGTTGTTTGATTCATGTATCTTTTATATCTTCTTTTCCTGCTAGGTGTGATACTGTTACTAGCGCTGTCATGATGCAATATAGCCGAGACCTAAAGGGCCACTTGGCATCCTTGTTCCTGACAGAAAATATTAATCTTGGGAAAAAGTATGTATTTGACATTAAGCGGACATCTAAGGAAGCTTATGATCATGCAAGACGAGCTCTTTACAATGCTGGCATTGTGGATCTAGTTTCAAGTAATGACCAAAGCCCCCCCAGTTCTCCTCTTAAATCGTCAGAAAACAGTATGAACTGTAACAACAATTGTGAGGGTCTCAACTGTCAGCAAATGAAAGCTCTTCAGGAAAAACTACAGAAGTTTAAGGAGTCTCTGCTGTGTATGGCATGCTGTGAAGAAGAAATAAATTCAACATTTTGTCCATGTGGCCACACTGTGTGCTGTGAGACATGCGCCATACAGCTACAAGTAGGTATAAAGTCAGTTGCCACAGTAAAGTATTACATTTTGATTTAAGTTTAAAAAATACTGGAAATTCTTTTAACTCTCAAACATACAATAACTTTGAATGCAAGATTTAAACATCAGTTCATGGCTAAGTATAGCCATGCATCAAGACACTATGGAAGGAAGAGAGGGATAAGCTTTATTCATCAATGCACTACTGGCCCTGTTGATTAACATACAACAAATATAAAAAGGCCTGTGGTGAGTTAAGTGATGCTGTGTCCTCCCTCTCGCAGTGTCTGGGGGCTGTTAGGAGCTGGATGGGGAGCAACGGGTTGAAACTAAACCCTAGCAAGACAAAGTGGTTCTGGGTTTGGGGTTTGTTGACTCAGGGAGAATTACCATCTTTGGTCTTGGATGGGGTGGCCAAACAGACACTGCGTAAGAGCAGGTGGTCGTGGCCAGGAGGGCCTTTGTTGCAACTGCAGGTTGTGCGCCAGTTAGGCCCTTTCCTGGACCAACAATCCTTACAGTCACTCATGCCCTAGTCACTTCCCATCTTGACTATTGCAACATGCTCTGCATGGAGCTGCCCTTGAAGAGCATTCAGAAGCTCCAGTTGGTGCAAAATGTAGCGGCCCGTATGGTTTTGTGCAGACCCCGGTGTGCACATGTATCACCCCTGCTGCGGGCACTGCATTGGCTGCCGATTTGCTTCCGGGTACAATTCAAGGTGCTGGTTGTCACCTTTAAAGCCCTTCATGGCTTGGGACCAAGTTATCTGAGGGGACCGTCTCTTGCTGGTCACATCTACTCGACCCATCAGAGTGGAGAGGCAGAGAATGCTGTGGGTCCCATCTCCGAGGGAGATACACCTGGTGGGACCCAGAAGAAGGGCCTTCTCCATGGTGGCTCCCTCTCTCTGAAACATCATTCCCCCAGAGATTAGAACAGCTCCCACTATAGTACTCTTCTGGAAGGCGCTGAAGACTTGGTTCTGCCAGTGGGCCTGGGGAACCCAGAATGGGATGGAGCCCATTAAATGGCTCGTGATCTGCTGTTGCTGGGGTTGGGGGTGATTTTATTATATCTAATTTATTTGATTCTTTTTATTAGTTTTATTGTTTTAAATGTGGTTTTATTCTGTAAACTGCCTTGAGTCTTCATGGGCGAATAGGTGGTTATATAAATTCAATAAATAAATAAATAAGTGTGAAGCTTTTAATTGAAATCTGTAAATGTTGCATTCAGATGAAATATTTTCTTAGGATTTTATTGTTTCCTAGACAGCTGCACCTAAATATGAGTAAATATGTAAAATGTTCTAAGTTGGCATATGTTGCAGTTCTAGAATCTCTGTCCTCATATTCCACCAGAACAGGTCAGTCCAAATGTTCCATGTGTCCATATGTTTCTGGAAGTCAATTCACTGGAATCAGAAATGTTTAATTGGGCTCCAGAAATATATGAATCATTAAATGAACATTCAGAATATTTTTTCTAGATATGTCAACATTTTGACAGAGGTGCCAAGTAGTGAAAGCGTACCTGCAAGGCTATAGCAACTTCAGGTGGGCAAGAGAAAGAGGGATATCTACTGCTTCTTAACTATTGCAGCAGTTGACCTAATGGCTTTATCTGGTCAATCACTACAACAGGTCCCCAGGCTGTGGCCCATTACTAGGCCGAGGCCTGTTCAAAATTGGGCCAGATGAGTGATGGGCAAGTGCACATGTGAGCTCCCTGCACTCATGCGAAAGGAGCTTTGCGCACAAGCATAAGTGCCTTCTGCTTGCATGTCAAGCTCCATTTGTGTGAATGGAGGGCGCGTGCATGCCACTCGCACAAATAGAGCTGTGTGTTCATGTGCATGCTCCTGCCCTCCCCCCCTCCCCCCATACATAGTGTCAGGTTGGGCCTCCAAGCTGGTAAGGGTGGGACCGCTGCACTATGAAGAATTCCTCTCCCACTGGGGGAGAGAAGGAAGAGAAAGCTAGAAAAAGTAGCAGAAGATAATGGCATTGGGGCTACCATTTCTTTACTGCAAAAATCCAGACTGTCACTAGATGACAGAAGGGATACAAACAAATCTTAACTTTATGTTGCCATTTAGTGGCAGTCTGGATGTTTGCAATCCAGATTTAGTTCAGACATTGGCGTCCCATAGATGTGTTCCCAGACAGTTTTAATTATTTCTGTACTCCTATTTTTAGATTTTGGAAAGGAGTCATTGGAAGAAAGCATTTGCTGTGTAATAGGGTAGTGTGTGTGTGTGTCTACGCAAATAAAATCCATTAATGGAAAAGACTTCAGTAGTGTCAATTGTGTATTAGCATTTTCTGTTTATGATAATTAATGAAACTTACTCTGGACATTCAGTTGGTAACATTATTCTTGTATTTTCCTTCTAGGTGTGTCCAGTCTGCAGATCTGAAATAGAACACGTGCAGCATGTATATTTGCCTACCCACACAAGCTTGCTTAATTTGACTCTAATATGACCTCTGTGTTACTTTAACTAATCCATACTTCCAAAGTACTGCCCTAAAGTTCCAATTCCACCGATAAAAAAGAACTATCACTTCTACATCTGCCAGCAATTACTGGAAGGACCACGACAAAAGTTGGAAAGGGAGAATATGAACAAGCTCTTATTAGAATAAATTTTAGAGGATATACTGTGAATGACTTGTAGACAAACTTGTGTTATTTGAAACAGCATTATTAATAAATTAACAATATTCTGAGAGTAAAGATGAAAATTTAGTCTGCAGTATCCAGCAGTAACTCAGTTTTATGCATTTTATTAAAATTGTTTTAAAAATTACTTTAGCATGACCATTCCCATTTATCTTTTAGAAAGACTAGTTTTTAATACGTACATCCATTGTAGTATAATTACGTTTCTGCTTTTGTTTTACTGAAGTAAGAAACTTATTTTTAAATTTGTGCACTTAAGACATTAAGATTGCAAAGCTTTAAGCAAATAGCTGGGTTTATTCAGCAGATCTTGCAATCAGATTACTTGCAAAATTTATTATCAATTTTTGAGTCAATCAGCAGCCTGGTGGGTACCTAAGAAAATGTGGATAAAACACTTAAAATGTAATTTTGATTTTCTAAAGATTTTCTGTCCTTAGAAAACTCAGCTGTTGTTTCTGTTCATATGCCTTATATTTGGAGAAGTGTTCCTCAAATACTATAATCTTAGTGTCTCCTTAAAATGCAGTTGTGTTAAATTTCTTAAAACCATCTGCCACAAACCCTATTTTCCCTAAGCATTTTGGATTTTGGTCAACTAGTGAATGCCACAGAATACTGAAAGCTAGATGATCATGTGCAATACTAGCTGAAATGAAAGCTAGAAAAGTCACTTTACTGCGACTTTCTAAATATACTTTTCATATTGCCTTAATGTAGCAGTAATATGTGTATGCATTTGTTTCTTTGCACAGACATTTTGTCAAATATCAAAACTACTTTTTTATAGCACATTAGCATATAAATCTTGTTCCCAAAAAGATATTTATTTTTTCACTTTGTAAAAATGTTTTGTTTCCACATGAAGTAAGAGCTCCTCTATGATAGAAAACTTCTCTTTTTTTATATATTCAGGTTAATAAAGGACTTTTAAAATAGCTTTGGCAATCTTCTCTACATCTCACTTGTGTATTAATCTTAACTATTCAATTCATCACAAAACATTTGCGACCATAGATATGATGTTCTCTTACCCATAATTGTTTTGGCTGCAGTGGTGAACTTACCTATAGGGCTGTTATAAGAAGCTTTTTTTATTACATAATGTTCAGGTCCTTCACATATAATTCCATGGGATAATTCTCATCCCAAGGATGAGAAAGGTGTTAGTACTCAGGTAGTTGATCAGTTTGCAGAGACTGAATAGAAATATAATGACTTCATTGGGAAAGGAGGCATAGTTATATCAGCATAGCACCCTCTTAAAGCTGTAGATGAGGGAATTTCAAGTCTACTGTAAATGTAAATTGCCAAAAGCCATCTTTTTGAGTGAAAAAGGTGGAATAGAAGCTAACATAAAATAAAAAGAGAAGCCTGCCTCTATTACAAGCTAGCTATTATTAACTAGGATGTATAGCACTTGCAAATGGAAAACCTTGGGGCAGAAGTTTAAGGTTTTTTTAGTAGTTAAGCAGTTTTATTGTGGGGAGGACCATGTATACATCAGTATGTAAGATTTCTAGGCTGGTCCAATCTGATGACCAGACAGCTTGCCAAAAGGACAATAGAAAATACAAAGATAAAACATTTAGAAAGGGTCTAGAGAAACAGCATAAACTAAAATACCACACAGATCTGGAACCTACTCTGACTCAAGACCTAGGGGAACAGTCAAGCCGTGAGAGCTCATTTAAATAAGGCCATGGTGAAAGCCAAATGGATCTCGAGGAGAATGTTGTTTCAGAGGCAGTGCATGACAGGTCCATTTCTTGAGTTCCATCACATGACACTTAAATTGATGGGCACCTGATTATGCCAACTTAGAATTCAGGGGTCTCGGAGAAACTACTAGAGATAGATAATTCCTCAAATAACTAGATGCTGTGTCATGAAGGGGTTTACAGATATGTAGACAATTTATGACCCATTGGGTCATCATTTCAGAGATCTTTATTTACCTAAACAGAAATAGAATGACTACAAGCAGATTAAAAAAGCAACGGGAGTAGGAGTGATGTCAGACTTCCTGCCAGCTTCCATACGACTTTCGTTGTGGAAGCTGACAGGGAACATTGGAAATGACAATAACCAGATGATGGCGCAGTGGTACTAAAATGGCCACAACTTTGCCAAATTTCAATTCTATGAGAATCATGGGTCCTGGATATTGGATACATTCTTTAAGATAGCCCTTTTGAAGCATGTTGATTCAAAAATGGTTGCCCTATCATGTACCATTTCCCCCAATTAAAAGTTACAAACAGATAAACAGCAGACTTACATATATACATAGCCAGCACCTTGAATTGTACCTGGAAGCCTACTGATTACCAACTGATAAAGCAGAGATGTTACATGGACATGGTATAACTGCCCATGCCCCCATATTCTGGACAAATTACAGTTTCTGACTGGTCTTTCTACTGGCAACCCAGGTAGTGTGCATTGTGGTAGTCCAGATATGATGTGACAAAAGCATAAGTTGAGTGTCTTAAGGATCTCCTGGCCCATGTACGGGCACAACCGATGAACTTATATAAGCTTTCCTGGCCACAGTTGCACTTCCTATTCAAGGAAGCGGTATGATCCAAAAAAATTCCCCAGACTGTACCAGCATTGAAAGGGGAAGTACAATTCTGTTCAGGGCTAAAAATGGACCCACTCCAGACTCAGACAATCAAGTGTTCTCAGCCATTCAGTTTTGTCAGAGTTATGAGCCCCTACTCACCCAAACTGCTTCCAGAAATTGTTATGAGACCTTGATGTGTCACCTGGTTAGCCTAGGGCCTAAATGTATAGCTGGATAAGGTCAATAGCTAATAATAGTGAGCCACTAACCAACAGATGATCTCATTCTTTCACTCAAATGTGAAAGCATCAAGCTTTGAGGTACCCCACCTCTACCTCAATTTCTATTTTCCCCCTTATACTGACTGGAACTGATTCAAAGGAGAGGAATCACTGGAATACTTCTTATTCCAGGAAGCAGTCCAAAAGGACACTGTGGTCAAGGGTATTGAAACAGTGGTGGGTTGCCCCTGGTTCGCACCAGTTCTATAGAACCAATAGTAAAACCAGCGGGAAGCTCCGCCCACTGACCTTGACATCACCAAAATGCTTCTGTGCATGCGCAGAGTAGTGCGTGTGTGCGCCGCCCCATTGCGAACTGGTAGTAAAGGTAAGTAGAACCCACCCCTGTATTGAAAGCTGTAAGAGATAATCTAGTACAGCCAAGTACTGACCAACCAATGCTGTGGTGCTGATCCAGGGGTGGGTTCTACTTACCTTTACTACCGATTCGCAACGGGGCTGTGCACACGCGTGCTCTTCTGCGCATGCGCAGAAGCATTTTGGTGACGTCGGGGTCGGTAGGCGGAGCCTCCCGCTGGTTTTACTACGGTTCTATAGAACCAGTGCGAACCCGGGACAACCCACTGCTGTGCTGATCATCTACCCAGCAAGTTTCTCTTCTGAGGGAAGATTGAGTGAAAATTTTCAGAAAGTTGGATCTGGCAATGGCTTTTTGAGGAGGGTGCTTATCACTTTCACCTCAAAGGTAGGAGGTACTGCCCCTCCCTCAAAGGAGCAGATATTACCATCTTGGTGCAAGTGTGTGTTATCTCCCAGGTGGTCTTCATGGATCTAATACAATCTCATAATCTAATCTGAGATTAAGTCCACAATAGAAATGACATTTTAGTCCCACATCTTCAGGAATTTGTTCACCTCAGCAGCCTTTGAAGCTTTTAACTGGTTGCCTTACTTGGTTAAAAAGTTGGCCAGTTTTTATTGGTATGTTTATTTTTCTGTCCCTCTGGGATTGTGCCTTGCAAACTGGATATATTGGAAGATTTATGAGATTCGTCACTGCTACTGCTTATAACCCTCCTCTTTTCCCCCCATTTTCATAACCAGTTAACAAACTGATTTCCATCCAGTTTTATTCTTCTCTTTCTTTTCCTTCGAAGTGTGTCTTCCCGTTTCCTTCAATCATCCCCATCTGGGGTTTAGTTGTCTGTTTCATTTGGAAATAGGGCAGAGCATTGAATGTGGTATGTGGGAGAAAGTTTGGTACCTGCAGGTAAGATTAAGTTTATAATGGAGGTACCTTATTTCACAAGTTTATAATGGAGGTACCTTATTAAACAGTGATTTAATATTTTTCTTAGCCCCATTCTTTTGGGGGTTTCTATATCAGGATTCTATAGCAACATTTGTATTAATCTAACGTCTCTAAAAGTTAGCTGTACATATATCATATGTGACCAGGCACAAAGTTTCTGTGATACATGAACTTTCTAAATAATTGTTTCCTTTAAAAAATACTTTGATACCTTGGAAAAGAGATGATCTATTCAAAAGTATATAAAAAAGTACTGCAAGTTTGCAAAGTTTCTTTGACAAAAGGAAGCCTTAGTACAAAAGGGCAAATCATAATCCAATTAAACAGATGACATTTTTGTCTTCTTGACCTACAACATGGCTGTGCCAGCCTAGCAGAAGAAACACAACTATATGAAAGATTAAATGATAAGATAAACAACCTTTATTCAGGAGCATGTGAAAGATAAATACCTGCTGATTAATCCTTGCAGATGATAAAGTTCAACTTTTTGTGTGCATGCCTTCCTAAGAGATAAAAGATTAAAAGTCCCAGGGCAAGCTGTATACTAGCAATTTTGCTTGAGAGCTAGAAAATTCTATTTATAAGTGACCAATTCTAAACTACTTGTGCAGGAGCTCAGATGAGATGTCAAATTTTCCAAGAAGCCATTGAGCTAATGTGATACTACATTTGTAGAGCTAGAGTTGTTAGCCTTGTTTCTGAATTGTTTGCTGTTAAAAGCAACAAGGTTGAACGTTCTATGGTCTTCCAGATGTTGATAGACTAAAGATTATGTTGGCCATGTAGAATTTGCTGGCTCTAAACATCTGGAGAATGGCAGGATGGGTAAGGCTAAATGAAAAAGCAATGTGTTTAAATAAAAGCCAAACCAGCAATTCAAGCACTGCCAGATATCAGATATGTTCTATGCTGGTTATAAATATTTTTAAAAATCATCTTTGCACAGCTCTTATGCTTGTTTACTTACAAAAGTATCATTCAGCCATTCCCTTTCTCTTGATAACAAGAGATGACATGCTTCAGGCCTATCAATTAAAGGGTGTCAAATGATGGGATTTAGGAGGTGGTGGGCTTTCTCACTCACAGCACTGGCCATCTAGAGTAGCATGACCAATGACCCCTACTTTGACCTCATCACACAAGCCTTGGAGACTGATCTTCTCCCAGGCACATAGTGCGATAGATCCCTTTTGGAAACATGGCAAATTAAGAGTTATATTTTTATTGCTTTGATATGTCTTTTTTGCTTGGTTATTGTGATTTTTATTGTTTTTAATGTTCACCACCCAGGATTGTTATGGAGTCATGTGGCTTTAGACTTTGGACAAACAAATAAAAAATAAAACTTATTCCAAAGTATACAATTATATCTCAGAATACTGATAGCTTAATAATGCCTAGCAACCATAACTCTAGGCAAATTAGTTTGGTTAATCTCTATGAAAGGCAGGAGCTGTTATACAGAAGAAAGCATCTGAATTAGTGTGGGATCAAATTATACAGGACTTTGAATGAAATTAGGGTTGCCAGGTCTGCTTCCAAAAAATAGCGGACAAGCGGGGGGAGGGGGGGTTAAGTAGTAAAAAAATAAAAAAAAATTACAATTAAATTATACATTTTCTTACAAACATTTTAACACGTATTAAAATAATCACTTCAAAACTTTACTTAAAATTCAAAACATCAAATATATTATAATAATATGTAAAATATTAAATTACATTTTACTTTGCTGTCGTGTGTATTTATTATTTGACTGCGCAGCTTTGATCAATTCTTTGTGTTTAAGGAATAATTCCTTAATTTCAGTACAACGTTGAGAAATATTAAAAAATATACAAAGTTCACTTCGAACTGATGGTACAAGCAGTCGGTTACATTTGTCAGTCCACAAATTTCCCATGATGCTGAAAATTCGTTCAACGTTTGCATTTGATACCGGAATTGATGCACAATACTGGAACAGTTTCAGTAAACTCAGAGCTGGCTCTTTCTTGAAAAAGTACGTCCACTTATCAAGGGATGAATCGCCCTGCAGATGAACATAAACTTCTTCTAAGGCAGAAATTTCATCGAAGAGAGTATTGGGTGGAAGTTCTTCTCGCCATGGTGATAATAACCAGATGTTTGTCATTTCTTCTAAAGTTGGAGGATTATTGCGATCAATTAGATTGAAACAACTTAGTGTCTCATATACTGAATCGGTGAAATTATACCACTTTTCTAGGTACGCAATGGCTCTTTGATACACGTTGATGGCTTCTTTCTTGAACTTTTGCACAGCATTCTCAGGCAAATGTTTTTTATGTAAGGCAAATAAAACTTTCATTCCAAAAAACTGCTCATCGTATTTTTTTTTTGCAAAGAATCACGCAGCTTACACATGATAATGTGAAGATCATATGCAAGAATTTTCTTGCTTTCCAGCTTCAGTAGGGTGTCTTGCATTATTGACATGAAGAAGTGCGTGAAATATAAATACAATTCTGAAATTGTTGGTTCATCGTCTTTGCAAGTTCATTTTCCTGATCCGAAATAAGGTTCCAGATAACCTTATGGCACTCATCAGATCCAAGAGAAATAAAATATGATTTTAGAGGTATCCAGTTTAAAAGAAGTCTTTCAACCGCTTTAAACAAACTTAACCAATGTGTTGGAACATGGTGCAAAACTTCATGGAATTCTGACTCGCAAAACTTACGTACCATTTCATCATAAAGCTTTTGAATAAAAGAAATGTCCACTATTTTGTGAAAAAAAATAGTGAACATAATGTGAAAAAAGCGGACTGTCCGCTCAAATAGTGGACAGAATATTTGAAAATATCAGAATATATGACCAGAATATTTATGAAATATATTTCATAAATTAATCAGAAATTAACTGGCAACTAATATCATGCCCTCAGTACAGGTGTGATATGATTGCTTTAAATTTCCAGGGAGGTCAATTTGATTGCAGAGTTCTGTTCTAATACAAGTTTGTGGACTAGACACATAATAGAGTTAATCTGATTATAGGATAGTACTCAAGGTTATTTTCTTCCAGACATAATAGCTAAAGCTGATAAAAGACAATCTTACCAGTGTGGGCTGTTTCTCCCAGTGTAAGAAACATCTGCATGCCTGTTTCTTCTAGGTCACTATAGCAAGATCAACTCAGTGGTGAAATCTAAAATTTGTTACTACCGGTTCTGTGGGTGTGTTTTGGTGGTAGTGGGGAAGTTCGGTGAAGAGGTTGTAAAAAAAATGCTTTCAAAAGGCTCTGACGATCCCAGCTGAGTTGCCTGATCGGCAGAGGCTTTTTTTTCTTTTAAAAGCCTTTAACGATCCCAGCTGAGCCGCACGATCATCAGAGGCTTTTTTTAAAAAATTTTAAAAGCATTTTTTCAGTCGAAGAGGTTGTAGAAAAAATGCTTTTAAAAGTTAAAAAAAAAGCCTCTGATGATCGTGCGGCTCAGCTGGGTATGCGGGGGGAGGACAGGGATTTTTGCTACCAGTTCTCCGAACCACCCGCCTCCATCGCTACCGGATCGGGCAATCTGGTCTGAACTGGGAGCATTTCACCCCTGGATCAACCCCTTCCTTGAATTCTGGATTCGTTATATTGTAAAGAAGGTGATTATTATTGCAAAACAGGAAATCCTTAGAATAAAAGTACCCACTAAGATAAAGTCATGTACTACAATCTTCCTGAGGTGAAGCTCTAATTCTATCGTTATGTATATATGGGATGCCAGCAGCTCTATTACTATTGATACAACCATTGATTTCTTCTTCCATAGTTGCTCAACTTCAATTTGCAAATCATGATATTTTGTTATTTTTTTAGAGCGGTTTCTCTTCAATTCGAGCATCACCTGGTATTGCAATATCAATGGATTATTGTTATCATTATTGCTGTTGTTATTGCTTGCACATTCAGATTAGATTTGGCATTTTTGTCTACCTAGCAAATTCTTCCCAAGGACCTGGGATAAGCAGATGTTGTTGTTTGATAGTATTAAAGGTATTGTCGCAGGATGTGATTTGTTCCAAGTAAAGCTGCCTTTTGCAATTGACATGGCCATTTTGTCAAAGTTGATGGTGTGGAAGTGTTGTTCTAGATATATTAGGACTGGACTCAAGGCATCTATTACTATCCTCCTCCTCTTTTTAAAAAACAAAATACTTTCAATATTTTAAAAACAGTATGTATTAGGCTTGTGCAGAGCCCTGGATTTGAAGAGACAAAAGTGCTCTGGAGTATGAGAGGCCAGTCCGCAATTCCATAAGGCAGTTGTGATCTTATCCAGATGGCACAGCTGCCCTCCACAGCTGCAGCACAAGCCAGCAAGGAAACTGAAGGAGTTGCTGTCAAGTGTTAATGCACATCTATCCATGTTCCAAAGCACTTTTTCTTTTTTGAATCTTAAGTTTTGCACAACTCCAACACACACAGGAAATGAAGAGGGAGTCCACTGGAATGTTTAAAGACAAATAAGGAAAATGTAGAAATAGCATCAGAAATGCCAAAGCTCAGAGTTATCTGAGATTAGTGCAGGATGCTTCGCCAAGGATTTCATCAGAGTTTGGTCAAGAAGAAAAGAACAAATAAATAAAAATATATAAGTGGTTTGCTAGTTACTCAGAGTAGACATTAAAGAACAGGCAGAGCTACTTAGTGCCTATTTTGGCTCTCCCATGGGCAGTATGTCTGCCAACACGAATTTTGAAGAGCAAGATGAATCATAGTCAGGGAGTATCTGTTTATTTGGAAGAAGTTGATGAATTGTATTTGAGGGCTCTGTGAGAACCAGCTGATGGCTTGGCCAAACTCTATTACCTTTGAAGAAGCTGGGAGAACAGATGATTAGAGAATGGCCTAGGATGGCATATGTTGCCTTTATTTTCAAAAACAGAGGGAAAATGTTGGCTTCCAGGGCAACATGGCAGACTGATGCTCCTTGATGGGATGAAGATCAAGTTGTTTAAAAAGAAAACAAGGAAAAAAAAGATTTATTAAGTGAATCTGGTGTGTGTGTATGTGTGTGTGTATGTGTGTTTGTGTGTGCAATGGTTTCTGGTAGCTGTTAATGGGATTTCTGTATGAGTAAGATTGTATAATGAGGCTTGAAAACTTAGTTTATAAGTGGGAAGAGGTTTCTTCTGCTTTATTTCATAGGGAAAAGGGTAAATTAGGATTAAAAAGTTGATTCTTTAAGATTAATATATACATATTAATATTTCTGGTAGCTCATAAATATACTTTTGCTAATTAGGATGGAATTGTGTGTTTTTTGTAATTTGAATCTTGATAAGGGATGAGATATGAGAAACTAGGGTGTTTTTTTGGAAGTAACTAGAGAAGGTACTAAATTAGTCAAATAGTTCATACTTGTCTGGAGGGAGGAGTCATCTTTAATACACCTTTTTAGTTTTTTTCTATTTCTTTCCATTTTTCTTCTTTTTTATTTTTTATATTTCTCTTAGTTTGCACTAGTGCTTAATCTTTTTATTTATAAACTTACTATTTTTTAAAAAAAGTGTAAAATAGGGAGAACTACAAACAAATCAATTTAATATCAATGTTTGGAAGCTTTCTAAAGTATTTAATACAGAGATCAACCTGTAAGCACACCGAAAACAGTGCAGTAGTTAGTAGAAACAGGGTCAATTTGTCAGGAACAAGTCTTGCTACACTAACAATACCTTGTTTTTGATTTGGTGATTTATTTATTAGATTTCAGCAAAACATTTGCCAGAGTACTTCATAAGATTCTGATTAGTGAGCTAGTTAAAAGTGGGCTAAATAGAACGGCAATTCAAGGGATAGGAATGCAAAATAATTTGCATGAAAGTTAACTAAGGAATCTCTTATTGGAAGAGACAAGCAGAATGCTGGGCATGTTCAAGTTAAAACCTGCAACTCTCTGCATATGAAATATGATCCTTGAAATACACAACTTCCTCAAAGATTAAACAGATGGTTGTGCTTTCCCCTATTACTTATTTTGGAGAGGGGGTAGTCAATATTTCATGAGATTGTCTGCAGTTTGAAGGGATCCTAATGTATTTTGCAGTGCCAGGAAAAAAGCTAACATACCAAGAAAATTATTGCTGTTTTCAGTCTGCAGTAATAATAAAACATACTTTTAACCAAATGTATGACATGGCCACCTCGTCTCTTTCCATTATTATATCAGAAGGTTACAGATGTTTTATTCGCACTGTTCAAAAATATTGCTGAGCTATCATTTTATCACTAAACAAATGTGGTGAAAATAATGATGTTTGCCCACTATGATAATATATAAAGGCCATTTGTTGGTAGTGGGCCCTGATATTTTTCATGCCAGTTATGAGATCAATCTTGGTCTCAGAAAACAACCCTGTGCTGGTCAATGTTAGTATTTAGAAGAGAATGATAAATCAAAATGTTGAAATGAGAACCAACCGGTTGCTGTCACTGTTTCTTTGGTTTTTGGGTTGTTTTTTTTTTGCCTCACAGTACAATTGGTGTAATCATTTTAAGTAATTTAGCTTGGCCAAAGGCATCAACTGTGATTTATAGGATTTTCCAAGCAATGATTTACTTGTCTGAATTTAATCAAAGTGTGGTGAGAAGCAACCACATATTTTTCCAACTGTTGGCAATTAAATCCTTCCTGGTCTTCAGTTTATCAAAGCAAGACCCAAGTTAGATGCATGTAAGGTACAAGGAGTACATTTTTTCTTAACGGTTATCTTTGGAAATGCCACAAACAAGAAAGAGGTCTGTGTTCTTGGCATTAAAAAAAAACAACCTTTCTGTGCCAAGAAAAAAGTACTTCCTCATTTCTTCACTCTTAAAACTTGCTGTTTGTTGCCATTAAGTAAAAGCTGAAGTGTTTTCTGTTGCCCAGAATAAACACCACTGATTGCTATGACCTTGGGGGGGTCAGTCTTGAATCCCATTTTTTAAAAAAACATAACTAGCACTGAGAAAATGCCCCAGGTCTAAGACCATAGGAACAGTAGTGGGTGTCAATTTTGGCCGCTATCGGTTTGCTCATGGGCGCTTGCGCGCTCGCAAAACTTCTGCACATGTACAGAGACGTCCTGGCAGGTGGGCGGAGCCTCCTGCCACCGCCGCTACCAGTTCTCTCGATCCGGGGCGAACCAATCGCAATCCACCACTCCATAGGAAGAAGCCATAACAAGTAAAAAACAATAAATAAAGGGGTCAGCAGATTGATCCATTCAGCAGTGCCCAAAAAATAAGACCTGCCTCTTCAGATATTATATTTTCAGATGCTGGGATTGTGAAAGAAAGGGAAATTTACAAAATGGATATTTAGATAGGAAGAATCTTCTTTGTACAGGCAGGTCAAAGGAAACTATAGGTAGTCCTTGATTTACAATCATTCGTTTAGTGGCTATTCAGTTACAACAGCACTGAAAAAAAGTGACTTGACTGTTTTTCACACTTATGACCGTTGCAGCCTCCCCAGCATCATGTGATCAAAATTCAGATGCTTGGCAACTGGTTCATATTTCTGATGTTTGCAATGTCCTGGGATCATGGAATCACCTTTTGTGACCTTCTGACAAGCAAAGTCAATCGGGAGGCCAGATTCACTTAACAATCATCAGTAATTCAAAAACTGTAATGATTTACTCAGTACCTGTGACAAGAAAGGTTGTAAAATGGGGCAAAACTCACTTAATCACTGTCTCATTTAGCAACATAATTTTGCGGTTCAATTGTGGTCATAAGTCAAGGACCACTTGTTTTTTTTTTTTCCTAATTTAGAACAAACCTTTCATCCTTCTCTTTTCTACCGGCACTATCAAGAAGTAGCTTTCCCAGTTTTCAGCTCTGCCTCTAAAGGCAGAAGGCTAAAGGGCAGGATGCAACTGTTAACACACCTATAGACATGTCTGGTCACACTTCCCCAACCTAATGAGGTGCATTGGGTATCTTCTTCCCCCCACCCTCAAGAGAGCAGCATGTAAAGCAAGACATGTTTTATTCCACTTTGAACAATGTATGAGTTTGAACAAGTTTGAAAAATGTGTGACTTCATCCTCCTGATGGCATCCAACAGATTTGGTCCTTGCTTTTTATGAACTGAGTTTATCCAAACATAACCCAGGAAATTTCACAATGTGCCAATTGCTATGGCACACTGCAGGAGTGAATGTCAAAACGGCTTTCTGTGAAGATGAAGAGTTTCAAACCCCATTTAACACATACAAGCAGGGAGATACTACTAATTTGATTAATCATTTCTCATGATCATTATTAATCCTGAATTGTAAACTTTTTGACATAGTCTTACCACCGAGCTCTGAGAGCAGGTATTTGAAAACTGTCCTTAGGAGTCAATAAATCTATGTGGAGCTCATTTTCTTTTGGCAATTCACACTTTTAATTCTAAGGGCACCTTCAGACATGGCATCCGCACCATTCCAGGAATGCATCTGTCTTGCAATGCAATGAAGTCGTACGGTTTGCCATCTGAATGTATTTCTTACTCTGTTGTAGGGAACTTCAATATTCTGTATTATAGGTATCTGAGGCTTGTTTCCCTATTTATGGGAAAAAATGGCCTCACCTTGACTTCTAGATCATAAATGGTTGATAATCTACTCTCAAAAGAACTAGTGGGATTTTTTTTTTATTTTTTTTTTGCAAATAACCAGAAAAATGAACACAGTGTGAAACAAGGTTGTGGCAGATGGGAGAGGCTATTTCTTTAAATTCTCTTTACTGTAGCATGGAGCAGGGTGTGGGGGTTGATGTTATTAGAGCAAGGTAGCGATTTGCCCTGTTTTCAGGATTTCTCAGTCAGCAGAAGCGATGACTGCAGATCACCTTAAAACCGGTTTTGGGGGATTAAGGAAAAAAAAAAACCCTTTGCAGTGCTAAAATGTCCAAAGCAAAAAAAGCAAGTATTTAAGATTATTTAATGAAACCTTACTACATTTTGTAGATTTTTTTCTAAACTCAAGGCAGGTTACAGTAAAAGAAACCCAAACATTATGAGAAGCAATTATCTAGAAGCACAGAAACATGTTATGATATGTAGAAATGTACATTTTCAGTT
This sequence comes from Pituophis catenifer annectens, assembly GCF_029215685.1. NCBI lineage: Eukaryota > Metazoa > Chordata > Lepidosauria > Squamata > Colubridae > Pituophis > Pituophis catenifer. The sequence continues at coordinate 67,579,299 of NW_027256883.1, forward strand.
TTGAATCCAATGCCGTGGGAAGGTGTTACAACCTTTCTGATAATAGGGAAAAAAATTATCCTTCTATCTTATGGGAGAAGGTTCCAAGAGTTCACCTTAAAAGAACAGACTTTAATATTAAATATCATATTAAAACGCTTTCAAGGTAGGTTTGAATTAGATATTGCATAACAGCCTAACATCAGAGTAGACCAGTGGTCCCCAACCTTTCTGCCTTTGCGGACTGGTGGCGATAGTGGCAGTTGCGGGGAGGGAGTGGGGACGGTTCTATGCACACAGCAGGTGAGTGTGCAAGCATGTGCAGTTCCATTTGTGCAAGTGCATGTGCCCACTGCTTGTGGAAATGGAGCTTTGCATGCAAGCAGATGCACCCACTGCTTATACTTGCACGGCCCAGTTCTGAATGGGTGTGTCCCAGTACTGGACCGCAGCCCAGGGCCTGGGGACTCCTGTAGGAGACATGCTGTTTCAATAGTTGTTAACTTGAGCCTGTAGTACAGTGGACTAAAGCACTGTTATTAACAGATTAACATCTGCTGCTTGCAATTACTGCAAGTTCAAATCTCACCAGGCTCAAGGTTGACTCAGCCTTCCATCCTTTCAAAGGTAGGTGAAATGAGGACCCAGATTGTGGGGGCAATAAGCTGACTTTAAAAATATACAAAAGTATGAAGGCTATTGCTTAACGCATTGTAAGCCACCACGAGTCTCCGGCGGCATATAAATTAAAGCAAAAAAAAAAAAAAACTTGCTGAAGCTAAGTCAGAAGAGTAGCATTTTCTTCTTCCTATAGTTTTCTCTCTCTCTTTAAACCCCTTCTTACTGAAATAAAGTTTGAAATATTTGGATTTATGTACTGTAGCTCACAAGCAGTGGTGAAATCCAATTTTTTTTACTACCGGTTCTGTGGGCGTGGTTTGGTGGGCGTGGTGTGGCTTGATGAGCATGGCAGGGGAAGGATACTGCAAAATCCCCATTCCCTCCCCACTCCTGGGGGAAAGGATGTTGCAAAATCCCCATTCCCACCCCACTCTGGGGCCAGCCAGAGGTGGTATTTGCCGGTTCTCTGAACTACTCAAAATTTCCGCTACCAGTTCTCCAGAACCTGTCGGATTTCACCCCTGCTCACAAGCATAATCCCCTTCTATTGAGGGTGAGGGCCATCAGATCTAGCAGATTCAAGCTTGTCTAAAATGCTGCTTTTCTTCCAGTGGAAACCATCATCATCATCATCATGGTCATCATCAGCAGCAGCAGCACACCAGGTACCTAAAGTTAGCAAAACTTCTGAAATAATAACCAAGTCCCTTCCACATCTTCCTACTTTAACCTCTGTTGACCTCTACATTCAAATGGAAAAAGAATGGGAAGAAGGAGCTCTTGGAACAGGTTTCCCAGGAGAAGTGCTGCATTAATTTGGATTTTATGCAAATTAATGAAAGAAGACAGGTTGGACTACCGAAGATGGTAAAAGAACCTTTCTTTCAGTGATTCAGTAATTACTGAAAAGATAAACACCATTCTATTAGTGTATACTTGTTACAGGACAATTCACAGGATTTTTAAAAGAAGGCAATTTTAATTATTTATTTTATGAAACAATCTTCCTCCATGTTAATAACAATGAGAAATTATTGTGAAGGTTATTGTGAAACAGTTGTGCTGTTTTCAGTTCAAACTTATAAAGAAATCTTGTGATCAGGATAGATTCTTTTTGATGATTTAAAGATCCATATGGACACAGGGATATATTTAAGTAGGGATGGAACTGGAATGTTTCTTAAACATCCAAATCTCAAGAAACCCGTTTCAGTAAAAGGTAAAGCTGCCCTCTGCTGGTTCATCTATTAAAGTATCTTAGTTTCCTATAAAAATTCCCATGATGTAGAAAAGTAGAAATATGATTTTTTTTTTATGAATGGCCATATAAACAATAAAACAAAGCAAAGCAAAATAATTTTAAGGGTGCTAGGCACATTGAATTTATCGATATCAATCACATAGGAAATAGTCTTTTTAAAATAATCCAAACTCTGAAGCAACTTAATCCTAGACTCTTAATACCTGCCTGTCTGGAGGAAAAAAAGTAAAATTAGTCTAATTTCTTTAGAACATGCAGATTTGCTTTCTGCTAAATCTCAGGAGAAGGAAGATAAAAACACTGCAGCCACCACTAACAATTTATGTTAATTTATTGTATTTGCTTTAGTTGTTTAGGTCTGTCACATATATGTTGCATAATTTAGAAGGCATCCAAGAGATGTAGCCATCTAAATTTGATTGGAAATGGACTTCTCTGTATTTGTAGGATGGGCAAAAGTGTGTCACTGCACCTTCTGTCTGAAGGGCAAACTATTGTGTAAAGACCATTTCTTCACTAAAAAGTGAAGGAAAAAACTGGAGAATTGGAGCAATGAGAGGCCACATTTTAGCTGATAAGGACAAACAGTCAATGATCAGCTGAGACAGAGAAAGAATTGCAATGACACTGGTGTACAAAGTCATCCTGGGAAGATTTTCTTCTTTTTTTATAAATATCTTCATTAAATTTTAAAAACAAACATTAAAATACAAGCTAACATAAAGGAAGGGGGGAAAGGGAGGGGAATAACAGGACAGGTAAAAAAAGTGACCCTCCCAAAATATCAAATATATAACAAAAGTGACTTCCAATGTATTTAATGTATTTCAGTGCAGAGATAACACTTTTTAAAAATTTAAATAAATAATTAATATTTAAACTATCCTAAACTACTAATAATAAACATTCTATATATCCATATTATATTTTTTTTAATTTTAATCTGATATGTAAGAAATTGTCAAATATGAATAACCACATTTTAAAAAAAAACTCTACATTTCTCTGGTTACATCAGATCTAATCCTCAAATCCCAAAGATGATAATTTTGGTTGATGTGCTGGTTGTAGCCTTATCTGGCTCAGGAAGCTTTAACAACCCCATGCTCTCATCACCTTAAACCTGAACTACTACAATGCATTGTATATCCAGATACTTTTAAGGATCACATGGACTCTAACTCATACAAGATATTACTTCCTGTAGGTTGGAGAGGGAAGCCATGTGACACTGATGCTATGGGTGCTGAATTGGCTGTCAATAGTTTTCTAAGTACCATTCAAAATTTTAATTTTCATTCATAGAGCCATGAAGCTTGGCTCTTAGATATCTTCAAGTCTTAAATTGTATCAGCCCACAGGAGTTTTTAACTTTTTCCATTATCGGACAACCACAGAGGAAAAGCAATAGAGGATACTAGAAGAATTCAGTGTGCTCACACAAGAAGTGTCCAAACAAAAAGGGCATGTCTAAGAGGTAGAAAGGGAAACATATAAATTATCTGGAATTGCAGAAATACCAGCAAGAAAGCTCAGAACAAAGTGGACAAAGAGTACTGAATACACTGTATTTAGATATGTTCAAAATAATTCATATGGCCAATATTAAGTGAGGACAGTAAATGCAAACAAGCATGGGAAGGAAATCAAGATTACTAAGAGAGGTAACGAAAGAAAAGCAGGGCTTCTTAACTCTTTTTTTGGCTCAGTCTTCTTCAACAAGAGTGTACATATTCCACAAGCAATAATGGCAACTGAAGGGCCATAACTTAACCTTGACACTAATAGAAACACAACCAGAAAACTTCTGTTTACTTTGATTTTAATCCTCCCAGGCCAGATGAATTGAATTTTTGAGTTTTGAAAGAATGTTCTGATGATCTGCCTCAACTTTTTTTAAAAAAAATTGATAGATAACTGAGAGAAGAAAAGAAGTAAAAAGTGATTATGTGAGAAGAAATGTCCAATAATAGAAAATAATAGAAAAAATCTAAGGAACTAAAGTACAATCAGACATTGCTATTTGGGAGAATTGTAAATAGATCAATAAATAAGCACTTTAAAAACAATGTAATCTCTAGAACAGCTGTCAAACTAATTTTACTGCATTTATTCATCAGGTAATTTCACTAGCAGCCTGTGAGAACGCAATGTAGCATTTTGATTTTAGTAGAGATTTAACGAAGTACCTCATGTAAGTCTGATTACCAAGTTAATTAGAAGTGGCCTGGATCATCAAATGTGCAGATGATATAATCTTATGTGGGATAAACTTGTTTGGCAATAGCACTTGTGAAGAAAAGTACTTGTTTGGCATACAGGTGGTCCTTGACCTACGACCACAATTGAGGCTAACATTTCTGCTGCTGAGTGAGACAGTTGTTAAATGAGTTTGTCCCATTTCATGATCTTTCTTGCCACAGTTGTTAAGTGAATCAGTGCAGTTGTTAAGTTAGCAACACAGTTATAACGTGAATCTGGCTTCCCCATTGACTTTGCTCGTCAGAAGGTCACAAGAGGTGATCCCATGACTCCTGGACACTGCACTGTCATAAATAGGAGTCAGTTGCCAAGTGTCTGAATTTTGATCCTGTGACTGTGGGGATGCTGCAATGCTCATAATGAAAAATGGTCATTAGTCATTTTTTACAACTTCAGTCAATAAGCAAATGGCTGTAAATCGAGGACTACCTGCAGTGATTGAATGTAAACTGAAGACAAACCAACAATGATGGGTCTTTGGTGTTCTCTGAGCTTGCTTGACTTCTTGCAGACATTTCATTAACCCAAACTAGGGTTAATGTTACCAAATTTGGTAATGAAACATCTGCAAGAAAATAACAAAGCTCAGAGAGCACCAAGGACCTTCATTTCAACCCTGAGCCACAAATATTCTCCTTTGTTCGAACCAACAGTGTCTTTATGGCGTACTTTTAGTTTTGTATGTATAAGAGAGCAAAAGAGAGGAGAGAGAGGTTTTTTTTAACTTAAATGTGGTTTAGAGGAAAGTCTTTAACAACTGGATTGTGTACTGGGGGATGTGTCACCTTCCTTGCCTTGAGGTTTTGGGTCATATTACTTGTCATCGGTATACCTTCCTAAGAAAAGGATATTTTATGACTTGCCACTCATAACAGCTGTTTTGTGAATGGACATTCAATAGCAGCCATTTTCGAACACTGCTTGGGAATATTTGCAAGAAATAAAATCAAGTCAAAACTGGTGTTTGTACCAATTGTTATGAGCACATGGACAAATGATGGAATGTTCAGGATACATTTGAATATGCTCACATTTCTTCTGTACAGCCGACAATTTTCAAGGAGCATAGAACGCTGATTATTGCTCTATAACTGCCATACACTTCTGCTAAAAAGTACTAAAACAATTTGATTTTCCAATCAAAGATATTTTTAAAGATATACAAAATAACGTTATTAGGTAGAAGATAATATCATTGGCACATATGAGATTATCCATTGCGGTATCTGTTAAGGATAAAAGTGTTCAAATTTAAGGACAGAGATCTGATCTTCACAGAATATCACAGATATGGAATTCAGAGATGTTCACTAAATAGGGAGGATTTTTTTAAGAAAAGCCAAAAATGATCATGATGTAAACTCTGCCGTCATGTATTTGGTGTCACAATGCATACGTAGAAAAAAATCAGAGCTTGCACAGCTGCTTATCGCAAAGTTGTTTTCTGTGTAATCATTTTCTATACATTGGAATTTCATATAAAAAATGGAAGGGAATATTAGTGGATGTACTGAGAAGGAGAAAAAGAATTCAGGCAGTCCTCGACTTACAACAGTTCATTTAATGACCATTCAAAGTTACAATGGTACTGAAAAATGTGACCGTTTTTCACACTTATGATCTTTGTAGATCCTGGGGTCAAAATTCAGATGCTTGGCAACTGGTTAACCTTTATTCACTTTTTGCGACCTTCTGACAAGCAAACTCAATGGGGAAGTTAGATTCACTTAACAGGTTTACTAATTTAACAAGTGCAGTGATTCACTTAACAAATGTGGCAAGAAAGTTCATAAATTGCGGCAAAACTCATTTAACAAATGTCTCACTGAACAACAGAAATTTAGGGCTCAATTGTGGTCGTAAGTCGAGGATAAACTGTCAGTTCAGAACACAGGACATATTCTCACAGGCTCAGGCATACAATCTACATTCATGTTGTGGTCTGGGGAAGAACATGGGCCAGTCCTGGAGTCTGGGGAAGCCCGGACAAAGGCTCTGCGTCGGAGGTAGAGATGGGGCCAGGGCCATCTGGGAGTGATGTGTGGCCTCTGGAGCCCCCAGAGTCGGACAGCAGAGAGGCAGAGGAACAGGAGGAGCCTGTTCCTAGTGCACACATGTGCAGAGCTGCCAGAAGGCAAGAGCAGCTAAAGCAAAAGGGACGACTCGGGAGTAAGGCCAGGAGATGATTGGCCCCTCCCATAAGGCTTAAAAGAAACAGAGGCACTTGGGCCTTTTTGCAGGAAAGCAACGTTGCTAACTGTTTCCAGTCGGCATCTCGTTTGTTTCTGAACTTCGTGGGGCTTTGCCAAGTAAGGCCTTTGGCAGGGTGTCAAAGAAGATAAAGGTTATCCCGAAGGACTTCTTCTGAAAGACTTGTTTTGCAACTAATTGGGACTCAGCTGGGAATGAACGTAATTCTCAGCTGTTACAATAAAATAATTTGTTTGGGACTAATTGTGTCTTGTAATGACTCGGTAAACCTAGTCACAACAATTCACACGGGAGAGAGATCCTCTGTCACTAAGCAAAGACGGGTGTCACAGCCTTTCCCTATATTTGGGGTATATTTGAGTCCTTTTAAATGACAGAGCTAAAACTGGAAAGGGAAATGGAAAAAGAGCTGGCTGAATTCAGGGTCAGGGTGGGGTTTACTGTCTTACCAGAATGCCCAAGAACCTCAGAAAAGCAAGCAGAAAAATAGATCCTCCAGTAAAAGTTGTGAACAAATAGGCCCCAAAAAAAGCAAACAGGAATTTGCATGGAATACTTTCTTTTTTTGTACATGGAATTATTTTAAGCATAACGTCCTTATTTTGCTGTACAAATTTAGAAACTGGGTTTGATGTCAACCTGGCATCAAAGCTCAGGTTGTGGATGATCATTTTATTTATAATTTTCTTGTGGTCTATAGAATATGAATCTCTTGACCGGTAACTTTTTATTTGTTGCAGACCTGCGCCATCTTCTGGTCTACATGGAGTAGTTATTTCGTATTTTCTTGTGGAATTTTGTTTACTGTAATTGTTGACCCGATTAAAGCAACTGTATAATTTGTTCGTCTAATAAGCCCCAACAAACTAAAAATGCAAACTAAGAAAGAAAAGAGACAAAGTTTGATTTTGTTTATGTTTAGTGAATTTAGTCTATCTCCCAAGGATGCAAGGAGACTAGACACATAACCCACTATTTGACCCAGAGATAGCTTTACTGACATTGAGCTTTTTAATCAGCAGAGAGGTATTTCTCTTACATACTGAGATTGGGATAGGATGACTGTAAAACAAGTGATGGCAGCAAATAATAAGATTCAATTTAAAGCAGGAAGACCACCCAAAGGGCTTCAAAAATGGAGATTTGAGATCCTGCACGTTCTTCTTTCTCATTGGAGAAGATATTTATATAAAGAACTAGTTGCACTGAATATAATTATTTCTATTTATAAAGCTGAATGAATGTAGCAATGATTATAATGCTGCCTGGAGCAGAGGTCTATTTATAATGGAAATTTTTGACCATTTAATCTGGGGAACTGAAGATGAAAGCACAGCCGATTAACACTGTGTTTTCTGAGAAAATCAAATGAATAGTAGTTTGGGCTGGTCCAGAAGCAATTACTCTGATTTGCAAATGTCACCTCTGACTTCATTTAAATGTAACCATCTGTGGAGAGAGATATGGAAATGATTTTAAATTAAAATTACATTATTTAGAGCTGGATTTACAAGAGGAACTCAAAGCGCAATCCATTATTAAAATAACCACCCTGCCTGGAAAATGAGAAACATTAGAAAACAAATATTTTCTAGTATCTAAGGCATGGTAGAGAATTGTACTACACAAATATCAAGCATCACAGCTTATATTAACTGTGCTACACTTTGAGCTACTAAATAAGTGCTTTAATTTTTTTTTTAAAAAAATACAAATATGCCTGAAGTCAGCAGGAGGCCTTTGAGACTCATATACTATATTTGTAGGAGACAACTTTAAATCCTGGGAATAATCTCCTTACCTTCCCAACCTCTTCCTCCTTGCTGTAATTCCAACTCACCTGCCTATCTAATTATGCAAACTGGGTAAGGAAACAGATATGCTTCCTTTATTTATCTTGTGTATTTTCTTTCTTCTGAATGGCTAGAGACACGAGTCCAGAAGGAAAGTTCAAGTAAACGGGTACCATAATGAGAAAAAATAATTTTTATTGACTAAGAAAAAGAGTATCCAGCAATTCTTCTTATATGATTGCACTACATCCGTTTCGGTTGGTGATTTCCTAAAATGGCAGAAATGAGAGCCCCGTTAATTCTTCAGGACTTGGCTCAACATGGTTGATTTCATTATTAGGACTGTCCTTGTTTGATATCAATAAGAGAAGGCAGGATAACTTCATATTTAAACAAGGCAATTGTTAGATCTCTTTTGAAGTGGCCTCAATCCCTTAGTGATAACTCTAGGTTGGTTTCCATTCTACCTAATCTGTTTCAAGAAAAAGGTTACCTTTTGGAAGAAATGCTGATCAGGAAAAATCATTTAGAATGGAATATAGAGCAATTATGCAGTTCAAAGTTGCAAAAGCCATATGCATTATCACCATATACTATCTATCACCATAGTTATTAAATCTGTATCAGAACATATTCTTAGAAATGCCAGACTAAAAGAAACCAAAATTGAAGTTTAAATTGCTGAGAGAAATATTAAGAAGACATCACCTTGGTAGCAGGAAGCGAGGAAGATTTAAGAAATCTCTTGCTGAAGGTTAAAGGTGAAAGTGCAAAAGCAATTTTGATACTCAGTATTAAAAAAATGTCAGTTGCTCATATCAACCCTATGCACATAGCTGTAAATTAGTGCAAGAACTGACTTCATCTTCCTCAGCTCAAAGCCCCACAGAAATATCTGGGTCTTTGGAGAAAGATTTTAATAGATAACCGAATGTTAAAGCATAGTCAGATCATACTGCCAACAAAAGTGTATACAGTCAAAGGTTGGGGTTAATAATGGTTCGATACTAGATGAGAATCAGATACCACCAGAGGAGATCCAGTGTGGTGGTTAAGGTGCTGGACTGACACTGGGGAGATGGGTTCCAGTCTACTCACAGCCACAATAGCTCACTGATTGACTTTGCGCCAGTTATTCTCTCTCAGCTCCACCTACCGGTGTTTCCCCGAAAATACGACCCTGTCTTATTTTCTTTTGGGCCCCAAAGTAGGCACTAGGTCTTATTTTGGGGGGATGTTTTACCTGCTTACCTTAGGACCACTGCAGCCAGGCCTCCCACATCCCAATAACTGTTGCGCCACTGCTCGACTTCTTCTGCAGCCACTTCGGTCAGATGTCGCGTAGCTCTTTGTGCTAGAGCCACCGCTCGCAGGAGGATGTGTGTTATGTTGCGCCGTTGGGGCAGCTCCATCCGTTGGGGCAGCTTAACTAGGGCTTATTTTTAGGGTATGGCTTATATTAGGCACAGGCGTGAAAATCGGGCTAGGACTTCTTTTCGGGGTAGGTTGTATTTTCAGGGAAACGTGGTATATGGTTATAAAGCAAAATAGGGAGAGGGAGACATGACCTCTTGTTATAAAAAATCAAGATGTATAGCACGGTAGAGACGATATCTGTGAATGCACAGTGAGATAATACCAGGTGCAGAGATATAGAAGAATTCAGACGAAGGGCATTTAATTAATAAGCCAGTTTTTCACATATTTTGTTTTGCCTATTGTTAGAAAAGCTTTACAAACCAGCTCCATGGCAAAGACATGTCATGGCAGAACACAGCATACATACATGTTGTCTGTCACAAGGAGCACTGTATGTTTACTCCTGTAAGTATTTATCGTTAATAAAGTTTGTGAGGATCACAGTGGCTTTCACCTCTTGTTTCTTGGAAATCTTTCATAGATATTGGCTCCTGGAGGGCATTTACATTTGGGCATTAAACAGCTCCTGAAAAAAAGATGAATACACACATCCAACACACATACAATTAAATAAAATAATAATTTAAACAATCCAGTACTAATGATGAAAAATCAATTTGACACGATGATTAGAAACAGTACAGGTAGTCCTCGATTTACAATAGTTCATTTAGTAACCGTCTGAAATTACAATGGCATTGGAAAAAAATGACTTACGGCTGATTTTCACGTTTAAGACTGTTGCAGCATTCCCATGACCACATGAATAAAATTCAGAGGCTTGGCAAGTGACTCATATTTATGATGGTTGCAGTATTCCAGGATCATAGTGATCACCCTTTGCGACCTTCTGACAAGCAAAGTCAATGGGGAAGCCAGATTCACTTAACAACCTTGTTACTAACTTAACAACTGCAGTGATTCACTTAACAGCTGTGGCAAGGAAGATCATAAAATGGGGCAAAATTCACTTAACAACTGTCTCACTTAGCAACAGAAAGTTTGGGCTCAGTTATGGTCATAAGTTGAGGACTGTCCTATACTATCACTGACATTATAAGGAAGACACTACAAAACCTCAAATAATAAGTTGCTGAGAGATAAATCTAAGAAACCAATTGCGGGGGTGGGTGGGGGGTGTCACAAAGAATTGCAAGTGCTCTTCTGGGAAAATCTGAATTAAGAAAAGCGAGACACAGGTTGCATGGAGGTATACTAGAAATAGTTGTAACACACTTCGTTAGAATTAAAGGGCAAGTATGGAGAATTATGCACACTGCTTGTATAAAGGAAAAAGATGGAATACACACCAATTATTTAAAAAAGAAAATCAAGAACACCTGAGATATTATCAGAATCTGTTTCATGGGATCACAGAAGACACTAGAAGATACACATAAGTGGTGAAATCCAATTTTTCTTTTTACTACCGGTTCTCAAGAACCTGTCAGAACCTGCTGGATTTCACCCGATACGCATACTTTATTACAACCATATTTGCAAAAGCTTTTTAAGGCAGGCTTCACAGCCAGATCTGTGGGCACTACAACTCCCAGAATTCTCAGAGGACACACTGTCCCACTGGAGACAGTTATGGGAGTTGTAGTCACACAGCACAGCAAAATACAAGGAATGGACAACCTACGCCCTCCAAGAAGCACCGTGGTGCTAGCTAGCAGCTGAGAGGCAAATTTGTGAAGAGAGGAAGATTTTCTTCGCCTCTCCAAGCCATTTGCAACGCTCGGGTACATTTGTTTTTAAACAACCACAGGCAGCGCGCACGAGTTGATCAGAAAGACAATATAAATACAAACAAATAAATAGAAATACAACGCAAGAGAAGAACTCGCACACACAACCAACCAAAAAGAAGGTGGGAAAAGGAGGAAGAAAAAAAAAAAAAAGGAACGCGCGAACAGGAGAAGCAGCTCCTGTTATTTCTCCACAAATAAGGAAGGCGTGAGGGGAGCCGCCGTGTCCTCAGCCCTTCATTCTCCCGCAGGCTTCCAATCTGAAGCGGCGTCGGCTGCAACCCCGCGTGCCCGGCTTCCTCGCTCCTCGCCTAGCCTCTTCCCGGTGCCAGCATTGCAAGAGCCTCCTCCGCCTTCTCCTCGGTGTAGCAACGTCTCCGGCTGGCCACCGCTGAGCTGCATTGCTGTAGGAGCGCGCAACGCTCAGGCGCCAGCCAGAGCTGCAGTGCCGACCCGGGAGAGGCAAAGCGAGGTCGGGCGAGGAGCCGGCGGCGGAGAGCGAGGCCCTCTGACCCGCCTTCGAGGCCATGTGCATTCCGTGCCAGCCCGCTCCTAATAAAGCGATGGGGCCGGGAAGCTGCCTCCCGCTTCTTCACGCCCTATAAATATTCAGCCGGCCCCGAAGACCAGCTCGGGTGGCTTGTGGGCTGCCTGACCCCGGCTCAGAAGAGCAGCCGCCGCCGCCACCTCCTCTTCCTCCTCCTCCACCGCCACTACCACCACCGCGGGAAAAGCCTGAGACACCACAGCCCGAGCGTCCCTCCGCCCGGCCGAGATGCCCCGAGTAGATGCAGATCTCAAACTGGACTTTAAAGATGTCTTGCTCAGACCTAAGCGGAGCAGCCTCCGAAGCAGAGCAGAGGTGGGGGCATTTCCAAAGGCGCATGCTTTCTTTTCTTTCTTTTTCTCTCTCTCTCTCCCTCCCTCTCTCCCCTTCCCCCCTTTAAAATGTGGCGTCCGCTTTCATGAGATGTAAACCCCCCCCCACTCCTTCTCTTCCTGTTTGCATTTCAGGCTAATGGGTTAATGCCCTTGCCGCCTCTGTCCTTTTTTATTTTTTTGTTGTCCCTGATATGAAGTCGAAAGGATTTCAGAACTTTCCATGCGTAACCCGGCCGGCCAAGTCGGCCCTGTGTAGCAGCTACTGCTTTGCTTCTCTCTCTCTCTCTCTCTCTCTCTCTGTGTGTGTGTGTGTCTCCCCACCTTTTGCAGATTGCGATCCAAAGGAGAATCCTTAGGAAAGTGTCAAAAAACCGTTTCTTCGCTTTGCCCACCGGCGCATCTGATGGAATTGCTTCCAAATTTGCAAGAAGCCAGCGGGGATGTTGGGGGGTGAGATGGTGGTGGAGGGACCGACAGAAGGAGACCTAGAGTCGGCTTGCATTGTGCTCGGAACTGTTTGTAGAGGAAACAAGTGGCATGACAGATCATTTTGCGGCCGAGAGGAAGGGAGGCTGATTCAAGTTACAAACCCTCCAGGAGAGGCCTGGCTTTTTTTGAGTGGAAGCCGGGCTGGAGAGGCGATTTCCTGGGGCCGGCAGGTCAGGTGTCTTGAACAACGAAGTGCGCAACAAAGACACAAGCAAAGTGCAGAGAGAGGAGCTGGGAAATGCAATTGAATCTTTTTGTGTTTAGCAGAAAATCAAGTCATGCATTGGCTTTTAGCCTTCCAACGTTTATCATTGATTTAGCTCTACCCAGCCTTTAGTCTCCAAAAGGACGTTGAAGAATTCCTATTTACACAATGTCTTTCCAAGGGTAAAGATCAAAAAAGTCAAGATGTCACCTTGGACTGTCATTGGAAGCCCCTTGCCTTTTGTCCATGCATCAATATTGTGGGACCAGACTTTGATTCCGTAATTGGAACTGGCCATTCCCAGCTGAAGGCTTGCGAAGCAGGTTTAAAAAATAAATCTCTTGGATTGTGGGACAGGGTATATAGATGATGGTTGTCCAACCTTTGGGCTTGCTTGGGCCTCATTGAGTGAAGAGGGTTTGGCTTGGGCCCACATATAAAACATATACATAATGTAATAATGTTAAAAGTTTACGATCTTGTGGGGCTGCATTACTAGCTGTCCAGGACTACATGCAGCCCATAGGCCATGGGATGGACATGGCTGGTTTAGGTCAGGCTTCTCCAAATTTTAAGACTTGTAGATTTCTCCTTCTAGAATTCCTCAGCCAGCCATGCTGGCTGGGGAATTCTGGGAGTTGAAGTGAACAAGTCTTAAAGTTGACAAATTTGGGGACCCCTGGTGTAGATGATCCTTGGTCAGAATCCCACTGGAAGTCTGGATTTTCTTGCAGCATCTCTGTTTTATGCAACTGAAAAAAAGGGGATGGTTGTGAGTGAAAATGCAGGATTGGCCCCATTATGCAGATTACTGCAATATCTTTGGTTGAAAGCAAATGGTTTGTATAATTAACAATTATTGCTACGTAGCATTTGTTAATATACATTATACTTTTGAAACAAATTACCATAAGGGGAATTATTTCTGGAATATGATTTCTATATTGATCCAAAATGACCTATACTATAATGTCCTCTCATCTGGAAAGGACTTTGAAAGAGTTTCTAGAATTGGAGCCTTTTTAATTGAAGGAGATTGGAGCTAAAAATAATTACAATCCACCAGGCCATATTTGATAAATGTGTGTTAATTTTAAGTCTAATCACCACATAATTGTGAGCATCATTCACAAATGCAGGTTGCAAATTAACAGTGGCTTACAGTGAAATAATATTAAATGCTTCTTTTGGTGTAGTATGACCAATGTAGTATTTACATATGGATTCCATCTGAGTCTGTGAATTTGAAAGTAGGCCCTGTTGGATTCTGTATGATTCACTTAAACATTGGAATAGAATAACTATCAGCCTGGAACTTGAGCTGCTTTTCTCCTATTTCTGGAAACATGTTAGGTATTGGCTCTTGATTCTTTCTGTATTATGACATACAAGATTCAATCTTGTTCTTAGGATGCATTCTGGATGCTGAACTTGCAAATGAGTGAGGTGACCTCCTTCCCATTTGAATATTTCCAGGTAGTCCTCAACTTAAAACCATTGTTTAGTGACCATTCAAAGTTACAACGGCACTGAAAAAAATGACAGTTTTTCACACTTATGACCATTGCAGCATTCCCATGGTCATGTGATCAAAATTTGGATGCTTGGCAACTGGTTCATATTTATGACGGTTGCAGGTCCTCGGGTCCTGTGATCAATTTTTATGATCTTCTGACAGCAAAGTCAGAAAATGGAAATTGTAAGCCAAAGAAATTAAAGGCATAAGATAAGGAAATATAATTAAACTGAAGTATTTACAGCAACATTTTTCACTCTACCTCTTTTTATACTTGCAAACCAGTCTTTCAACTTGTGCATTCATACACCAAATCAGACACTGTTTTTTTTGTTCTTTCAAGAATTGAGTAGCTGATGAAAAAGTCAACACAGCCCGATAAAAATATTTTTAACCGGTTCACTTTTGTTAGCCAGGGATTGGATGGATTGGAAAGTATGTCTGAATTATAAATATACCTTTTTTGTGAGCATGTGGTTCCGTGGCTCACATTTGCTGATAAGTTTAATTACATGATTTAAATTTCAGGCTTATCTCATGATCTAGATCAGTTTATTGCTTAAATGGGATGCTTAACAACGTTAGAAACAAATTGGCTATCTCCTTCCTTGTCATTTTAGGACACTGAAGCATTTATTATGAGATTGTAGATACTATATTTATGTAGAGAAATAATTATTTAATATCTGTTATCTTAGTCCTTGCATTTTCTTAAGTTTATGACTTAATTATGCTTTCAGACCCAAAGTAAAAAAGGTGTTGTTTTTACAGGTAGATCTTACACGTACTTTCTTCTTCCGTAACTCCAAGCAAACCTATACAGGCATCCCCATTATCGTAGCAAATATGGACACTGTTGGTACTTTTGAAATGGCACAAGTTATGGCTAAAGTAAGTGTTTCTTAATTCTCTTCTCCTATAAAAAAACAGAAATGAAAATAACATTTGAATTAATTTCAAGTCATTGTAATGATGAAAGAATTTTTCTGAATTTATTTTATTATCAAACAGCCCATTTTTTCCCCTCAAAGAATCCTAGGAACAAATGCAGATTCTTTTGATAAGAATTCCCAAGATTTCCTGAGTGAACTTTTAGCACTTGCAATGAATTTCATTAGAATTTGATGGTATGTACATTATATGTAGAAAATTTGCTAATGTTAATATGAAATTTAAATTACATAATTTTATTGTTACAGTCTCCAAGATCAAAACATCCGTCATCTCTATTATAACTCTTGAAGGACTGCATTGAACGTCAAAACTATATTTATAGTTTTACTATTATATACAATACAATATAATAGTATAGATTTAGTAGTATTTCAGATGTACGTGGAAACTGAATTATAATGTACATTTCTAGTTTGCATAATGCATATAGTCCATATTCTCCTAGTAAACCACAGTCATCTGCTTCTTCCATCCTTCAATTTATATCTTGTTCTTTGATTTATTGATTGCCAAACAATTAGCATTAAAAATACAATGCCACTCAAAATAAAATTAAAATAATTGCATTATACATACAGAAAATTACTTGCAGGCATACATGCATGCTTATCATATTATTCTCGTTTAAGATACAATTATGAGGAGTGTAGAAAAGGAGTAAAAATTACTAAGCAAAAGAAATTAAAGGCCTGAAATTTAAAAAAAATCATTCACTATAACCTCTCTTTATCTTTCTTTAAATGATCTTTGCTTTCATCACATTCATCCTTTACTTTATTCATTGTCTTTTGATTTTTATCTCCGTTTTTGAGGATATCATCATCCAACCGTAATTTTCTCAATATTCCTTTTCTTTTCATTCATTTTCATTGTGATTTGATCTTCATTATTTCTCTATATATGTTCAAATCACCTTACTGTACTTCTTGGTTACTATTGGTTACTCACATTTGTTTGACCATATCTACTTCTTAAGTAAACTATTCCAGTTGCAATCAAGTTTTTAAAATGTTTCTCTTAAAGAGTTCCAATGCTCACTCTTTTGCTCTCTAGGCTGCATTCCTTGCAACTTTAAGTATTTACTTGTGAAAATTTATATGACCGCTTAACTCACCCTCAGTGACTCTGGGGCACTTACAAGGATAAAAACCAATATAAAAACAATAAAAAAGCAATAATCTCCGCTCCCTTAATGTATGCCCTTTAAACAGTATTTTCTTTTCACATTTTGTAATAATAATTCTCTCATGCCTTTTTCTCATGCACGACTTCTTCTGCTTTATCGTTTCACCCAAGAACTTTCCTTTCATACTTCCTATTTACCTCATGCTTGTGTTGTAGCCTGTACCAGTTCTTAGATAAGAAAAGCACTTTTCTCAGAGTCATGTCCTTCTCTAATGGTTTCTTACTATAATTACTAAGTTGTTATGAAATGTTGCAGGCTTAGCATCCAGTCCTATAATGTTTGAATTCAAGTAAAGTTTGCAAATAATGCTAAGATTCTACTGTTGTGGAAATTTATTGCAATTACTGATGAACAGAATTCACTTTTAAAGTCAGTTTCTTGTATCTGGAGGACTAATGACCTTGAAAGGAGCATTCAGGCAAAGGTTTTAGCTCCTCATTGTCACTTTCATGTATAATCTAGGATCTCTGCATAGTTTTCTATTTCAGTTTCGGGTTCACACCTTCCTATTGTTTAAACAAGAACCCTTCATGTATTTGCAATGATGTCATGGTTCTTTGTTTTGTATGTGTGCATGTGTCTGTTGTGTAATTATAGCATATTTGTTTGTTTTTCTAGTACACTATGTTTACTGCAATACACAAGCATTACTCTCTAGAACAGTGGAAGCTGTTTGCAAGTGATCACCCAGAATGTATAGAGGTACTTTTTTTCACAAAGTTAAATATTAGACTGCATTTTCTGAAATATTAGAAAAACTGATATGCCTTGTACTGTTTGCAAGAGAATGGTTTATAAAATCATACGTTTCCAAAAGATACTAGACCGTGATAGTGAACCTATGGCACGCATGCCACAGGTGGCATGCGTAGCCAAATCAGTGGGCACGTGAGCTCAGTTCCGGCACACACGTGTGCACCAGCCTCCAGACACTCCTAGAGAGGGAAGGCTGTTTTCGCCCTCCCTAGACTCAGAGAGGATCTGGAGCCAGGTGAGAAAGAAAAACGGGCCTACAGGGCCATCGCGTGCCAGGAAGGGGGGGTGCCACGTGCGCAGGGGCCGGGCGCATAGAATTATGGGTGTGGGCATGTGCGTGCGCAAACCTCCCCCGCCCCCCCGGCACACGATGGCAAAAAGGTTAGCCATCCCTGTACTAGACCAATAGGATGCATGATATTTTATTAGAATCACCCAGTGTTATGGGTACAGTGATGCTTGCATGTGTGCATGTAGGGAGGCTGCCCAATAACTGTTGTGATGCTTACAAATCACAAAACATTAGTTTACTAGAACAGCGGTCTCCAACCTTGGCAACTTTAAGCCTGGTGGACTTCAATTCCCAGAATTCCCCAGCCAGCAAAGCTGGGAGTTGAAGTCCTCCAGGCTTAAAGTTGCCAAGGTTGAAGACCCCTGCACTAGAACACAGACAGATGAGCCTATCCTCACCTTCATATCTAGCACAGTTGTATGTTCTGGATACAAAACACCTCATGTGCTTCCAAACAAAGTGGTGAACTAGAACTATTGGCCATATTTATTTTCTACAAATACATTTAGAATTGAAATGAAGCCTTGAGACATTCTTAAAAAACTAAAGGACAGACGTTTAATAGGATGCCAACTTCTTGCTGGTAATTACTTTTAATTAAAATAATATGTAAAAATAAATTACCATATTTTTCAGAATATAAGAGACACTTTTTTCCCCCCTAAAAGAGGATGAAAATTTGGGTGCGTCTTATACACCGAATGTAGCCCCACCCACCCGCTGGCCCCCACCCTTTGGCCTCTGCCTCCCAGCAATTTGCCTCCTTGCAGCAAACAGCAAACGGCCTGTTTCAGCTTCAGCACAGCATGATTAGCACAAGCAGCTGATTGTCTGATGGATTCCTCCTGACCATCAGCTGTTTCAGGCTGCAGGGATTGCCATTGCCTATTGCGGCCTCCACGCCCCATTTTCCACCTTTGCTGTTTGCTGCAAGGAGGCAAATTGCTGGGAGGCAGAAGCAGAGGCAGATTTTTTTTTCTTGTTTTCCTCCCAAAAAAAGGTAGGTGCGTCTTATAGTCCAGAGCGTCTTATACTCTGAAAAATACGGTAAATGGGACTGACAAAGAGCTTGAAGGGCAGTAGAGGTTGTGTTTATAGGTACTTTGGTACTCAGGCATCATGTTGGTTTTATTATATTTTTATTTCCACACCATTTTGGCTAATGCATCCCGGAAGATCAAGGGTATAATATATAATATAATATAATAAAAATTAATATTTTAGAACACTGGAAAGATGTGTGCATATCTAAGTGAACATTTATAAATTTATGGTTATGTTACACAATTCTTTTCATGTGTCTTTACAAGTAAATTCACTCTGAAAAAGACTATTTAGGGTCTTATCTTAGCCCGAACAGTGTGGAACAGCAAAACATTAATGGAATGTAAAAACTGAGTTTAAATTATTAAAGATATCAATAGATGATTGTTGGCAAAGTTAGATAACAAGTGTACACATTAAAGTAAAGTAGTCTGACAAAAATGTATAAGAAAATGGTGTATTGATCAGTGGCAGTCTGTGAAAACAGCTGCAAGCACAGTATTTTATTCAGGCAAAAACATTGAGATCAAGTAGAAAGTAAAACATTGTGCAGTGTATAAAACAATGTTGGAAAAGAAAGCCCAAACAAGCTTTTTAGTTTTGTAAATTAAATTAAATTGAAAGAAATGAGAATTTCTATAATAATGACAATATATTCTAACTGGCAAGGAAGCAAATACTTCAAACGAATAATAGAAGATTGCACTGGTAGACTTGCTAACCAGTGTTCCTAAAGATTAACTACTGATAAAGTAGCAAAAGTCTTTCATTAATTTTGGAGAATTCCAGGCCAAAGCTCGAATCCCTCCCTTTTGTCCCACTGTACTCAATCTGAAAACTTCTTATTTCAATACTTATTTTATTTTTGGGAATGGGGTATGCATATCCATGTGTGAAATCATAAAAGTTTGAGATAGGGTAGTATGAATGTCTTCAAGGGGTTGAAAGGGGAAGGATCGAGAGCTTAAATGACTTATTTGGGATAATGTAGGCTTTAAAAGTTATATAAGGGCTTTATAGATTGGCAGCCCTTTGACTTTTGCCTAGAAACAGTGTCGGCAGGGGTGGGTAACTGTGGCCCTTTTACTACCTGTGGACTTCAACTCCCAGAATTCCTGAGCCAGCTTGGCTGTCTCAGGAATTCTGGGAGTTGAAGTCTACAGGTTGTAGAAGGGCCACAGTTGCCCACCCCTGGTCTAGGACAGTGATGGTTAACCTTTTCGGCACCGAGTGCTGAAACTGGAGTGCGCATGCGCGCTGGAGCACTGGAACCCAGAAGAGAGTAGCTGGCTGCTGCACATGCGCACAGAGAGGGGTCTGCGTGCCACCTCTGGCACACATGCCATAGGTTCGCCATCACGGGTCTAGGAGATGTTTTGTTATAGGAGTCACCAGCTGTATATATTCAGCCTGTTGATTGTATGAACAAATCTTTTTAGATCAGTTGTCCTTTCTACATATTTGGTGTACTAGTCTCATTTTAATACTTAGATAAGTGTAGTAACTTAGAGATATTTCACCATGGAGCAGATTTGGCTCAGAAAATGGATGTAGCCAGAGAACAGATAAAACCTAATATATTCCTGAAGGTTAAACCTAATTCCAGAGAATATAAAGGTACCTTGGACAGCCTTAAGTCCCTGTTCCTTGATTCGGTTTTGGCTAACTAGAGGGGACCTCAATTTAAGAGAAAAATGGCCAAATCCCAGTGAAGGACATCCATTTCTCCCTTATTGCAAAATGTTCTCCTTCCAGATGTGATAACTGTGCTTCATAGCATGTTCACCAATCTCTCCAAGATGAAGCAATAGGCTCTGTTTTTCATGTAGGGGGTCCCAGGCTTAATCTTTGTCTCTTCTAGATAGAGTTGAGAAAACCCCAGTTTCAAATTCTGCAGAGCTGCCACTAGTCCATGTGGATGGCTCACGGGACAAGGCTTTTTCTTATATTCCTATTTAAAACTTGGAAATTTCTCCTTAACAAATTGTATGGACTCAACAAACGTAGGAAAAATGTAGGATACTAAAAATCCCAAGGATGTTCTTGAATGTTGCATTACATTTCGATCACAAAAGAGATGCAGCTTACATGGCAATAAATAAAAGTGAACAGTTGTAGCGGAGAGCATGATTCACATGCATTAAAACTTCATCCTACATTGTAGCTTTGCTAGACAAAAAAAAAAATCACCTTGAAAATCCACAAGTTTAATTGTCTTAGACATTTTTCCCATTTGGCTTCTTCTGCAAAGCCATGCAGTATGTGAATGCTTTTGACCTCATTTCTATAAAAACTTTTAATTGTTCTCATCTTCTTTTTGCAGCATGTAGCGGTGAGCTCAGGCAGTGGGCTGACCGATTTCGAGAAGCTGATAAGCATCGTCGATGCCATCCCTCTGATCAAGTACATCTGCCTGGATGTGGCCAATGGTTACTCAGAACACTTTGTGGAATTTGTGAAAGCTGTTCATATCCGGTTCCCAAAGCACACCCTCATGGTAGGAGTTGGAGAAGTTGGGAGATGGATAGGCTTGTAATTTGGCAAAAGAGTTTCTTGATTCCAGCCATTGTGACTCATGTCCTGTGTCTTAGCAAGAAGCATAAATAATAAAACATGAATTTAGTATGTGGAAAAAAATAATAATCCAGGATTAAACTGTATAGATTCCTGTATGAAAACTGGCAGCCAGTCAGTATAGGCAACATTGAACAGAATTGATGAATGGTTTGATTTTGTATTTGTCTTCCATGGGGTGGAGGGCTCTTTACTGCTATCTTTGCATTTTATTGTGAGATGATTCAATTCCACTCAATTATGCTTGAGTGCTCCATTATACGGCTCCATTATACTGCTCCATTCCACTCAAGTATACTGTAGAAAATGTTACATGAGAGAGTCTCCCAACACTTTGACAAGTTGTTGATAAAATTCTGCAAGATTTGTAGGATTTCAAGAAACCAACATTTTTATTTTGGGATGGAATAAGGGTAGGCACTGCGTAATCACCTTCTACCCTCTTCTGTGGAATTAACTTCCCACTCTCACCTTATTTTACTAGAAAGCAGATAATTAAGTCTAGAACAGGGTTTCAAACTAATCCCAAGAACTTGACATATTACAGTGAGAGACTAAAAAAAAAGAGAGAGAAAGAGATCTCAAGTCATTTTTCTATCACTAATGTATTGTCTTCTGATCAGATATTCCAGGATTTTTTTTTAAAAAAACCTAACCTTTTCTGCAGCATGAAAAACCTTGATGTAGATCATCAAGTTAATGGTTTACTACTTGTTTGAATATGCTCAAATCTGATGGTTCATCAGATTGGCTCATTTTAAGTGTTGCTTAAATATCAGTGTTCCTTGCACTAAGGAATGACTCCATTTGTATTTAGAACAAGGGAAAAACTGTTAGTAATTGATGCTGGTAGACATTTCTACAGCAGGAAGAAGTGTCAACTTAAACACTTATGATTCATTTTGCTTTTGAGTTATCTCACAAATGGATGAATAAATGCCACCAAAAGGCCCATTTGAATTTCTTTCCATAGTACTCTTTGCATGCATGCATATATAGAAGAGTTTTAATTTTATATATATACATCTTTAATTTTCTGTATTTATTTAAAATGCATAAGGCTGTCCAATATAAAACAACCTTAAGTGGGTTACAGGAAAAGAATAACTAATAATATACAATATTATATTTGTGATTTTATAAGGTACAATATTATATTTGTCATCGTGTCTCTTTTTATTTAAAAGGTTAGAAAAACATTTAGGGCTTATGGGATAGGTTTGGATAGAGATCTAACCACAACACAAAGATTGGCATGTTTGTTTAACACATGAACAGGATCATGTGTTAAATTGTAATGGCAGTTATGTCATCAGTAAGTTTTAGAATGAACTAGGGGTTTGAACCTGGGATCTCCAACTTGACTCTGTATCATACAGGATTTAATTTTTTATAAATATATACAGTATAATTTCAAAACATATAATTTTGTTTCAAGCATGTAAGCTTATTAAAAATATTCAGAAGTAGTAAGGACACAAAGGCATGGTTGGTGCTTTCCCAGTCAGTAACGACTTTATTATTAGGTACACAGCATCCTAAGCTTCTGGGAGGAAGGATGAGTTAAAAAAATAACATAACAAAAACAAAAAAAAATAATTGGTGCATAAATAGAGTCAACATTATGTAAAGTGGTAGACAATTACTTCTTATTAAATGCTAATAGAATGTAATATTGCCTGTTTTGTAATTGAGACCCTTTTCTGAAGAAGTAGTTCATCAAGAGCAAATCAATTGCTGAAGCAAAGTGCTTTTCTTTTATGCGTGCTTTGACCATTGTCATCAGTGAGATGATGTTTTTCTGGAAAATGGGAGTTTCATGACATTGAATAATTCAGTCAGAAAGGGCAAGTTTTTGCTTTGATGTTTCTGTTTGGATATTAATCTTTCTGGCCTACCGTATTAAGCAAGCTCTTTATTCTATTAAATAAAAGTGTTAATTGTACAAAATGGATTATAAGAAATGTTTGTATTTGCTTCATACAGTCATGGCTATGATGAAGTTCCCTTCATTTTCAACATTTTAAAAAAATGCAGATAAGAGATACTAGAATAGGGGTGGGGTGGGGAGGAGGGATACTTAGCTTACCAGAATGATCTGGCATAGGAATTATAAGGTCCAGTTAATGCCAGGGTAAAGAAGCCGTCTTTTAATGGAAATATTTGTTTTTACAGGATAGAAAGTAGATGTATCATATATCTGCTGATCACATGAAAATTTAGGGTGTAAATTGGCCAGGATTATACTGATTGCTGAACAGGGCATTGGATAATCACACTCCCATTTTAAAAGAAATTGTGGTTTTGAAAATAAGGCAATTTTCTGCATACAAGTGAGAATGCACACTGTATATGGAATCTGCCCAGAGTGGAAGGCAGGTTAAAAATGGGAGGATAGAAGGAAGGAGGAGAGGTAAATATATTTGCTTACTACTGCAGTCATTGTGGATTTATTCATTATTTGCAATGATTTTGGCTCTATTTTAGGCAGGCAATGTAGTAACAGGAGAGATGGTGGAAGAACTTCTTCTGTCTGGCGCAGACATTATTAAAGTAGGAATTGGACCAGGTAAGCTGGGTAGAAGGATATATGCTTGAATGTCCTGCTTAACATTTATGTCAGGAGTATTTTCTTTGCAATCTTACTGCATACATATACTAACGAATAGATAACAAAAGAACAAAAAAGCAGTATCTGAGCTGATGTATGAATGGACAAGTTGGAAGACTGGCTTGCAAGTATAAAAAGAGGTAGAATGAAAAATGTTGCTGTAAACACTTCAGTTTAATTATATTTCCTTTTCTTATGCCTTTAATTTCTTTGGCTTACAATTTCCATTTTTGTGCTTTGTGCAACAGTATTTTCCCCCAAAGAGAAATGATGAGTATGTACATATTTTGCAACATCTGGGGGGAAAAATAAGCAACCTCAACTGCCGTCACATAGTCTGGGAAAATGTACATCCTGATAATGATGTGGAGGGGAAAAAAAACCCTAAATACTATAAGTATTTGTGTCCTACAAATATTTATAGATAGGCCTGGAACTGACTCGAAAGGAAGTGATATCCAGGGTTTTATTCAAGACACATTATTGAAAGTGATTACAAAGCCCTTAACACAGAAGTATGTGGATAACATTGCCAAATGACAGATTTGATTTGAAAAGAGAAAACTCTTCCAAAATTAAGGGATTGAATGCAAAGATGCATTCAAAACCACAATACTAAAAGCTCAGGTAGCAATAGCACTTAGACTTATATACAACTTCACAGTGCTTTACAGCCCTCTCTAAGCGGTTTACAGAGTCAGCATGTTGCCCCCAACAATCTGGGTCCTTGTTTTACTGAACTTAGAAGGATGGAAGGCTGAGTTAGCCTTGAGCCAGTCAGGATCGAACTGCTGGCAGCCGGCAGTCAGCAGAAGTAGCCTGCAGTACTGCATTCTAACCACTGGGCCACCATGGTTCAGCACATTGAATGAAAAGCAATCAAAATGTGCCACTGAAAATTTGGCTGTTTTGCCGATTAAAATCCAGTGATGAGAAATTTGGGTTTATGGGGGTGGGGACACATAGACTAGAGAACGAACTTTCTACTTATGTGGAGAAGTGAACCAATAATTGACGTCAGTGTTGATGTGGATTTCTAGCTGAATGGAGGTTTGGATCTGGTGCCTCCAAGGCTCTGTGGTCCTGTTTCATGTAAAGAAAGAAGTCAAGAGGAGAAAAGGGGTGTTTATTGGTTTTGTTATTCTTATCTTTCAATCTTTATGGATCCTATCAAATGTTATTTTGGCTTTTGTGAATGTTGTGTCCTGTCTTCTAGTAAACAGCTCTCTCATTCTCTCCCATCCCTATGATATTATTATTATTATGTGTCTGTATATGTGAAAAGACTTCTGGAGGGGTTCATCTATTTCAGGGGTGTCAAACTCAATTTCATTGAGGGCCACATCAGGGCTGTGGTTGACCTCGGGGGGGGCGTGGTTGACTAGGTGGGTGTGGCCAACCGAATGGTGTGGCCAACTGGATGGGCGTGGCCAGTTTGAAGCCACTCGCCAAACTGCTGGCACGTATCCTCTTCACAATGGGTAGACCGGGCCGAAGCTATGTTAGCCTGATCTTTCCTTTTTGCATTGGGTAGACTAGGATGGCCCCATGGGCCAGATCCGACCACATCATGGGCCGCATCTGGCCCGTGGGCCTTGAGTTTGATACCCCTGATCTATCTGAAGGGATCAGGGGCTGCTTTTCCTCTAAATCACAAGATGCTGTGATGTCATATTTTGTTTGTTCTTCATGCCTAGGTTCTGTGTGCACTACTCGGATAAAAACTGGGGTTGGCTATCCTCAGCTCAGCGCAGTAATTGAATGTTCAGATTCCGCTCATGGACTGCAAGGACATATCATTTCCGTAAGCAGGATCTGCGTTAAATTCCATAAATGAAAACAATGAATCCAGAAGCAAAATCCCAATAACTAGTAATTGAAGGAGATTTTTCTTGGATTTCTTAAAAAAATTATATTTGTTATTTTATTTAATAACTTAAGAGTTCACATCCTGAATCAAAGACATGATTCTGCTCATAAAGATTATGGAAGTTTTCAAATATTTGTTTCCTCTTATATTGTGTTTAGAAAAACTACAGGTAGTCATTGACTTACAACTATTCATTTAATGACACTTTGAGGCTACAATGGCACTGAAAAAAGTGGCTTTCACATGTACGACCATTGCAGCATCTCCATGGGCATCGGATCAAAATTCGGACGCTTGGAAACTGGCATGTACTTTTGACAGTTGCAGTGTCCTGGGATCATGTGATCACCATTTCTAAGCTTCCCAGCTGGCCTCTGATAAGCAGTCAATGAGGGAGCCAAGTTCACTTAAGAACTACATGATTTGCTTAACTGCAATGATTCGCTTAACAACCATGGCAAACAAAGGGGCACAGCTCACTTAGCAACAGTCTTGCTTAGCAACTGGAACTTTGGACTCAAATTATAATCATATGTTGAGGACTACCTGTACACTAATTATAATTGATTCTGACATACATAGAGAAACAGTAACTCATCCTTGGTTTGCACCAGTTGCACCAGCGAAGTGGTTTACAGAACAATCCCATGAAGAGTGCATTATTGTTGTTCATTCTTCAGTGCGTATGTTTAGTAACAAAATATTCACACTTGGTGTGAAGCGGGTTGAAGGAAAGGAGGATAGATAGGCACTCTCATCTCACCATTCTGTGAATGTGTTCAGTGTACTTTGCAATGTTTTATATTGGTTTTGTCATCTTATCAAAGATAATTTTAAAAAAGCTACATATTTAATACCTTTCTGCCCATTCTGAAGGATGGAATGCCATGCTTAAGTACATCCTTCGTTTTCTAATTTGTACAGAGAAATTAGAACATCAGACTTATAGAATACAGAATAATAATAATAATAATAATAATAATAATAATAATAATAATAATAATAATAATAGTAGTTCATTAGTCAGTCCAGGGATATTCTGGAAGTGCTCTTGAAAAGCAAGTACATTTTCCAAAATACTAGGACATATAAAACTCTCCATCAGTCCCTCCATCCTCCTTTGTTTTAGTGAGATTAAATGGGTGAATTCTAGGGGAAAAAATTCTCCACATCCACAATAGTAATGCTGATGACTGCTTGTGTGGACAAATACATCTTTAATGATTAGAGTAAAATTATGCCTAAATCCTGCTTCCAGTACTCTTTAAGAAATCTGCATTCTACTCTGCCAAATCCTTTGAAGCCAGACCAAATAGTAAATGGAATTTTAATCTGCATGTGAGAGTTGATTCCTGATGACTGCCTGGATTAATCCTTGAAATGTTCTTGGCAAGGATTTTTTCGGAAGTAGCTTGCCATGTTCTCCTTCCTAGGACTGAGCGCACATGACTGGCCCAAGGTCACCTAGCTGGCTTCCTAGCCTGAGGCCTTAACCACTATGCTCTCATAATGTGCTTAGTGTATTGAAATTAAACCTTTTATGAGAAAGGGTTGATGCTGTCATTTTCTTGCTCTCATTTCTATAAATGCTTAGGCTGAATCCTTCTTCCAACACCAGCTTAAATTGTCAGTGTGTAACAGTAACAAGGAGTTGAATGTACTGACTTCTTCTCTTTTCTCCATCTTTTATTCAGGATGGAGGATGTAGCTGTCCAGGAGATGTGGCCAAAGCTTTTGGTGAGAACTGTCTGTTGCTGAAATATAGGAAATGCAACTTAAAATCATTTGTTTAGTGACAATTTGATGGCATTGAAAAAAGTGACTTATGACTGTTTTTCACACAACTGTTGCAATGTCCCCATGGCCATGTGATCAAAATTCGGATGCTTGGCCACTGGCTCATACTTATGAAGGTTGCAGTGTCCCAGATCACCTTTTGCGACCTTCTGGCAAGCAAAGTCAATGGGGAAGTCAGATTCACATAACAACCAGGTCATTAACTGGTTGTTAACTACTGCAGCGATTCACTTAAGAATTATGGCAAGAAAAGCCATAAGAACTTACTTAACAACCATCTTCCTTAGCAACATAAATTTTGGGTTGAATTGTGGTCGGGGAGTCCCTGTATATATAATGCTTGAATTGATAAGGAGATTGCAGTTATTAATGCAGCCCTGTATTTAAACACCGTAAGGGCTATTTTGTGTTGGCTTAACCCCTCCTATTTTTCCTTCATGCCACTCACAGGAGCTGGTGCTGATTTTGTGATGCTGGGGGGCATGTTTGCAGGACACGATCAATGTGCTGGAGATATTATAGAAAAAAATGGTAAAAAAGTGAAGCTTTTCTACGGGATGAGCTCTGACACCGCTATGAAGAAGCACGCAGGTGGTGTTGCAGATTACAGGTACCGCTTCCTTTCCAGCATAATATGCATAGTTACCCCTTGAAACTCTGTTTTTCTTCATATGGAATTGGCAGCAAACAGAAATGCAGCCATCTGCACTGTGTTTCATGTGGGGCTGCCTTTCAAAGCCACTTGGAAGCTGTAGCTGGTCCAGAAGGCAGCGGTGTGGGTAGTAATGCATGTTGCTGAATGCAGAACTTGGATTTAGTAGACGCCCAAGTTCAAGATGCTGGTTATCATCTATCGGGTTCTGCATGGCACAGGACCAGGTTACTTGCATGATCACCATTCTCCTGTTATCTTTTCCTGTCCCTGTCACTCAAGAGTGGGCATGGTCCAAGTCGCTTCTTTGAAGCAAGATGACTTCAGGAAATAGGCCAGGGGTGAAATCTAAAATTTGTTACTACCGGTTCTGTGGGCGTGGCTTGGTGGGGGGGGGTGTAATGTGACTGAGTGGGCGTGGCCAACTTTTTTTTCTTTTACTTTTAAAAGCATTTTTTCTACCACCTTAAGAGGTTGCAGAAAAAAATGCTTTTAAAAGCCTCTGACGATCCTAGCTGAGCCGCAGGATCATCAGAGGCTTTTTTTTTTTTACTTTTAAAAGCATTTTTTCGGCCGAAGAGGTTGTAGAAAAAATGCTTTTAAAAGTAAAAAAAAACAGCCTCTGATGATTGCGCGGCTCAGTTGGGCATGGGGGGGGGGTTTGCAGGGATTTTTGCTACCGGTTCTCCGAACCACCCGCCACCATCACTACCGGATAAGGCGATCCGGTCCGAACCGGGAGCATTTCACCCCTGAAATAGGCGTTTTTTCTGGCTGAGCCTGTCTTTTGAAATAAGCTCCGTGAAATTTGAGTGGCCCTGACTCCACTGGTTGTTCATATAGCTCTAAAGACCTAGCTTTTCTCTCATGTGCCGGACCAGGATGTTAGATGATCTTGTTCTGTGACAAGAGCATGTGTTATTGTTTCCAGGCTTATATGTTGATTAGAGTTGACTTTGTTGTTTAACTATGTTTTTGCATAGTATTTATTTTCTTCTTTGATTCTGAAAGGAGTGGCTTTACTAATCAAATAATAAAACAGACAAGATTTATTGTTGGAGGAAGTTAAAATGATGGCCAAAATATGATTGAAGCCCCGCCCCCTTTATATGTCTGGCATAATGTAGGTTAAAAAAAGGGGTTGAACTTCAACCATATGGTTGAGTTGATTTTTTTAAAATTTTGATTTATATGCCACCCTTCTCCGGAGACTCAGGGCGGCTTACAATGCGTTAAGCAATAGCCTTCATACTTTTGTATATTTATACAAAGTCAGTTTATTGCCCCCACAAACTGGGTCCTCAATTTACCCACCTTAGAAAGGATGGAAGGCTGAGTTGACCTTGAGCCTGGGGAGAATTGAACTCTCAGTAATTGCAGGCAGCTGGATGTTAAATGCTGCCTTTAGGAGGCATTAGCCTCCTACGCCACTCAGGCTCCACTCAGATTTATTGCTACTACTCCTGCCATCACCCAGACATTCCCAGATGCCAAATACTTGGCTACTTGAAGAAGTGCAGTCACACTAACAATCAGTGGAAGTTTACTTGAGAATGTTATCACACCTCCTGACATCTGAAAATTAGATTCTGACAACATGGAGTATGCATGGTAGTCACAATCCAAAACAAAGTTGGGGTGATTTCATTGGGCTTAGGGGTTCTAGAGTGGGCCGCTCCATAGGTAATAGTGGGGCAGGAGCACTTACAGTCAGGATTACTGAAGATTAGGATACTGTGGGACTTTCTCTCTCCCCCCCCCCCCAATTATTTAAGATATATATGAAACCATTGGGAGGCATCTATTGATTTGGAGCAAATTAACATTAAAATTTGGGAGATATACACATTTCTCTAATAATATGTGAATAATTCTTATAGCTGAACAATGAAACAGCATCTTTGAAGGGTTAAAAATAAGCTTACAAGTATATTGTGAGAATTTTCATATGAAGCAAATGGGTGTTAATTCTCTTTAATAATACTCTCATACAAACACACATGCATATGCTATCTAGATTAATAGTAAGTACAGTGAAGAATGTCTATGGTTACCTTCCAGATGGGTTTATTTCAGATTGGAATACAAGCAAATATATCCGTGTTTGGATAAAATAGTCACTATTTGGAAATAGCAATAGTATTTAGGCTTATACATCATCCCATAGTACTTTACAGCACTCTCTGGGCAGTTCACAATGCCAACATATTGCTCCAACAACCTGGGTCCTCATTTTATCGGCCTTGAAAGTCAACCTTGAGCCCCATCAGGATCGAACTCGAGGCTATGGGCAGAGTTTGCCTTCAATGCTTCACTTTAACCACTTTGCCACCAGGGGTCTGTATTTTAATAATATGTTTTAATAGTTTTAATTCCAGAGAAGGCAGCCCAGCAATGCAAGTGAAATTATTTTCCTTTTCAGAGCTTCTGAGGGCAAAACGGTGGAAGTCCCCTACAGAGGAGATGTAGAAAATACCGTCCGCGACATCCTGGGTGGTCTCCGTTCTGCTTGCACATACGTGGGCGCTGCCAAGCTCAAAGAGCTTAGTCGAAGGACAACCTTTATTCGGGTAACTCAGCAGCACAACCCAACTTTTTCTTAGCCAAAGAAGAAAACCCTGGGCCTTTGGAGACGTGAAATGTGCTACGTTCTGTTTCTCCTCCACTTTGCTTCTTCTTCTTCTTTTTTTTTTTTTTTTTTTTGCAAAACGGGAAGGCGATTATATTCCAAACTAGGAAAGAAGCAGGTTGCTTAATACCATTGATTGTAATGGTTGGGGCTGGGCCTAATGAGAACAAGCCAAAAACTGCTTCTGGGTCCACAGTTTGTTCAGAATTGTTCAGTGGTATTCTTTTTATATCCTTGTCTATTTAAGTTAAGAGATCTAGAGTGATCTTTCAGAACAACCGATCAGAGGGACTTAGCTGTCCATTCATAAAGCGTTTGTCTGTTGGATCTGCCATTACCAGAAAAAGCAAAGCCATTCACAGGGTTTTATATTTCAAGTTTCAACTGCTCCTGCAATGCGTGATGATAGTCAGAAGAACAGGAAAGCAACTCCGAAGCCCAGAAAACCCTCACTGCATGGATACTGCTCCAGCATGCCACCTTGGAAGAGCACTTACAGAATTAAAAAAAGAAAAGAAAAGAAAAAAGCTGTTTTATTTTCACAGGCATCAAGTGCTCAATTTTTAATGTGTGCTGATTATTATAAAGTTCTTAAAAATGGTTGATTAAATAGTTACACTCCCTTTGTCGTAATGCTTTGTTAGGGGGTATATTTCAGCATTGCAGATGGAGATGCTTCTTTGTTCATTCAGCTCATTTTAAAGATGAAAGAGGTAAGCCTAAGGATGGTTAACTAATTTTCTCCAATGCCTTTGGGCAAAGACAAGAGAAGGCGCTACTGTTCCACATCTGAGCCTATGTGCAGAGCCATTTTTTTTTTAAAAAAAACACCATTAAAAAAAAAGATCAATTGTTTTCAAAAACTACAAAACAGACGTGGAAAGATTTCTCTGTAAATTGAGCAATCTGAAATACGGATTGATTAGCTCCAGTCAAACTCAATTTGTAAGCATTGGGCAGGAAAATCAGGTTTTTCTCTCATCAGGCCCCCGTGTGCAGCTCTTACTTTCTTGTGTAAATAGTATGTAGCACTGCATTCATTTCTATTAAAGAAGATTCAACACCTTGTTATGAAATTGTTCATGTAGGGTCAAGACTGGTCTCCTTTATTGTCATTAACAGGGTGGATGGGTGGGGTTTAATGTCTGTGAGTCACTGCCAGCTTTCCTTAGAAATATCAATTTTAATCAAATAGAATACGTGGGTATAGCAGGGAGGCAAGGGATATATGGCAAGGGAACAATTGAATAGAGTGAGGAACTATCCCCCTCTCATTCATTGATATATTTTTTTTATGTAGACAGATGATCTAACTAAGAAGTAGGCATATTATCACAAGAGCAGAGTGATTTGGAATTATCACTGATACTTTCGTAATCAAATCAGAATTACAAGGGTTTCTCTGCCAATAATAGTTGCCATTATTGGTTCTGAGAACCTGTTGGTGGGTTTATACTGTTTTAATCCATCAGACTAATTTCTCATAACCAGGACTACCTATTACAGTCCTCTCCTCATCATGAATGTTCTAGAACTGCTCCGGAGCCTTCTGGCACAGATTTGGATGGTCTGAATCTGTTCCATTCATGAAATGATATTGTTGATATTAAGAGATACGTCTTCAGAGGAGAACTTTACCTGAGGCAGCAGGGCTACGATCCACGTACTGTGACTGGACCTTTTAAGTAATCAAATATTTTATTTGGATTAAAATTTAATTTGTTTGCAGTCCTCCCCTTGCACACATAGATTACACATTTAGAACTCGTGCAATTAGGACTGCTTTGAAAGTGATTCAAAAGAAATGTTTCAAACTTGGTGAACAGGTATGAGTCTGTAAAAAGAGATGCAGAGACGTGTTCTGGTAGTGCAAGATCTAGATCTCATTTTCCATATCACAATTGTAATATGCGCAACCAACCCATGACATTTTTTTTCATAGTTTTATGGGGCAGAAACTTGACAGATGATATGCAGAGATTCAGAACAGCACTCCTGAAGCTGCATACCTGCAAAGTAGTTTTACTGCAAGTAAAGTTCCTTACTTTTTAAAATTACCCTATAGATCACAGGTGTCAAACTTGTTGCGTCACATTGCCATCACGTGATATTTCGTGACATTTTTCCCATTTGTGGCACTGGAGTGGGTGGGGACTGCATGTGACACATCCGGCCTGCGGGCTGCCAGTTTGACACCCCTGCTATAGATTCTTACTATATCATTGTTTTATTTTCAAAATCCAAGTAAAATTTGAGTAATTGGTAATCAAAGTGTAACTATAAATTTGTGATACTAGATTTGGAAGTTTTGAAATCTTTTTTCTGCCACCCGGTGGTTGTCTCAATTATTGCAGCTCAAACTGGAAGCTGACAAGTTTACAGTGAAACAAAAAACAAAATTAGCCACTGATTGTTTTTAGACGTATGATACATAAAGCCATAGAGAACATGGTTCGTATGTCCAAAAATAATAGAGATGCAGCTGCATCAGCTGTCCAGACACATTTTAAAAAATGCAAGACAGAATTGTAGTGACAGAAACCACTGCTCTCACTGGCATACAAGAATGAGAAGCTTGAATTGGATTCAAGGCAGTTCCATGATACAAAACAAGGCTCGGAAAACCATATTATGCTAAAATTAAAAATAATTACATTGGCTACTTATTTATTTCCAGGAAAAATAAAAAATGGTGGTGACTACCTATGAATTACTAAGTGACTTAAGTCTAGGTTATTTAAGCAGATGTCTCTCACTTTAAAATCCTTCCATATGAAGACAAGCTCAGGAAACCCTGTATTTACCACAGGTATACCAGATCCTGATTGCGAATCAAGCCTGGGATTAATGACATTGCTGACCTTGAGCAAGGTTTTGGAAACCGAACTTTTTAGTCAGGCTGTTTAATAGGGTTGATTGTAATTGTTACATGTTATAAATTTGAGATCGTTCATAATTGTGGCTCTTAAATGTTCAGGAAGGGGTTCGCTGTATTGAACAATATTTGTCATAGGCCAGTTCTTAGCACCAGCCAGCTTTCACACAAATAGAAGGGCTATATTGGTATTTTAAGTGGGACATTTTTCTCCCTTGGACCATCTGGCCTCATTTTCTGAGTACAGAAAGTTTAGCAGTTTAGCAACTGTTTGAAGTCGTCAAGGTGCTGAAAAAAGTGACTTTACAACTAGTCCTCGCACTTAATAACCCTTCTAGCATTCCCACGGTCACGTGATTGCCATTTGAAACCTTCCCAGTCAGCTTCTGACCAGCGAAGTCAATGCTGAAGCCAAAAGGAAGTCAAGGTCATGTGATGTCTTGCTTAAAACTGTCATGAATGATTTGCTTCACAACTGCAACTGAGACTGCTGGAATTGCTGTGGTCAATTGGCACATTCATGTTTTACTTAACAACCGCAACCGAGTTGCTCATCCCAGTTAGGGTCATTAAATGAGGGCTACCTGTACCAAGTACCTGCACTACGCGCAAGGAGATAACTGCAACCACTTTATCTCAAGCCTTGGAATTGTGAGTTTTGGAATTTATTTGTGATAAATGCTCTAAAACAATTTTTTTCTCACTTCCAAAATTTTCTTCATGTTAAGCTGATAACAGATCTTCACTATAGAGTTTGAAAATGCTTAAGAGTCAAGCAACTGGATAAAATTCTTCTACGTCAACTATTTAATGTGTGGTTTGTAAAGAGGGATAAATACAAAGCTAAAACTATGAAACTTTGTTTCATATATTCAGAGCATAACATAAACTGCACTGTTAAGTTACTTGGATCAGCTGGTAGCAGGAGGCAAACTTGACAGTGCAAATGAGCGCTTGTATATTATTTCAGAAAGTTCATAAAATACTCATGTATTATGGATTTCTGCAACCTGTGAACAAAACTTGTCATAAAATAAATCCTCGGGAAAACATACATGTGGAAAAAATTGCTCTTTCAAAGATGATCTACTACCAACCTCTTAAACACTACAAAGAACACTAATTTGCAATTGGCACTGTTATTTTATTAGTACGAGTATACTGAAACAATAAACTTGTACTGGTATACAGACAATTTCTTTAAAACAATTTTGTTCAAATTTTGAATCAAACATTGTTTTATTATCATAATGAAATAATTTCTACCTAGAAAACCTGCAAGCACCATCAAAGAAAGGGACCATAAAATTCAATAAACAGACGCGAGTGTATCCTACAAATAGACACACCACGATTAGAAAATAGAATATGAATTCTTCCATTTTTTTTTTAATATTTGTTTTAAAAAAAGCTAGTGCAAGTACAATATTTTACACTGGAATTACAGAGAGTATGCACGCATATGGAAAAAGTTCTTGTCACAATAAAAGCTCTTACCTATGTCGGTATGCAATTTCTCTTCTCATTCTTTAAGGTGCAAAACGTTCCCTCCCTATTTCTCCTTTGTACTGGCCATGTCAGCCCAATATGACCTCAGCATAAAGCTATGGTACCCCTTTCTCCAGGCCAACATCTGGCAGGACACTGAAAGTGTATTTTGTAGTCGTTTGACTAAAAGAAATATGCACAGCATGAACTATGTATTGATTTGGGAAACATTCATCGAGAATTTGCTGGATGCTCAAACCAATTATAAAACACTACCAAAACTGCAAGTAGGCATCTGTAATTTGCCTATTTAACTTAATTATTTAAATGCGAGAGACAGGTGCTTTCTGATGTCATGCCCTGTCTTAAAAAAAGATTATTATTTTTTTGTCCCGACAAGACCAGTCAAAATAAAACTGTACATCTTCACAGAATCATGAGGCAAAAATCCTGAGATACAATAAAAATATGGGGGAAATGATAAATCGGCTAAGGAAATGCTTAGCATATTTTCAAAACCCAACACTTTGAGGCATTTCAAGTACTTGAGGCCTATTCCCTGGGGTTAAATAGATGCAGAACAATTTGCAATTTGAATTTAATCAAACAATTATTGTTAAAAAAATATGTAAAAATTTCAAATTTTTAACTTCTATTACCAATCACAGAGCCTCAATGTATGTTACATTTGCATTTCTTTGGGCAGTAAATGGCTGCATTTACTGCATTCATTCTTTATCTCTTGTCTGGAAAAGGTTTATAGTCTAACTTTAAAATTAAACTAACTTCAGTTACAAAGAGATTAATTGCAAGAGGAAAAGTACACACGTCGGTAATTTTCAGAGAACTCTCCTGGTGCCCCTCTTTTTTTGGCTGGTATATCTGTGTCTGCCACTGCTAATTTTGAATACAGATTTTAAATGAAATAGAATACTTTTAAAGAATGATTCTGTATAATCTGGTGTTTAAGTGTTGTCAAGAATTCATAAGCTGCTGTTGCACACAAAATTGTTGTCAAGGCAATCTTTGTAAATTGCAAATCCCTGTAATCTGGACCTTTATAATGTCACATTCCTGGCCTCAATGAAACTGACTTCCAGGTAGACTTATTATAAGCAGTTCCAGCACCAGCAAGTTAAATCTATTGCAGAAAATACATCCAGTGCTGCCTATTGGTTGGCTGAAGAAAACGGAACCAAAGCTTTGATCAAGTGAAAGTAAATGAACAAACAAAAGCAATCTTAATGAAGCCTCGGATCAATTTTCATGGAAGACTCAAGTCCTTTTCAATAACAGCGAGAATAAACTTAATTTTTGCGATCCCTATTATAGAAACACTAGTCATTCACTAAAAGTACTTCATTTGATTGTATGAGAGGCCATCCCACTGCACCTGAAGGGTTCATATTAATACAGAAGTTATAGCCCCTTCTATATTAAATACCAGAATTAGGCTCAAATTATTTCTAGAGACTGCATGGAATAAGGAGAGAAGGATTCAGAAAACAATCAGCCATCCCTCATCCCCTTCATTTTAAATGTTTCCTTTTGTAAATACATTTTGGACCTCTTCCTCAGAAGTACTAGTTTTCCTAGATTCCCTTCATTTTTGGTGTGCCAGTAATAAACATTTCCAGAACCAAATGAAAAATAATAACAAACTCTCTGTACAACTGCTAGAATAACTAACATTGTCTTTAACAGTTCCAGGCATAAAAAGAGAGGTGTATATGTGTATATATGGGTTTGGGGAAGAGGGGACTTACAGGAGACAATATGATCTTCCTCACTTCTTTATTCACTTTGAGAATCCCTTGTAACAAACACTTCTTGCCCACTCTGAAATTCTTTGGGTTGTTTTCTTTTTTTAAGTACAGGAAGTGCAAAACCAAAACCATCCTTAGAAGATATCATGACATCCCAATCAACTTTAACTAAATTAAAGAGGGACAAACAGCCCTCAAATGCTGTTAAAGGTGACCATTCTCCCCTGCCCCAACAACGCGACTCATATAATGAAAATGCAAACCTAAGTATACTGTCTTTGAAAAACCTGTTAATTAGGCATTCTTTCCTGCCAGAACCAATCCATGAGAGTCTTCTATATACAAAAAAAAGGTAACTTTCACCCTTTCTCGACTTTTGTAGGTTTATTTAATTTTTACAAACAACACACGATTTTCAACATATCCATCGCTTTTCAAATACTGAATGAATCATTCCAAACATTCGTTTCTTTTGTGCAATTTTTTAAAAAAACATTACCTGTACTCCTCTCAATGTGAGTGCTTCAAAAAAGTTTGTTTAACCTTCTCATCAAATTAGGTTCACATAAAAAAATATTCCCACCAGTTATAGTGCTACAAGTAAAGATCCTATCAGTAAGGTAACACATCAGAAGCGAGGTCATCTATGTAAAAGAAAGTGAACTCTGGAGTAGAAGTGTGCAACTTGTTTGGAATTTCCCCATCAACAGAAAAACACAATACTGCTCTCGGAATCTACAAAGGAAATCAACAAAATATTTCTATGCTCTCAAAAGCAACAATCGCAATTTGGAGGACTATCCTTTTTCGGGAATCTTCAGAGTAATAAACATTTAAAAAAAAGCAAAACATTAATCACATTCTGCTTAAAAACAGATAGGGAACGATGTTCCTTTGTTTTTATGCTATTACTGTGTTTGTCCCTTGGTTGGACAATACCTACACATAATAATCTGAGGTGGGGTGGAGGGAATCGCATATTGCTGTTAACAGTGTTCATTTCATAGGAGATGAGACAAAAGGGCACAAATGCTTCATTGCAGTTAATCAAATATAAGGTACTGGATCAAAGTATTGGGAGCAGAAAAAAAGCCATTAGTTCACTTGTGTAATCATTAATAGAAGTGTTCATGTGGGGGCTATAATAAAGTAGGGCCTATTGTCATCTGTATGCTTCTGCTTTTATAACAGCTATAAAATACTTTCCATGCACAGAAGGTCCTTTTCATATGTGGAATGCTACTTCTGAAGAAGTTCTAAGCATCGATACCACAAAGCCACACTGTTAATACAAACAGATGGTACTGTGGAACTTGCTTTTAGACCTTGCTTTACTATTGGTTGACACTGCCATTGGGCCACATGTCAGCTGCTTTCTTCCCCTTCTCAATTGCTAGTGGAATAGGTGTGGCTAAATCCATCACTAATCCCATTTGTAATGATTTCCACTGTATGATCTGAGACCAAACAAGCAGAAAGTCTATGCAGGGTCATCTAATATCCAATGTGAATCTGTGGCATACATCCATAATATATAATAGCAGGCATATTAAAAACAAGTGAACTTTGACGCACAAGTGGGCCTTCAATGAACTGGGCATTCATTGAAAGGACTGGTCAATGCATAGTTCTGCTGAAACTAGTACTTTTAAGTCTAGTTAGATCTGTGATTTCAAAGGGGTAAGTATACATTTCACTTTAAAGATTTGGATCATGCCTATTTTATTGTAGGTCTGTATACTTAAGAAAGCAAGGATCTACAACACTGTGGCCTGGATATCTATGGCATTTATTTAAAACAATATTTAGGAACCCATCTCAAAAATTCGAAGCACCGCAAAATATCTTTAAAACAGCAATCTTATTTCTTAATTAAAAATTATCACTGATGTGGGCCTCCCCTCCCTCCCTGGCTTAGCAACGTAGCAAAATAAAAGCAAGCCACTGTGTATAGGATGTCTTCTCTATCACCCAAAGCTACAGCTCTGACTGGGTCTGTTGCTTATACCGCACATGACAAGTAATCTTACAGTTAGTTCATAACCATGCAGGAAATCCAAACAATTCCTTGGAATTGAACATCCCTACTCCAGAGCAGTAAAAGTGCTCCTTCTGGTCACATCAGTGTACCACACCATACACCAGCCCCATCCCTGAGTAAGAGGTTTGAAAGGTTTCTAAATGTTCCTTGACTGCGGGAAATCAAGCTGTGATGTCACTTCCTAGCTCCCAAACAATAGAAAAATATCAGATGGAGGGCGTGGGGTGCCAGGGATTAGGCATGCATTTTTTTCCCCTAGGAAAGGAAAGGAAAGGAAATGGGGTAGAGGAGAAAGAAGACCAAGATTTTTTTTAACAATTGAGATTTATATGCAGAATATGAGGTAAGTGACATCACATTCTGAAACCCCACCATGTGGCCCAGACAAACTGAAATGATGCCTAAGTTAAACACTATAAGGAACAGTCATTTTATATATAGATATATAGATATAGATATATAGATATAGATATATTTATTTAGAAATTCCTATAAAGAGGTTCTGGTATTTTTTCCTTTGCCCTGACTAATTTTATTGGTGATTGTATAGTTTCATTGTAAACTAAAGAAGGTCTAATACAAAAATAAAAGAAGAGGAGGAAAAAACTGGTGTCAGTTAATATTGCCATGTGGATACTGTACAGACTTTTACAATGAAATTAATCTTAAAATGTCTTCTACAACTGTCACTATTTCAGTAATTAGAAGAAATTGAAAAGGGAGTGACACTGTGAACCAGAGTTTACAGGACAAGTTGCAGGAACAACTTGACATTAAAATCTTTCATGTGAAATTAGGTGCCTTTTAAAAACAGAAACTAAGGCACTTGGGAGCACAAGGCTCAAATCTTAATCCCATTGATGAAGAGGACAAATGAACCCAACACAAATTTCACTGCAAACATCAATAGGACTAGAACTTGCCTTGAATAATTTTGGAATTTGGAAAATGTAAGGGGGGGAGGGGGAAGAGTCATAAAACTAGCTCCAATTTATAACTTTGTTTCCGTAGCCAAGAAAGCCAGATAGGATGGTCTAAGGGCAAAATCATATGAACTCACAAAAGAGAGCTACAATCAAAAAAAAAAACAAAAAAAACAAGCTTTCATCAGTCACAGAAAGACAAAGGAATGCCATTCTTCCCACACAAGATTGAATTTATCCACACTAAGTAAAGATTAGTCATGATAAACATAAAAGAGAATATGATGCTCTCTTGAAGACCGCGCCCATCAAGGGATGCCCAGTAATTCATTACTAGGTATTCATCTTCACAGAATGAGACTCAGCTCATATTATCTTTTTTCCACCATTAACAACCTTTGAGAGAGACAGATATTTGACATTTTTTTTTCTCTGCTTGGTTTTTTCCCCCCCTTTAAATGTGAAGCCCAGCAGGGCACTGAATAGCAAGAGCTGTAAGAAGCCCCTGGTCCAGACTGTGCAACGTGTTGACATCCAGACAAATTTTATCCCTACTATTTTCAAAGGCATAAGACCCCACATTTAACACTCCAAAAAAGATGGCATGAGAAAAGTCTGTTGTCACCATTAGGTGAATCTAAATTGGCACATAAAATATTGCACATACTAAAAAAAAGCAAAAGCACAGCAACGGGACGCCGTGTTTGGACGGAAGTAACAATTGCAAGTTCTAAGTCTCTAAATGCAAGTAGAGAACAAATACATTCCTATTGCTTGAAATCATTTATTAGTATTGGTTTATTTGTTTTACTTTAGTGTTAGTTTTATAGATGTGGTCAGTTTTGTAATCCCTGCTTTTGTTATATAGGCAATGATCTCTGAGGACATGTAAAAATAGTGGTACTGATAGGAATGAAATAGGAATTTTGCCTCATATCTTACTGTTCTTCTTGCTATCAGAGGTTGAAGTGAGAACAAAAACAAAACAAAAACAAGCCAAAATAAAACTTCAATAAACAATAAATTGAAAGTGCCCTGAGCAGAGTTT
The DNA here is from genome assembly GCF_029215685.1 of Pituophis catenifer annectens. Classification (NCBI taxonomy): domain Eukaryota; kingdom Metazoa; phylum Chordata; class Lepidosauria; order Squamata; family Colubridae; genus Pituophis; species Pituophis catenifer. The sequence continues at coordinate 67,620,194 of NW_027256883.1, forward strand.
ATGGAAGATTAAGCAAATTCTCTGAGCAGAAATGTTGAAAAAAAAATTACAGCACAAAAAAAGCAACATGATTGTGAGAAGGAACCCGCCCAGTGATCTAATGAATTACTGGGAGGTCATAATAACAATTCAAGATAGATTTTCAAGCTACTTTAAAACTTAAGCACATTTTTGGTGCATCCCCAAAATTGGTACAAAAATGATTCATTCTGGTGTGAGCTAAGGTTCAAGTAACAAAGAAACACAATTAAAGAGAGAGTTATATTGGAATCTTTAAAGGTATGTATTTAGGCAAGTGGGCAGGGAAATGAACATTTGGAGAAACTGTTCATTTAAAGTTCTGTTTTGATTTCTAAAATGCAGTTTTTTGCTAAATAAGAACCTGATATCAATGGAGTTATGTCAACCAGCAGGACATCAGGATCAAGGATAAAGAAAAATATTCCTCTGTAGGGCAACTAAATTGAACTACAAATTTGTTAAAACGCAGCTAAGGTCCCAATTTATCATGTGCTTCTTCTGTAGCTGGAGTTGCCAGTTGTCTATTTTGGCTTAATCCATTTCGTTTTGCAGACAATCGGCAAGTGAAATGATCACAGAAAAGAGATCAGGGCAAGCAGCCTGTTTATATAGGCACTATACCAACCTTCCACCTTACTTGTTCTTTCTTTGAATTTCATCCAAGTCAAATTACAAGTAGGGAAAGAAGATAATTGATGATCACCCACCTAACCTTGGTAAACTGGAATATAGCACTGATGCCAAAAAAATTCTTGTACCATTTTCACACAAGACACTAGAGTTCTTTGAGGTTCTCACATATTTGTATCACATGTAAACATATTTAATAACACCGATAGAACATGTCCATATAGAGTTACATTACAAATTCAATGGATACTTAAGATTTAGTCTCATGTGTGAAAATGCCCACAGCGTCTTTCAGGAAATCCTGATTTTACAACTTCAGAAATTAATGCAGTATTTATTATCTAAGCTTTAAAATAGGATAATTTAAGTGATTCTTTTCACTTAAATTGGTATATAGCCAATTATTTATCTGTGAATAATTACATGGGTTTTAATGTGACTATTAATCTGGATCTGGTTTTAAAATGGAAGCCACTAAATCAGCGGGAGTTTAGATCCTTTGGATCCACCCTTGAATTTATTTCAGATTTCTGTGATCAGTCATATAGCTACTGAAAGAGTTTAATTGGATAAACTTTTACCCATCATCCTGTTGTACCAAATTTTGACATTAACATTATACTATTAATCAGAAGAAAAGTAACTGAAAGTTAAGAAATAGTAATTTTACAATAAAACACAGAATTAAAATAAAACACAAAAGTTGCATCTATGTCAAAATGACTCATGGAAAACTCAGAAAATCTGAAGAGAAATTCTCAGCTTTTCTGGTTCAGGGTGACAGATATGATACAAAGAAAGTAAAAGAAACTGAAAGAAAATATAATCCTATTAAAATGGTCTAGAAATTAGGCAGGTTAGTAAATAACTGCTACATTTGTTTAAGCTTTTTCAGCCCCTCTCCCTTCCTAAAAAATTAAAAACTGCAGGAATACCATACAAATGATAAACTCAAGATGTGCAAATTGCAAGATTCTTTAAAGTCCATCTTTTTCAAAAACACTGGACAATGTTTTTTTTTCTTCTTATTCCCTTATACTCTTTCTTTTTCTTCTATTATTTTGTCAGCTTGCATATACTTTTAACTTTTTCACAAGCGTAAAAGTTTTAAAAGTGCCTCCTATTAAGTAGTCCTTGTGGACAACGACTGTCACATACGAGTTTATAATTCACATTCATCCCTTTGATACCACATGAAAACTTTCAGTATCTTGCTTGTGAAAAAACCTACGTAGTTAACAGTGTTGAAAATGTCAATATTCTCTTTCTTCCCCCAACCCAAAGGAGAATAAAGCAAAATACAGGATGTGCTGAGTATTAAGCCAGGATTCTCAGCATGGAAACTCTGATTATCATTTTAAGTGCTCAAAGACATTCTATGTTCATTCATTTCCTCGTATCACACTGAAATTTGAAAAAAAAGTGGCACTAGTCCTAGTACAGAATTTTTTTAAAAAAAACAGTACTAGAGTTTTTAAAAATGCAACCTAACTGCAAACAATTTTATGTTCACTTTCCCAAAGGAAAGTACATAGTTACTTTGTGGAAGCAAATGTTAGCGGCAACATGCTGTATACAAGTTACGATATCCACAATTTGTAACGTGCTATATTGACACCAACAATGTCACACTTTAAGCAAATTACCATTTTTAGCAAAGCAAGAATCAGCTGCTACGCTCTTGCTATGCCATTGTGCTAGCAAGTGGAGATGAAATCTCTATGTGGCAGTCTCTTGAGAAGAACAATAATAACAACAACAATAATAATATTAATAAAAATAGTGCAGTTAGACCCCCACCCACCCACTCTGGGACACAGTATGGGCTTGGATTGGGGGAATGGAAAATACAAGACAAGAAAAAAAAAATCAGAAAATTAAAAGGAAAATCACTTTATTGTGCAAAGTCTCAAAGAGTGCTCGGTTCTCCATTATTGCCCCTGGACTACACTTCATCAGAAATTTCTTGAGAGAACCACTGAATCACATTGCTGTGGAACTCTCAATTCTACTCTTGAATCAGGCAATAGTGTTTGTCTTTCCTAGAGTTCTCTTGCCAGACTAATATTCTGTTTGAAGTGTTGGAAAACAGGTGCCATGTCAACATTTGCTTCCACAAAGGCTGTGTGTGTTCACGTGTCAAGCAGATACTGCCCTTTTTTTGTAGCTCTTGAGAAAAATAATCACCAATGAACACCTAGGTGGGGGAAGTATGCACCTGTCTCCTGCATAATACCAACTGCAACTATAACAACGTTATAAACATAACCTAAAATAAGATGATAACATGTAAATACTCGGTTATTTAGCCTACAGTACAGTAATCTGGATAAAAATGACAAGGGATATTCTAATTTCCTTTCCCTAATAGACTTCACTTGCCTACATTGGATCGCCCTTCAATGCAAATCTTAACCTCCTGAGGAATAAAAGAAGGCTTAGGAAGAGTCAACGGTGGCTCCTCTTCAGACTTCTCTAGTTTCCGTGTTTCAGGGGCTGACCACCTCCTCTTCCGAGTTGCTGTGGGCTTGCTGGATTCTGATTTGGTGAGTAGAGATGCTGCAGGTAATCCTATTTTGTTTGGAAACTTCAGTTCACCATTTTCAGACGTCATCTTTGCCCCTCCTTGATCAATCCCATTTTCCTGCTCCACATACCTATGTCTACTGCCAACTAGACTGTCATTTTTAGAGTGCTTCAACAAGATGCTAGCTGAGTCCATGGACTGGCCCTTTTTAATTGAGCCATTCTTCAGATTCTTGAGTGTAAGTGATATGCAGACATCACCAACAGAGAGTTTCGAACACGGCAAATCAAAGAGCTGGCTTGTTCTCTCAGGGCAGCAGGATGACCAGCCTTGTCCAAATACAAAAAAGGGATATTCTACCAAAACTTCAACACTGACCTGTAAATGGAAAATAGAAAACACAGATGTGAATTTTAATATGTTCATTTGCTTGTTCTTTGCAAGTATATTTTCAAAGATTGAGGAATTTATTTCCAGAGAATGTGATCTCATTCACAGAAAACAAATGTATTCAGATTAAGAAAATGTTAACGCTCCAAGATTTTTCACAGCCTTGGCAGGAGAATTTAAAACAGCAAATTCTCCTTATGTACTTCTGGAAAGATCCTTCAAAGGTCTTGGTGGTACCAGACAAAACTTTGATTTTTCAATTTTTTCTGCTCAGGTATATTATATCTGGAATGTTCAATATCAATAGTTCAACTAAGTCCCTTCAATACAAAAGCCATTGTGTTGTAGTCCGCCAGCAGCCTGCGGAGCTGGCAGCAGAGTCAGACAGTGAGGAGGTTAGGGAGGAACATGGGTCAGTCCTGGAGTCTGGGGAAAGCTCGGACGAGGACTCTGCACAGGAGGCAGAGAAAGGGCCATCTGGGAGGTACGTGCTGTCCCCGGAGCCTCCAGAGTCAGACTTCAGCGAGGCAGAGGAACAAGAGGAGTCTGTTCCCAGTGCACGCATGCACAGAGCTGCCAGAAGGCAAGAACAGTTAAAACAAAAGGGACAACTCAGGAATAGGGCTTCGAGATGATTGGCCCCTCCCATAAGACTTAAAAGAGGAGCAAAGGCATGTGGGTCTTTGCAGGAAGCAACGTTGTTAATTCTGTTCAGTTTAAAGTCTGAAGCTCTGTTTGATACTGGACTCTGTGTGACTTTGCCAATTAGGTCTTTGGCAGTTTATCAAGGGAGATAAAGGTGGGTGATTATCAGCCTTATCCTGAAGGACTCTTTACAACTATTTGGGACTCATCTGTGAATGAACAGAATTCACAGCTGTTGCAATAAAAGAGGTTTTTGGGACTATTCGTGTGTTTTACTGACTCAGGAAGCCTAGGTCAGAACACATTGCATGAATGTGGATATAAATAGTCCTTAACTTAGAACCACAATGGAGTCTGGCATTTCGGTCATAAGTCTTGCAATTTTAAATTGAGGCACTATATGACTGGATTTGATTTTACCACAGATTTTACAAGTCATAAGTGAGTTATCATTGCCATTAAGCAAATCATGTGGTCATTAAGCAGATCCAGCAGATCCAATGCTGGAAACTGGCAAAAATCACCAGAAACCAGCAAAAAGGTTAGCAAATTATAGTCATGTGACTGTGGGAGGCTGCAAGCTAGTCATAAATGTGAGCTAGTTTCCAAATGCCCAAAATGCAATAATGTGACTGTGTGTGTATGTCGTAATTTTGAGGAATAGCTTTTTAAAAGTCCACTGTAACTTTGGATGGTTGTTAAGCAACCAGTTGTAAGTTGATCACTACCTTGTATGCACAATGATTTTCACATGTGTCAGAATGACATATACATATTATCATGGAGATTTTTCTCCTGGGAATACTTTGAAAATGTGATTTACTGACCTGACCTAATCTCAACCTAAATAAAGTTTGTGAATCCTTTTCAGATTTTATTTTTGCCAAGAAGCTGATTTGATTGTCTGCAGAAACTCTTTTGTAAAGCAAAACAATTCAGTAAAAGATCAAGTAAAAAAGATAGAAAGTTCTGGAAGGCTTTTATTTATTCTAGCCAAATTGGTAACCTCCATGTATAACCACACCCTGAATACATCCAAAGTCACCACACTATGTTCTTGCCTATATTCTGTAGCTGCTCCAAATACTATTATTTCTTTATTAGCAAAAATCTCAATGGTGCATTGCACCAAGATCTTCTAGAAGTTTGCCTTGTATCTTCTGGCCTTTCTGTTGCCTTTTTGAGTAGGACCAAATCCATATTTCCAGTCCAGAGTTTCCTTCTGGGCTTATGCTAATTTGTTGCTGCAAGAATGATGGGAGAGAAACTGAAATAAACATCTCAAAGGCTTTAAGATGAAAACAATCCTGCCTACAAAAACATGGAAATGTAAGGATATGAAGGCCAACCAACCAGAAATTTACTATCATGGAACTAAGTTGCAGGGAAAATGTTCATAATCAATTAATGTAAAATAAAAACTACTATTGCAGATGTACTGCACAAACTGATGAAGTAGCAAAATGAATGAATGAATGAATGAATGAATGAATGAATGAATGAATGAACGAACCACTTTTAAAACCACAAGATCAAAATGTTCTAAGGCAGAATAAGTACAGGTTGGGTCTGGAAGTGAGAATGTTAATTATGTATATTGCACAACCTATCTTTCCATGAATGAGTTCTCCAATCATGTTCTTTAACTCTTAGGGGAATCAAATCATATTTCTTGCGTTTAAAAATACTGGTTTAATTATCTAAAAGATTAGAGCCTGGATCCTGCATTCAGAAGAGATTTTGGGTTGGGTTAGCAATCAGCAAAATATTGCTGCTGAGAAGTCAACTTTTATTTCAATAGAGATCCTCAAAAATTTAATTAGTCTTAACAGAGGTTGTGTACAATCATATTCTGATAGGATGGAAGCTGAATCATGAATAAGAAACTGAAAAATAAAAATTGTTAATCTACTTAGCAAAATTACGATCTGCTTCCAATTTGGATCACAAATAGTTTTATCAGTTCTTTTTGTGGAAAATAATTTAACAAGATTAAAACTTTTAATCAGAAATTATTATAGGACCCTGAAATAAAACAATGTCTGCTTCAAGCTGTTCAGTCCCTTTATTGTCACATTGTTGTGGAACCTAGGACAACTATATTAGAATGGGGCCAATTGATCCAACTAGTTCATTAACCTTTTTAAATCTGAGCTTGAGTTTCCAGGCAAGATCTTCAACCTGGGAATTATCCCAATAAATGTGGATTGCTGAAGTAGGGGATTACCAGAGTCTTTTTAAGCTACCCTCACGATAAATACCCCCATGATAAATCTTTTTGAATACAAAATGCATCTATCATAAAATTATGACCCTTTGCCATTGATATATTAGAACGAGGGGTGAAATGCTCCCGGTTCGGACCGGATCGCCCGATCCGGTAGCGATGGAGGCGGGTGGTTCGGAGAACTGGTAGCAAAAATCCCACCCCCACCCCCACCCCGCCATGCCCAGCTGAGCCGCACAATCATCAGAGGCTTTTTCTTTTAATTTTTAAAAGCATTTTTTCTACAACCTCTTCGGCCGAAAAAATGCTTTTAAAAGAAAAAGAAAAGCCTCTGATGATCGCGCAGCTCAGCTGGGATCGTCAAAGGGATCATCAGCTGATGATCGCAGCTGAGTTGCCTGATCGGCAGATGTTTTTTTTCTTTTAAAAGACTCTGACGATCCAAGCTGAGTTGCCTGATCGGCAGAGGCTTTTTTTCTTTTAAAAGCCTCTGACGATCCAAGCTGAGTTGCCTGATCGGCAGAGGTTTTTTTTCTTTTAAAAGCCTCTGACGATCCAAGCTGAGTTGCCTGATCGGCAGATGTTTTTTTTTTCTTTTAAAAGCCTCTGACGATCCAAGCTGAGTTGCTTAATCAGCAGAGGCTTTTTTTCTTTTAAATGCCTCTGACGATCCAAGCTGAGTTGCCTGATCGGCAGAAGCTTTTAAAAGAAAAAAAGCCTCTGCGGATCAGGCAACTCAGCTGGGATTGCCGGAGCCTTTTGAAAGCATCTCAATGCATTTCAATGCATTTTTCATTTTTTGCTGAAGAGGTTGTAGAAAAAATGGTTTTAAAAGAAAAAAAAAATTGGCCACACTCACCCAGTCACATTACCCCACCAAGCCACACCCACAGAACCGGTAGTAATAAATTTTAGATTTCATCACTGATTAGAACTATATGATATTTGCAGTTCTATCTACTAATAATAGCACAATTCATGTATCTGATACTGGTCAGTCAATGTTTAAACCATAGTAAGTTTATTAGTCTTTAACTAACCATAAAACACTGTATTACATCTGCTGTCTTCAATGCTGTATCAATTTTGTTGTCTGATCTCTTGATTATACAGTGCTTTATCCATTTATAATGTCAAATAGTGTAGAATTTTACTCATATAGGAAGTGATTTTCCAGTGTTTATCAACCGCTTGGCTAAATCACCATAATATTTCTAGGATGCATACAGACATAGAATGCAATATTTTTTCTTACATTTTAAACCTGCTTTTTTGTCTTATTCACATCCCACTCAATAGAGTACTCAATAGAGTACTCAATAGAGTACTAACCCATGAATTGAATGGGTTGATTCAACAATGGTTCCTTATTATTTACTTCTTCCCCCACCCCATGTTAAAATTCAAGGAGGGTGAGATGAACAGATCTGTGATGTCTCTTAATTTCAGCCAATAAATAGTGGTTAGAATTCAAGCTATTTTTTTTCCTTTTTGACTATTCTATTGTCAAGAATCGCGATGACATGTCAAGAAGAAAATTAAGAAAAAGCACACCAGCTCTGTCCTCTCAAACCTGCCTTAAAGTTCTAATGCAATACCACTGATGTGCCATTTCAGTAATCCTTTCCTTATGAAGTCTAGCACTACCTTATCTCACAACTGCAAATCAGAGGAAGAAGAATAAGGGTATCAATATGTTATATAAGGAGTTCATGTTGCAGGACTATCTAGGACCGTTATGGTGAACCTATGGCACGAGTGCTAGAGGTGGCACACAGTGCCCTCTCTGATGGCATGCTAGCCATTGCCCCAGTTCAGCCCCACTGCACATGCGCACATGCCTCCCACCAGCCACCTGGTCTTCGGGTCTCTGCTGTGAGTGTGGGGAGGGGCATGTGCGGGGGACTGCACACGCATGCGCGGGTGCATGCAGGGGCCCGGGGTGCATGCGCGGGGGCCGCTCATGCATTGCATTTTTGGGGTTTGGGAACATACACATTTGCACGCACACATTTGCGCACACCCGCATACTTTGGACATTCGGTCCAGAAAAGGTTAGCCATCATTGATTCAGGATATACTTATAAACTCACGGTCACTTATATTAACAAATACTGTATATTGCAACAAAGTTTTGGTAATATATTGAAGATACACTCCAAGTAAGAGATGCTAAAGCCTTTTTAGAGAGGCAGTTTTATTTACTTATTTCAAAAACAAAAACAATCTCAGTAAAAGAGTAGCTGCTACGACAGAAGAACATGATTCATCTGGGAAAACATCCAACTCCTGGAGTCTACAGAAAACCTAAATTAAACTCACATTTCTACGTGACTGTCTCTGAATTCTGGAAGCATCTCTTGTGAGAAACACAGCTGGTGAAGTATTTTAAGGTGATGATATCAGCTACCTTTTGTTAGACTTCTGCATAAAGTGACACTTTAATAGGAGAGGTCATCATCATTTCTTCTACCAGATGATGGCACTCTCAATCTCTGAAAGGGAAGCTGTAGGGAGACTGTCAGTGAACAAGAGAATACCATACAAAAACATTGCTTCCATACTTCTGGAACATACTATGATAATTCAGAGCAATATTTATATATATATATATATATATATATATATATATATATATATATATATATATATATATATATATCTCTTTAGCCAGGTTCTACCTACCTACATATGTATGTATGTATATATGTATGTATGTATATATGTATGTATATATGTATATATATGTATATGTATATGTGTGTGTGTGTGTGTGTGTGTGTGTGTATGTATATATATAATTTTTTCCTATTTTTCATTTCTGATTACATGAAACAGCAGCAGATCCCACACATATTCCAAGTTGAAAAGTCTTCCTCTATTTTCTAGGAAAATTCCTGTACCTTCAATGATAATATGAAAGGTAGGAGCATACTTTTTATATCACTGCCTCTTCATATTCAGGGACAGTTCTGCCTCTATTAACGATATTAGATCCTATTTGGGGTGAGGTGAAAAAAAGACTGTCAGAAAATTTCAGCCAGGAAGATCAGAATTAGAAGGCAACCATAAACCTGTGAGTTAGTCAGGAATCACACACACATACCACACACTTTTGAAAAAAAAAAAAAACCTCTCATAGTTTGTTTTCCACGCTATTCCATTTTAATTTCTGCTTGCCAGTTTCTACCTGTACTCAAGCTATATCCTCTATTTCAGAACCTCAGACTAGACTAGAGTATGCTTTTACAGGCTAAATACACTATTGTCCATCTTATCTATCAAAACATCTGATCTTTTTACCTGACTTATGATTTTGGCTTGCCTCTAATATTTCCTCATGGTAGTTGACCTTAAAACACTACTCTGACTTTAGTAACAACAACATGGTACTGCATATAAACAGATTAAGATTTCCTATTACGGAATCAGGCCAGGAAAATACTATTCTGTGATGTTGCTTATGTGAGCTACTGCCTGTACATCAGGGGTGAAATGCTCCCAGATCGGACCGGATCATGTGATCAGGTAGCAATTTTTCCCTGTGGTTCAGCGATCTGGTAGTGATCGCCGCCCGGGCTTCATTACTTCCTGGTTTTAACCAGGAGGTAATGTTTTTTTACCTTCTGCGTGTGCACGTGATGGGCGCGCTTCTGAACTGGTAAGGAAGGTAAGTAGATTTCACCTCTGCTGTACATATATACTATATCTGCATTTATCATGCATGTCATTATATTTCAGACATATTTTCTCTAATTTTTTTGAGATAAATGTCTAGTCAGAAGCGTCCTTACCTATGTCCTTCAGATACATAGATTAAACAAATGAAAGAATAAAATCTTATTCCAGGCTTTTGTTCCTTAATTTTCATTTGCAAAACTATTTTTCAAAAGGTTCGTTTCTTATAGCAAACCTTTTCATACGCAACCATTATTTCTGTATCAGTGGCCTGAGACAGATAACCTTGGGTATGCCTTCAATCTCAGGTACCCACTGGAACAGCAAAACTCCAGATAGTCTGTTCTTGTAAAATTGCTTTAAAGGCAAATGTACAGATTTAACAGAACTGGAAGATTGTTTATTGACCACATCTATTTCAAACATGGACACACTAGATACCCATCACTGAATCAAATCAGTTCCACAATAAGAAACAAGAGATGGAAAAATGCAATCCAGTCAGTTAGAACTCTTGCAGTGCAGACCACAAATGATTAGTGACAAATATATAGTTTAAACTTAGAAAATTAAAGAGAATAGTTATGCCAGACAGTCATAACATATGGAACATGTTGGGGTAGACTTTATTTATTTACGAAATAAAAATGAAGAAGCTATGGAAAGAGTTATTGTAAAAACCAAAATGGAAAAAAAAAATCAAGAATATCTTTCAGGCATCTTATCATGAGAAATTGGGGAAGGCAGAAGAAAGCTTTAGGAAACAAAAGGACAACCAAACTCAGACTTCCAACGCCAGGAAGAAATGCCAAAGAAAGATATCTCAATTGAGAACATCAACAGGAAAAGGAAAAAATTATAGATCTTTAAATAACATATTTAAAGTATACATCTGAAACAGTAATAATCAAGAATAATAAGAGAAGAGAGTAATAAATGCAAATGAGATGAAAGTGTTAAGGCTAGGGTAAAAACTATGTTGAAGAATATCTCTTTACAAATGTGATTACAGAATTACAGAAACGTTTGTGGAGAGAAAATATACTTGGGAATCACTTATAAGAAGTGAGGGATGTGAGATGATGCATCAGTTTTAAGTATGAAACCATTATGTGCAGATGTAAACACCACTGAACTGTTTAAAATTGCAGGAGAAAAGACAATTATAGTGTAAACAACTCTGTCATCAAATATAAAACAAGGCTGTGGGACCTAAAACTGGGGAAAAAATCAATGCATATTCCTATACTGAACAAAGGTAATACAAGAACATGAACAGATACCTCACACATGTAAGGTTTTGTCACATATTTTATTCAGAAAAATTGGGAAAGATAACTCTCAAACTAAAAGCGAGGTTTCAGAAAAGACAGATTGACATATTATAAGTTAGTTATCATTACACAAATAAAAACAAGAGAATTAAAAAAGATTTACCTTGCTTCACTGACTGGCAATGCCTTTGACCTTAGGAATACTTGGAATATGGAACCTAAAGGCTAAAGGATGTATCAGATATTCATATCCAGATTATTCTTCTGAGGGATCTTTACTATGAACAAAAAAGTACCTTATTTTTCAGACTATAAGACGCACCTAGCTTTTGAGGAGGAAAACAAGGGGGAAAAAATATGCCTCTGCCTCTGCGCTATTTGCCTCCTTGCAGCAAACAGCAAACAGACTGGTCAGCTTCAGCACAGCCTGATTTAGCATGAGTAGCAGATTGGCGGTTGAATCTGCCTCCTGGAATAGTGCCTATCCAGGCTGCGGGGATCGCCATCACCCATCACCGCTGCCACCTATCGCCGTCTCCGTGTGCCTCATTTTGGGCCTCTGCGTGCTCCATTTTCGGCCTCCACACGTCCCATTTTCAGCCTGTTCCAGGCGGCGGGAATTGCTTATCCCCGCTGCCTGGAACAAGCTGAAAAAGGGGCGCATGGAGGCTGAAAACAGGATCTGCAGAGGCCGAAAATGGGGCACGCAGAGGTGGTGATGCGCGGTGATTTTCCCCGCAGCCTGGATAAGCTGATAGACTGTATTCCAAGAGGCAGATCCAACTGACAAGCTCATGCTAAATCAGGCTGTACTGAAGCTGACCAAGCTTTGCTATTTGTTGCAAGGAGGCAAATTGCTGGGAGGCAGAAGCTGAAGGGTGGAGGCTGGCGGGTGGGCAGGGCTTTGGCAACATTAGCTCTATAAGACGCCCAGACATTTCCACCCACTTTTGGGGGGGGGGAGTTCATCTTATACACCGAAAAATACGGTAACTATTAAGAACTGGATTTCAAGAACCAAAGTGGGTCAAAATAGGGACAAAGAAACAAATTGTCCCCACTTCTCTTTAACTTATACCGCAAATCCATTATAGGAAGAGCAGGATTGGAAGAGATGATAGCTGGAATCAAGGTTGGAAGTTAAAACATCAATCTTTTGATGACACCATTTTGTTAGAAAAGGAAAGAGCTTTATAACAGGTGATTATGAAAGAAAAAGGGGAAATGGAAAATCTGTGTTTTTATTAAAAATTGTGAAGGTGGAAATTCAACCTGCATGTTTAATGAACTTACAACTGATGGCAAAGAAGTGAAGGGAGTAGATAGTATGACTTACCTAGTGCAACAATAGATAAAAATGGACAGTGTGCTATAGCAATGTATTGGAGAGTAATCTTAAAGAGAAAGACAATGAAAAACTTTGACAAGATTATGGAGGTTAAAGCTATTTCAATTGATTGTAGGTTGAAGGTTCTAACAGTTAAAACAATTGCCTTTCCAATGGTAACATATTTTTGTTGAAGCTGAATATCAGGAGTGTGTAGGATACTGAAGATAGATGCTTTGTACTATAGTATTACAGATTTTTACTGTGAGTATCATGGACTGCAGAAAGAACAGATCAATTATTCCAGTACCAAATAAAGGCTAACTGGTGTCTTGAAGTGATGACTACCAAGCACAAATATACATATCAAGTGAATGATGGACTAATAATAATAACAACAACAACCTATTGGGAAGTTAAGCAAAGGAAAAGAAGATGACAATGGGCTAAGACGGTTGGATAGTATTAACAAGATTATTGGAACAGAAGAGTTATCAGTTATTGCTAACGATAGATCAGTTAATAAGGGCTTATCCACACAGTCCCTAGGAATTGAACGGCTTCTATGATACATAACTAAGCTAATTAATCTGCAGATCCTTCTAAATAATGGAATGTAGCTTCAAAGAGATTATTGCAAGTTCTCTAAATTTTTCAAGTTCAAACCACCCACTGCATTCTAAAATGTTACTGACATAATGGGAAGTTTACAAGGAAAGAGACTGGAGAAATCAACTGTATTTTTCAACTATACTTGCTACTATAAAGCAGACCAAAAATATTTTGAAAGCAACATCTGCTGACATTTCATTAATGGGGACATGAATTTGTGAATAGATACCAGAAAGTGTTTACCAAAGTCCATATTTAACATGCCAAAAATTTCCATACATATTCTTTTACTTTTCACTACTCTGTTCTGGCTTAATTTCATTATTTTTTTAAGCAAGACAAAATTATAGTTGATTAATTTTTCTCCATTTATTTCAGTTAATAATTAAAGTTAACTACTAAATTTAAACTAATAAATCCTAATAAGAAACGCTGGTCCCTGTGTTGGTTCTCTATTGCTCAATTAACTGAAGAGCAAAGAAGTAACAGTAAGAGTGTGCTTTTTTTATGACCAAAGTATAAGGTCATAAAACAATGGTCCACCATTACTCGGGAGAGGTTTTTTTTCTTTGATTCTGTTTAATGCCTAGCTAAGAAAAGCCCTGTGTGTTTAAACTCTACATATTTTAATTAGTCCAAAAAAATGTTCATCCTTTTGGGATTTAATACTATAAGCAGAATATCTATTAAGCATGGTAAATCACATAATATTTCTATTTCTATAAGGCTCCAAAGTGCAGTAATCTTTGGCTACAAAGCAATAATTTCATCCAATTGAGTCCTATGTCACTAGTATAATTTGTGTAAGGGTATTTGTGTACCCAGTCACTAATCTATTAGACTGAGGCTAAGAGACTAAGAATCAAGAGCAGGAATAATAAGGATATTATGTCTACTTTCCTAATGACTTCTTCTCTTCCCCAACAAGCTCTTGTGTTGATTACCTGTGCTCGGTGCTCTCCAACTGCAAACTGTATCATAGCAATGCCTGGATTATGGCTGTCGTCAATTCTTTCCACGGTGCTGGAGTCTATTTTCAGGTCACTGCTAATTTCTGCACTCTGTATAAAGTCTTCTGTTTTTAAGTCTTCTACTTTCTTCAGCTCTCCATTTGCCAACTGAATTATAGAGCCTTTCATAAAGTAAGGAGGCAATATAGCAGGAGCTGTTGCTGAAGGTGGTACCGGCTGTACCAGGGGGAGATGGATCTGGGCCTGGACCACAGCTGCCTGGTAAGCCGGCTGGTTTACTAGGGACTCAGCATTGAAATTCTCACTTTTTGGAATGGTGGTTGTGACAAACGTATGAGGCACTGCTGCTAGCTGGGGAGATGAAGTGGCTATAGCAGGTGGTACCCCCGAGGAGTCGATATCTGCACTTCCTACTGGTATTAAGAGAGGTTGGGTACCAGGGATCACCAGATGCTGTGGCAGATTTCCAGGATAGCCAAAGGCTTGCTGTTGACTGCTCAGATAGCTAATTACTGGTGGTTGAGTCCCAGTGTAAAAGGCTGTAGCTGGCAACCCAACGGGCAGCTGCTCTGAAGCACTATGGGTGGTCTGAATGACAGTGTGAGGAGATAAAGTGGCAACTGCCTTCACCCCTTCATGACCAATAGTCTGCTGTGGAGATAAAGCATAGGATCGGTGGCCTGACTTTCCTAAATGCAAACTTCCCTTTTCGTTGATGGCTGAAGGAGGTGTTTCTCTGTTGGTGGACTGCTGAACCTCCATGTCTACAGTAGGTGTACTGCTGTTGGGGACAACCATAACAGAGGGCCGGACAGCAGAGGAATCACGTGCAATATAATCAGTAGGACCAGAGTGGACTACTACATGTCTGGCCTCATAATGATGAGGAGATGGTTTATTGCCTGATTTGATAAGATTGACTTCAGAAGAGGGGGAGATGCCATATCGCCTACTCTTGTCTACTTCTCCATTCAGTATTTCTTTTGCTTGCATAGCCTGTAACCTGCTGCTCTCAGATTTCTTAGTGGGCTCCCTAGTAACAAAATGGCCACCAGAATCTGCATATTGCACTACCACCTGGGAGGAAGGGCCAAGGGCAAATGCATGAGGAATCACTGTCTGGTGAGGATGCAAATGGACTGGGATGGCTGGAGGAGAGACGTTTCTAACAGCACTCTGAGAGCTGGAAATATGGACATACTGGTTTTGCTGAATAGGTGGTGGAGATCCTGCTGTGATCAATCCAGGTGTCCTGACTAAATGCGGCTCAACTTTTTGGCCTTGTTGGCTAAGATTGCTCATGGTAGCCAGCAAAGAAGTATATGCCTCCAGCTGTGATCGCTGGGATGGAGTGGTTGCAACAGCAGTGGCGGAGGCTGCCGTGGTGGTTGCAGAATTAGCTGTTGGGGAAATTAGTGGGGAAGGGATGAATCCGGCATATGGTCCACTATACTGAGGCCCAACAAACTGGAAAGCATGCTGCAAGTGTGCGTACTGCACTGGCGAAACAGGTGTTCCTGCCTGTGAAAGTGCAGAGGGGTATACTGTGGAAAGTGTGGCAGAGGCTGGAACAGACCTAGGAGCGCTAGGTGGGGAATAATCCATTCCTGTAGAAAGTGACTTGTGTAAACCTACTCCTTGTTGTGAACCAGCCTCCACTGAAGTACCTCCAGACCGATTCCGCCCACTGCTGTGGCTGCTGGTTGTACTCGAGAGCCATGTTATATTATCTGCACGGTGATTTTCATTGGCCAGAACTAACGGCTTCACCTCAGAAGGCAGGCTGGTGGCAGGGATTTCCCGCTTCTTGGGGGGCAGGCATTCATTGCTTCTCTCCTGGTTGGATTTCATTTTTCACCGGCCCCCTGCCCTTATCTTCTGTGGCTTCACTGCCTGGCTGGCTCTGATTTCAGTCTGCTAAGTGGCAAATCACATTTGATTTCTTTTGTGGATCCAGAGACTTCATGAGGAATCATCTCCTTGTGACCACAATCTTCTACAAGCATCTCTGAAATGAATAAGAAAAGGAGGGAAAGAAAAGAGAAAATCAAGATTTTAATATGGAGGAAAAGAAAACTATGAAACTCAGAACATCCAATCAGTCAAACTTTAACCAGCAGTTTTATAGCTATAGCTGAATAGAAACCCAGTTAGGTGGAGTGGTTGAGGCATCAAGCTAAAAACCAGGAGATTCTGAGTTCTTGTCTTGCCTGTGGCACAAATCCAGCTGGGAGACCTTGGTCCAATAACTCTCTTTCAGCCCTAGGAACCAGGCTATGGAAAATCATTTCTGAAAAACCTTGTCAAGAAAACTCCAGGGACTTATCCAGCAGGACACCAGGACTCAAGACTGGCTCAAGACTGCCCAGTAAAGCTGCCACTGCCAGTAGCCTAAAACAGCCACAACTTCCCCAAATTTCATTCACTTGGGAATCATGAGTCCCATATTTTGGACTTATTCTGTAAATTAGTCCATTTGAGATACCTTAGTTGAAAGTTTATTGCCCTATGGTGCACCATTTTATCCAATTAAAGGTCATGACAACAAAAGCTTTAATAGTATATACAGTAGGTTAGGTGTCCCCAACCCTGCACTGTGGCCCACAACTGGGCCGCGGAAGTGGCGGGTGAATGTGCGCATGTGTGCAGCTTCATTTGCGTGAGCATCAGGCAAATGCACGTGGCTCCATTTGTGTGAGGGGTGGGTGCATATGCCCACAGCTCACGCAAATGGAGTTGCACACCACTCATGTATAACCATTCCCCCCCCGCCCCCCGCAAAGCTCTGCAAAGCTGGAAAAGTTGAGGAATACTGCAGTAGATGACTCATACAAGTAAGCTAAATAAATAGAGACATTGTCAAACAATTACAAGATGGAGAAATTATTTTGCAGCCCTTATTAAGAGCTTGACTCTGAACCACGTGAGCAAGAAAGGGGAGGGGTTTAAAATGGAAGAGTAATCCCCTTTCTGAGAGCTGCCCAAATCCCTCCCCCATAGAGAGGATTTAGGATATTTTTTTCCTGCAATGTGTTTTTCTGCAGCCCTCAAATCAATCTGGCTCAGAAATCCAATCTTTCTTTTGCCAGCTTTCCCCGCCATAACAGATCCCAATCTGTTCAGTTTTTAGAAGAATTATCTTGATGATATACAGAGTTCCAAGCCGGTCTGCATACCTTTTTTCCAATATAACCATTGGATGTAAACACTAATAAAGAGAGTTCACAGTTGCTACCATCACCAAAAATAAGGTATACATTTTAAAGTTTAATCAGGGTCAGTTTAATTATTGTACCATTTTCCTCGACTGAATTTTGCAATTACTTTTTCTTTACGAACTTCTGCTTTCTATAGGGATTCTGAATTACCAAGCAGATTGGAGCAGCTCCGAAGTGCCAATGATCTCATTCTGTTTATTTCTGGACTTTGTTTTGACTTTTGTCCATGTGTATTTTGATGTAGTTTTCAGTTTATGTGTGGTGGCACTTAGTCACACTATTGATTAAAACACTGCACTGTAGTAAACCATGCATGAAATCACCACAAAACTGAAAGCATAAGCTTAGGTTATTTATTTTTCTCTCCCTTTTGTCCACTGTGGAAATCAGAGTTGCCTCAAGGAAGTAAGAGGCAACCAATGAGATAATAACAAAGCAGGAGACTTACCTTTATTTCCTGCACACACATTTTATCTAGGTCAGAAGCACAATCAAATATGCCTCTCAAGTACTGAAATGTTATGCTATAACTACTGAGGTGTCTCCATCCAACTCTTTTTTCTCCATTTTTAAAGGCTATTTATGGGAGAAGCACACATGTAGGATTTCACTTTCTGATCCTTTCAATCTCTAGCTGCATACACAAGTGTAAACTCTACCTGCATGGTTAAAATTACATACTACAATAACCCCATATGCAGCTCTGATCGTATCAGGTTCCCTTGTTCCTTAGTAACCAATGAATTGTGAGCTGCAACTGCTGCATGATTGAACTCTGTGTAGGAGGAAAAGCATTAACAAATGACTGGGAACTATTGTGCATAAGGAGCTTGGCTCAGTACAATTTAGGGGAGGGGGTGAACTCGTATATAAAATAGGATGAGAACAGACTTAAACAGCAGCTTAATATTTCAATAATATTACAATTAGATTCACAGTAACACAATATCACTATTAGAATAAACCGAGCTGTTACAATATCACAAGCTATAATATTTTGGTTCTTATACTGTACTAATATTCTGTAGAATATACAGGTACATGCATTCTACGTCAATCCCCCACAACAAAATTAGAACACAGAGCAGAGCGGTCGTCCCTTCTATCAGTGGCTAACTCCATTAACTTGATCATTTCAACTAGGCATTCATTGAAAGGAAGAAAAGACAGGCAATTATCTTCAATACACTGCCTATTGGTTAGCAACATGCACGAAGTGTGTACAACACAGGTAGTCCTCAACTTACAATCACAAATGAGCCCAGAATTTATGATGCTAAGTGAGACAATTGTTAAGCGAGTTTTGACCCATTTTACGACTTTTCTTGCCACAATTGTTAAGTGAATCACTGCAGTTGTTAAATTAGTCACATGACTGTTAAGTGTATCTGGCTTCCCCATTGACTTTGCTTGTCAGAAGGTCGCAAAAGGTGACACCCAGGACGCTGCAATTGTCATTAATATGAGTCAGTTGTCAAGTGTCTGAATGTTAAAACATGTCACCATGGCGATGCTGCAATGGTCATAAGTGTGAAAAATGGTCATAAGTCAAAAGTTACATAAGCTGTAACTTTGAATGTCACTAAATGAACTGCTGTAATTCGAGGACTATCTGTACTAATCTTACGGATATCCATTTAAAGCCAAAGGATGGCACTTCAGAGCACAATTTCTCGAACTGTTTAATGTAAATTAAATTCAGATTTAATAAGGGATTTAATGGCACACGTTTCTTTTTAGAGTAAGCAAAGGACAGCACAAATTACAGGCTGACCAAAAAATAACCATCTTGGATAGTAATGGTAGGTAGGATAGCATATAATGAGGAAGCAAACAATTTAACAGACTGGTGCCAGTTTGCTATAGTATGACAACATAATAGTAAAATAGGGAGTAACCAAGAAAATAATATTTAGTACCCTAGCAGAAAAAAAATAATGGCATAATCAAGTCCAATAATTTATTGAGCATAAACCCACTAAAATCCACTGGATTTGTCAGGGATACAAACAAATCTGATCCTAATACTAGGAACATAAATTTAAATTACTAGAAATGTTTTATGTTGTTTTTAAGATTTACTGAACATTTACAAATCAATGTAAGATCTTCTTTTCAGGAACCAAAATAATAGGCATTCTTTTGCAGCTTATTCAGTTCCAATCTCCTTGCATAAAGTGCTTATCACCCTGAGAAACTACCGGTCAAGGACAAATGCATTATACAGTCTTTTCAAACTGATAAACAAAAAGTAAAAAAGTACAAGTACTACTACTACTACTACTACTACTTATTATTATTATTATTATTACAACTACTACTATTGACATAGTAATGGTAATTATATAATTGTGTTTCTAATCACTCCTTTGAAAAACTCCTCAAGGATCCTTCTATGTCTTATCCTATACAAAATGTAAATTGAAAGACTTGGAAGGTAAAGTCCAGATGAATGGATCCTGGGGTTAATAACAGTATAATACCAGTACTTCAGTTGCTGTGTCGGTTGCCATTAGATGTCAAGATGCTGGTTTAGTCTATAAGGCCTTATATGACTTGGCACCCTTGTATTTATAGGACTATCTGTGTAGCTGTCCTATATAGCCATCCTAAGAGGAGCTTTGGTTCCCACTCCACATAAAATGCAAGAAGTGGGGCCCAGTGATATGCCTTCTTGGTCGTGGCTCCATAAAGATGTAAAAACATATTTTTTTTGACACGGATGGTGAATCTAGACTGCTTTTGTAATCCAATCATTTTTGTGGATCATGGGTCTATTTTTTTGTTTACTACCTCTATTTTCACCTTCACTGATACTTTAAAGCATCCTAAGACCTTTGAAAGAAGTAAAATATATTTGATTGTATAAGTAACACTATATGAATAAAGAATAATTGCCATTCTGCAGAAAGTGAAAAATGGAACCACAATTGGCTTTCTGTACTCATGAGGTTTTTTTCCTGTATGATACCTTATGTCCATTTAAATAAGTGTGATTTAGCTGTTATGGCTGTGGAAAGTACTAGACCCACTTATCTGAGCAGCCTATTGAGAAGAGAATCACCTTTCCCAAAAGAAGTCCATTATGAGAAGATCCATGATATGCTCTTGTAACTCCAAAAGTGTCCACTGGCCCTTCCACTGATCAAAATGAGCTTTACATTTCAAAACATGATTATAGCAAATTGATCAATATAAGCGTTATAGTAGTGGTGGAATTCAAATTTTTTTACTATCGGTTCTGTGGGTGTGGCTTGGTGTACGTGGTGTGGCTTGGTGGCTATGGTTTGGTGGGCATGGCAGGGGAAGGATACTGAAAAAAATCTTCACTGGGGCCAGCCAGAGGTGGTATTTGCCGGTTCTCCGAACTACTTAAAATTTCCGCTACCGATTCTCCAGAACCTGTCAGAACCTGCTGAATAGCACCCCTGCATTATAGCCCCCTTAGGACCCATGTCAAAATTGTCAATACTATATTGTTTTGGATTAGAAGCATCCAACCAGTAAAACATGTTACTAAATGTTGACAATCAGAAAGTATTTTTCTTCTAGTTTTAATTTTTAAATTTTATTCAATTTGTACATCCCTCACAAAGACTATGGCAGTTCACAAAAACCTGAAAAACTGTAACGCAGTAAATGTTCTAGAGCAATAAAAGAAGAAACAAAGATGGCAAAACCAGGCAGCAAAAAAACACACCTATTCCTCAAAGAGGGTCACGTTCATTCTAGCCAAAGGCCTGGCTGAAGAGCCATGTCTTCAAGGTCTGCTAAAATGTCAGGAAGGTCGGAGCCATCTAGATCTTGCGAGGAAACCACATTTCAGAGGGCAGATGCTGTGACTGATGCCGAGGCATGTTTTGGGGATCATAACTGACATTGTTTAATCAAAGGAACCTGGAGCACACAAACTGTGCTGGATCAAAGCAGGCAGGCAGATACTAAGGGAGATAGGCAGTAGCCGAGTAGCCACTCTCAAGTAGCCAGGCCCTATGCCATGAAAGCCTTTATAGGTAATGACTCATGCCCAGAAGGAAACTTGTGACCAGCAGAGTTCATGGATCAGACGTGTTCCACAGGCGTGCAAAAGTATGTCCATCACTTGTATCATTGCCTTCCGGACCAGCTATGCTTCTGGGTAGTCTTCAAGGGCAGCTTTATGAAGAATGCATTACAACAATCAAACTGTGAGACCTCTTGTCTATACAACAGTTTGTTTTGTTTTTTTAATTTATATAATAATTTCTAAATTGTGTGAAGACACAGCTCTCTGGAAAAGGGCCAAATGTTGGGAAAGGGAAGATAAAAAGGATGGTCAGCAGCAAGGTGAACAGCAGCAATAGTACTTTTGGAATATGTGAAAGACTAGGTTAGGTACAATTGTCATGGAGAAAAAATCTACATGAACACTAATATCAACTTGATGGCACATAATCAATCAATCAGTTTCACATGTCTACTGTTATCCTTAGTATCGGGCAAAGATGTTTTTCTTTTTCTACATTATTTCTTTATTTGTATTTTTTTGTCTTTAAAATGTATTTTAACATATGAAGGTATTGAGATACCCTCTTGGTATTTTACCTTACTTTTATAAAGAGCTGCAAACTTTGAAGAAGTTTTGAAATCTTTTTCAGTACTTGGACAACCAAATATAACCGGGCTGTACTGATTCTGTACCATATTATAACCGGTTTTGAAAGGAGGCTGCAAACTTTAATAAGTTTACACACACAAGACTCATCAAGTACAACTTTTTTGGATGCAAATGTTTTCTGGAAGAAAGACAGATGGCTGTTTCTTCTAACAATAAGTGGCAATTTTCTTTGTTAAAACTATCACATTTTTAATATTAAAAAAGCTGTGTGTGTGAATAAATCATTATTTATTTCTTTGACAAACCTTTGCAATGGTATTTTGGAAAACTTGGTCATAACTATTTTAACACAAGCCAGATCAGCTCAAAAAAGAATGGCTACCATGTCTAGAAATAAAATGAAATTAGTGTTACCTTTTGCCTCCCTTTCTCTGCTGTAGGCTTTTTTCTCCTACCTCAACACACATACGACACACGCTTTAATTCCCTATTTTAATCTGTGTATCCAGTGCTTTCACAACAAAGATGATCTGGAATAGATAATATATTATCAGTGGTGGGTTCCTCCCGGTTTGGCCCGGTTCTCCTGAGCCGGTAGCAGTGACGATATGACGTCACCTAACCGGTTCTGCCCCCCTGCCCTCCACCCCCATTATTCGTACCTTTTATTTGGCCCCACCCCCAATCTATTGCTGCCTCCTGGTCCCAGCTGATGGCTAGAGCGGAAAAAACTGTTTAAACTCTTGCCATGGGGCTTCAAAGGGCCGCCCTACAGCTGATCAGAGTTAAAAGAAAACAAATGAGTAGACTGGTGCCTGCAAAAATTCATGAGTAGATCAGTGCCTGCAAAAGATAAATGGGTAGATCGGTACAGCTCTGCAAGCAGTTAAAAGCCTGGTAGACCTCTGCTAAATCCTAAATAATTGTCACATGACCATCAAGCCACACCCACAAAATAAGCCATGCCCACAGAACTGGTAGTAAAAAAATTTAGAACCTACCCCTGTATATTATGTGTTTGATATAACTAACATATAGGACACCTAACTGTTTCTCTACAAATAGAATGGATTAAAAAAGTACTCAAAACTTTTGTTATACTTGGGATAGCACAATGACCGAATTTCAGAAGCATGACTTGCATCATTTTTCAAGATTTCCTGTGGAGCAGTGTTAAGAGAGTAAATGGAATGGGTTTGCCTCCCAAACATTTCCCATTTCCATTCACGTCCTTAAGAAAAAGAAAGAAAGAACAGTGACCCAAATTGCCTTTTGGAAAAAGTTTTATAGTGTTGGAAGGTTGCATGACCTTGTGAGATTATAATAAGTACCACTTCCTTTCCTTTAGGAAATGTGGAAGACTGCTCAAGCTTGCCAAGGAGAGACATGTAATTGAGTGTAGAAACATCTTAAACTATTGTGGAATCTCCATTTTTTGTGTATGTGGCTGAAGTTGCTGTATGCTTTTTCATGGTTCAGGGAATCACTGCTCTTAGATATAGTAATACAGTTAAATACTTTGGGGAGAGAGGTGGAATAAAATTTTCTTGTCCCTCTGCCAAACTCAAGAAAAATATTAGGACAAACTGTTACCTGTAAAACCTCCTCACTAGTGCAAGTATTGATATTATTCTTACTTCACAGATATAATACCCTTTATTGGATTTTAAATTTTGGAGATGCACTCTTGCAGCCTAGTAATACAAATGTATCTAATTCTCAGTGCTTCAGTGGAACTCTCATCATGTTTCCATATTATGTATATAGAATTCATTCAAATAAGATTGAGCATATTCCTGCACATTTTCAAAAAATGCAAGTACATTACAGAAAAAACATTGTGCAGAAACTGAATCTGGTCACAACCTTACATTTTGATGAATTCTCTTTTTCTATCTTTAATTATATTCTATTTAGATGTTATGGTCAAGGTTGGAGACAGAATATTTAGGCAAGCCAAGCACCAACTCTTGACTTCTTCCCTAGATTTGTCAACTGTTCAATTTCAATAAAAACTTCCCTTCAAGAAATCTTTGCAGCTTTTGTCAGATATATGAATGGAATCATGTGGTTTTTGAATTGCAGATAGACTAAAAAAAACAAGAGGATAAAATGCTGAAGATTACATCTAATGCAAATTGTGATGCACACTGAACTGACAAATGCATACATATATACTCAGTGTGCAAAGGTGAAGAAAAAGGGAAGCACTATTAAATATCAAGTGAGTGTCCTTACATTTTCTCACTTCGTATTTTTGTATCAGTCAAGACAATACAGTTGTTCGGCTGTAAAATATGACAGTAAATCTAGCCAAAATAAATGTCTGCAAATGCATCAATTGTCTTCTTTCCACTTATTAAAAATTCAAATCTATTCATTGTTTTATTAAAATTAAACCATTAAAATTGTCTATCTTAGCGATTTCTAAACTCTCCATCTTCATTGTTCACAAAGGCTGTTATGGCTACGCAAAATTTCAAATGGTTTATAATTTGAAAACAATCTGAAAAAGATTAAATTGAATTAGACTTTTGACGTGAGCTCAATCATCAAATAATGCGCCGTTGAATCATGTTGGGAGAGGTTCAAGACACTTCAGCACTTTAATTACTTGGCAACCAATCCTCACATTTACAACTTTCACAGGTCCACAGAGCAAAGCAAAACTAAAGTAAGATCATAAGCATAGTTGTAGTGTCACTTAATAATCACTTCTTTAACAATTGGGTTGCTGGTCTCAGATGTGGTTAATAAACAAGGACTACCTGTATATGGTGTTATAGGCTGATACTGACATGAGCAGTTGGCAGTCTATGAGTCATATATGATTTCTTTATTTAAGTTCTCAAACTAGAGTAATAGAACTGTTATTGTACGTCATGCCCTCATACTAGGGATTCCATTATGTCACCACACTATTTTAGTGTGTTTATGTACTTCTTGACCACTAGGGAGGAAACATCCAAATAAGGATAAAACCCAATAACCCTCCTCGTAGTCAAGTAATGAGTAGTTGATATGTACATTTTATCACCTCCACAAGCCCTCTATATCAGAATATTTAGTAGAGTGATGCTGTGTTTTTATTCCATTCGTCTAGGGTAGCTGAAAGAAAAAATGATTGATTTAATCTATTGGTCTTTCTTCCTTGATTTTTTTTTTAACCTTTCTGCCCAAAGCCATAGCTCTTCATCCTTATCCTTCATAAATTGTCTGAGCTGTACAGTTCTGCTATTCTCTGTGTCTCGATTTGTTTACAATTATTAAGCTTTTTCAGTTGCTTATTTTCATTCCCCCTTTCCCTTGTTTTTTTTTTTAAGCAAACAAATTTTTCTATGTTTTGTCTTGGACTAAGTGAATTCTCACTGCACCAAGTATGAGGAAATGTGCTTTCTCAACTTCTGGGTGTGCTACAGACTATTTGTACCATAGGGTCTTATAAACAGTAGTGGTAACGTATTCTCACACATTTTTAGTTTTATATTGAGCAAGGATCACATACACCCTGTCATTCAGAAAAGGAGGCTAACTCTGCCAAGGAACTATGCCAACAAGCCTGCCAGGCCTAAAAAGGAAAAAAGCAAAATGTGGTGGTGGTTTTCTTAAATCTGTGCAACTTTTGAAATGGTTTTTGAAAGTTTTTAAAGTTGGAATAGGACATTTTCTGTATGGTTCAGTACAATTTGTCGTTAGACTTTTTGACGGGCAGTTTGGCAGTTACCATGTTGTCTTTTTCTTCATTCCTGTTATCTGGGTAAGGGGATAATTTCAAAAACCCTTGAAAGTCACCCAACTAAACTTAGGCAGGGTTAAAGTATTTACCATCCTATTTTCATCCTATGTTACTAAAAAAATAAATAAAAATGAAGCAGTTGTAGGTTTTTTTTATACTTAAACATTTATCCTATAGTTTAAATATTTTATCACATTGAATTGCAAATCCTGAATTGGTTTGAACTCTGTTTTGTTGCCCTCTAATCTCTAATTGGAAATTACCACCAGAATCTCCAACTCAAATTGGATCTTGGCTGATTTGTATATTCCTAATAATATAACATTTGGATGTATTTGCAAAAATTGATTCGGTGGGCCATCTGTTCCCCCTGCCTTTCCACTCCTGCTACCAAGAATGTCTGGCAACCTCAGCATCTAAGCATACTGATCAGAATAAGACTGTAACCTTTGAGATGGATTGTGTATATTTTTAGGAGATCTTCTGCCAGAATTAATTTGATAAAAACTGAACTCTTTCAACATGCGATGAAAGATAGGATATTGATGTATTAGAAAAGAACTGGTCCTAAGCAATAATGAATGTTTTACATTAGAATAATAGCAAGATGATCTGTTTCCTGGGAAACAGCCTTTTCAATATATACTGGTAAACCTTCTGAGAATAGAACCGAAGGTTTCTCCTACCAAACAACTCTTAACACTATTTATCCAGCATTCTCATGCAATACTAGTATTGTAGCTGCAAATGTACATAATGGACAAAAATTATTACAGGTAATTATGACTTCTTGACTCCTGTCAAAGTACAGATATTAACTGCAATTGACTTCACTGTTGAATAAAGATGTCTGTCTGAACAACAATAAAAAGAATTCGATTTTGGATTTCAAAAATTATTTGGCTATAATAGGTTTTCTAAATTCTTCACAAATCTAAGAGGAGTGATGAATGGATCTTGGCAACTGGAACATTCAATTAATCTACTAGTTTACAAGTAGAAGTAAATCTTAAGACACCTATATCACCATGTTCAACATAATCCTTTTAGCTCTGCAATTTGAATATATTTCATAAATATTAGTGTATATATACATATGTATGTCTGTGTGTCTGTATGTATGCTTGGATAAATATATCCTGTTCAATCCCTACGTAATTTTAACAGCACAGTCTCCTGATTTCATAAAGCACTAAGCAACTTCTTCATTCATTTCTGTCTATAGTGACTTCTTTAAGGAACTAATCTTCTTGCACACTGATACAACTTGCACACTGGTACAATTTCAATTATGTTTTGTGAAGCCCAGTCCTCCAAATTAAAGTTTGTTGTTGTTATTTATGGGCAGTACAATAAATTATGGATTCAAAATACATACTTGGAAATTTGTGGGTTTTTTTTAACTGGAATAATCACAAAGAACCTTGCAAGATGCAAAATATTGTTTTAGGATGATGCCAGGAAAAGGCATATAAATGTGCTTTAGTAGATTCATGTTTCTGTCTTAAGAGGAATGAATAAATGATTGTTATGATTCAGTCCATGGAAACAAACAGTATGTTTGATCTGATGATGACTTGGGTGAAACGTACATGAGGGAAACAGAGGGAGAGATGGCATCCACTCTACTGGATCTGAGGTTTCTGTCTGTTAGTCTGTTTCTATATTCTATCTCCTTTGCACGTACTCGCCTATCTCTTCCCATTCCTGAATTACAATATCTTCTTCCCTACCATAACCTCTCTGATCATAGCTGTCTCCACTCCTAGTATGAATATTGCTCTATTTTCACTCCTACCATCTTTGTGCTCACTATTAGGGAAAAAAAAAAAGGAATGAATATTATTGATTCAAGTAAACTTTGTGGTGGATTGGGGAGGGGGAGCAACAGAAGTCAGAAATGGTTTTCACCAGTGGTATGGCATTTGCAAACATTGTATTGGGAACAGAGCAATAAATGACATTTTGTTTCTGATATAAATATTCATACTAATTCAGCCTTTCAGAGACTTAAATTAGTTTGGATATTTCCATGACATGCCTGTGGGACTCAGTTGAGAACAAGTGAGTTATACATCCTCTGATCTCAAACAGAAAAAAAAAACCTGTAGGCTACTCTTTTTGAAAATAAACTATTACACATATACAAACCGATAGAATATATGACTTTACGATTAACTTTGTTGAAAGTTTAAACTTGCTTGATCTTGGAAATAAAGGCTATAAAATCAATTAGCAGTTCTGGTAACCTTAAATGGCCTTGACAGGTGGATACGCTTGAGGAGAACACACACTTCTTCTCTATTAATAAAGTGTAAGTGTGAACAGCATGTGTGTGCATGTGTGATAGAGCATTTGTTTTCAAGAAGCATAATTTATACAGTTATTAGGTTTTAGCAGTCATTCCTTGAAGCTATGATAAAATTATTAGCAAAGGCAAGGATGCTTATCAAAGAATAAAAATCTTATATTCAAAGGCTGACAAAAACTCTGGAACAAAGTGACAATGACAAGTAAAAAGGAATTCTAATAAAAAGCTCTTGGATGATTAACTGGAATCAGCAAACCACAAAGCATGGAATTGTGTGCTGCAGTATCAAATTTGCATGGGAAAGCTAATTTGGGAAAGCTAATTTGGGAAAGTCATGTAAGATCATCCATTTCACAGGATTATAGTAGTTTCAGCTACCTGCGGTATTTTTTTTTTTCTAGAATACTTTCTTTAGAAACCTTGGCAATTCAGAGAAGTGCACTCCATTTTCTTCCTGTGATCCACGAAAGACTCTATCCCTTCTTCAATCATAAAGAGACTTATATGAATACAGTGACTCAGGAGCTCATACCCAAAGGGTTCCCCCTCCCTGTTGCGTTAATCAGTACTGGGGGAAAAATCACTATCATCATTACCCATAAGGATTTATTTTGAACTTCCCATAGTTATTTTTAAATTATTTTTCATCAAAAACTTTTCAAATGAAGATAAGGAGAGCTAGGTAGTTGGCTAGAAATCAAGTGTTTGTGAAATATATTAATGGATGGCACGGGAGGGAAAGTAGAAATAAGAAATGCAAATTAAAAGAGTTAATCCAACTTGCCACAAGGGATTGTAAATAGTTAAAATACTTCTCAGCAATGGGGAACCATATGAAGTATTTTAAAGCAGGGGTCCGGACTGGGCTGCAGGATACCAGAAACCAGGCCACACAAACAAGTGAAGCCCCATCTGCGGGATGCAAGAGGCATGCAAAACCATGCCCCCTCCAGTCCATGGAAAAACCTCTCTCTATCGAACTGGTCCCTGGTGTCCAAAAAGTTGGGGGTGCTGTTTTAAAGAACTGATTTATGGCCACATACATGCTGCATGCAATTTATATCAGGAAAGAGATATATTTAAAAAATAAGCAATGTGACAAAACATTAAAAAAAATCTTCAGTTTCATTGGGATCTGCCTGCCAAACTTTCTTATTCATATGTCCCAGGTTTTCATATTATT
This sequence comes from Pituophis catenifer annectens, assembly GCF_029215685.1. Lineage (NCBI taxonomy): Eukaryota > Metazoa > Chordata > Lepidosauria > Squamata > Colubridae > Pituophis > Pituophis catenifer. The sequence continues at coordinate 67,649,541 of NW_027256883.1, forward strand.
TATGAGTTTTGGCAAACATATGGCGAAATGAAGACCTAGCATGTGAGAGATATTTCATTAAAAATATGGACTATTCTTATCTCCTATGTGACATTCAATTGCACTCTGATGAACTTTTAAGATACAAGAAGAGAAAGAGTACCAACAACTTGAGATTGTAATACATATAGCACCTTATCACAAATTCAAGTGTTACCAAATATCAAAGCTCTCCAAAATCACTCGCATCTTTTCTTGTTTTGCCTGATTAAGAAAACCAATCTGTGGCAATTTACAATTCTCTGTAAATCCCCGATAATACACTTCACAATCTTATTCACAGCTTTATAATGTTCAGTTACATAAGAACTGTGATGTTGCAAAGATGTTAAGTGCATCTGTAGCACATAATTATAAAATACGAATCACAACTAACTGGCCAGGAAAGAGAAATATATGTGAAATATGAGAAAAAGTTTGAATAATCAGTAGAATAGCAAATGAATGTGGTTCTCTAGAAAGATGGAACTCATTTAGTTCACAATTGCTGAAAGAGCTACTGAGGTTTGCTTTCCCTTCCCCAGCAAGTACCCTATCTTATATCAAAGGTGCTTTTTCAAAAAGGCAACTGGACTGCTTTTTCTTTGAGGAAGAAGAATAAAATGTTTCGTTTCTCATCCAAGAAACTTCATCATATGATGGTGGGTGATGGTCATCACAACTGATGAAGTTTCTTGGATGAGAAACGAAATGTTTTGTTCTTCTTCCTCAAAGAAAAAAATAGTCCAATTGCCTTTTGAAAAAACATTTTGGAGAAAACTATGACCTGGATGACAGAGAATCTCCACAGACACTTAACCTATCTTGTAGGGCTCAGATGTAAAAGGAAGTTTATTAATGAGAATTTTTATTCTCAAATGGTTCCCAGAACATTTGGTTAAAATCTCCATCTTGGAAAGCAGCATGTATATCTTCCTCCTTGCTTCTCCAACCTGGGTGGCAAAACCTACCCCATAACATCTACTGCTTTAGGGTATTTGAGGGTATGCAAGAAATTTGCAGAGGATATTAAGTTCTCTGTTGGGCTGGGAAGCCAGAGAATTAACTGGTCTTAGTTGTTCTTACCAGTTTGCAAATGGCTTTCCAAGGGAGAGGCATTACAGGGATTCATCTTCTCTGATGGAAAGGCAAAGGGTTGGAGGCAATCTAAGAAAATGCTTTCTGATTGATGCAGAAATATAGGAAAAGACTTGTTTGTTGAAGCTGGGATATTTGGCTGTCTACAATCAGATGCTGACCAGTTACAGATGCTTCAGCGAGTATGACGGGACCTTTCTTTTGTGGTTTCTGATGAATATTTTAAAACTTTGAGATACATAAAGAGCACTTGAAGGCCAAACCAAATTAGGTGATTTCTGTACAATTCAGTTACATATGCATAAAAAAGTATACAGGTAGTCCTCGACTTATTACCATAATTGAGCCCAATATTTCTATTGTTAAGCGAGACAGTGTTTAATTGAATCCTACCCCATTTTATGATTTTCCTTGCCATAGTTGGCACAGTTTAAGTGAATCACTACCATTGTTAAGATAGTAACATGGTTATTAAGTGACTCTGGCTTTGCCACTGACTTTGGTTGCAAAAGGGGATCACATGATCCTGGGACTCTGCAACGGTCATGAATATGAAACAGTTGCCAAGAATTCTGATCACGTGATGATGAGGTTGCTGCAACGGTCGTGTGAAAAATGGTCATAAATTGTGACTTTGAAGGGTCACTAAATGAATGGTTGTTAAGTCAAGGAGTACCTGCATGCTCTGCTTTCCCTGATATTGTGCACCTGGAAAATATTATCCATCAATAAGGAATCCACAGATAATTGTATTGCAGAGGAAAAATGGATATTTCAATTAAATTTAATTCTAAAATAACTTCAGGCATGCTTGCTATGTGTATGCTGACAATCCCCAGGAGACCAGTGCTGGAGACAGCAGAAAGCAGCAAGAAAAAGAGAGAGAGAGAAAAATGTCTCATAGATTGATAATGTTAACTCCCCTTCCCAGCACTGGTTTAATACACACACACACACACACACACACACACACACACACACACACGTGGTGTCTTGGCCAAGACACTTCCAATTTTATGTGGGAGAAGACCCGAATAACCAAAGACCTACATACAAACACCCGCGAAAACCTGAGAAAACAAGTATATATATATATACATACATAAATATCTATACAAGTTGTTTTGTGCTACATAGGTATGCCTCTTCTGTACCAAGGAATATTACCTTAAAAAAATGTATCTACCTTGCTATTAGTTATTAGTTGTAAAACTGTAATCTGACAAGTTGATGGAGATCGTAATTTTCTGACCACAACACATATCTAGCAATTAAGCAAAATGAAATAGCAGTTTGTACATGTTGTTTTTTGTTTCTTTTCTTTTTCTTTCCTTCTGAATGAACAGAAAAATTGAGAGGTGAGGAAGGGCATAATTGCTTGGCAGAATCATAGGACTTTAAATAGACGAAGGACCTGTATCTCTTCAAGGCGTCAGTTTTCAAGCATATCTCTTTTGAGATAGGGACACGTTTTAAATCACTTTCTTTCTTGATGGGTTAGGTGAGCCAAAGGTGTTCCTATTTTCCTAAGAACATGAATGTGCAACTTTGAATGGACTTGAAGGAGCCCTACTTGGAGAACTAAAATAATGCTGCTGTGATTAAGTCCATCCTTAGACAAATTATTTGCCTTGTCTTTTTTCTAGCCATCAAATATATATCAAGAGCCGGGGCAAAGAAAATCCCATTAATTAGAAATCAAATTGTGTAATGGATTGTGTTTGCCTGATATGCAGTTTATTCTGATCATTTGGGAATCCTGAGAAAATTCAACTGCTATTACAAATAAGAAGATTATTGTCTCCACTCTGCTTTAATTAAAACACAGGGGTATATATGTACACAGGTAGTCCTTGCTTACTGACCACTTGTTCACTGACTTTTCAAAGTTGTGCTGAACAAGTGCTACTTAGAAGTGGCACTTGAAGTTCCAGCCATTGCAGGGCCCTTGTGGTCATGAGACTGTGAGTCAGGCAGTTGATAATTTGCTCACACTTATGACAGCTACAGTATCCCTCGGTCACTTGATCACCATTTGCAACCTTCCCTGCTGGCATCCCACAAGCATAGTCAAATGGGAAAGCCAGCAGGGAAAGTTACAAGTCACTCTGGTAAGTCTTCTTGGCCTTCCTGTGATTGCACCCTGCCAACCTCTATCCTTCCTGCGTTCACACCCTACCGTGACATCTATTCTCTGCCTTTGTTGCACATGTATGCAGCCTGCACCAGGTCTCCCAATCCTCATCTGTGGTTTGCATTGGCCCTCCTGTGGCCCCCCCCCCATCAAAATACTCCTTACCAGGGACTCATGCTGCTTCCTGCTTAATGACCTGCACATTTTGGGATTATAACTGCTAAAATTGTTGTTGCTAAGCGATGTGGTCACATAATGTTACACTTTCCAACTGCATTGCTTAGTGATGGCAATCCTGTCCCAATTGCTATCAAAACCAGAGAATTAGCTGTATGTATTGCAACATGCTACATAGGGCTCTACAGTTTCATATCAACCAATAAAGTTTGACTTTTATACATTAAGGCCATTTCTAATTACCAGAGATCTTCAGTAATGTTCCCTTCAGAAGCTAAGGTCCAGAAGAAATGAACACGGAAAAAATTGTTGAATTAAGCAAAATAGGAAAAAGGTAGGTAAAAGTAACTCAAATAAGTAATATTCTGTATTTCTATGAATAGCATTTCTTCAATATAATTTGTAATAATACCACTCCTCAGCTTGCATAAAGGCACTGCAGTGTATACTAATAGAATTCTTATTAGATTTTCTGCATGGTTACATAAGCCCATAAAAAATAAAAAAAACGTAAATGATTCAAGAAGATACCCTGGCAGTTTTCATGAAGTCTCTTATAATCTGAGATCCTAGAAAGATTCCTGCTGGCAAGTCAGCATCACTTTTAATGCTTCATTAAAATAGCTCTTTTGAGCATTTTACAGGAAAGAGTTGATAGGCACAGATATATATATATATATATATATATATATATATATATATATATATATATATATATATATATACATATATATATTAAAAATGAAGATTTTGTGCTAATTTCAATTGTATCTTTTATGCTAATATTCTGAAAATGGTTTATGTAATTTTCCAGACCAATATTTCTACTTTGTCCCCTTTGATATGAAGTTATATGCACATATTAAAAAAAATGATTAGGAAGGGAAGATAATGCTTCATGAAAACAAAATATACCAATTTTTCAATGCATTGCAAAATAATGTCTTTTTTCAAGAAACAATGATAAGTCTTGTAAGGTCAAATGAAAATTCATGTGGTATGCTTTTTGCTGAGAGGAATGGGGAATATCAGCTGATGTTCACTATTAGTGCATAATCTGTACTCACTTTCTGAACTCCCCTCTAAAAACACTTTAATAAATTTAATATTATGTAAAAAAATAGTAAACAACCAAGTTAATGATATTAATCATAATAAAATGTAAACTAAATAAAATTAGTTTTTCCCTGGTTCCACCTACTTTGTCCTGTTCCTACCTACTTTTTAAATGAACCCTCACATCAGATTGTGCAATCTAAATATGATCACTGGTTTGAAAACTATTATATACCTCTATTTTAAAATATATAAGTAGGTATATTTATCCATAAAATCATGCCTCGCAGTTGCCTTTTCCAACAGTCCACATAATGAGGTTTACTCATTATATTTTTGGAAAGGTATATTGTTGTGTTTTCCTCTTACATTATTTTTTTGTGCATACTAAATATAATACATAATAGCCTTAACAATCTGCAGTGATTTGGCAGGAGAAAAGAGGAAACCCAAATAAATAAATATTCTTCTAATAAATATTCTATAAAAAGTACCTCTTTGTATGAGTAATTCATTATGTTTGTGTTCCTATTTACAAATTTTGCATGGTATGAAGAAAATGCTAGGAAGAATTTTTTTTCTCCTCTTGTAATGCTACAATACAAGATCAGTCAATAAATTCCATTCTTGGAAAGTAAAGTTGGAAGAAAAGGACTCCACACAGAAGAATGAAACCTGCTGCAAAATGCTAAAGAATGAAACCTGTTGCAAAAAAAATGCAAAATGTTCATTATCAGATTTTTCAAAGATTAAAATACAATTCACCAATATTAAGACTAAGGCTATTAGTGATGGCTTGCAGTATATGATCCTTGAAATATGGCTAAAGGAGGAAAATATTCCTTGTTCCTGACTCCCATAATATTTTGCCCATCAAGTACCAGTTTAGATCATCCTTTGGTCCAAAACACCAGGGCTACTTTTTTTTTACGGTTAAGAATCCTTTCAAAATCTAATGAAAATCACTAAGAGAAAATGTTCTTACAATAGCTGCTAAAGTATATTCCGGCACACAAAGAAAGTCACTTTGTCAAAGGAAAAAAAAAAAGAAAAAGAACATTGGTTGAATATTTTAAGATAGTAAACTTAAAAGAGATTCTTAAATCCATTCTCTAGCAGAAACCAGCTCATTTCACCCTGAATGAAAGATCATACCCAACGTACAGATAGACGACAATCTTGTACACCTAATTCATTTTTTCTTGCAAATCCTCACAAAGCCAACTTCCGCTTCTTTTGTTATTGCAGCCTTCACAACACCATGCTAGGCAATAGTTATTTCTCATGGTTCATCCATGAGTACTACAAAAGCAGATGATTCTCCACTGACAATTTTATGAGAATTTTTATAGCTTGCGTATCTAGAATTTCTGTGTGGGAAACTGTATGCATGAGTATATATATGGCAATGTAAACAACAGATACATCTATTCTTCCCATATGCATCTGGGACGTACTATAAAAGCAAACAGGATCCATTAAGGACAATGTGAAAATCCATTTAAGTTTTGTTTAGTTTTTTTTTACCTATTGAAACTGAAATGGTAGATAAAGAAGCTGGCTTACTGAGTTACTGTACGGCAAATGATGTTTTCACAGAGAGCTCTGCAGGAAAACAAAATTACTGCTTTTCTCAGATAAGCACACATTTCATATTTGCAATATGGCCAGCCAGATTTTTATAACTAAATCCTGAGAAAAATATGAAGAACTGTTGATTTGAAACATTCTTTCCCAATGAAAACACAAAATGTTTTTAATGCAGTACTCAGTATTCATTTCTACTCAACAATGTATGTCTTGATATAGAATTTTTCTGCCTGGATCTTTAGTTGGTAGATTGCATAGGTAGGATAGTTTCAGGCTTTTATGTTTTAGATCTAGTCTATGAAACTGCATTTTTTTCAAATTGCATTTGATACTCATATTAAGATCTTCTGATTAACAAATAAATTAAAACATAAGGTCTAAATCTTCTTGAGCTTGGTCTGTAAGAAGTCAGTGTTTAGCATCAGAACATTACACCTTACAATTATTGTATTGGGAGGTAATATGGCAATGTCTAGAATTTATAACTGAGCTATCAATAAGTACAATAAACAGTGTTGAAATATTGATCATAATTTTTGCTCTCCCTCCTAGTAATAGATGAATGTAATGTTATTCAGTTTCATGTGATGTCTGATGTCAGATTTCCTTTCTTACACGTTTGCTTTCCAAGAGAGGAATAGTAAAATAGGCCTTGACTTACGACCATTCATTCAGCAATCATGCAAAGTTACAGCAGCACTGAAGCAAGGGACCTGATCCCTGAAGTTATAGCCGTTGCAATGCCCCTGTGTCACATGATCAATATTCAGGTACTAGGCATCCTGCTCACACTTATGACCACAAGGTTCAACAGCTCCACCCATCTATTTCTCCCGCATCTATGCCCTGTTGGGGCCCTGCATTCGGGAAGGAAGGGGGCAAAAGTCAGGTAAGACCAACTCCTGGGCCCGGTGGAAGGGAGTGTTAATTTTAGGGATGAAGGTAGGGTCCAGGCGGAGGATCATCTGATCCAGATGGAATATGCAAAGTTAGGCCTGGATGGAGAGAGCTGCCAATTCCGAAATTCGCCGAGCGGATGTGATGGCGACTAAAAACGCTACCTTGTAGGAAAGAAATTGCAAGGCCACCGTTCGAAGGGGCCTTGCATGAGGGCCAAGAGTACCTTTAGCAAGTCCCAGGAAGGATACCGGTGGACTGGTGGGGGACGAAGATTTGTGGCCCCCTTTAGAAAGAGGCGGATAAGGGGTCTGTCCGCTAGGGAGCCTCTGGAACCCCAACAAAGAATGGAGGAGAGGGCAGCTACTTGCCTTCGTAGCGTGTTGGGAGCCAACCCAGCATCCAACCCCTCTTGGAGAAACATCAGTACCTGCTCAGTTGAGGCCAAATCTGGCTCCTGACCCCGAGCCGAACACCAGAGTGCGAAAGATCGCCAGGTGGCGCCGTAAATCCATTTCGTAGCAGGACGTTGTGCAGCCAGGATAGTGTCGGTGACCGGGGTCGGCAAATGGGAATCCCTTAGGAGGCGCCGCTCAACCTCCAGGCGGTCAGCTGAAGCCAGTGGACGTCTGGATGTTGGAGAGGACCTTGACAGAGGATGACTTCCGAGGATGGAAGACGGTGGGAGAACCAACAGCATCTGGAGGTCGGCGAACCATAGGCGACAGGGCCAGTGGGGCGCGATGAGAACCAGTTCCGCCCAGTCCGCCAGGAGCTTCCGGATGACCCTGGGAAGAAGAGGGAGGGGGGAAAGCGTACAGGAGGCCTGGGGGCCACCTGCTGTACAGGTTGTCCACCGCCTCCGCTCCCGGGTCAGGAAACCTGGAAAAGAAGCAAGCTGTCTGTCGGTTGGTGTGTGTCGTGAAAAGGTCCACTGCCGGATCTCCGAAGCGAGTCACTATCCGGTGGAATAGGGCTGGGTCGAGCTTCCATTCGCCTTGATCTACGACGGCCCAGCTGAGCTAATCGGCTTGAGTGTTGGATTGTCCCGATATGTGAGAGGCCTGAAGGGACCTCAGATGAGTCTCTGCCCAGGCTCCCAGGCTCTTGGCCTCCTCCATGAGGTGGCGAGAGCGGGTCCCCCCAGGCGGTTGACATGGGCCTTGGCGGCCACGTTGTCCGTCCGTATTATGATGTGTCGGTCTCGAACTCAGTCCTGGAAGACCCGGAGAGCCAAGTGGATGGCTCGGAGCTCCAACCAGTTGATGTTGTGGCCCAGGTCCTCCTGAGTCCAGCGACCCTGGGCCATGGTAAATTGAAGGTGAGCTCCCCAGCCGTGAAGGCTGGCATCCATTGTTAAGACAAGTGGGTTGATTTCCCTAAATTCTCTCCCCTTGAGAAGGGCCGGAGACAACCATCATTGGAGGGAGGCGTACATGGGAGGGGAAGGGATACCATACGGGAGAAGAAACCACTGTAGGGCCCTGCAGTGGAGACGGGTCTAAGGCACAATGCCTATGCATGACACCATCTTCCCCAGGAGTTGGACTACTGACGTTGCAGAATGTCCTTAAATAGCTTAGGCCCTGGAATTTCCTCCACCTCGAGAACTGGTTTCTCGAAGAGGGGAATTGCCGCCTCAGCAACCTCCCCTGGGGAGGGCAAAGTCGCCCGGGAGACCCCCAAACAAGTAGTGGCTTTCACCTTATGCAGGAGGGACCTGAACAGCTGGGGCTTGAATAAACCCACAAATGAAGGTTGGTCTGGTGAGAGGTCCTCATCATCAGACAAGTCGTGGTCCCTAGCCTCCTGATCTAGGAGAGAAAGATGTTCAGAAGTCACAGAGAGAGCATTCACCCCAGTCGGGGTAGTGACTTCGGCAAACTGGGAGCCCTCAACGTCTACCTGAGAGCTGGCCGAACTGGAGACCTAGGACGAAGTTCTTCATTGGAGCTTGAGTTGGACCCCTTTTTGGATAGCCTCTTGAATGAAAGCTGCCAAATCTGGAGTTACGGAGGAGCCGATTGAAGCACCTTTAGCTGCTTCGGGGGGGGGAGGGGCCGAAGTAGAGGGAACTGGGGACACTGCTCTTGGTGTAGGTGACCCAGGGGGAGGACCAAAGAGGGCCTTGTAGACATCAGCCTGCAAGGGGGGGCCAACCGGATCCCCATCAGGGGACAACTGTGGAAGGGGTGTCCCTGATGTGCCCTGAAGCCCAGAAAGGGTAGAAGCAGGAGGCAGAGGGACAGATGCAGGTAATGGGGAAGCCCCTGAGTGAGAAGGAACCTCCCTGAGAGAAGCCTCCCTGAGCGCTTTTTGAATAGAGCGTTCTTTCGCCTCATGCAGGTGAAGCTCCTCTTTGGCCTTGGTAGCCAATGCTTTGGCCTCCTTGGAGGAATGAGGCCCTTTTTGGCATTTGGAGGGCACTGCAGATGAAGACCCTGAGGAAACATTGTTTTGGGCCACCCTCTTTGAAGATTTCGCCTGCCTGGAAGCCATCTTGCTCTGTGGAGATAAAAGCCAGCCGCAAATGGGCTTTAAAATCGCGGCTGAGGCCCAACGGTTAAACCCAAAATGGCGTCCCCTGCCTCGTGGAGGCTCAAAATGGCGACCGCTGCCCCGAATAGTTAAGGGAGGCTTGGGCGCCAAACAACAAGTGCCCTAAAAGGGTCAATGAGCTTCCCCCGCCTTGCCTGATAATGGATAACCTGTCCCACAAAGATAGCGCTGCCATCAAGCCTGGCGCTGGTGAGGTGGAGGCATGTGGGGAAGAAGCCCCAGAGGACGCCCATGCGCATTGCATTAATTAGCACGAATGCCGCTGCTCTGCCGATGTCGGTGAAGATCGGCTGTAGCACGACCTGCCGGCCGATAACACCAGTCGCAGCTGAAAGGTGGTAGAAAGTGTCACTTTCTTCCTCCGAAGGACGCAATCAGCTGAGAAGAACTGGCAAGTGAAGAGGCGGCAAGCAGCAATTCAAAGAGAAGCCTACTACCAGCAAGGCTGGGAGGCTCCGCAGCGGGTTCGGGCGTGAGCCCTTCGCGCTGCCTGAGGGGAGAGGCTCGACCAGAGGGAGCTCTCAATCCCCTCGACCAAGGCGGTCTCCAGTGGTATCGGGCGCGAAGCCCTTCACGCTGGGAATCTGCTGTGTTTTACTTCGCAGATTCAAGTTGCTTTGAAGGAGAAATATAGCAAAAAAGGCAGAGAGTCTCAGTGGAGCATCTGATCCGGATCAGATCGAGTCTGAAAGCTGGGAAGCAGCAACAGGAGGAGGAGCTTCTCAACTACAAGACTCGATCTGGCTGGATTGGAGGCATTAACCCATTCATGACCACTGTCCCCTCGCTCACTTAGAATTGACCTTCACCGTTTTCTTGCTCTATTCCCATTGTTGATCACACATGCCCAGCCAAAAGGGGGGAGATGGGTGGGAGGAATTGGAGGCTAAGGGCTGGGAGGGATCAAGCCTGGAGTGGCTTAGTTTAGGGTGGGCCATCGGCTAACATTTGGTGGAATTTGCTTAATGACAGGGAAGAAGTGCTAGAGAACGTAGCATTTCTGAAATAACTTAAATATCTCTCATTTGTCTTCAGTATTTCACAAAGCTGGTTCTGGATGAAAGTTCTACAAAACATATTTAGGGACAAGGAACAAAACAATTTCAGCACAGGATACAGGAAGTGGGCTGGAAGGCCACCACAAATACACTCGGAGTCTGTTGTATGTCATCATTCTGTGAGGAGAAATATCAGAAGTATGCATGATCTTGTAGATGCACCAATTACACAGCTAAAACTGTAGCTTTGTGAAATGTTTTAACATTTTTTTCCTACTTTGAAATTGTTTTAAGTATGCATCAATATATCTTTTCTAGAAAGGTACACTGTTTTATGCTGCAGATATAAAAATCCAACATTTAATTGATTTCCTGCATGGGTTAAATAGAATAAACATTACATCTGCTTGAAGGCTAGCATCCAAGAAACAGTTCATATTCAATAATTTGAAACTTGTCAAAAAGGAAGGATTTTTCACTTTCTTCACACTGATAGCCTGCCTATCACAGACTATTCAGCATCCCTTTATTCCAAGTATGATTTCCCCTCATTATTGAATTTGAATGTAATGATGTATCGCTTTCTGTCTTGTCTGAGGTGCGCTTATTGGAATCGACTGAAATTTAATTTATGGGTGTTTGATATGATGATGAGAAAAAGTCGCACTGAAACATCTACTTGTTTCTTAGAAAGGCATGCATCTCCTTGGCTTCTTAGGTCTGTTTCACCTGCTGTATCTTCTCTCCCAAGGCTTTCTATTTCAGGCAGGAAAGTCCATGCCTCAAAAGTCAGGGGTGTGAATCTGGACAAAGCAAGGCAGGAGTACAATTTTTTTTTAAATTTGATTTATATGCCGCCCTTCTCCAAAGACTCAGGGCGGCTTACAATGCGTTAAGCAATAGCCTTCATACTTTTGTATATTTATACAAAGTCAGCTTATTGCCCCCACAAACTGGGTCCTCAATTTACCTACCTTAGAAAGGATGGAAGGCTGAGTCAACCTTGAGCCTGGTGAGATTCGAACTTACAGTAATTGCAGACAGCTGGTGTTAATCACAATGCTATCAGTCTGCTGAGCCACCAGGCCCTGGTTTTTATCTTTTTTTAAACTTAAATTTTAAATTAAATTAAATTAAAATTTTAAATTAAATTTTAAACTCAGTGGCCTGATGCATAATACCACAAAAACTCTTGTTTCTCTCCAATACTGTTCTGAAGTCTGCAAGTAGATTCTTGACTGACCAAGAGCAAGTCATAATTTTCTCTCACAGTAAACTGAGTTTGCTGTGTGGGGTTTTTTCCCCCCACAGCTTGGCTTGTAATGAGGCATTGTGAACTCTTACACTGCTTTAATGAATGCCTAGATAACAACAATACTGGAAATCAAAACCTCACAATGTGGTCTGAAGTATTTAAAGCAATTGCTTTTTCTTTGCTCCTATTTTACACACGTTTTCTTTCTCTGGGCATTTAGAACACTCTTCTGTTTCAAGATGCTATTATTAAACCCTGAAACAATGGCTTGAACAAGTCTTAATGTGCAGATAGGCCCACTCTCTATAGAAAAAAATATATTTCCACCAATACCACCACTTCAGATATTGTTTCTAAAACAAATGTATAATTTGCCACTATCTGGCTCATCCATGAACAGCAACTGAACCTGAAATGTAGCATTCTGTTGAAGGCTGAAACTGGAAAGGGAAACTAGGAACCTGAGAAGAGATAAGGCTTTTACCAAAATATGGTCCATGCGCCCTTCACATCCAAAACTAATAAATTAACAATAAACTCATTACTATATAAAAGCACAAAAAGACTCGTCAACTTGATTCTGCATTAGCTGATCATTATTATTAAGGATTTTGTTTCTGTAACAACATCCATCTCAGCCTTGTCCTGGGCTCTTGCAAGCTCCTGAATGTGGGCTTGAGTTCCTAGGCAAAAGTATATTTCCAAGTCTTGGGTAAAACTTTCTAACAAAACCTCTGTCAATACCTAAAACAGTATCAGTTTCCAACTGATAAAACAAGAATATATTTTGTAAAGTTAGATGTGTTTTTTGTGGGTTAGACCAGAGTTCCCCAACCTTTCAAGGCTAAGGAACAAATTGGAAGTGGTATAAAAAATATAAAGTAATGGAACCTGACAACTCTCTGAAAAGCTGTTCTCTCTCTCTCTCTCTCTCTCTCTCTCTCTCTCTCTCTCTCTGTGTGTGTGTGTGTGTGTGCACATGCACCTGGGCATGAACATGCAGGAAGGAGAAGACTGGATCTCTATTTTAAGTGTTTTGTATCAGGGTTATGCAAAGCCTTGAAAATATATGCTTTGCAGCACCGAAGAGCATATTCAAGTCACTCCTTTTTCAATTGTTAAAGCAACTCTACCATTACAAGGCTTGTTTAATGCTTCATAAATTACTCCTAGTTGCCTCCACATGTGAATATTGACACTTCACTATACCCAGTCTCAATGGCAATAAGAAATTCATCAAGAAGTACTAATGAATATTTCAGACTTATAATACGTAGCCAGCAGGGAGAATTGTCACAGATGACACAAACTCGTAACATTCAGAGCTTTTATTTATCCAAAGAAGGTAACAGAATATATTTTTAATTATTATCAGATATTTTATCTCTGTCATGCATGTTTGCACCACGTAATACATATTCCACACAATATGCATTACAATTGTATTTTGAATATCCTCTATAATTCTATAGTTGTTATACTTTGAAAAGATATTGTGGAATTAGGGAAAGTTCATAAAGTGAACTATAGTATACTATGGGAAGGGTTATAATGTTTGGAGAAATTAGGTTAAAAAAGAGTGAATAAGAAAGACCAAAGATTGCTCTTTATTGCTTATTTCAGGAACAACCGTTACTCAAGGATGAGTCAGAGAGGGACAAATTATAGCTCTGCCATAAAGGCAGGAAGGATTTCTACCTGGAGTAAGATCAAACCAGATCAATTTTGCTATATTCACTTTTGTTTTCCATAGGCATCCAAATAGTAATTGTATGAACAGGCTGCCAAACTAGGGAGAACTTTGATCTAATTCTGTAAGTTTCTTATGTTATATATCTGGAGAATTGTATACATCTTTACACTATAATACAAAACTAGTATACATATTCAGGATTTTATTTAGATTTGTAGTTTTCCTGAGGAAAAGAGAAAAAAAAGATAAGAACAGGATTTAATATTTGATTATGATTATGAACAAAACTTTTTTTTTAGAAGAAAGCAAGAAATTCTGGGGATGGTGTAGAGAGATGAAAGAGGAAGAATAGGTTACAGATAGCTCAATTTATATCCACAATTGAGTCCAGAATTATGGCTATAAGTCGTTGCAGTTGTAAATCGAGGCATCATGTGACCAGATTAAAAACGAGAATTCTTTTTTTATGATAGTCATTAAGTGAGAACGCCATGGTCAGTAAGTGAATCCATTTTCCCAAAAGGGTTTTTGACAAAAACCAGAAATAAACACTAGAAAACAGCAAAAGACATTGCACATTTAGTCACATGACTGTGGGATGCTGCAAATGACCATAAAGGTGAGCTGGTTGCCATGTCCCTAAAATACAATCATGTGACTAAGGAAGTTGTGTGTGTGTGTGTGTGTGTGTGTATGGGTAGCCATCATAACTCTGAAAATGGGTTGGAAGTAGTTCTGGGTAAGTCTGTCGTAACTTCAAGTAGTTGTTAAACCACCCAGCATAAGTCAGGGACTACTTTATACAATTATACTCACTGCACCTGAGGGACAATAACATGAACAAATAATTTATATTTTTTGAAAATCAAATTTAAGATCTGATTTCAAAATGTGAATTCTTTTTATCCAAGGACCTGAAAAGATCCCTCCCCATCGCCCCCCCCATCCGCCCCACTCATTCAAGTTGCTGGCAAACATGTGTTTTTTTTTTAAAGTAGGCATTCAAAATGAAAACTCATAAAGACTATATCTAGAATACAATTATAGTCTGGCAGAAGATGGCATAGAGACCATATAGAAAGTGGGAGCTTACATTATATGATGGGACTAAACCTCAATCTAGCTATGGGTCATCATGGACCAGCCTCTGGGTTAAGTGAGTGGCATGGTCTTGTGGAGGATATGATAATATTCAGAACTGGGGGGGAAACTCTGAAAATGGTAGTAATACACATTAGCTAAGTGGAGGAAGATTCTCAAGTGAAAACTAAAGCTTTTTAATATGTAAATGTGTGCACAGTCTCAAACATGAAAAATAGAATCCATGACTGAAAACAAAAAAGGAGCTTTATCCCTCAGAAGCTGAAGGATTAATATTCTTAATATTGGAATTCAAATATTAAAACAGACAATTTTAAAGAAATAATGTGCAAAAAGGCATGGAATTAAGAAAAAAATCTGCCAGAGCTATCATACTTACATTTTAGATAACTGAGTTTGAAAAGCAAACTATTATCCTAGCTAAGAACTATTTATATTAGATGTGAAATACCCTCACTTATAGCACATAGCTCAATTCTAATTAGAGTTGCACATAAACATGTCATTACTTGTCATTATTTCACAAGACAGATTGAAAATTTGATACTTTAACTAGTTTTAGGCACACTATGCTATTAGCTGACACTGAGATCTTCACTGCAAATTAGAAACATAATATTGTTGTATTTTAAATCAGTAAAACGTATTCTTACAAATGTTTCTTAAAACTGTTTTGCTGATCCATAAAGAGAAGTATATTTAATGGTTCTGGTTATTTTTGCCAATGGTAAAGAAGCTAGTGTAAGGAAGGTGAAAATTCCCCAAATAGTATTATATTATCAGGAAAAATGGCACGATACCTTTATATCTAAGTAAACTTTGGGCAAGCTTTTCTCTCCTTCTCAGACAGAAATGGGTCCATTGCTTTCTCTTTATATACAAATTATGCAATCATGGACAGAAAAGGCAAGCTCTGAACACTGAAGTATTTTTCAAACATTAGGCTAAAAGTATTGCCAACACAATTAATACAAAACAGCATCACAATGTGGTTATTATTAAAGTCTTTCAGTTGCTCATTACAACGAAGCCTTGTCTGTAACCCCAGTAAATTTAACACTAAATAGTCAAGAGGTACCTGAGGTAGATATACAACCAATTCAGGAAGTAGAGTAGCCTTTGCCTTCTTGTCTGTTTAATAAACTGTTTTTTTAAAAAAACATATTTATCAACAAGAATAAAATACAAAACAAAACAAAAACAGAAAAATGAACATCCAATACTAACAATGAAAAAAAATCTTGTGTACAAAAAAAGAAAGGGAAAAGAAAAAAACCTAAATGTCAAATGTATCCAACATTGAACATAAAGAAGTCACCCTGGCTGGATGCTGAAAAATAAATAAATAAAAAACTGATAGGTTCTCTCCCCTTACAAAGCAGGTTTACAAACAGTTATAAACTTTCCCATCCTTATATAACAAAAAAATACTATCTTAAATAAACAAATATTTTAGATGAAACTACAGTGTATCTAATAATTAAATTGACCCAATATCTAATCAGAATATTCATAATATATATGTAAAAGAAAAAAAAGGAGGTTACCCCAAACGTTACACTAAACTTCAAATCCCTGTTAACCATGTAATTGTATTTAACACGTAGAAAGTCCACAAACGGTTTCCAGTCTCTTATAAAGCTGTCTAATCCACTGTCTTTAGTCAAAGCAGTTAATTTTGTCTCTGCAATGTTAATCTCTGCAATGTAAAAATTAATACAACTCTGTTTTTCATTTTACGAAACAGAATATTCTCCTCTTCGGCTGTAAGAATGGGACAAAAGGCTGTTAAGATTTATTTTTTACAAGTAAGAACACATACTGTGTTTTTATAAAGCAAAATCTACACTTTTATGAATTTTGTAATACAGTCAACAACTTTATGACATGTATATTTAAAAAAGATATTCGTAGTAGCCTTTTATGGAGAGTTTCCTGGAAAATGTGATTGTTAAGAAGCTAAGAACAAAAATGGCATTGTGCCTGGATACTTGAGGAATCTCATGTCTCTTATAATACTTGCCTGGCCAGTTCAATATGGCAGAATTGGTGCACTCCGGGTTCCCTCAATTAAACAATGCCATCTGTCTGGACCTCTCAGAAGTGGGCTCTGGAATGATATTCCCCTTGAGATTTGAATAGCCCCTACCCTCATGATATTTTGAAGTGCCTTGAAGATGCATATTCCTCAGGCAAAGCCCACAACTAGGTCAAGGTAGTGCCTCACTGGAAGGATTATTGGAGAAATGCATGTCAAATTGTATAGTGAACACACATGTAATTTAATTTTTGACACTGCGTATCTAAGAACTAAATAAAATCAACATGGACAAATATGTCTTTCTTCACAGCTGCCATAGATCATTCAATACAAATACTGCAATCTTTGTGATGGACAAGGCAGCTTAATTATCCTAACTTGGAAGGAAGACTTTTGGAGATACCTTGTCCTATAATACAGCAGTCACCAACCTTTCTGGTTCTGCAGACTGTCGGCAACAGCAGTGGGGGGTATGTGTGAGCATGGTTTCGTGTACATGCATGCTGCTTGTGCAAATGCAGCTTTGCATGCTCGCACACTGCTTGCACAGCCCAGTTCCCAACGGGCCACTGGACCGCAGTTGGGTTCCCCTGCTATAATAAATCTTTTAAAATCAATAGTTCATTTTAAATGTTATAAAACATTTGAAAATTTCTCTTGAGAAGATAGGAGAAGAATATAACATATTTTCTTAAATAAACTTAGCAAAATAATGCAAATACTGGATTTCAATGTGTGGCACTTTATTAAACACTACTTCCTAAAACATTATTCCCTGACTTTACTACAGCACAGACCCAAAGCATTATGGTAAAGCTGTTTATTATTTATTAGCCTGAACAAAGTCAGAGATCGTATGCATTGTGTCATGCTCTGGCTGTCAAGACATTTGCTGGAGTAATTATCAGGATGTATGAAAGCAGATGTCATGAGATTCAATGTGGATTTATATTTGTTACCACATACCGCAATAACAGCAGTAAACGATAAAAAAAGGAGCCCTGCAAGTACATATATTAGAGTTCATATAAAATAAATAAAATAGTTACAGCATATTTTTGTGTTTTAATAATGAGTGCACTGCAAGGACATATTTTATTTAGTTTCATGATTTTCACTTCTGAAAGCTGTTTTATAAAATATCAATGCCATTTGGTCTTTTCAATTTCTACAGAATGCTACATGCATACTGTAGGATCTGGGGACAAGGTCATTAAAACAGAAGATACATTATGCAAGATGTTCGTGAAAGGGGTGGTCTTAAACTTCCAAACCTGCGATTGTATTATGAAGCTGCAGCGTTTACACAAGCAAGTGACTGGTTTGGAAGTACAAAGACTGGAATATTGAATATAGAAAGTTATGATCTTGAATTTGGCTGGCATGCATACTTATTTTATGAAAACAAGGTGGATAAAGTATTTAACAGCCATATACTTAGAAGCTCCTTGATGAGAGTATGGAAGAAGCATCGACTCAAATGGGATTATAAAATACCGTTGTGGTTGGATCTTGGTCACATTATACGGAATATAAATATAAAGTCACTCGGGGGGGGGGTTATACAAAGAAGTACTTTTTAATGATGGGGGCAGATTGCAACTGAAGTCATTAAACACACTGTTGGAAGAAGGGATTAATTTAACATGGTTACAGTATAATCAACTTCAATTGAGATGGAGAGAAGATCAAAAAATTGGATTAATGTTGTATGAAGAAGAATTGGTTAGACAGATAAAAGAGAAAGGCCCAATGCATATTAAGAGGGTTTATAATGTTTTGTTAGAAAGAGATTCAGAAAATGAATTGGTTAAAGATTGTATGATAAAATGGGCACAACATTTCGGATAACCAGTTATGATGGAAACTTGGGAAAAAATATGGGTTCAGAATGTTAAATTTACAGAGTCGCAGAATTTGAGGGAAAATTTTTATAAAATGTTTTATAGGTGGCATTTAGATCCTAAGAAACTGTCATGCATGTACTCTAATGTTCAACCGAAATGTTGGAGATGTGATTGCTTAGATGCTACATATTATCATATATGGTGGACATGCAAGAAGGTAAAGGCTTTTTGGATAAAAATTTGGTGGGTTATGCAAAATGTTCTGAAGAAAAAAATTCAATTTTCTCCTCAACTGCTTTTACTGGGTATAGTTGAGGGTTTTTCAGTGGGGGAAACAAAATTGATACTGTATATGGTGACAGCAGCTAGGTTATTGATTGGTCAATATTGGAAAAGGGATGATATGCCTACAATTCAAGAATGGACTTTGAAGATGGCCAGCTTTGCAGAAATGGCAAAGATATCAGCATACTTAAAAGATCGGACTCAAGAGACCTATGCATGGGAGTGGAAGAAATGGATAGATTATGTGCAGAATAAATACCAAACTAGGAAGTACCAGATAGCCTTTAGCTAAATGTTGTGTAGAAATGTATAGTTTATAGAGGGCAAAATAGCTTATTGTCATGAAGAATTGTATAGTACACAGGGGGGAGAATAGAGGGCTGGTAAACTTTGATATAATAAATGTGGATAGATTTCACCTTGGGGAAGTCATGGGGGGTGGGGAGGGTTTGGGGGGTTAAGGGAGGGAAGGGGAGGGGAAAAATGGGGGAAAATTGATGTTTGTAAAACTTTTTCAATAAAAAAAAAAGAACAGAAGATACAGTTTTAAAAACCTATGTTCAGATTTCTCTCCTTTCAGATACCTTTTTTGCTAATTATAAAAAAGCAAAGGGATTCAACTCTCTGTTGTTATCATGGTCTTGTCTACTTTTGGATTGGTCAATTTCATGGTAGTATGTTGACAGAATCTCAACAGAAAGATTCCCTTTTCTTCTTTAGAACAATACCCCCCAATCTTTCCAGCTTTGTAGATTGATGGCAGTGGGGGAGAGGAGATGGTTTCATGCACACACAGCTTGCACAAATGCAGCTGTGCGCATGGGCGCTTGTCTACCATTTGCATGGCCTGGTTCCCAACAGCTACAACCCGGCATCAGGCATGGCTCAGGGTTGGGAACCTCCTCTCTCGAATGGAAGAAAAATTCTCAATTTATCCCTCTGTCTTCTTACTAGCCAGTTGGGGGCTGTCTTTTTTTTTTTTCTTCCACTCTGATTCTTAGAGACTGCCTGGGAGTCCCTGCAGCTTTCTTGGCAATATTTTTCAGAAGTGATTAGCCATTGCCTCCTTCCCAGGGCTGAGGGTAAGTGAGTGGCCCGAAATCACCTGGTTGGCATTGTGCCTAAGGTGGGACTAGAACTCACAATCTGGCCTGCTGCCTCAACCAGTAATCTAGTTATTTAAGGGACTTCCGGTTGATGTTGCAGCGGGAACGGACTGGAAAATAGCCACGTGAAATGCAGCCAGACAAACTGCTGCCAGGAGGCTTTCGAACTATAGCCATCTTGTAGAGATGGTAAAGAAAGGAGAGGTGTTTTGTGGACCATGAGGAATTGGCAATTTCCTCGCTGGAACAGAAACAGCTCTCCCAAAGCGGCAGCGGAGGCGGCAGCTATCTTATGGTGGCCACCTTAAAGCTGGGACAACTGAACTGAAGAACTGTGCAGGAGTGGCAATTTGATGGAGTGCCAGAACTGGGTGACATAAATGCCAATTTATACTAAGAAAAATTGAAATTGAAGTTTTAAAAGAATTCCTGAGCTTGGACTAGTGGCTATCTGGCATTTGGGGGGGGGGGGGAATATACACACGAAACAAAGAGAAGGCATGGACTGTAATATAAAGAATCTAAGAGAAAGTCTTGGATTTGGAAAATTGGGAAAAGCAAAAGATTTTTAAAAGGAAAGAAAATGATTTTTGGAAGAAAACAATAATTTATAAGAGAACTTTGAAAAATCATCGGACATTTTGACAGATAATTGGATAAAGTAGCCTGTTTTGTAACGGAGTAGAAACGGGGAGTGCCATCTGCTGGAGGAAAGAAAAAGCACTCTATTCTAACATTCTATTCAAATAAAAAAAAAACAGAAGAAATAGCAGCTGGAAATTTCGACCTTGGCCGTATAGAAGAAGATAATTTGGACACTGTGAGAATATTTAAAGAGTGACTGTGTTTTACATTTGGGTGGTTGTTTTATTTCCCTTCTCTTCTAGAAGATAGTTTTATAATTGGATTTGACTGTTGCTGAATTGGGACAATAATTAATAATTGAGAAGAACATTTTAACTTTAAAGAACAAAGGAATAACTGAAGAAGAACAGAAGAAAAGAAGAGGAGATATAAGAAAATTATACAGACTTAAAATTTTGGCTAAGTGCATAGAGTTATAATTGGGGAGGTATTAGTAACCTTTTAAATTGTCATAAAATGGAGTTGCAGATGTATGAAGAGTTACTTTTAATATTTAAAAGCATGCATGAATCTTTAATAGGTAAAAACAGAAAATTCATTTAAATATACAGAAAAAGAAAATGAAGAGAAGTTGGAAGAGGGAAATTTAAATGAGAAACAAGAAATTAACAATGTTGAAGAGAAAATATTAAAAACTAGAAATTAGATAGAGAGCATTGGTTGGGAATGTAAAAAGAGCAGAGAGGAAAGTGGGAAAATTCCCCCTAAAAAATAAACAGGAAAAAGGAAAAAGGGGAAAATCTGGAAGAGACAAGGGAAAGCTTTGGCAAGGGATGTTCAAACAATACAACAAAAAAAGATAAATGGAAACCAGAAGATGAAATGTAACATATATAAAAAAATAAAAAAGAGAATTGAGAATTGAGAGAGATAAAGGGTTGTGCAAAAAATTATTAGAAAAGGGGATGCTAAAATGATTTAGAGATGATGGTTAAAGATGAAGGATGATGGGGTAAAACTTGGCAAATATAAAAGAGATAGATTAATACATGGGAATGGGAAAGTAGAAAATATAATAATAATAGTATTTTTGATAGTTTTTAAAATTTTAAAAACAGCAAGAAGGGCGGGACTTAGCAAATTGCAGACTCGGTCCTGATTGGCTAACAGACAGAATCATCCCATGCCTGACTGCCGTTCCCACCAAGGAGAATAACAATGTTGAAATTATGAAAGTGATTATTTTGCAAAGAAGAAGGAATAGAATAAGTTTGTGATAAACCACAGCAGATGGAAAGATGAAAATAAGTAATCTAAGAATATCATTAATTTTGATAACAATGTAAATTAAGATGAATATTTTACTGTTAATGATTGGGTAGAAGGAATTAGAGACACCTTTCTGGAAATGAAGGAAGAATGTAAACAACTGGAGTAATCGTAATCGAGAAGAAGTATAAGGCGTAAAGTGATGTTATTTAAATATAAAATTGAAAATGATAAAAAATGATGGAAAGAAAATAATATGGCAGAAGTTGAAATAAGAAGAGATGGAGAAAAATGATAAATTTGTGATAAAAGGATACACACAAGAGATAAATATTGGAAAAAAACGGGAAGATTAAGATATATTATAATGATGATTTTTTATTATGTATAAGATGTATAAGATGTGACCTGGTCAACACTCTGTTCATAAAATATGTATGATGAAAGGAATTTTTTAAAAATAAAACTTGTCTAAAAAAAAATCTGGCTATTTGAAACTTCTTTCCTTCTTTAAACTGTTCTAAATTCTGAAATCTTTAAAATGTCATAGAAGCAACTCAAAAGGCAAACATTACGGGTACGTATTTTGGGGAAAGCAGACATAATTTGGAGACGAAGCCGATATGGGAAGAGCCAGAGCATCATACGAAAAAGTCTGGCACTCACAGGGAGAACAAACTGCAGTGCCTGGAGCTTTTCTCACTTGAGAGATTGGAGTGATTTCTTCACAATGGACAGAACTTCTGAGTTTGTTCACTTGAATACAATCCATAATTGGCACTACATTCTGCTACTAACACTTAAAAAACACAGTAAAGTTTAAAAATTAAGTAAATAGTATCCACCCAAACCATTTTCACCAGTTCTTTGTAGTATTATAAAAAAAGGAGGAAAAATGTTGCCTCTAAAACTCCCACAGCATCTTAGCATGAAGTTAACAACAATTTGTTTCATATAAAGGGAATGTAGAACTGCTTATACTTCCTTGCCAGTTATTTTTGTTCAACAAGACAAAAACAGATTTCATACAGCTCCCAGACAAGTGGGAGGGAACCGTAATCTCACAGTTGAGTACTTCAATAATAATGTGCCAAGCAAATGTTGCTGTAGTTCCGACTTGTGGAAGATATACTGGTTCTAATGGTGCCAATAAACTAAAAGAAACTGCTTAACCTAATGTGTACAGGTGACCACAAATATGAAGATTTACTTAACCTGACAAAATGATGCAAGTGCCCCCATTTGTATACGTGCCTGTCATAATGCATGTAAAAAAAATCAGTCATAAATTACTCAGTATTTCCTTTTAGTACATGAATTAGAAATGAATAACACCACGTTCATTTGCATTTCTAATTTAATAGATGAAGAAAAAAAACCTGACGCAATTCCTACATTTCTATAACAGAAGTCCAAGAAGCCACTTCATGCACATAGAATACAGAATAGGATCCAATTTATTAACATTTTCATTCTTTTAACTTTTGTCTGTTTTAGAAAGAGCTATAACAACAGAACAATAGGCCCATTCTTTTCCTACAACTTCAGCAGTGTGTCAATCTGGTTTTCATATTCCATTTTTTTAAAACAGTGTGTTTAGCAGTGATTGAGCACTTTGTTTTCCTTTGACATTCCTAAAAAGCAAAGACAATAGCAGGAAGAAACAAAGAAGGAACACCTATGAAAACAAGGAGTGAGGCGTAGCACTAGACTGGCAAGATTTTATCATATACTTAATGCTACCATTTTCTTCCACTTCTTATATAAGTGCTTCATAAATGCTTCCACTTTATGATCTGAGGAAAAGGATCCAAGAACTGTAAGTAAGGACATGTGGAACAGTTTAAAACAAATCTAATGTTTGTCAAAAAGTATGCTTCAAGCATGGAACAAAATGTAATTTGTGTTCTACACTTTTCCAATTGGTGGAACTGTGGTGTTCTCTGATCTCGGAAGTCTCCTAGTTGTTGCTATTGGCTTAGGGTAGGTGGTATGATAGAGAGAAGTGGAATGCTGAAATAAAGTATAGGTGGTCCTTGACGTATGACCACAATTGAGCCCAAAATTTCTGTTGCTAAGTGAGACATTTGTTAAGTGAATTTTGCCCCATTTTACGCCATTTTTTGCCACAGTTGTTAAGCGAATCATTGCAGTTGTTAAATTAGTAACATGGTTTTTAAGTGAATCTGGCTCCCCCTTTGACCTTGCTTGTCAAAAGGTTGCAAAAGGTGATAGGACACTGCAACCATCATAAATATGAGTCAGTTGCCAAGCGTCTGTATTTTGATCACATGACCATGGTAGGCTGCAATGGTCATATGTGTGAAAACTGGTCACAAGTCACTTTTTTCAGTGTCACTGCAACTTTGAACGGTCACTAAACAAGCTGATGTTAAATCGAGACTGCCTGTAGTATGCAGTTAAAAAGCAAATGGGTCAGTGAGGTTTATTTCTATTATACAGAAAGAGGACTATAACTTTGGGAGGAACTGGATTTGAACTGAATGCTAGGTATTCTTACAGACAGCAGAGTACCTTAAAGTGCAGTTAAGTATCAAAGTGCTTCAGGTATTGAAGACTTACATTTTGCTGCCTGAAACCCTGGGACAACAGACGGAAGGACAATAAGCATTTTTTGATCTTGGGGAAGAGCTTAAGACTTGCTTAGATATCCCCCAAGTAACCTTCCCACTTCTGGCAGCAGTAAGCCATGGACTGGTAACTAGGTACCAGCTTTTAAGCAGAGCAAGTTGCCAATAGAGATTTAAGCAGCTGTTCAAAGACAGGTGATGGTGCTGAATGATCAGGGCCAAGGTCACTCCAAGGTTGCTACAAGTGTTCATATGGAAATTATTGTAACATCACTGGTTATTTTCATTGCAGAAAGGAAGTGAAAGGAGAAAAGAGAAAAAGAGGCTACATCAGCATCAAGCATCAATTTATGCCAATGGTTTATTTTTCAGGATGTCCTCTAAGATGGAACCGAACTTATCTGTTGTTCAAATTGTTGAGGGTAAAACTTCCCTCTGCATAGTAGGCAATGGACCGGACAGCAAAGAGATACGTTGCTGGTTAAACACACAGATACTCACAGACTCTGAACGGTGAAAAAAAAACATTCTTTACTCTTAGTGAAAAAACAAACTTGGTTTCTCAAAACAATGATAACACATCTTCGAATAATCACTCTCCAACACAACACATAGTTTGCTTACAGTTCTCTTCAGTCACACACAGTCCCTCTTCAGGAGATCAATCATCATATAGCAGGAGAGGAGCTCCCGGGCTTCCTGTCTACTTTTATGGCTGCCTGATAATAGCATAGCCAATCGTTCTTCTTATATCATTTAATGTCACATTTAATGTTTTAGTTTTTCTATATATTACCTACCCAACCGTAGGATAAATATCCAACACAAATGATTCTTGGCAAAGCAGTAGCTTTGTAATACAGCAAGGCATTAACTCACATTTTTAGGTGGCCTTTTAGGTGGAGTTGAGATGCTCAGGAAATGTTGCACTTCCAAGAAGAGTAACAGCCAGAGCCCTGGGTCTGAAATGGAATTCTCCTTGGGGTTAGCCTCTTCTGGGGGCACTCCCAAGGCAAATAAAGATCCAGCCTGCTAATTTGATCACTATTTAGATTGGACTTGAAAGTTATCTGAAGCCCAAATGGTACCCTTGTAATTTTATGCAATGGGCAAACCCTTTCATAGCTTCTAACCAAGCAACAGTTTTAACCAAACGTAATTTAGTATAAAGTGCATTCCTTTCCCCTCTATAGCAGGGGTGTCAAACAAAAGGCGTGCTGGATCTGGCCGCAATGTGGTTGGATCCAGCCTGTAGGGCCGTCCTGAAAAATGTAAGGGGCCGGCCCACGTCGCTTTGGCCCGGTCTACCCAATGCGAAAAGGAAACATCGGGCCAGCATGGCTTCAGCCCAGTCTACCCAATACAAAGAGGAATGCCAGCAGTTTGGGGAGTGGCGTCAAGCTGGCCATGCCCACCCAGCTGGATAATGCCCAACTGGCCACACCCACCCAGCCCCCCTGAGGTCAATTACAGCCCTGATATGGCCCTTGATGAAATTGAGTTTACCCCTGCTCTATAGCATAGCTTTTCAGGAATAAAACGGTACTGTTTAATATTATTTTCAGAACACACTAGATTCATTGAAACAAGTTTCTAGAGTCCATTGGAGTTGGGCAGCCAGTAAATTTACAGAAATATAAAACAAGTATTTTTAAACCATATTTAATGATTCTGGCTTTCAGAAGCCAGAAATCATTTCAGAAACCTATAAATAAAATTAATCACAATAACCAATTGACAGTAAAAACAGATCCTTCTAATATCCTTGTAGTTACACTGAAAGCAGGAAGCCCATGAATCCAATGAATTCACCTAAACCAATTATAGAACTATGCAAAATTCTTCAAGTTTGGAATATTTCCAAATATTTCATATTCAGAACAGTTCCAGAATGATTCGAGCAGAAATCCCATTTTGAACTCAAAGCAACAATTCCGGGCATGACACATTTTGAATTTGAAATGTTTTGCAAACTTATAATAGTATTTAAACCATTATGTCTGAACGAATTCAGTGAGTCATCCAATGAGTGATGCCATTGACCAGTTTTGAATCTTGGTTTTCATGTACCAGTTTAGCCACTATGTTGGCTCTAATTATATGATACATATGTAAATATATGTTATTTTATTTTGATAACTTGCTGCTTTAGTTAAAAAAACAAACAGAAAAATATCTACCCAAAACAATTTGGTTGCCAGTTACAGATTGCTAACTACAGTGACAATCTGCATGTCTGTGTATGTGTATAAGGAGGAAGTGCCAAGAAAATTTATAAACAAACATTTTTAACCAACCATTCTTTAGTTAGAGTGAAGGAAAGAGTCTGCTCTTTTAGCGTGCAAAATTTCAAGAAGAGTAGAAGCTTTTTGATATAGATAAATCATGATTATGAAGAAAAATACCTTTACATATGTGTAAACCTCAATGTTTGAAATATTCTAAAAAGTCAGTTTTATAAGACTAGAAATTACTGAAAATATTTAAATTGTAAACATAGTTATCTTATTCACACATGAACAGGACTGCAACTTCAAAGGATAAATAAGATACATATCACAAAAAATGGAAAAACAATAGGATAGGATTGATGCAGATTAAGTATGATTAAAAACTA
This sequence comes from Pituophis catenifer annectens, assembly GCF_029215685.1. Lineage (NCBI taxonomy): Eukaryota > Metazoa > Chordata > Lepidosauria > Squamata > Colubridae > Pituophis > Pituophis catenifer. The sequence goes on from NW_027256883.1 coordinate 67,676,458, forward strand.
CTCTTAAAAGTAAACTTTGAATATATAAAAGTCAACCACAGCTTAAGAAGGTGTGAAGTTAGTTCGCCTCCTTGTGGTGCACCCTGGATAGCATGACAGAGTGAACTAAATGAACTAGCAACTGCTGGCAGCCAGACAGACTACTCTGTAGATTTTCCTGGCTTTCAAAATACTTGGCAACAAAAATGAAATAACATAGATTCTTTTAACATTTATATTTTATTAGGTTTTACTAAACTAGTTGCAATGTTAATATATACTGCTAGTCCATGTATGATATTCCATACACTCACTCACTCACTCAATAAATAAATATCTTAAGACGATGGATTCTTAATAAGCAATACTTCTGTTTGAAAATAGCCATTTTTCAATTTTGAAGGAAGACCCTAAGTATGCAACTCATGAACACTAAATTGGTCTAATTTGCAGATAGGGCTGGCCCTGGTTTGTTTAACTTTGTTCATTTTACAATTTTCTGAGTTTATCCTATTTGCTAAACCATAAAATACTATTTATACATTTTAATGGCTTTGCCTGATATATAGCCAGCTATTAAGCTGAACTGAATCTTTTTTTTCACTTGAACCAGTTACTTCTTCCAATCGGAAGGCAGATTCTATCTAAATGTTCAGAGGAAATAAATTTCCTAACCAAGTCATTCAGCAGTGAAACCAATTGCCTAGAACCCCTTCACTGATGAGTTAAAACAGAGGCAGGATTGCCATCTATCAGGATCATTTTAATTAGGATTTCTGCATTGAGGAGGGGGGTATGAAACTACCCCTTCTAAATTTATAATTCTACCTAAAACTCTTAATCTTGATCAAAATGAGCTTATTTCTTTGTGTTTTTACCCCTTTTCTACAGACAGGACAAAGCAGAAGGAACTTGTGGGTCTCAAATTGAAGGCCTCAAACTTATAGAGAAATCTGCACTTGCACCAGGCAAGACAAAGAGATTTCAATACTTTTCAGTGGCAATGGATAATGCAATATATCTTCACAGCAAGATAGCAGTTCAAGCCTCAATGTAATATTTGGGAAAGGAAGAGAGAGAGGCAAATCTGTAGACCATCAAACTGTTCAAATATAGTCAGAATTATGATAGGGGACACTTGAAAGGAGTATAAAATTAAAGTGAATTATGTTTCAAATTAACTTAGAATTATTTTCAGCATTTTTGATGTCTCATGAAGCCAACAGATGTTATCTTTAAACAGAAGCAATTCTTCCATTTCTATATACTACACAGATACTACAATTTCACCTATGTGTTATTTCTAGTAATGACTCATAACCCCCTACACAATTCTAAAAACATATTTAGAATAGCATCACTTCACAAAATATTTTTTAAAGAAGAGCTGACTAATTATTAACAGCAAACCCACTCATCTCCTTCTTAAACCTGAAGCAATCTGCAAACTTGTATTTAACTGCTAAAAAAAGGTTTTGTATAATATGATCTAATGGTAAATACTAGCTGACTATTTTACCATTCTTATTGAAGAAGAAAGCTATTGCCTAGCTTCAATTGAAACAAGAAAAATTTCTAAGTACAGGATATGTCTTTTCTAAATAATCTTCTAAAATAAGGTCATTGCCTCATGCCAATGGGTTGTCTAATTATAAATTACTATAAAATAGGCTTGCCTAGTAAATATAGGGCAGCATGCTTAATAATTCACCTAGAGATCCAATTAAATTAAGCACATGGCTTTTCCTCAAGAGGAAAAGACAGGGTTTGGGGTTTTTTTTGCTATTTTTGTGACAATGATGTATCTACCTTTCAAATAGTTACAATAATAAAATATTTCACATATGCTTAAAATTTTAATTACTATTGTTTCAAATGTTTAATTAAAAATGATTAACTTTATTCAAGGATCAGAAAGTATAGAAATAAATGCTTTTCCTCTGGTCACTAATTGCTGTCCTTCCATGACCATTCATTTCTTTACTAGAGCCCCAGTGAAACAATCAAAAGCCTTTCCTCCCCCCCCCGCCCCCACTTTATCACTTTGGTTATATGGACATATCTTTTTCTGGTTTAACCAGGTGAAAATGGTAGAACGATATTTTCTTTTATCCCAGTTCAAGTAATGTAAAGAAGCAAAGGAAAGCCCTAATCAGAGATTACATTAACCTAAACGTTTAGACTAATGTTTTATGACGCCCATGTTTATCACTGAAATAAAAGAAAGGGTTGAAGGATGTTAAGAGATTTTTATGCTGGTTTCATTTTCGAATAGGCTTACACACGGTAGGAAAGAGATGGTACTGAGCTGTTACCGAAGATACATCATCACTCAGCATGCATACAGAAATTAAACAACAAAGACAACAGACATCAGAAACCATAAAACTTAAGTAGTTACACAAATTCCAAAACAAAATTAATCTTTTGTTAATCTCGTTGCCTATTCTTTAGAATGGCTCACTCAACAGGCTGGCAGTGTAAAATACCTCATTCTATAACCCTTCGTTGTGGCTTTCTAATTGCCATACCCCTGTTAAAGTAGGTAAAGGAAATACATTTTGAATCAAGCGAGAGAGTTAATATGCATTTTTACTCACATCAATAACTGAGTCGAAGCTGCTGTCTTAATATCTTGGCTGACATTAAAACATGCTGACTATTGAGCATTTTAATTTCATTATTTTTTTAAAAAAACAAGCAACCAAATATCCCTCTCAAAATAACTACTGAGGAAGACCTGTTTAATTTCAGATTCAAAGAGTGGAATATATGCAAATAGTATTCATCTATAAAAAGGTAAACCAGGTGTTTCAAAAAAGGTTTAAAGCACTTGAGTTTCAGGTGCAATTATAATATGGTCAACGTATTTTTTTCTAGAAAACATATTCATATATACTGTACATACACGCATCTAGAAATTGCTATCTTTCAGAAAGTAGTGTTATTTACAATACACAATTCAAAATTATATTATTGAATTTATTTCTATTGTTTTGTAAAATAGACTACAACTGCTAAACTATTTCAAAATCAAGCCCCTATCAAAATACTTAGAGCCCTTCAGTCCCTAAATATTCTGCTACCAACACCACATAATTTTTTTGGGGAAAATATTTATTTAGTAATCTATAAAGTTAATGCATGGTCTACGTGGAATTGTTATATAACACAGTATTAAATCCTTTTGCCCACAGTTACTAGTCAACCTAAATAGCTAGTAAAATGTTCATTTTGTATGTACTGACATGTACTCCCTCATGTATCCAAAACTCCTGATTGTGAGCATAGTAACTTCTTTAAACAAAGTGCATTTTTCTTTCAAAGAGAGGAAAACCAGTTCCAGATTGGCTAAAAATAACTAGTAAAAACATGCACATTACTTGAGGAAATAGGCAATCTCAAGTAACATGGTAGACAGAAACCCGCAATATGCACAAAAGCCTTTCCCATTAATCCCTCTGATAAACTTGCTTCAGTTTAAATTTACTACATCAAAAAGTCTTAGCTGATACTCTTGAACATAGCTTCTGAAAATATGATATTATTGCATTTTATATACAATCATCTTTCTGAGAAATCAAGTTGAAGAATAGGAAAAAAAAAACTTAGAGGGGTAACTGTTTAATTCATGAAACAATACTTGAAAAAAGATGCAAAAGAAGAAATAAGAAAGCTATGCCTATCATAAGCCAAACACCAAGGGAATTGCAGTGCTTTAGTCTGATCCATATATTCAGAACCTATATATAAAACCAGCTATCATATTTCTCTCTCCTCTGTTCATTGAAGTAATTTGTAGTATTACAAACTTACAGTAAAATTTGACATATAACTGCAGTCATGCAAAATGACCACATGATGTCTCTGCAAAATAACTAGGACTTCATGAAAAGCACAAAGACTGCTTAACCAACAAGCATAATTTATTCTATGATATTTTAGCTGTACTCTTTCTTCAAACTGTTATTGAAACACCCTGACATTAATTATTTGGAATCAGTAGACCAGATTGGTGCCAAAAAAGTGCTGTAAGCAGTCTTTTATAATCTTCCTATATATTATAAATATATAGAAATATATAAAATATATTTATCAAATATTGAAGACATTTTTGCAGCATGTCAGCTAGCTTGCAGATTTGTAGTGTCATTGATCTAGATTTAATAGATCAAATTCTGAACACTCTTATAAAACATGTTCAGCTAAACTCACTCGCTAGTGCTGATCATAATGCCCTATCAGTATGTTGGGTCTATCTAGTCTCTTAGATTATAATAGCCAGGATATTTTAACACTTAAAAGTAAAATATATTTATGGATTTGGAGGGCTGAGCTTACAATAGGTGCAAATTTACTCTCAAAGACCTATTTGTGTGTAGGTCCAGATCATTTTACTGCAAGCTGCCATTAGATATTATATACCCCTTCATGGCATAGGCCCAGGCCATCTGGGAAACTGGTTCACCCCGATGGAACTAGCCTGGCCCACCCATGTTGGCGGAAGGGGCATGCCATGGACACTGTCAGTCAAAGAATTTCAGCTGGCAGGGTCCTGAAGAAAAGCCTTTACTGCCATGACTCCTGCCCTCCGGAACACTGTGCCTCCAGAGTTCAGCTTTGGAAGCCATATTAGCACCGGAAGCTTCCACACTGCCACCTTCTTGTATGTGGGAAAGTAGGAGGGGGGATTTAGTGGAGAGAATATAGTTAGAAAAAATAGCATTCTTCTTTTCGGTCAAGGTCATGACTGTCCTGCATCTGGAGAAGGAGTGGTTGGAGTGATGGTGATTGGACCATGTGATGGACTGATGGGTGCAGGGGATGGATTTGGGGTTTTTGATTTACTGAGGGAAAACCTAGAACTCTCAGATTTAGGTTTTCCCAGATGTGCCAGTATACCTACTCTAATAAATGGAACTTTGAGAAAATGCCTGTCTCGGAGTTTTTATTGGAGTTGGGTTTTGATTGGAGAGGTGAGATCCGCACCCCCAATGTTGGCCTTCGGAAAGGGCTTGAAAACATGGCTGTGCATTGTTTTCATGCATAGTCATAGCATTTTGTTGGTGGCTAATGGATAAAACCCCATCTCTTCCCCATGCACACTGTGCTCTCTTCCTTTCCATCTTGGTCAATTTTATTTTAATTGAATTTTAAATTTAAGATCTATATTTATTATTTTTAATGTCTATCTTAATGCTTATTGTCTTAATGTTTTATTTTGCATTTTAATTCAAGGATTGTAAGCTGCCTGAGTCCCCTATAGTGAAATGCATATAAGTAAATAAACATACACACACACACACATCAGCAAAATGATAAATGAGCAAGGGAGCATCCTGTGCACTGCCAGGTCTGACTCTCCACTTTGATTTTGAATTTGCTGCAGCTGGAATGCATTTTCTAGAAGAGAACCATAATGGAATATAACTCTGACTGACATAAAAGACCCATTCGCTGGTGTAAATAATCAGTTAAAAATATCTAGAGAATGGTTCCTCAGACAAGGAATCTTCAGCTTCTAAAGGACATTAAAAAGACTGGTAGGGAACAGCCTTGATGTAAAATTAAGATCTGTAACAGAGGAACCATTTTAGAGCATGTGCAAGGACTTTATGGCAACCATTTTAAGAAAATATCACAATATGCTTTCAAAATTACAATGTACCTATTAGCTTTAAAAAACTGCTTATCACTATGCTATACTGTATTCTGTCTTGAATGGGGACAGAATGGGAAAACCCCCCTGTCTAGGAAGTTGTCAATTTATTTGAATTTGTTTGTCCTTTCGTCACCAAATGTAAAATGATCTTCAGCATAATTTGAATTTTCTTTCTTAATCAATAAGCATCTCATCCACCTCCTCTAATATTATCTTTTGTTTAAAATGAACGGTACTGATATTTAACAATGCAATGTTTATAAATGAAAATAGAAAAAAAATATTTCTAACTAGCTTTGCTATCTACAGTATTTTTAAAAATTAGCTCTCTCTCTCTCTTGTTAACTCTACTTCTGCAGTATTGCAAATCAGTCGTCATTCTAGATTTTAAAATCATTCTAATGTTGCTATCCAGAATTCCTAGCTATAGAGCAGCTACAGATTTTCTGTAGTTTTAGTGAAGGTTTCACTTGGCCTGCAAAAAAGGGAAAGACATGGTAACTTGTATTTTCAGTGGCTAGGACTGGTATTTCTGCCCAAATTTAACTTGAACACTAATGTTCATCCTGTACTTACAAATACGTTAATTGTGTAAGAGTAAAACTTATACAAATAGCATCCTCCAAATAGTTATACAGTGTCCCCAGCCAACAGGATATAAACAATTTAAGGAACTGAAAAGGTCATGAATTTTAGCAGAACAGGCCTTAAGGGTACTGTCAAGATGTGTTTTCTTTTGAGATGTCCCCATAGTGAGTGCTTAAAAACAATTATTAGTGCAACACAATGCAAGTACCCTTCAATCAAGGGCAAAATTTACATATTTTTACAACCACCACTTAAAAAGGCAGATAATTGTGTGATTAACAGACCTCCAATATTTCTAAGGCTGAGGTGCAGTCCAAAAATACAATAAAGGCTAAATTTTAGAACAGAGCTGAATGATGAAAAACTGAGAACACGATGGCTATTTGATTGTTTTGATTTATATAGCTTATCACATCACACAAGTGACTCTGGGATGCTTACAGAATTAAAACACACAAACCTACCTCTCATGACACCCCCTTCCCCCATATCAAGGAAAAACCCCACTCACCATCAGTGAACTCAATTTTGTAATAACAATAAAAAAACTTCTGAATAGCTTCTAACAAAGACAATGCACTATATCACAGCAACTACATCAGTAAAAAAAGAGGTCTGCAAATGATAGCAGTCATTTACATGTTGCTTCTTGTAGTTGGTATCAAAATCAGTGATAAAAAAACAATAATCCAACTCACAATGATAGAACAATATAGAACAATATAGTCAAAACTATTTATCTGTGTCCTTTTTTGATACCGTTCCCCCTAAAATAAGCCCTATCAAAAATTAAGCCCTAACATTTTTTACGTGTGCTCCTAATACAAGCCCTACCTCCCAAAATAAGCCCTATTTAAGAGCCTGTGCAGCTGACTGGCCACCCATTCCGTCTGTTGTTCGTGATGCTTGGCCATGAGGCAAGGCGGGGTGGTAGTGGAGCTGCCCCACGCGCCCTGTACCAGCTTACCTCAGGGCCCCTGCAGCCAGGCCATCCATGCCCCAACACCTGCCTTGCAGCGGCAGCACTTGCAGCCATGTGCAGCAGGAGCCCACATGGCTGCTGGCCCACTTCTTCTGCTTGCTTGCAGCCACAATAGAGTAGGAGGCTTAGTGGTGTGTTGTGGCCGCAAGGTGAGGCAGGTGTCAGGGAATGGATGGCCTAGATGCGGGGGCCCCTGAAGTAAGCTGGTCCAGGGTGCATGGGGCAGATCCAACCCCCTGCCTCACCTCATGGCCATGGCACCACCGCATTGCTCAACCTCCTGCTCTGTTGTGGCTGCGAGCAAGCAGAAGTGGGCCAGCAATCATGTGAGATCCTGATGGAGCCACCGGTGCCCTGAGGCAACACAAATATCGGAGCATGCATTGCCTGGCTGTGGGGGCCCTGAGATAAGCCAGTGCGGGGGTGCGTGGGGCAGCTCCATTCCTTCTGCCTTGCAATGGCAGCACTGGATCATGTTGGGGCAGGAGGAGCACAGCCTCTTGCCCCAATGTGAGCAAGCAGAAGAAGTGGGCCTGCTGTAGATAAGACCCAGTCTTATTTTGGGGGAAACATGGATATCTATCAGCAACTCTTCAATCAGTCATTCTACACTGAGAGTAAAATAGATTGTCATAATATTCCCATCAATTCTATAACGCTTCCTTAGTTTTAATATAGTCAGTAGTGCCCCTAAAACACCTGAGAAACTGACTTCTTGCTGAGAGCTATGAATAGAAGAAATTCAGCTGTTATTTTCACTAAAAAGCTTCTCTTACATAAATACATTTACACAAAAGGACAACTGGGTCACCAAGAATGTGAATTCAGATCCCTAGAAAAATTATGGCTAACTGTTAAGACCCAGGGTGTCACACGTTGTCAACTGGATAAAGCAACAGCTATTTTAAGAGATAACTATTTTAGCTAGCCATTTATTTGGAATTCTGTGTACCTAGTTATTCCTTTGTTTTCTACTTCACATTTTACAAATCAACTCATTTTTATATTTAAGAGTTCTAGATTTATTAGTGTCTTATTTATTTCTCATTAAAACTGTCCTCATGTTCAAGACTGCAAGCTTACAGAGCTACCTCTTTGGTTCAGGAGTAGCAAAAATGTTTTTATATTCTTTCCTTTGTTCCCTAGATCTGGGCTGGTGAAGTCCTGGAGGAAGAGATAAGAATTTCCATAGAGGTTCTCCATGGCTTGACTGCCTAACACATCACAATCCACTATAATTTTTAAATTTTTTTTTTTTATTGAGGTAACCCTAGAAAAAAGGCTCTACCAGCTAAATTATCTCTCCTCTCTACTGGTAACAGAGAAGCAAAACTAATGAAAAAATAATCGAAGATAAATTCTAATGGATACTGCATGTAGCAGTTTCAGAATTAAGAATGCTAAGTGGTGCAGACAATTTTTGTATTTACAAAGCCCAACTACAAAAAAAGTGTAAATTGTTAACATTTAACAATTAAAATAAATCAAATAAAACATTCAAACTAGTAAAACATATACTTTTCACTATTATTTTCTTTTTGAATTACTGTTCACATGTTAGGAACATTTTGAAAAAGGGTTTAGAAGCGTAGCATCTTAACATATGATATCAATAGATGTACACAATAGAAAAAAATGTGAAAATTAAAACACAGGCATCTGGGAATTCAAAATAACAAGGACATGGAAAGGTTAATAGGAATTGATGGTAAAATTCATTTTCTTTTCCATAAAGTTGATTAGATATAATGTTCAAAAGTGCTATTCAGATATTTGGTTATTAGCCTAGTTGGAAACTCTGGGAAATGAAAGATTTTACAAGAGAAATGGACATCAGCACTTATTAAGGCTTTAAATATATTAACATGAAAAACAAGCGATTAAAATTAAAACCATTTTCAGTATTACTCCATCCTGAACAAATCCCTCTTAATATTCATTGCACTCATTCTGGGTTATCAAATTTAACTTTTGCTTTCAGTATAAGCTACAATTTTCAAGACAAAGAGCCTGCTTAAAATATACTGCAATCTTTTAACCAGCAGTATTATCATAAACAACGTTGTTATTGTTCTGTTGTCAACCTCATGTTATAACTCTAAAAACAAGAAAATTATGCTAAGACAATTAATATTGAATCAAAGGGGCTAATGAGACAATAGAATGCAATCTAAAAATAGATTTCTTGGTAGTTGTTATAATAACATTTTCATAATTTCCGGAAGTCAGGAAGAGAATCAAGTAGCTTTGGTGTATCCATTGAAAGCCTAATTCTTCTGTGCTAGAATAGTAAGAAGGGAGGTAGCTTAAAATCCAAAGTAAAGAAAGTGAGTAAAGGATAGAGTAAAGCACAGTAGATAGTAAAGTAAATAAAAAAAGGATACCTATTTCTTTATTGATACTTCAAGCAAAACTTCACCTTAGATAAAGTGAAAATACCACCAGTTGAATAGAAATATTATGAATGGAAAAAAGACTGAGCTTTGATGAAAGCCAATAAGATTACCAGCTTTAGGTGACCAAAGCTTTCTGAGATTTTCTACTACCACTTAGTTCAGAGGTTGGCATTTGCTATAGAAAGTCTATGTTTGTTGTAATTTCTATACATATATGTTGGAGAAAGGAAACTTTTGCAAACTTCCTTCATATCATATGTATTAGAAGACTGAAATAATGGAGATGACATAAAGGAAACGAGAACCAAGGATCATATTGCTTTGACTGGAAGTCACCCAAGACAAGAGAATACAAGAAGTCCATAAAATTACAGAGTTTTGAGTTGTGTTTTGATGTGGTGAAAGTAGCAAATTGAAAACAGATAAATTATTGATACAAAGCAATACAGGTAATTCTCGACTTACAACAATGATCGTTCAAAGTTACAACAGCACTGAAAAAAGTGACTTATGACCATTTTTCACGCTTATGACCTTTGTAGCATCCTCATGGTCACATGATAAAATTCAGTTGCTTGGCAACTGGTTCATATTTATGAAGTGTCCCAGGGTCACGTAATCAGCTTTTGCAAACTTCTGACAAGCAAAATCAATGGGGAATCCAGATTATGATTAACAATCATGTTACTAAATTAAGAAATGCAATGATTCACTTAACAATTGTGTCAAATGGGGTGAAATTCACTTGTTTCACTTAGTATCATACATTTTGGGCTCAATTGTGGTCGTAAGTCGAGGACTACCTGTATTAGGTTCCTGGTAAATTTATATGCCAATGTTCACAAAATAAAGTGAATTGTTTGAAAATAGTCAGGAACATCTATTGTTCTATTGCAAAGTTTGAAGTATTAGAATTTGTTTCCTATAATATAAGGTTGCAATTCTTTACAGAATACAGTTTTGAGCCAGGGGATTTTGTGAGTAGAAGATAGCTGATTAAACTGAGCCTCACTGAAAATAGAGATTTATTGGAAATAAAGGAGGAAGTGCTGCTGATGAACCATCCTTTCTGCTACCAACTCGCAGTTTGTGTTGGCAGGGGGGCAGAGGTCGACCTCGAGACGCCTCATATGTGAGGTGCCACAGGGGTCGGTTCTCTCGTCCCTTTTGTTCAACATCTATGTGAAGCCGCTGGGTGAGATCATCCGTGGCTTCGGGGTGAAGTACCACCAGTACGCTGACGACACCCAACTGTACATCTCCACCCTGGGCCACCCCAATTATGCCTTTGAAGTGATGACCCGGTGCCTGGAGGTGCGGATCTGGATGGGGAGGAACAGGCTCACGCTCAACCCATCCAAGACTGAGTGGCTGTGGTTCCCAGCATCCCAATATAGTCAGTTGACTACATCACTGACTATTGGGGGCGAGTGGTTGGCCCCCACGGAGAGGGCTCGCAACTTGGGCGTCCTCCTGGATACACAGCTGTCCTTGGAGGAACATCTGGTGGCTGTGGCCAGGGGACTTTTTATCAGGTTCGCCTGATCCGCCAGTTGTGGCCCTTCCTAGATCGGGATTCCTTGTGCACAGTCACTCATGCCCTCGTCACCTCTCGCCTGGACTACGGCAATGCTCTCTACATGGGGCTCCCCTTGAAGAGCACCTGGAGACTCCAGCTGGTCCAGAATGTGGCTGCGCGGGTAGTGACGGGAGCTGCATGGTGCTCCCACATAACACCTCTCCTGAGTGAGCTGCACTGGCTCCCAGTGGTCTTCCAGGTGTTGGTTATCACCTTTAAAGCGCTCCATGGCATAGGACCTGGATATCTTCGAGACCGCCTGCTGCCACCAATGGCCTCCCACCGACCTGTGCGCTCCCACAGAGAGGGCCTTCTCAGGGTGCCATCGGCCAAGCAATGTAGACTGGTGGCTCCCAGGGGGAAGGCCTTCTCTGTGGGGGCACCTGCCCTCTGGAATCAACTGCCCCCAGAGATATGAAGAATTCAAGACCTCGGTGCCTTCCGCCGTGCCCTGAAGACCTTTCTTTTTCAGTAAGCCGGGCTGGTTTAACACTTTTTAAACTTTTATAAACACTTTTATGTCTTCTTTCTAGCCTCTGTGGCATAGAACACTCTGAAACTACTGATTACGCCTTCGTGAAAAGACTGAACGGCAGGAGCCAGAGGGCGTGGTCAGAGCAACGGAGGGGAAAAAATTTGCACTCAGTCTCTAGCAAGTAGAAGAGAGAATACCCATGCGTGGATTGTTGTCACAGCGATTCAGGAAAATATTATTGGTATCTATAGCTTTAACTACAGTATCTAATATAATAAGAAATAAAACCCTTATTCTGATTGAAATACACCTCTAATACCATGAAGTGCTCATAGGATACCCTAGACTTAAGGGTACAGCAGTTATTTTAGTAACAGAAGCACACCTGGAGTAGTCATAAGGAAACATACTATTCTTAACAGAATAGTTTTTCTCCAATAAAGATTGGATAGAATATGACTACTTCCCTCTCATGCATCAGTAATAGTAACCTATTTTTGGACAGATTCCAACCACAGCAAATTAAAAATGGGAGTGTTTGGTTGGCATTACATGCTACTTAGTTCAAGTCTGTCTTATCACAGTTATTCCTACTTCATTTATTGTTAAGTTTCACAAAAATGTAAAATCCATTATCATCCATTTTTCTTTCCAACTGAAGTCTACAGTTTTTGTGGATGGATCATCCCCCAAGGCAATGCTGTTCGATAGTACTCAGCACAAACTACAGTTTGAAAGAACAGTTTCTGATAGTCACAATGCAGGTTAACTTCCACTATTTAAATCAGTTATGAAACCATAATCGAGGACTAAATTAAAGTTCTCCATTTTCTTATAATAAATTGGACGACTATAATATTCCTGCAGGCTGGAATGAAAGGGAAGTGCAGTTAAAGATTTATCATATTGGAAAAGCTAATCTATAATCATAATTCTTTATTTGGATTTTAATGCAAAATCTTCACAAAAAAAGGTTAAATACATTACAGTCTTGGGTGATTCTCCCCCCTCTTTTTTTAAACAGAATTTCTGCTGATTCAAAAGAAAAAAGAAAGGAAAATGAGGAACTCCACAATTATCCAGTTTCAAAACTAAGATTTATCACTTTATTTATTTATTTATTTGTTTGTTGGTTGGTTGGTTGGTTGGTTGGTTGGTTCGATTTATATGCCACCCGTTTCCGGAGACTCAGGGCGGCTTACAATTACTTGATTATAATTATATCTATTTAGGAATAGGACTGACTGACACTGACTGACTGACTGACTGACTGACTGACTTCCGTAAGGCTTATGGTCAAAACACAATTTCCTAGAAACAGAATGTATTGTATTATTTTTTGAAGCAACAAGAAACTCAACATACAATTTTTTAAAAGGAGGGCTACACTTTCGATGCAATGAACAATTATTAGTTGAACCACATATTCCTTCCTGTTAGTATCAACTACATCTTCCTTCAGGGGTAAAATATGTTCTTATTCTCACATTCCAAATCTATATAAATGAATATCAACTCTTTTGTTCTTAGATGGTTTGAGAATAAAGAACAAAAAAAGCAAGTTGCAATCTTGCACTTTTTCCCCACTGATTTACTTTGCCTATCATATCTATTTCAAAAGAATGAAAGCTCAGCATCTCTAGTAATCCCTGCTGTGTTAGGTTACCAAAGGACCTCAAAATAGCTGCCTTAGAGTGGCTGTTATGAAAATATCAGAAGATGGTGGTTCTGCAACAGAAGCACAAAATAGAAACCAATTAATAAAACATGCTAATAATAATTCATTGATGCTAAATAGTTATCACTTTGGCAAAGATCTTGTAGTCCTTTAATCCTACTGTACAGGTTGCCTTTCGCATTATGCCCATTTAAAGGAAAGCAACAGCTGTCTTCTGTGGTTCTTAATCAAGAATAAGTCATTGCCTTTTCTAAACACATGTTGATCCCATCGTTAAATATATGAGCTGGTACAGAGAAGTTTGTTGCTTATAAAAGAGAGGCAAAATAATCTTTCAAAGCCTGTAATTCTGGGGAATAAAATAGATGCAAACAAGTTTAGAAGTTTTTGGAGTTTTAAATTGTGAGAAAAATTTCATTGCTTCTGTCAAGAAAAAGAGCTGACAATTCTCAAACAACTATACAATCATAAGTCAGAACTGCTCCCCACATTTCAATTGGCCTGTAAAATGTAAACTAATACATTGTTTAATGTTCTTGCATAAAGATTTTTGCCATACTCTCAGGATCCTATTGTTGACATGCAGTTTTGATGAAATAATTAACAGGAACACTCTAAGCCTAGGGAAAGGGAGTGTTATGAAATCTGCCAGCTAGTGCAAGAAGCAGCATGACACAAGCTTTATCGGTTAGTCAATGACTGGATCTGCCAATCATTATGGATCAGTGCTTCCTAATAATTCTGGGTTCTACATTCTACATTACAAGATATGGAGTTTTATTGACCAGTTTTAAACTACAATTCCCAGAGTTCCCTATTGTAACAATGAACCTTTTCTTCTGAGGTACTTTGTTCTGGAGATAAGTCACACCTACAATTGAACAATGACTGGCAATGTAGATACCTTTGCTGTCACAGAAACCCCTCTGTTTCAAACCAGTTTCTCCCTTCCACACAAGGTCTCTGGAGAGCCAGGAGAGGGTTAAAAGGAAAATCTTTACCCCATCCCACCTCTTGTTAGGACTACCGAAAGGGAAACCAAACAAAATTTGGGGGGAATCAATAGCTCAGCCAAGTTGAGGCAGATGCTAGAAGATTCTAAGATTTAAACAAAAATGAACTTTATTAAAGGAGCCAAAACAAGGTAAAGTTAAACACACACACAAAACACACATTTAAAAGAAGATATAAAGCAACCTCCCCCTCCCAACCCTAACGCAATTCCCTCTACAGTGAAACAACTCAATTTCCAACCTTGCCCAAGGTAACACCCCTCCCTCTCCTCTGCCACCCAATCCAGGTCTTTAACAACTCTCTTCCAAACCCCAAAACTATTCCCACCTCAAAACCTGACAGAAACCACTTCTTTTCCTTTATTGGCTTTTGGGGATCAGAAGACACCCTCCCAGCATATAAGGTTGGTTTATTATAAAAAAAGCCAGCAGGTGCTCACTACACCTGTCAACAGATTATTGTTAAACCATTTTAATTCCATAATGTAAACAATTCAACAAGAACCAAGGGAACCAGAAAGGAGGTAATCAACAGAAATGCCAGACATTCTCAAAGAATTACTAAATTCTAGGACTAATAAATTGCATTAGTTATGGATACAGTTTCACAGTGTGTCCAAACTATTTTGAAGTGAACTTTGCAACATTTTAAAAAATATCACAGCAATAAAACTACTTATCAAATGGGAATATTTTAGCCCTTTTTTGTGAACAGCTCCTGAGAAAAACCCTTCATTTTCTGTTCAAGATGTAATTGAAAAAAATATTTTTTCTCAATTCTCTTAGAATTAGATTTGTTGATATACTACTCTAAAATCTAATACTGGTTACAAGTGGTGTTCATTATTTGCTGTTCCAGCATGCCAACCGCACATTAAAAAAAAACCTGGATAATTATACCTTGAAAAGTAGTGCAGTACACATCTGGAAATGTTTATCTGCCATGACATACAGGCAGAACGTAACAATAACAACAGATTTTTTAAAAAACTTTCCACGGATAATCAGGTATCCTTTAAAAAAAAACATGGTTATGTAAAACCATATGGGATGGCACTGTGGATAACAAGTTCTTCTTTATGCATATTACAGAAGATTTAACTAAATACCAAGGAGCTGAATGCAATCTCTTCAATATGGAGGTTTGGATATGGAAACAGCCAGGAATGTCATTAAGTAATTATCTAAGTATAGATAATCTAATCTATATTATCTAGATGTTACCAAGGTGAAATAAAATTGTAATCTCTTATACAATGAGTGCATAAATATTTTTCCTTCTTAAGGGTTAATACTTGCATATATCACTCTTATATAGGAAAATAGAGTTGCATATATTTTTCTAAACTGAACTATATTCTTAATTACTAATGGGTACAGTAATTGCTAAATGATCTTTGGATGTCTTTTCAAAATCTTCCAGGTCTAACCGATTAATAGGCTAGAGTTTATAAATGATAAAGCCAGGTATACTGAGAACTGTTAGCAAAATAGTACCCTAAAGCCCAACATCACCCCTTGCCATTTAAATATTATGGGAAAACCAAAAACAATCTTTAGGATTACCTGTGCAGTTCAATCCTAAGAATATTTATTTAAGTGTTTCCTATCAAAAAAGAAGGTCACATAAAACAATAGCCAAACAGGTCTGAACCTGTATAATTTTACAAAGAAATACAGTGTTAACTTATTGTCAAGTTTGTTTTTTGAGAATGGTCACCTATCATAATTCTAAATTGAAGTTACTTGAAAGTTGCATTGAATTTAGGTCCAAAATAAATATGTGAGTCTAGAATTACTGCTATGAATGTCCTCTTCTGAATAATGTCATAGAATTAAATCATATTGAGGAAATAAATGTTCATTTTAACAGCTAAAACAAGCACAAACATTTATAATACATACTTTGCCACACCTTCCTTTGAAGGCTTTATTGTTGAAATATACTGGTAATATTCTTCAACTAACATAATGTATGTTTGGATGAGATCTCAAATATTATTTCTCTTCTCTTTAACAGAACTGTCCAAAAGATAGATTTGTGAATATTTAAAAAATATAACTTTTAACAATTCTCTTGGTTACTCATATACAAAGAAAAATACCTTTCATAAGGACCCATCATGACATTAGAAGCAAACTGATATATTAGATGTCTAAGCCACATCCTCTGCATGTTGCCAAATCATTGAAGTTTATTATCATGGGTAAATAAGTGAAATTTAGCATCTGCCCTCCTTCTGATTCAGATGACCTAATGCCAAATATAGTTACAAAGGTGGTATTCAAAACCCATTATTGTATAGTTTACTCACACCATTCACTGCTGTCTTCTGGATATCCCAGATTATGCTTCCCCTTGCAGAATTTGCAGATGTTACTGGATAGCTGACAGGTCCATCAATAGTGCTTCTTTCAAATAAAAAATTAAAGAGTAGTGAGAAATAAGGCAAGGAAAAGTATCATATTATATAATAGCAAAGTTTCAATAAAAAAAATTAATGGACTTTGAATAACTGGAACTGAAGACTCACTTCTAAGTATTTTTAGTTTCATAAAGCACAAACTATGCTGTATTAATTTACAATTTCTAATCCCCTCCTTTTTTTGTTTCCTACTTTCAAACATGTCATAAAAACACATTTATGTAGAGCAATGTGTAGAGCAACGATTCAGTAAAGAAATCTACAAGGATAGCTTTATAATTTATGTATGTATTCCTTTGTTTATTATATATGGATTAAAAAGTCTACCAATAAACAAAACTATACACAGTCAGAATTGTTTGGAGGTAACATTGTACAATTTTCACCCATATTTCATCAATACACTGTACAATTTTACTGTGATGTGAACATTTCTATTTGTATATAATTCATACTTGCTATTTAAAAACACAAATACAAACTATAATTTGCAACATTATTTAAGAAGCATTCAATACAGTATGCTCACAGATTCCTACCTTGAATCTCTAATAAGGAACATTCTGTACAGCATTTTTCACATGATCTGAACTAATTTTAATAGACCAATTTTTTGCTTTCTCCTTATAAGAAATATAATTAAAGGCTCAAGAATTTTTGCTGCTGAATATATGAAAACCTTCCAAAAGTTAAAGTAGAAATTAACCCTCAGATCATGTCAAATTATTTTCCCCTGAAATATAAGCACACTGGAAAGCCTAAAGCAAAAAGTTCCACATTTACAGCTTTTTTTTGGAACAGGGACTGTGAGTTCATAGCTAAACGTACTGTAGAGACAATCTGCAGTTAAACTGAATAGTAAGTCTATTACTTTCTAGATAGTCAAAATTTATGAACCTAAAAGCTCATATTACATCCTTTCACCACTAGTTAAATTAGCCTAGTACATCTATTCTGAACAGATTTAGAAAACAGAAAGGGAACACTTAATGCATGAGTTGTTAAGCTATCTATTGATCTGAGAGAGGGGAAAAAATACTAGGCCCAGATAAAAGCCTCAAGGAAAATACTGTACAACCTGCATGCTGCAATATCAGGATTATATCTGGCATGGCATGGCACGACTGTCTAATTATATTTCTAGTTGGCTTGACTTGAAAAAGTATTTGGTAAGAAGTAAGACAGAAAAAGAGCACACTGCTTTGATCAAGGACTGATTTCTTGTCTCCTTCTCTCACTGCTCTTGTCCCAAAAGATCAACTCAATGGCAACTCATGTCAAAGATCATCTGTCTGCTATCTAAATAAATCCTCTGATTCAATTGATTGTAGCAGCCTCTGCTAAATAACATCTTCTTTTGATCAGAAGTAAGCAAGCAAACAAACAAATGGAAAATGATGTGTTTACTCCATCTTCAATTGCTAAATCTGATGTTTCTGAAAATAATTATCTCAATCTAGTCAATCTAAATTTGATTTCTTTAACAAAGGCTTCATCACTACTTTTTGTATCCTTCAAGAGGCATTTATTCCTCCAAAGTCCTTATCTCCAAATCAATTCTGGTAGTTTTTAATAGTTAGGAAGTTAGGAAGTAGTAGTTAGGAAGTCTATCCATCCTCATCAGAGGTGGTATTCAGCCGGTTTGGACCAGTTCGCCTGAACCGGTAGCAGAAATCGCGGGTGGGTCCGCCCACCCGCCCAGGCTCTATGCCATCCTATTTATGCACGTTTTTGAGGCTGGGCGCATGCACAGAAGGCACGCGCGTGAGCAAAACGCATGCACGGAAGGCTGGGCCCATGTGCAGAAGGTAGGCACACACGTGAACTGGGGGTGTGCAAGCATGAAGCGAGCGTGTACATGCATGAAGCGAGTGTGCGCAAGCATGAAGAGAGCATGCACAAACACGGCGAACAAGTAGTAATATAATGTGAAACCTACCACTGATCTTCATAGATCATAAAAGCCCTATGAAATTCTTTTCAACATCACTCAAGTATCACCCTAACTCTACAGTTACTCTATGAATTTTACACCCTCCTGGCACTATTACTACAAGTCTCCAAACATATCATAATTAATTCTGCCTACATTGGGTTTTAGATTTTATGCAGTCATATTGCATTTACAAGGATATCAAATGTATTTATTATTCAATTTCATTGTTTTATACCGGGTGGTCTCACTTTATGCTAGAGTCACATTCCCTGAAAATCTCACATTAAGTAATTCACATAAAGCAAGACATTGAACCAGGATAAGTTTTGGGGAATGATATCAAATTTTGTAGCCCATAAATGTTGTCATACATTTTTAGAGCACTATTCTCAAGCACTACATTAATCAACTACATTTTCTTCCCGGTCTCTGTGTATAGCAAAAGCATTTTTCCCACAGCTGGATTTCTAATGTGCTACTATTCGTAGCAGAAAGAGACAGAATGCATCACAACACTATGAATTTCATTAGAATTCTTTATTATGTCAGGCCCAGTAGATTTGTCCAGTGAAAAGAATGCCTTAGGGCTAAGGATCTTTCACCAGCTTCAGTGTGATGCAACATTTCCCTCCTTGTTTCTTGTTTCTAGAGGTTCTTTTCTTTGGATAAAACATTATTTTGATCTAGTAGTAGCTATTGCAGGTAAACAAGTAAATGGGAAATAGGATACAATTAGAACAATCTCACAATATAATGGTAAATGTGTTCTGATGGTTTCAGCAGGAAAATGTTCAAATAGTTTATGTGGGAAGAAGCATTTATTGCAGAAATTGCAATAGCCTTTGCTTTTTCACACAGAGCAAATTATTAGATTAAAATAATCAATCCCTTAATAGGGAATTTGCCCTAAGCGAGAAAACCTGCATTTGTTTAGTTTCAATTTTAAGAGTTATTCAACATTATTTCTATTCCAAAAATGTTTGGAATATATTAAACAAGCACGTATATAGGTAGTTCTCGACTTACAACCATTTGTTAAGTAATCATTAAGTAAGCAGGTTATAACAGCACTGGGAAAAAGCGATTTAAGACCGTTTTACACACTGCAGCATCCCTACAGTCACATGAGCAAAATTCAGATGCTTGGCAACTGACTCATATTTATGATGGTTGCAGGATCCCATGGTCATGATCACATTTTGCGATCTTCTAACAAACAAAGTCAATGGAGAAGCCAGATTCCCTTAACAACCGTGTTACTAACTTAAACTGATTCACTTTAACTTAAAGTGATTCATTTAACAACTGTGGCAAGAAAGGTTATACAATGGGGCAAAATTCACTCAACAAATGTCTTACTTAGCAACAGAAACTTTTGGGCTTAACTGTGGTTGTAAATTGAAGACCATCTGTATTCCTGGATTGTCTCATTTGGAAAACAGATTAAGTAGTTTGTGCCTTAAAAAAATATACTGTAACTTAAATCATACAACTAAAATTTCAACATGACTGCAGTTTTTCTTGCCTGGATTTGTTAAAATTTAAAATTTCTAAATTTTAAAGAAAGATACTAATTTTCAAATAACAATTTAAACCTGTTGCAGATTTTATTCTTAAACAATGTTTCACAATGATCATATTTAAAATCCAAATAAATAAGAGCTCCTCTCACTTCTCACAACATTTTCAATCGGCTTTAACAAAAATACTTTGTAAATGTCCACAACACTTCTTCTACTTTATCTTGCTTATAAATTACATTTTTAATCATCTATTTGTTTCAAAATATGATTGACTTCCTCTTTGTCTAACATGGAATAAACTTATACAGAATCATTCTTTTCAATGAGACTGGGATGAGTGAAAATCATGGTTTTATTCAAGTATCTTTCTCTCTCCTTTCCTCTGTTATTAATCAAGAACCAATTTAATCAAGGAGGGAACCAACCTAGAAATAAGGAGAAATTTCGGGACAGTTAGAACAATTAATCAGTGGAATGGCTTGCATTCAGAAATTGTAGGGGTTCCATCATGGTATGTTTTAAAGAAGAGTTTGGACAGCCATTTGTCTGGAATGGTATAAGGCGGGGCTGTCAAACTTGAGGCATGCGGGCTGGATGCATCATGCGCTGGCCATGCCCATGCCCGATTTAATGAAGGGGGGAAAAGTCACGATACGTCACGTGACACCACTGTGATGATGCAAGTTTGACATTCCTGGTATAGGGTTTCCTGCTTGAGTAAGGCGGTTGGACTAGAAGAACTCCAAGGTCCTTTCCAACTCTGTTGGACCTTAGAAAGCTTGCAGAGGCTTTCTAATTTGTTTTCAATCATTTTCTTCCCTTTTTCTCTCCACCAGTTTTTCTTTTTGCAGTTGCACTCATTGCACAGAGGAAAGTTGGTGTTGCTCTCCTTAGCACCTGTCTTTATTCTTTTCTCTTAGTCTGCAGCTGAAGCAAGCCTGCTGTTCTGTAGTATTATCTCTTTTAAGAAGCTACTGTAACCTCTCCAATTAAACTGCCCTCTGCTCAAGAAACAAAAAGCATTATTTAAGAAGTCTATCCTTCAAAATTGAAACCTTTGATGCTTTTATTGAAACAACCACTTATTACAATAATACCAGATGTAAACAGAAAAATTCTAAATGAAAAATAAGCCCTATCTGCATTATCCTACTTTAAGAATTTAGCACTTTCTCTAGAAAATGCAGGGTTTTTTTTTTTTAAAGGACAAGCTAATAGGAGCTATGAGCCAAGTTTTGTTATACACATATTATGGGGGATGTCTCATTGTTTCAAAGATAGTACACAAATGTGCTTTTCATAAATATGTAGCAAGAGGAAATTAAAGGGGAAATTCAGAAAATGTAAGATAACAAAATAAATGTTTTGCACACTGAAATAAGCTCAGCTTGCCTGCTTGATTTCCACTTGGGAAAGCACACCTAATGTGCCTGAAGCAGCATCTCAAAATGCACTAACTTGTGTCATAGCAGCCTGTTATATTAACAGCTGCAAAGAAGGGTCCAAATTACATATAAAAGACATTAGAACCAGGGCAAAATCAGAATGATGTAAGGACAACAGTTAGTAAGTAAAGGCTGGTTAAGATGGTAGTCTACACACACACACACCCTTGCTTGCATTATCATCTGTTCTGCTCAAAACCTTTTTATATTTGTACCTAACATAAATCTACCAGGTTAAACTCCTGTTTCACTGCTGAGTTCCCTCTACTCCCATTGCAAGCCAGCACTCCCGGTATCTGGGAAACTTCAAGGATAGACAACAACTGCTGATGCCTTGCCTCTGTCTTCTTCCCTTGTTGCTGCCCATCCCCCACATGGCAACCGTGGGGTGGGGGGAACCTGTTTAAACACCATTGTCTGAGGGGTAAGATAAGAAAACTGCTCCTCCTGTAACTGTGAAGGATGAGAGATAGGGAAAGGTGGAAGGAGATGAAATTTGAGCATTGGGGATGAAAGGGGACACCTCCGGCATCAAATTTCCAGAAGAAACATTTGACAATGTTTTTCTAGAACTGAACCAATAGCTAATTGGCTCTTAGGAAGCCCATAATGCCATGGGGATACAATGGATACAACCTTTTACAATTCCTACATGAATAAGGGGCCTTGGACAAGTGACAGAATGGAAAGGTGTTTTCAAACAATCACACCAAAGATGATAGTGACCAAAATGAGTTTTATTTTCTACCTTCTCCCATTCTTTCAAGGCCCTCTATCTTTTCTTTATTAGGTTTTGGAGAAGATTACAAGGAGACAAATTGTCTCTTACTGAAATAGGCCAGATACAGCTGGTGAGCTTTCAAATTTCATAATTCAGATATAACCAAAAATATTGCAAAATTCAAGGATATTTTGGGGGGGGGGTGTAACTTTCACATCATACCACCAAATGATGTAAAGGGACAGACCCATTTTCCTCCTGATCAGGCCATCTATTATGTTCCTTATACGTCAAACGGAATGAAAAATGGATCCAATGCTAATGATTACTAGACCATGAAGCATTTTATTAGTTTTTACTTTTAGAAAATAAAATATACTGGTGGAAAAGAGATTCCATATGTTGAAAAAGACTGTTTCATAATTTAAACAAATTTACATGGATGCATTTTTCATTTATTAGAATTTTAAAAACAAACATTGATTTCCATAGCATTTAAACAACATTTTTTTGTCAATAATTGAACACATTTATATATCCCACATTTATAAATTTACAGGAAGTATCTGAACATAAAATATATATTTAACAGAATATATAATTATCCAAAATGTGATGTCATAAAGAGCAATTGTGTTTGAATCATAGCTGAAATTATCCATATGTAAAATAAAACAAAGTGTGCTTTAGCTCAACTTCAAAGCAAAATACCGACTATAAAGTTAAAAGACCCAGTAACTGATTGCTACATGCAAGAACATGAGGAGAACCAATGATTATTCTGTGTAGAATATTTCCTACTAAATCTGAATGCTCCACCCAACTCACAATGTCTTCAACTTATATGAAAAAATGTAATAAAATGTGCAGCTGGCTTCTGTAGCTAAGCCACATCAAAAGTTTCTTCCTTCCAGCTCTTTAGCAAGTAATCTTTGGATTTATTGCTATGTTCTTGTTATGTGATATATAGTAATCCATACGTCTGCAGAAGGCAAGCATAACTTTCAGGATCATGGGGAATAATATTTAAGTCATCATATTAATAAACTACTTCTGTTATAGATGTAAGTATTACTCACTTTCTTGAATTTCTGAGGGAGAAGTAACCTAGGCCCATATATCTCATGCAGATTAAGTTAGAGGATTATCATTATACAAGATAATGGGAGAAAGTTAATCAGCTTCTCTCTGGCCCAATCATTAACTCAATCTGCAACTTCCAGCCTAATAATACTTAAAATACTCACATGGAAGAAAGTTGGAAAAGACTATAATGTCTATGGAGATTCTCAGTCATCCAGGTCATGGTTGTCCCAAAGGTGCTTTTTTTCAAGAGGCAACTGGACTTTCTGTTTTTTTCTTTGAAGACGTTTCACTTCTCATCCAAGAAGCTTCTTCAACTCTGTCTTCAAAGAAAAACCAGAAAGTCCAGTTGCCTCTTGAAAAAGCACCTTTAGGAAAAGAATATAATATTAACTAGTTCCACAGAAGCATCTCTGACACATGACTATGCAACTTCTGTTTGAAGACTTCTAATGAAGGAGAACTCACATATCATGTAGCAGCATGTTACAAGGAGTGACAATTTGTATAGTCAAATTGTCAGGTTCCTCCTGAAGTTTAGCCTGAACCTCCTTCTTTGAAAATTTAACCCACTGAATTTGGTTCTGAACAACAGAGAATAAGATCATTCCCTCTTCTATGTGACAACCTCTCAGATATCTGAAAACTACTATCAGATCTCCCCTTAGTTATCTTTTTTGTATCAATATGCTTTATTCCTCACAGGATTTATTTTCCAGACCCTTCACATTTTTGGTAGCTCCCTCTGAAACTTCTCCAGTTGGTCTTGGTTCTTTTTCAGCTGTGATGCACAGAATATACTGTTACAAATGGGGCCTGAACACAGCATAGGAGAAAAGAATGATTAGTAGCTGTGATATATTCTCCATGCTCCTGTTCAAGCACCTCAAGATAACATTCACCTTTTTTATTATCTTCATTATTTATTTATTAAGTTTATTTGCCACCCATCTTGAGTTCGAGGTGACTCTGAACAGCTTAGCATCTGCATCGCATTTAAGTTGTGACTGAAGAGTAAACCCAGATCCCAGATCCTTTCAAATGTATTACTGCCATATCAACTCTCCTCCACACAACATTCATGCTTTATCTTTTTCTGTCCAGATGCAGAATGTTTTGTTTCTCCATATTCATTTAAGACCACTGTTTAAGCCTCTCCAGAACTTTCTGAATCTTATCTTTCCACTTTCAATCTCATCCCCTTCTACCTGCGAACTTGGTAAGCCTCATGAACTCCCATATCCAAGTCACTGATAATAATGTTTAACAGCACAAAGTAAAAGGTAAAGATAAAGGTTTTCCCTGTCCAGTCATGTCCAATTCTATGGCGTGGTGCTCATCTCCGATTCACAGCCGAGGGAGCCAACATTGTCCAAAGATGCTTCTGTAGTCATGTGGAGAACATGACTACATGCTGAGGTACATGGAACACTGTTACCTTCCCACAAAAGTGCTACCTATTTTTCTACTCACATTTGCATACTTTCAAACTGCTAGGTTGGCAGGACTTGGAACAAGAATAGGACTTCACCCCATCATGTGGTATTTGGTCTCAAATTGCCAACTGTTTGGTAGACAAGCCCAGCATCTTAACCGCCAGGCCACCGCATCCCAGGCTCAGGAAAAATAATAAAAGCAATAGACTTATATACCACTTCAGAGTATTTTATAGCCCTCTCTAAGCAGTTTGCAGAATCAGCATATTGCCCTCAATAATCTGGGCCCTCATTTTATCGACCACAGAAGAATGGAAGGATGAGTCAACCTTGAGCCAGTGAGGATCAAACTCCTGGCAGTGGGCAGTGTTATTCATTTTATTGATTGATTGATTGATTGATTGAATTTATATTGCCGCCTATTTGCCCATGGCAACTCAAGGCGTCTTACAGAATATAAAACCACATTTAAAATAATAAAAACTAACAAAAAGAATCAAATAAATTAATATAGTACAATATAACAAAATCATCCTCACCTCCCCCCCCCCCGCCCCAGTGACAGCAGATCACATGAGCCATTTAATGGACTCCATCCCACTCTGGGTTCCCTAGGCCCACTGGCAGAACCATGTCTTCAGTGCCTTCCAGAAGAATTAGAGTGGGGGCCATTCCAATATCTGGGGGAATGATGTTCCAGAGAGAGGGAGCCATCACTGAGAAGGCCCTTCTTCTGGGTCCCACCAGGTGTATCTCCCTCAGGGATGGGACCCGCAACATTCCCTGCCTCCTGATGGGTTAACCTGCATTCTAACCACTGCATCACCACAAAACAGCTCTCCATTTAATACTTCCCTCCAAGCTGAAGCAGAACCATTAACAAACACTCTTTAAGCATAGTCATTTAGTCAACTGTGAGTATATACAGTATATCATATCCTACATAGGTTTATTGTATCATGTATATAAAGGAATCTTGAAACCACTAAATGTGCATATTAAAACCTGTAAATATTTGAAATGTATTTAGAATGCCCCAAAAACCGAAGAAGCCATTCACAATAGTGATACAGTTTTACTGAAATTCACAGGACTAGAATATGAATCCACTGAACAGGACTTTCACTTGTTGCAATAATCTGGGGAGAAACAGAACGCAGGAAAATAATGTGGCAAAACAAAGTGGATGTCAGCTACAGTCTCTTAACTCTTCCTGTCATCATGAGTTGAAGGGAAAGTTCAGAAAATTTTTGTTGGTCTTATAGAATTTCTACATGATTTACTGCTCAAGAAAAACAAAGACTCAAAATCATTGGCACTACACTGACGGAAAAGTCTCCTGTTTTTAAAAAAAATGATCCCCCAATTCATGAAAGGCAAAAAGGATGTTGGTGGAAAAAAATAAAATTGAGATGCCTGTCCTTCTCCTCCTTCATATGCTTAGCTTGCTTAGAATCAAATCTTTTTCCTACACCTAGACAATATATAAGAAACAGTGACTCCTGTATTATGTGGTCCCGTTTTCTTTTAAATGTATATTTTAAAAATAGTAACCATTAATTACATCTATTTGTAATGAACATGATTTTGTAGGTGGAGAAAAGAAAAAGACTAGAGCTTGGAATAACAAGAAAGAACTTCTGGGGTCCCAATTCTGTTTAAAAATTCATTTTCTCTTGTTGTCCTGTTCCCCCCCCCCCAAGTAACAGCTGCTGGTAAGAAGAGATAATTTAAAAGAAGAAAAAGAAGCAAAAGAAGCAATAAATAAAGCTTCCTGCCTCAGTGGGAGTACAGTTGTTAAGCTAGTAACACAGTTGTTAAATGAATCTGGTTTCCACGTTGAATTTGCTTGTCAGAAGGTTGCGAAAGGAAATCACTGGGACATAGGAACTGTGATAAGTATGAGTCAATTGCTAAGTATCTGAATCTTGACCACATGACCATGGGGATGCTGTGATGGTCGTAAGTGTGAAAAACTGTCGTAAGTGGCACTTTTTTGGTGCCATTGTAATTTCACTAAATGACAGTTCACTAAATGAACTGTTCACTAAATGAACTGTTATAAATTGAGGACTACCTATAGAGTCCACACCACTATTTCTGATTTATGTTAACACCTACTTTAGACACCATATCTGGACTAAGAATAGGAACAGATGATAAGCCCTAGCACAAGCAAGTGACGTATCAAGAAAAAAAATCAAATTATTTTATTTTATTTTTTATTTTTATTTTTTTAATTAAATTTTATTAACATAAACAAACGTAAAACACAAATACATGTAAACACTTATACATTAACAAAGAGTCAATCGACTAACTTCTAGAAAACCTTCGCATCGGTGATTAATGTCCATTTAACCAATTTTCCTTAATCATACTATTTACAAATTTACTTACTTATACCTTAATACATTCATTGAAGTTCAGCAGTATCTTTCTACAATCATATTAACCATTTATTTATACAATCCTACGGCTCATCTCATGTATCTATTTCTACAATTCTTGAGTTATGTTCTCCTAATGTCCTATGTTGTTGGCCCTATCCTTCTTTCTAACCATGTGTACCATTTTTGCCAAACTAAATAAAAGTCAGTGTTCTCTTTATCTTGGAGCTCTTTTGTGAGCCTATCCATCTCTGCGCATTCATTTATTTTTGTTATTATTTTTTCTTCTGTTGGTATTATCTCGGATTTCCAATTCTGAGCGTACACTATACGTGCCGCTGTCAATATGTGGATGGTAAGATATTTTATCTCCTTGGTACACTGTGGTGTAGTCATTCCAAATAGAAAGAATTCTGGTTTCATTTCTACACTTTGTCTCGTTGTTTCTTCAATTATTCTCTTAATCTCTTGCCAGTAGCGTTGTGCCTTCCTGCAAGACCACCAGAGATGGTAATATGTCCCCATTTGTGTCTTGCACTTCCAACACATTGGTGATGTGTTTGGAAACATTTTAGCCAAACGTGCCGGAGGAAGGTGCCATCTATAAAATATCTTGTATAAATTTTCTTTGTATGGAATCGACAGTGTCATCTTATAATTTTCTGCCCATAGCTTGTCCCATCTGTCCAACTCTATATTGTGACCTATATTTCTTGCCCAGCTTACCATGTTTTCTTTCACTGTTTCCTTCTCTAATTTATACCTTATTAAATATCCATAAATTTTAGATATTATTTTCTCATCTGTGCCTTTTAAAATTTTATCTAGTTCACTTGGTTGGCTTTGAAAATCATAATGTCTCCGGTCTGCTATATATTTTGACTCAATTTGAAGGTATGGCCACCAATCAATCATAATGCCTCGTCTTTCCAGTTCTTGTCTCGTAAGTAGGTCTCCCTCACTACTCAACAATTCTTGATATTTTCGCATCTTTCCTATTTCTATAGTGTTTGGATAAATTAGCGCCTCCATAGGCGACAACCATCGTGGGATTTTACTATAGTGTTGCCTTCTGATACCTTGCCACGTTTTATATAGTGCACCTCTTATTACATGTCTCTGGAAGTACGGATGTTGCTTGTCTGTGCCTTCCCACAGAAAGGCATGCCAACCTCGACTCAGATCAAATCCCTCTAAGTATAGCGTTCTCCTATTTGATAGATCTATCCATTCTCTGATCCAATTCAACGCCGCCGCCTTGTAATATAGCTCCCAGTCTGGTAGACCTAGGCCTCCCTTCTCCTTTGTGTCCTGTAAGCATCTTATTTTAATTCTAGCTTTCTTTCCTTTCCAGATGTATTTCATTATTGTCTTGTTGAGATCCTTAAAGAAATCTTTTCCCGGACCAATTGGTATCACTTGGAAGAGATATAGGAGTCTTGGTAATATGTTCATCTTTACAGACGCTATTCTGCCAAGAAATGATAGTTGTACCTTATTCCATCTTTCCAAGTCTTTTCTAATTTGCTCCATCAATTTAGTGTAATTGTCCTCTCTAATAGTTGTTGCTTTTGTAGTAAGCCAGATTCCCAAATATTTTACTTTCTTCGCAATTTGCATTCCTAATTCTTCTTCTAATTTTTCCTCTTGTGTCGTTGTCATATTTTTGGTCAAGACTTTGGTTTTTTGTTTATTGATCTTAAGCCCCGCCACTTTGCCATACTCCTCTATCTTCTCTAATAATTTGACTCCCACTACTTTCGGCTGTTCCACTATGAAGACCACATCATCCGCGAAAGCCTGTAATTTATACTCCTCATTCCTTATCTTCAGTCCTTTTATTTCTTCTTCCTTTCTTACTTCCTTTAGAAGGACTTCCAGTGAGATTATAAACAGTAGAGGCGATATCGGGCATCCTTGTCTTACCCCCTTTTGGATGCTTATTTTTTCGGTCATATCTCCATTAATTATAATTCTCGCTGTCTGGGAAGAATATATTTTCTTAATCATTTTCAGGTATTTGTCGCCGAAATTCATAATCTGCAGTTGTGCTATAAGGAATTTCCAATTCAAATTGTCGAACGCCTTTTGCGCGTCGAGAAAGATTAGCGCTACCTGATTATTGATGTTTTGCTCGTAGTATTCCAGAACGTTTATTATTGTCCTCATGTTGTTTTTTATTTGTCTCCTTGGGACAAAACCATTTTGGTCGGGGTGTATATAATTATGTATAATTGTTTTCAGCCTCTGTGCTATAATTGTCGTGAATAGTTTATAATCTACATTTAACAGCGAGATGGGTCTATAAGTTTGGACTTTAGTCGGATCCGTATCTTCTTTGGGGATGAGTGAGATAATTGTTTCGGCCCAAGATTTAGGTGTTTCTGCTTCCAGCAGTGCCTCATTGAGAACTTGTAGTAGTAGTTTGTCTATTGCAGACTGGCAGTTTTTATAAAATTCCGTTGGAATTCCATCCGGGCCTGGGACTTTGTTGTTCTTCTGTTTCTTTCGGGCTTCCATCAACTCCATCATTGTTATTGGTTTATTCAGTATTTCTCTGTGGGATTCCTCTAATTTCTGGATATTTGCTTTTTGTAGGTATTCCATAATATCTTGGTCTTGAGTCTCTTCTTGTGTGTAGAGGTTTTGACAGAATTCCCTTACTATACGTTTTTTATCTAAATTCATACTATATAGTTGTCCTGTTTCATCCTGCAATTGGTATATTATTCTTTTTTCCCTCTCTTTCTTCAGTCTGTATGCCAGCCAGCGACCTGTTTTGTTTGCATATTCAAAGTATTTCTGCTTGGCCATTTTCATTTTCTGTGCGATTTCTGCTTGTGTTTAGTACGATTCAATTTTTCCCTTGTTGTTTTGTCGTCAGGCTGTTTCTGTAATTGTGACTCATATATGTTGAGTTCTTCCATTAATTTTTTCCTCTTTTGTTGTTTATCTTTATTTTTTTTTTGCTGTGTATGCTATTGTGAGGCCTCTTATATAGGCCTTAGTAGTGTCCCACAGATTCTGTACTGAAGTCTGCTCTTTTGTGTTTATTTGATAAAATATTCTAAGTTCGTTCTCCATCATCTGCACATAATCTCTATCTTTTATTATTCCGGTGTCCATCATCCACCTCTTCTGCTTTCGCTGTCCTCTCCATGTTATTTTTATAGGATTATGGTCGGCCCATGTATTCAGTATAATTTCGATGTCTTGTAGATCCTTCCTGAGGTCTGGCGTCATCCAGGCCATGCCAATCCGAGACCATGACTGGTGTGGATTTGAGTAGAAGGTATATTGTTTGGTTTGTTTGTTGGCCTCTCTCCATCCATCATGTAATTGCAATTCTTCAGTCATATCCTTAAATGTATCCGGTAAGATTCTTTTTCGAGTCTTACTTTGTTTATTACTTCGATAGTCATCTTGTATATTCACGATTGCATTGAAGTCTCCGACAACACAGATATTTTCGTACTCCAAATCTTTAATTGTATCATGTAGTTTCTTGTAAAATTCTCTCTGGTTTCCATTAGGTGCATAGATAGAAGCTAGCAATATTTTCTTTGTTTCTGTTTGTATTTCAGTTATTAAAATACATCCTTCCGAATCTGTATATATCTGTTTAGCTTTTAAATGGTTTTTGACATAAGTTGCCACTCCTCTCTTCTTATTATCTCCTAGGGATGTGAATAATTTTCCTAATTTTTGATTCTCCAACAATATTTGTTGCTGTCTTTTAATGTGTACTTCTTGTAAAGTTATCACATCTAAGTCCAATTTTTGCAATTTCGTAAATATATATTTCCTTTTCCTTGGGGAGTTGAGTCCGTTTATATTAATTGATATAATTTTTATTTCTCCTTCCATCTCTATCGAGTTTATCTATTTGTGATTTTCAACTTTGTTGTGTTTCTGGTAACTCTTTGAGTCTTTTCCCTCGCTCCCTCTCTCTCCATTCTTTCTCTCTCCAATCTTTTTGCCTCTTCCTGATCTTTTTCTTCCTTCTCCATCTGCCGTGTCCCAGGTTCCGCTTCTCTCCTTGTCTCCTGTTCCTCTTCCATTGTAAAGTGCAGGTCAAAGAATTCTTGAGCCTTTTCCAGATTATCAATCTTGTACTTTCTTTCATCCCAGGAGATAAGTAGGCCTTCCGGTAGTAGCCAGCGGAATTTTATTTTAAATTTATTTAGCTGGGTGGTCAGGAAATTAGAATTTCTTCTTTGATCTCTCGTTTTTCCTGGTATTTGTTTGAGAGTTATGATTTCTCTTCCCTTGTGCATGATTGTCTCTTCCCTCATCTTCCTGTAGATCTCTTCCTTAATAGATTTTTTCGTGAATCTTATGTGAATTTCTTTGGGTAATTTGTTTCTTCTTGCGTAGTTCGTGTACACCCTATATATTTCATCCATTCCATTTCGCAGTTCATCCTTATCCACCTGGGTTGCCTTTGCCAGTATCTCAATCATTATTTCACTTAGATCCTCATCCTTCTGCTCTTCTACATTTTGAAACCGTAAGTAGAATGATGCCTTTTCCATTTCCAGATAGGTTAACGCGTCCTCCGTTTCCTTATTAAATGCCCCTTGATCTTGTTCCATTCTTTCCATTCTGTTGGTCGCATATTCTACTCTTTCTTCCACCTTTTGGATCCTCTGCTTGTTTTCTGTTATGTTTTGCTGAATTTGTTCTATCTTCTCATCCATATTTTTGATGTTATCTTTAATTTCACTCACATCTGACCTCAATTCTTCATGATTTTTCTTGGTCTCTTCATGATTATGTGCCATGGTTTCCTGCATTCTATTCATGCCTTCCTGGATCACTGCTAATGCGGAGTGGATGTTCTGTAGGGCAGGGCTTATCTTCTCCTTTTCTGTGGTTTCAATTACTTTCTGTTGAGCTGGTGAGGTCATAAGTATCATTTGGCTCGATGGTGTTTTCTTATTTATTTTAGTTGTTGTCGTTATACTTGTGGTCGCCATTATTATCTCTTTTTTTATTCTTTCCCAGATTTTCATATACTGGTCAATATTTCTAGGTCTGTTTTAAAATTTCACCCAAATTTATTTTTCGCTTTTTTCCAGGCTCCTTTGTACTTATAAATCAATCAGCATGGGAAGCTAAGTGGGAGGGTCAAGGGAAAAATGTAGCGTTCTAGGAATCCATCAGCTAATTCTCCCTGGTATTAAGTATTTGAGTAAGTGGTATATTAGTAAGTAGGGAGTAAGTGCTATATGATTTCTCTCAGAAGGTAAAGGGATGTGATTAATATAAATGTATCTAATATACTATGGACTAAATCTTTAATACTAACTATATATAGATCAAATTGATATATCACTTAATCTATTAATATACACTTCTTATAAATAAGGTCATACTATGCAATCATATGTCAAATGTAGATTCCTTAAGCAATTGTCTAAATATTTATCTTACTTATCTAATTTATCCAATTTATTTTAATTTATATAACATACGTATATGGATATACTTTTGTAATTATAATATAGCTATGATAAGTATAATATAATCCGGATCTTTGATTCTAGTTGTATTAAGACAAATTAACAAATCATTGAGATTCTAACTATATAAAGAAAAATTAATAGAAATTATATTTAGCTATAATAAAGTCTATATCTTTGATTCTAAATATATAAATATATAAAAACAAATTAATAAGGCAATAATTCACTTAATGGGTACAAGATAAGTATAAGGTAATGTTATGCAGTCATATAAGTATAGATTTCCAAAGCAGTGAGTATATATACACCAAATATTACTTCTTAGTCACTGTTGGTAATTAGTAGTTGGTCTTGGTAGTATCTTGTATTCTGGCAATCTTTATATCAAATATCCAATTATAGTTCAAGTCCACTTCCTTTCAACTGTCAATAGTTTCAATATAATATATCCATGTATTATCCACTTGTTCCGTAATCCTCAGTTCAAGTCCTCACCGGGATAAGCCGTGGCAGAAACAAAAATTATAAATCCAATGTATTTCACGTCCGATTGTACTTTTTCCTCCCTTTACTTTACTTTTTGTCCAATACACACCGATCGTGTGCCAAAAGTATCAAGCGTCTGCTTCCCCAAATAACTCAATCCAATAGTCCCGTTACTTTATTATCCAATTATCCAATTAACTCGATCAATAAACTCGATCCTGTTAAGGAAGCCTTTATCTGAATTGTCCAGTAAGTATCGGCAACAATGTTATAAGTTCTAAGTTGACTGCATTCTCCCTGCCGTTGCTCAATATGGCTTCACCGTCCTTTCTTCTATGGATATCCGGGGCTCTAAAAGTCCTCCCGTTAAGTCTTTTAAGTTTTCAGAGACCTTCGCTCTTGCAGCTTTTTGTTATAAAGCTCTGGTTATCAATCACACACTTCGTTCAACCGTATTCCCTCTGGATTCTTTCGGATTCCTCTGACTACCAGATTACGCGCTGTCATTTTCAATATGGATTCCTCCCCTTCACTCCACTTATCGGTCGCCGCTTCTTTCTCCTCTTTTACTCAAGGGTTCCTTCCGCCCGCTTTCTCCCAACCGTTAGAAAATGCAGATATACCTTTTCAATCTTTAATCCTCACTTCTGTTTTCACCGATGCTTTTCTTTTTCAATCTTCGCTTCCCTCTTAACAGCTGTCAGCGTTTCTGGCCAGCCGGGTGGCTGGTTCTTCCTCGTTCCGAGTTAGAGGAGTTATCCTGAACCTTCGGGGGGATTGCCGCCCTCCCCGAGGTCCTCAGAAATTTCCCCTTCTTCTACCGACCTCTACGGGGTCGGTAGCGCCGAAATCAGCGCCCGCAGCGAGGATATTAGGGGCTTTGGAAACGGAGCACCGTTCCTTTTGTCCCTAACACGTTGACGTCACCGCTGGAAGGACTAAGAATGGACGTTGACTTACCTGAACGTCCCTTTTAGGAGTGCTGCGACCACTGTCCATGGCTGGGATCTTCACTTCATATCCTGTCAGTAACTGAGTGAGAGCTGTTAAACTCTCCCTGTTAGGACACGCCTCCAGTCCCATGATCCTCCAGTCTATCACGAAGACACAGCAAAACTCCAGGAGAAACTTCCAACAAATAATCCAAACACGGGAACTGGATACACGGCAGACAGTCTGAAAAAAAAACTGCAACAGCAAAGAACATAACAAACAAGGGAGGGAATGGACAGTGGTCGCAGCACTCCTAAAAGGGACGTTCAGGTAAGTCAACGTCCATTTTCCAGAGTGCTGCTCCCACTGTCCATGGCTGGGACATACCCAAGCTTAATTACTAGGGTGGGAGACTGGATGCCCCGAACCCGTGTCCAAGGCTACTCTCTGTAAAACTCGTCGCCCGAAGGCGGCGTCCGAAGAAGCATATGAGTCAATCCGATAGTGACGAATAAACTGTGACACCGAGGACCACGTGGCCGCCCGGCAGATATCTTCCACCGAGGCTTGAGACGCCCACGCAGCTGAGGTAGCCGCGCTGCGAGTGGAGTGTGGTAGAATTCTTCCCGGCACAGGCTTTCCCGATAACTCATATGCCAAAGAGATACACGCCTTAAGCCACCTGCCCACCGTGGCCGCAGAAATCTTCTGCCCCATCGAGGTTGGGTGGAAAGAAATAAGCAGAGCCTCTGTCCGACGAAATGAAGCGGTCCGACGGATATAGATGCGTAGACCCCTCTTTACGTCCAGTTTATGCCAGCGTCGTTCCGTAGAGTTCCGTGGAGACGGGCAGAAGTCTGGCAAGGAAAGTTCCTGCGCCCGGTGAAAAGGAGTATTTACTTTCGGAAGGAACGTAGGGTCAAGCTTGAGAATCACCATACTGTCCCGGAAAAGACAAAGGTCCTCCCGAATAGAGAGTGCCGAGAGTTCTGACACTCTACGTGCGGAGGTGATAGCCAACAGGAATGTTATCTTGAACGACAGATGTTTCAGCGTAGCCGTCCTAATAGGTTCAAAAGGGGAAGCTGTCAGAGCCCGAAGCACCAGGGAGAGGTCCCAGGTAGGGTATCTGTGTACCTGTGGTGGACAGAGATTGGTCGCACCGTGAAGAAAGCCTCTGATGAGCGGGTGTCGCGAAAGAGAGTCGTAGGGAGGACACTTCAAAACGGTAGACAAGGCCGCAGTTTGTCGCCTCAAAGTCGCCGGGGCCAGGCCTTTCTGAAGGCCGGAATGCAGGAATTCTAAGACCTCCTCCACCGTCGCTGAGGTGGGATCCACATGCCTCGAGGCCCCCCAAGCGCAGAAGGATCTCCAGGAAGCCTCGTAGATACGGCAAGTGGACGGTCGTCTAGCAGCCTGTATAATCTTGACAACTCCGTCTGACAGATGTGACTTTTTTAGGAGCACGCGCTCAAACGCCAAACGGCCAAGTGGAGCCATTGGGGCTCCGGATGACAGACGGCCCCTTGGAGTAGGACTACTTGAGTGGGCGGAATCACCCAGGGCGGAGACACCGAGAGGGATAGAAGGTCCGCATACCAGGCCCTGCGTGGCCAATTGGGTGCCACCAGAATCAGGTCTGCCTGCTCCCTCAGCAATTTCCTCACGACTCGTGACAACAGAGGAATGGGGGGGAATGCATATAGGAGGCCCTCCGGCCACCGACACCTCAGGGCGTCGCTGTCCTCCGCCGACGGATCTGGATACCGTGATACAAAGCGAGGCAGTTGGGCATTCTTTCGTGAAGCAAATAGGTCGATCATCGGGGTACCGAACCTCTGGCAGATCTCTTGAAACAAGCGAGGGTGGAGTTGCCACTCTGCTGGATCTATTTGTTCCCTGCTTAGCCAGTCGGCCCGGACATTGTCCACACCCGAGATGTGGTCCGCCTTTATCGACCTTAGATGACGCTCCGCCCAGCTGAACAGATGTTCCGCCTCGAACATTAGCGACTTCGATCTTGTGCCGCCTTCCTTGTTTATGTGCGCTTTTGCTGAGGTGTTGTCGGTAAGAATCAAGACGTGTCGACCTTCCACCGCCGTCTTGAAGTGACAAAGTGCCAGCCTCACCGCCCTCAGCTCGAGTAGATTTATACTGCAGCGGCTC
This sequence comes from Pituophis catenifer annectens, assembly GCF_029215685.1. Lineage (NCBI taxonomy): Eukaryota > Metazoa > Chordata > Lepidosauria > Squamata > Colubridae > Pituophis > Pituophis catenifer. Next base: position 67,712,823 of record NW_027256883.1, read on the forward strand.
TCCGTTGTTGACCACTGCCCTTGAGTCACAAGGCTGTCCAGATGTGCTCCCCAGCCCCGTAGACTGGCGTCCTACGTTAGGGTCAGCCTGTCCGGCTCTGTGAAGTCGCAGCCCTGTAGAATCGCCGGTGACAGCCACCAAGACATCGACAGGCGGATCTGAGGGGGCAAGAACACCCGGTGACTCGAACTGGCACGGCCCGATTTTTGGAAGGGAAGGAGGAACCACTGTAACGCTCGGGAGTGTCTGCGTGCCCACGGAACGATGTTGTAGCAGGACACCATTTTCCCCAGCAGTTGTGATAAGAGCGAGAGCGGTACCTTCTACAGTGGTAGGATTTGTCGAATCAGGTCGGTGATGCTTTGAGCCCTCTCTGGCGAGAGAAAGACCTGTCCTTTGACCGAATCGATCAGGGCTCCGAGGTGAAGCAGTCTTGTAGCTGGAACAAGGTGGCTCTTTTCCAGATTTATCGAGAATCCGTGGCGTTGGAATGTGTCCAGTACCAGGTCCCGGTCGCACGATGCTTGGTCTGGAAAGGAAGATAGAATCAAGACATCGTCGAGATAGCACATCACTCGCACCGACTGAATTTGGAGAGAAGCAGCCACCACCGCCACGAGCTTGGTGAATGTGCGGGGAGCGGAGGATAGGCCGAACGGCATCGCCCGGTACTGGAAGTGCCTTCCGTCGTACTCGAACCTCAGGAAGCATCTGTGTAGAGGGTGAACCGGAACATGTAGGTAGGCTTCTTTCAGGTCCACCGATTGGAGCAGGTCTCCCGACCGAACCCCCGCTAGTATCGACCGAAGCGAATGCATTTTGAACCTGCGGTACTCCACCGACAGGTTCAATAGCTTTAAGTTCAGGATACCGCGCCAGCCCCCTGAATTTTTGGGGACAAGAAAGAAAGTCGAATAGAAACCCGCTCCCCGGTCCGAAAGGGGAACCGGTTCTATTGCCTCTATGCTCAGCAGATGGGCAATCTCCTGCAGCATCAGTTGGTGTCGCTCCACAGACATTGGAACAGGGCAGGAGACGAATCGGCTTGGCGGAGCTCCGATAAATTCGATAGAGAGACCAGAAGAAATGGTGCGCAGCACCCAAGAGTCCTTGGTGGAAAGGGCCCACTGGTGATGGAACAATTGAAGCCTCCCGCCTATGGGCCCTGTGAGAGGCGAGTCATTTGCCCCTGCGAGACTGCCTGAAGTTGGAGCCACGGAAAGGCCGTTTAGCTTGTGGCTGGAACTTGCTTCGGTCGCGAAAGGAATCCCTTCCCTGCGCCCGGTCAGGGCCGGGGAAGGAGGTCCTGCGGGAGAAGGAGCCGCCCGAACCCTGAAAGGGACGAAAGGATGGGCGCTGGCTGTAAGGAGTGTACCTCCTCTCATTGCGTCTGTAAGCCATCGGGAGAATCTTACGCTTGTCACGATCCTCCACCAGGAGCGGGTCCAAGGCAGGTCCAAACAAATTCGGCGCCTTATAGGAAGCAGATGCCAGCCTCCACTTTGCCTTGAGGTCCGCCTTCCAATGACGGAGCCAGAACAAGCGCCTGGAAGAGACAGATGATGCCAAAGCTCTGGACGCAAACTTCACCGAGTTAAGGGAGGCATCTGCCGAATACTCGGTGGCAGCCACAATCTTATTTATGTCCTGGTGCAACCTAGTCTCTTCCGGAGGTAGCCTCTGTTGGAGCTGTTTCAACCAAATCAGAGTGGCCCTATTGAAGAAGGAAGTGGCAGTCGCTGTCCTGATTGCCCAGGCAACTGTTTGATGAGACCTCCTGAAGGCTAGCTCTGCTCTGCGGTCCTCCGACTTAAGACCATCTAAAGAGTCAGTAGAGACCAGTGAGTTGGATGCCAAGGACGCCACAGGTGGATCTACGGCAGGGAGAGCCAGGAGATCCTCTAATTCTGGTGCAGAACAATACAACTTCCTGTCGAGGGTGCTGGGCGATGTCAGAGATCCGGGTTGTCCCCAAGGTGACTGAAGAACGTCCAGGAACAGGCGGGGGCATGGAATTACCTCCTTGTCCTGTTTAGCCGACATAAACAAGGCGTCATGGGGTCCCGCGGACGTAGAAGCGCCAGACGGGTCTGCACCAGGAGTGTTGAAATTGGTGGTAAGACGCGCTTTGTGCAGTAGAGACTTAAACATCGATGGACAGAACAACCCCGTGAAAGCTGGTGAATCCGGTGGTAAGTCTTCATCATCCGAAAATTCGATATCCTCCGGGCATTCCTCACCGTGGTCAGACTCAGCCCTGTAGGGGGAGGTAGACTGTCTCCTACCAGCTCGGGTCGAGGCGACTTGATGACCCAGATGAGCGGGCTGAGCCGAGGCTGAGACTGATGGAGGCTGTGACACTTGCTGCATTCCTGCAGCCAAGAAAGAGGAAAAGGCCGATGCGAAGAAGGCCTGCATGTCAACAGGTGCTGGGGCAAGCGCCCCGTCGGGGCCCCGAAGTCCAGCCGCAGTGGGGGTAAACGTGGCCTCAGGAGGGTGACAAGCAGGTCCCTGGGAGGGGGTGATCCCTGCCCTAGACACATCAGGCAGCGACTGAGAGACACCCTTGGCAAGGTGTAACTGTCGGGCTTGTTGAGTAGTTGCGATGGCGCCCCTCTCTGGAGATGAGGCTGGGGAATCAGATGAGGAATAGTCCCGGACAATAGCGTCTTGTTGAATAGCGCTGGCGCCCAGACCCACTTCAGCCACAGCCGCCAATCTCGCTTTGTCCCACTGTTTCTCCAGCGCATTGTGGCGGCGTTGAGCGTCTCTGTCCAAGCCCTTGGAAGGCTTCGACTTCCTAGAGGTGTGGCTGGAAGACATGGAGCGTTTCTTGGATGTCTTTTTGGCCCGCTTGGCAGGGCTTTGTGGCGGGCTATGGTCAGGCTCAAAGTCAGATGATAGAGCGTGGTCAGCCATGTTGGTAATTGCACAGGCCGACCGAGGAGGCACGGAACTGGCAGAAGAGTAAAAGCTGACCTTCCCAAATACAGCTCACAGTGCTAACCGTCCTCTTTATGTACTTTATATATACAAAATTTAATAAATGTTCTTTTTTTTTTTTTTTTTTTTTTGTAATTATCAAAAACTGGTGTCCAAGTAGCAATACTAAGTTCAAGCCTCTCTCTCTCTTTTTTTTTTTTTTTTTTATATATATAAAAGGTGTAACTATATACAGTGTTAAGAGGCTGGGCTCTCCAGGCCTGGATTGAAACGTAGGTATTTTAAATGGCGAAGGCCTAAACTGCCTGTTTGCTGAGGCAAAGGGCTTCCAAGGCCAAACTCCTCCCCTCGCTGCACAAAATGGCGGCTCAAGCCCAGATAAAATGGCGACGCTCAAGGGTCTTTGAAATGGCGCCCGCTGCCCTCCTCAGGCCCAAGCCAGGAAGCCTGCAAGCTCCACAGATTCCTACCGGAGCGTTGTTGGCCCCTCCGGTGTAAGCGCGGTCGAGCGGAGGGCGCACCTCGAGGATGACGCTCCTCCGAGCACAAGGAAAAGCGGCGATGTTTTAAAACGGCGGCAAGCCTGCACGCCGAAGCCTTGACTCACGCCGCTGTCGGGAGGCCAGGAGAACGGGGAGCGCACTGACAGCGTGACGCTGCCCCGAAGCCGCTGCCGATGTCCAAGAATCAGCGGGGAGAGCGACAAGCCTGCACGCTCTTCCCCTCGCTAGCGGCCAACAGTAGCTTGCCGGATCCGCCCCGAAGAGTCGGAATCCGGCGGCTGCGACGCTCCAGGCGCGGGCGGCCCGAAAGGACTCACCGCACGCAGCAGCAGCCAGAAATTAGGTCACAGAAGCACGAAACAAGAAATACTCAAAAATAAAGAAACAAAAGCCTAAACGAGAGGAAAACAATCAGGGAGAGAGCTAAAGTTAAGAACTAAAGCCCAAAACAGCACAGCTCAGAAATTCACGTCAGTTCTTGCCAGTAACTGAGTGATAGACTGGAGGATCATGGGACTGGAGGCGTGTCCTAACAGGGAGAGTTTAACAGCTCTCACTCAGTTACTGACAGGATATGAAGTGAAGATCCCAGCCATGGAGAGTGGGAGCAGCACTCTGGAAAATAGGAACAGATGATAAGCCCTAGCACAAGCAAGGGACGTATCAAGAAAAAAAATCAAATTATTTTATTTTAAATAAATGTTTGAGATTGCTATTTAAATTTTCTGCAATTCAATGAAGGCAAGACAATCATCTTGAATTCTAAATAACTACAAAACACAGCACTTTTCACCTTTTAATTCCTCCTCACTGCCAACTTTTAGACTGAGTTAGGAGCATGCCTTTATGAGAGAAGAATACATGTTCAAAAATCCTGCTAATGCCTCTATTTAAAAACCATGTCCATCTGCATCTGATTGAAAATCCCACCAAGAACTATTTAAAATAGTAAATTCACTTTAAACCAAGCCTTTAAACCGAAAATGAGTTCTTAACTAACGTACAGCATATCATATTACCAGGATTCCCAAGTGACAATAATGGTGTTTTAAATGTTAAGCATTGCTGTTCAAATTATCTCCAAAAGGAATATAATTTTTTTCTCCCTTGGATGTAATTGAAAGGCAAGGAATGGTTCTTCTAATTAATATTATAACCCAGATTTTTTTAATGAAATTCTCAAGCCATTTAAAAACTATAACAATAAAAACAATAAAAAATAACAGAACAACAAAACGGCAAAATTTTCAAAGGCCCTGGAAACTCAGAAGATTTGGCACTAAAATAGCATTTGTGAATGCCAGAAAAAGGACTGCAAAGACCAACATCATAATAAGGTACCTTCATGGCCCAATCACCTCCCTGACCTTTGAAAGCACCAGAAAATATTTTGTAATTAGATTGTTATCCTATGGGCAAGCTTATTTGAGAAAAGGTTATTAGGATAAATTGCAAGTCTTAACACAGCATTTGAAAATAAAAGTTGAAGGTAGGTCCTAAAAGTAGCCTGCAGCTGCTGAAGCTATTTAGAACTGGTGAAATGTTCTTTTTCCCTCTAAGTCTATTAATCTAACATAAGCACTCCCAACCTTTGAAATAATTCTCAAAGTCTCAAAGAAAACTGCAAAATATGCAAAAACTTCACAGCACAATTCATTTCTAAACTACACGATTCTTATTTTACACTGTTTACAATAGAAAAGTATAAAAATTTACAGAGCGTAGACATTCCTAGCATGTTGAGTACTAGCATTATACGTGGTGGACAAAATTACAAAAACAATAGGGTTTTTTTTTCAACCATAGAACCCAGTATAGAAACGTTGTAAATTTTCTATTTACCTGATTCAGTTCAAAAATTTCCACTGAAATAACAGTGAAACTGTGCCCGTTATCCAGAATATCTAACTATACAATGATTTAAATGATGTAAAGTAAAGGTAAAAGCAAAGGTTCCCCTCGCACATATGTGCTAGTCGTTCCCGACTCTAGGGGGCAGTGCTCATCTCCATTTCAAAGCTGAAGAGCCAGCGCTGTCGGAAGACGTCTCTGTGGTCCTGTGGCCGGCATGACTAAACGCCAAAGGCATATGGAATTCTGTTCCCTTCCCAACAAAAGTGGTCCCTATTTTTCTACTTGCATTTTTTATGTGCTTTCAAACTAGGTTGGCAGAAGCTGGGACAAGTAACGGGAGCTCACCCCGTTACATGGCATTAGAGATTTGAACCGCTGAACTGCTGACCTTTCGATCGACAAGATCAGCGTCTTCGCCACTGAGCCACTGGGTCCCTTACTAAATGATGTAAATAGTCACAAATTACAATTTATGCAAATCAGCTTAAGTAAGGTAGATACAATAGATTTTGTCTGTTATTCTGACTCCAATTTTGCCTACCACATCAAAAGTCTATTAAATCCAGATGCATTAAATGAAGGGTTCATGTTAGCTCTTTTAGTAGTCTAAATCAATTACATAGATATTAAAAGTTCAATGTTAGAAACCAAGGCTATCTCCAAAACATAAATTGCATTCAGGCTGCCTGATTAGAATTTAATAGTAGTCGATTTTTAAATAATGACTATAATGTTTTGCCATGTTAATACAATGAGACAGAGGAGACTACTTCCTCCAGACAAAATGGGGTAAAATAATGTGCTACTATTCCAAAAAAGGCAACAGTCTAAAATACTCACATGCAGAGATTTCAGACATATTTAATTTGAAAACAACAAAGGCTTTCTAAAAACAGAAAGCTCTTCAGTTACCACTCTTGCCATTGTTGTCATGAATTGCAAACTCAGACTCCTTAAATAAGTAACTGGCATTAAATGTCTGCAATCTGGGAACAATGGAGCAATGCAGGGAAAATGTCATCATCTAGGAGTCAATTTGCAGGCAGGAAAGCTGAAGGAATTGACTTAACAAAACTGGCCTTGTGTGTATGGAGATACAGTAATGAAGATATTTTCCCTTATTAAAATGGAGCATTGTTTTGTTGCATTTCCTTATGTTGTAAAAAATAAAATACCTTGAATAGTTCAGGTTCTTTTTGGATTCTTAACAACAGCTCTTCATAAAGGACAGTAAAATTATAACTTACTTCATCAACATTCAATTCTTTATATTCTATATACCACTCTTATCTCAACCATGTGACACTTGTTGATAAGAAAGTGTCAGAGTTGAGTTTTGCACCTCACTCAATTATACAGAAGCTGTCAATTTCTTTTCCACAAAGCTTTATACTTCGAAATCATTCCCTATGTGCTGTGATTAGTGTACTCTGAAACCTGAAGACTTCTCAAATTTTTGTTTAAAAAATGACATATGCAACCACACTTCAAATTTAGAAGAAAATCCTTCTTACTCTGCAATCTCATCAATTTTACAAAAGTGTTGCCTCTCTCTTTTATTACACCTGACAGTTAATCTATATTCACAGAGATTTAGCTCAAATTGTAATTAGATACTAACAAGAAAATGCATTTTTCTCTTAAAAACAAAGCCATATTTTTATCTTTTAATGAACAAGAAAAAGTTTACAAATCAGAATCACTGATAGTGCGACCATGTGCATTGAACCTTACCCACAATTCATTAAATATTTAGAATCTTAATTTAGACAGTACTATATTTCATTGTAAACCTTACTATAATTTCGAATACCACAACCATATTTCCTTACACTGCTGTGATTCATTAGTGTTATTATTAACCATGAAGACTACTAAGCAGAGAGAAACAATTTTACATTCCCTGGTTCATTTTGGTTTTGTGCTGTTATATTATTTAAGTGGCTTATTTTATAGCACAATGGTGAATAGGTAAGAGAGAGGAAAAAAGAAAGCTCTTTAATCTCACTTCTGACCAAGAGACAATTTATCTTTCTCCAGCATTTATTCTTTTGCTGTTTCTAATCTAGAACAGCTATGCAAACACAACAATGTGCCAATGCCTACACAAAGCATTACAGTAATATTTGACACTTAAATTGGAAGCAAAACACAAGAAGAAAATTAAACAGCCCAAACTGTTAAGTTGTAAGATGTTAAGAAGCATCTGTGTCACCTGCTTTTTATCTCTGCACCTAGGATTGGATAAGGAAGGATTTTATTTCTGCATACTGGAACCTCATAACTTTTACCATCCAACTGTTTTGTTTTGCACCATGTTGCTATTATTATGGTGCAGAAGCATTCTCGCGTGTGCTATCATGGCAAAATTAACTTGCCAGAACTTTTAATTGTTTCACTGCTCATAATGAATCACAGTAATGTTTGGCATACAGATTTATAATATCCCAAAGTTTACGAAAACAAACAGTTTACAATGGGAAATTATTCAGAGTTCATGGGAAAATTTTCAGTGGTGTTTATATGGTTAAGTGGCTATCAATTAATCCAATTTTGAGGTTTGAAAGGCCGATCTGCAAAGTTCAGGATATATCTTTCTCACTTTCTCCTAAAGTAGCTATTGGAGAAGGAATGTTGGTACATTCCTAACATGGCTATATGAACTATATAACTGGATACAAACCAATGCTTAATCAGAATGTTCCCTTAGTAGTACCCCTTTGGCAGTATGTCCCTAATCTGAAATGTTCCCTTTCCAGCCAGCAGAATTCAGACACCCCTCATGTACAACCTCTTAGGCAAGGGATGGCGAACCATGGCCCTTTTACGATCTGTGAACTTCAATTCCCAGAATTCCTGAGGCAGCCATGGTAGCTCAGGAATTCTGGGAGCTGAAGTTCACAGATTGTAAGAGGGCCATAGTTCCCTACCTCTATATTAGGCAAATAGCATATTTCATATACTTTCTGTGGAAGAGATGCTGCCTGCCATGTAGAGGAAAAGATTCCCCTCATATTCCTTCTCTTCAGGACCTAAATTGTTTAGGGCAAGGCAAAAGTTGCCAGGTTGGAAAAATAGTCCCCCCCCCCCCCAAATAGTCTTCCACACAACTCCAGAAATATGTGGGCAAATACAGAGAAATTAAAAAGCAAAAGCATTGTCTGTTAAAAAATACCTTCTGTAGAAAAAGGTAAAAAGTCCAATGGACAACTTCCATTAAGATTTTTATTTCTCCTCATTGTGTTTGTGCTATGTTTATTTATTTATGAATTGTTAATCTTTGTATAAATTAGGAGCTGGATTTTTAATGTTCAGCCTTGAATTATATTTCAACCATAAATATTTGTTAGATTTAGTGTCTCTATTGGGATGTTAGGGATATAAAATTCATATTAATTGACAACTATTTTGTACAGTACTTTATTTGGAGCATTATACTGTCTTTCTTATATATCTGCCTTTTTATCATGTTATATTTGTTTTTTAACATAAATGTCCACAATTGGACATTTAATGTTGAACAGGGATTTCTGTATTTTGTATTTTATGATTTTGTAATAAAACGTGAATCTGATTATCTTGTGTAATATTGGTCTATCTCCCAAAGAAAGGCCAAATTGCCTATCCACTAAGTTCTGCAGCCAGGAAATGAAATAAAATATTTATTCCCCCCCCCCCATTTTTGCCTTTTAATTACCAGAAAGGCAACATAAGCAGTGGGAGACTTAACTCTCTTACAAATTGAAGTTGAAGACAGTAGTAGTGCCCCTAAAATAAGAGGTGGCACTGCGAACTAAAATGTCATTAAGCTTGACTCAAGGAATATTTATCTTAAACCTTCTGCCTAGTCTTTCTCTTTGAAGGGGAAAAGTTTCTCACCCCAGATTTTATTTTATATATATAATATGCAGCACAAGCCAAAATCTTTTCTTCCTCCCAATCCTAAACTCATTCTTGGGAAACAGGCAAAACATAAATGTTTGTTCCCACAATTTGAAATATCACACGAGGACAAAAGAAAATAAATGGATTTCAGCATTTTATTTCTAATTAGAATCGAAGCAGAACTATGTGATCCTAGATTTGAATCTAGTTTATCACATATCAGTTCACTGTTCACCGCAGCAAAGTAGCAAGTAAAGTCATTACACTCTGGACCTATAGAATATGCTGATTATTATCTCACAACTTGTGATTCGATGTAGCACAATTAACAGACAATGCATCTAGAAAATAAAGTAGCATAAAGTGGAATGTGGCACCTATACTTGAATAATGTTTATATCAGGGATAGGCAAACTTTGGAGGACTTATATCTAATATTTAGTTTAGTGCTGTCTAGTATATCTTCAAAAAGTAAGGAAGAAAGGATCCAAAGTTTAAGTCTAACAATATCTGAGGCAATTCCTCATAATGGAAGACAAAAATAAAACATGAAATTTGGCTTGTGTTTGAGCTATTTCCTAGACATGATTTTTTTTAAACTGAAAAGCACTGAAGAGTTAACAGGAAAGAAACCCATTTATGCAAGGGTAACATCAGTTGGCCATGCGTCAAAATAAATATTGCACTGAGCAATCTATTTTCCCTTTGCTGCAATAAATGAAGTATTTGTTGATATAGCAAACTCATAATTTTGAAACTGGAATTTACTTGTACATAAAATATGATTCCTAATTTACTACATTCAGGCTTTGAAAATGCTGACCTATAATGTGCCTGAGGGACCCAATGCTAACTGCACATGCAGCTAAATGTTACAACAAATTTTAAGAAACAGAATAAAGTTCTATTACTCAATTCTACATATGAGAAAATTGAAAAATAGCTACACTTAGTAAACCCTTCCATTGAACATTAATTCAATAAGCAGCCTTCAAATTTGTATAAGTTTCAGACTGCGTGAAGACAAGTTTGTATATTACTTTTTCAACTCCTTGTCAAGTAAAAGTTGCTAATTTATAATTCCAAATAGCTCCAGAATTATTTCCATAATTCTACTTTTACATTCATTTAAAATAGTATTATAAGTTTTAACCAAATGATGTAATTGAGTAGTAGTATACAAGGTGAGCAATTAAAAACCTGTTGTCTCACATGAATTCATCAGTAGCATTAAACACAATGTTATCTCTCAGCCAAATTTGACTTCCGGTTTCCTTGTCTCCGGCGTCGGCGGCGCTCTTTGAAGCTCCGCCAGCCCCGCCGCCTGTAGAGCCGCTTCGAAACGAAGAAGCGGCTCGAAAACTTCTAGATCCTAAAGGATTGAAGAAGAGAGATCGCAGGGCACTGGTTGAGCCCCTGTGACCCCCCAGGGAAGTTTCTGGGGAGAGAACAGGCGTGGCTCCCTTCCAGCCTGCTGAAACTCCGGGCGACGTGGGACGATTCTGCCTCTGCAGAACAAGCCGGCTGCAGGAAACTTAAAGCGAAAGAACCGGCTTTAATAAACAGCGAAACTATCTGAAGCCTGAAATTTGGAAACGCAAGTATCAGCACTTTATTGACTTTCAATTTGAGAAATGCGAGTGAGTGAAAGTGCTTTGAAAAGAAAAAAATATGGCGCCTAGCCTCTGAGTTAACGAGCCAGTGAAAGTGGATTGGTGAAGTTATCTTGTTTTGTTACAAAGTTTCCAAGTTGTTACAAAGTTGCCCTGCTTGTTAAAAGAGAAACAATAATTTCTCCTTTTTTAATACTGGACTTTGCTTTATTTAAGTCTTTATTTGATTAAATCTGGGGGACTTTTTTAGAAGTCTTTGTGCAGGAGGGAAAGGAAAAGGAACCTCCCTTTTCAGAAAAACTAGATCACGAGCCAGGATGGCTTCAAAGAAGCAGGAAGGGAAGGCGTCAGGGGGGGGATCCCCCACACACAAACATGAAAAGCAACCTCCCCCTGCTCAACAGTTACAAACTCAGAAAAAAGAATTTGATGTGGGAGATTTAAAAGAATTTATTTCTAAAACTTTGGATGACAAATTTCAAAAATCCCAACAGGAGATAGATGATAAACTTCAAAAATCACATCAGGAATTTATGCAGGAAATTAATGAAGTTAAAGACATGGTGAATCAGAATCAAAAAAAGGTGATCAAAAAAATATCAGAAGTGGCGTCTGGCCTGGTAGAATTTATTGGGAAAGTTGATTTTAAAGTTGAAGAATTTAAATCAGAAGTTAATGTCAAGATGAAAGACAATGATTATAAAATTGATGAAGTTGACAATAAAATGCAGAGAATTGAAGATGAGATTGTTATGATACAATTCCGGGCGATGGAATTTGCTATACGGCTTCGGGGAATTCGAGAGGAGGAGAGACAGGACTTGAGACAAGTTTGCTCTGAAGCCTTGGCTAAGATTTTACAAGCTAGTCCTGATTTGGTATTTCACAAAATAGATAAAATTTACAGAGTCAACTCTTGGGTGGCCAGACAAAGACAACTGCCTAGAGATGTGGTGATATATTTCACTGATAGAGAAATTAGAAATCATATCCTGCAAAAATCTTTTCATACTTCTATACAAGTGGGGGGCTCACGACTTGAAATTTTTAAAGAATTACCTCCTAAAATGCTGAAAGCTAGAAAAGAATTTGGTTTTCTTGTTAAGGAATTGAAAAATTTACAGATACCTTTCCGGTGGGATGCACCAGCTGGGATAATTTTTAGATACAAGGGAGAAGGATATCGGCTGAATACCGTGGAGAAGGCACAACATTTTTATAGTACTATACTTAAGGAAAGAACTCCATCTCCACGTACATCTACAGTTTTGGAGATTAAGGAGAGTGAAGAGAGGCAATTGGAAGAACAGTCTAAGCAGGAATTAGAAACAGTGCAAGGTGCAGAAGGAGGTTTTTTGAGTGAGCCCTTGCTGGATTCTTCTCCAATTTTGGATTTGATTCAGTTGGCTGAAGTGAAAGATCAACGTATAACTAGAGCTCAATCTAAGCTATTTAAACAACAGCAACAACAACAACAGGAAAGACAAGACAAGAAGGCAGTTAAGAGTACCGTACAAGAGAGTGGCGCTATGGGAGGAGCGAGATCGAAGCTTTCGGAGGAACTTCAAAGATATTGCTCCGCGCTCCAGAAAGAGGCCGATGACCTTTAAGTGTCTATCTTGGAATGTCAATGGGTTGAATTCAGCACAGAAAAGGAAGAAAATATTTACATATTTGAAACAATTTAATAATGATATAATATGTTTACAAGAAACGCATATAACTACTCAAGATCAAAAATATTTGATAAACTCAAAATTAGGATTACATTTTATATCTTCGACATCGCAGAAAAAGAATGGTGTGGTTATCTATGTAAATAAAAAATTAACAGCGAAAGTTATAGAAGCAGATCAAGAAGGTAGGTTTGTAGCAATTGAATTGCTTACAGCAAATGGACCAATTCTTTTGATTGGAATTTATGCTCCCAACCAACAACAGGATTATTTTTATAAGATATTATATACTAAAATATTGCAATGGGACTATAGATCTATTTTAATTATGGGAGACTGGAATGGAGTAATTGATTCTAAATTAGATAAAAAGAGCTTGGCAAAGTCTAGAATTAGACTACCACAGACTTTTTTTGATATGAAAGAAGATATGGAATTAAAAGATGTTTGGAGAATACATAATTCAAATGTATTGGATTACACTTTTTTTTCTGATAGACATAGATCTTTTTCTAGGATTGACTTTATCCTGTTGTCAAATGATCTACTTGTTAAGACCAAAAGAACAAAGATTTTTCCAAGAACTTTGACTGACCATAGCCCTGTATGGATAGAAATTGAGATGGATAAGGTTGAGAGACGCTCCTGGAGATTAAATGAGAACTTGTTTAGATACGAAAAAAATATAATAGAACTTAAAAAGCACTTGAAAGAATTTTTTGAAATAAATTTGAATAAAGGTACTCCAATCGAAATTGTTTGGGATGCAAGTAAAGCTTATATGAGAGGGGTACTTATCTATATGAACTCTAAACATAGACAGTTCCGACAAAAGAAAAGAATCGAGTTGGAAATGGAAATAAAGAATAAAGAACAGCTACTTATTAAAAATCCAACAGATGAAAGAATTCGAGGTGCTATAAAACTTTTGAAGGACCAATTTCAAATGCTTATGGCGGAACAAGTTGCAACAAGCCTACAATATGCGAAGCATAATACATTTTGCAACGCTAACAAACCGGGCAGATGGTTGGCTTACACATTGAGGAAAAAACAAAGTATACGGACTATTGATAGTATTGATATTGGCGGGAAAGAAATCTTTCAACAAAAATTAATTAAAGAAGCTTTTGTGGATTATTATACTAAATTATATGCTAAAGAAGAGGTGCAGAATGGACTTATAGAAAAATATTTAAATGATAAGAGAATTACAAAAATTACCGATCAACAAAAGGAAAGAATGAATTATCCCATAACAGAGGAGGAGATAACAGCAGCAATTAAACAGTTAAAAACAGCCAAAGCTCCTGGCACGGATGGTCTGACTGCAGTGTATTATAAAACTTTGCAAGCTGAAATGGTGGGACAACTTAGAGACTTATTTTGTAACATTCAACAAGGGGGTAAAATACCCCCATCTTGGACAACTGCTTATATATCTTTGATACCAAAAGAACAAGTTGGTCCTAAAAAACCAGAGAATTATAGACCAATATCTCTTTTGAATACAGACTATAAAATTTATGCGAAGGTATTAGCCAACAGATTGATGCCAGTAATTCAAAAGGTGATTCATGAGGACCAAGCGGGATTTATTGAAGGCAGATATATGAAGGACAATGTAAGGCAAGTAATAGATTTATTGGAATATCTTGATAAGAATAAACAGATTCCTGCAGTGCTGGCTTTTTTGGATGCAGAGAAGGCCTTTGATAGAGTGGATTGGAATTTTCTATTAAAGACTTTAAAAAAGATGAACTTTGGGGACCAATTTATACAGGCAATCTCAGCAATTTATCAAGAGCAAAAGGCACAGATTATTATTAATGGAAGTTTGACGACAGAGTTTAAAATTGAAAAAGGAACAAGACAGGGATGTCCGTTGTCCCCACTTTTATTTATTTTAACATTGGAAGTCTTGTTAAACACAATACGGGACTCAAAAATTTTGAAAGGTATAATGATAAGGCAAGAGGATTACAGAATAAAGGCATTTGCAGATGATCTGGTGGTTACCCTATCACAACCAATGGAATCAATAATCTTGATGAATGACATTATACAAGATTATGGTAGAGTTTCAGGTTTTAGACTGAATTCAAAAAAGACCAAAATGATAGTTAAAAATATGACACAAGATCGTAAATATGAGCTTGAAAGGAGGGCAGGTTTTGAAATTGTACCTAAGGTAAAATATCTTGGAGTTCAGGTTGCAGAATCAAATTTGAAATTGTTTCAAAATAATTATGAGGTGTTGTGGCGAGAGGTTCAGAAAGATATGGAGACCTGGAAAAAGCTGCAACTGTCTTTACTTGGAAGAATAGCAGCAGTTAAGATGAATATTTTGCCAAGACTTCTGTTTTTATTTCAAATGATTCCGGTGCTTAAAAGTGATAAACAATTGAAAGTTTGGCAGTCTGGTGTGAATAAGTTTGTCTGGAACGAGAAGAAGCCGAGAGTGAAACTGAAAATTATGCAAGATGTTCCAGAAAGAGGAGGCCTTAAACTCCCAAACCTACAGTTATATTATGATGCTGCAGCTTTAACTTTAACAAGTGATTGGTTTGGAAGTAAAAAGACTGGAATACTAAACGCAGAAAGTTTTGATCTCGAATTTGGATGGCATGCTTATTTATTTTATGACGACAAAGTAGATAAAGTATTTAAAAGCCATATACTTAGAGACTCCTTGATGAGAGTTTGGAAGAAGCACCGACTCAAATGGGATTACAAAATACCGCTATGGTTGGATCTTGGTCATACTTTGTGGAATACAAATATAATGTCACTCGGGGGGTTTTTATATAAAGAGGTTCTTTTTACAGATGCGGGCAGATGGCAGCTGAAGACATTACAGACACTGTTGGATGAAGGACTTAATCTAACTTGGTTACAATATAATCAATTACAATTGAGATGGAAAGAGGACCAAAAAACTGGTATTATGTTGCATGAGGAAGAATTGGTTAGACACATAAAAGAGAAAGGTCCAATGCATATTAAAAGGCTTTATAATGTTTTGCTAGAAAGGGACTCAGAAACCGAATTAGTTAAAGATTGTATGATTAAGTGGGCACAAAATTTTGAAGAACCAGTGATGTTGGAAACATGGGAAAAAATTTGGGTTCAGAATGTTAAATTTACACAGTCGCAGAATCTGAGGGAAAATTTCTATAAAATGTTTTATAGATGGCATTTAGATCCCAAAAAGTTGTCATGTATGTACCCTAATGTTCAGCCAAAATGTTGGAGATGCGAATGTTTGGATGCTACGTATTATCATGTTTGGTGGACCTGTAGGAAAGTTAAGGCTTTTTGGATAAAAATTTGGTGGGTCATGCAGAATGTTTTGAAGAAAAAAATTCAGTTTTCTCCACAACTGTTTTTATTGGGTATAGTTAAGGGTTTTACATTGGGTGAAACAAAATTGATATTGTATATGATAACAGCAGCAAGACTGTTGATAGGTAAATACTGGAAGAATGAAGCTTTGCCCACTATCGAGGAATGGACTGTGAAGATGGCCAGTTTTGCAGAGATGGCGAAGATTTCAGCGTATTTAAAAGATTGTTCACAAGAGACTTATGAATGGGAATGGAAAAGGTGGATAGAATATGTTCAGAACAAATATCAAACTAGAAAGTATCAAATAGCTTTTATTTGAAAATAATGTATTAGAAATATTTTAATGCAAAGGGATAATGAGGAAAAATTTTATAGGGGGAGGGACGGGTTCAGGCTTATATATTAGTGTCATTAGTTATGAGTAAGTAATAGGGAAGTCTGGGGGGGGAGGGTTAGGGAGGGTTAGGGAGGATGGGAGGTTTGGGGCGGGAGGTGGGGGGTGAAAAAGGGGGTGAAAATGTAATTGTAAAACTTTTGCAATAAAAAAAAAAAAAAAAAGCAGCCTTCAAATTTGTATAAGTTTCAGACTGCGTGAAGACAAGTTTGTATATTACTTTTTCAACTCCTTGTCAAGTAAAAGTTGCTAATTTATAATTCCAAATAGCTCCAGAATTATTTCCATAATTCTACTTTTACATTCATTTAAAATAGTATTATAAGTTTTAACCAAATGATGTAATTGAGTAGTAGTATACAAGGTGAGCAATTAAAAACCTGTTGTCTCACATGAATTCATCAGTAGCATTAAACACAATGTTATCTCTCAGCCTCAAACTTACAAGTTTGAGAACTTAAAAATTGGGAAATACTTTTCCTGGAAACATGTATCTATAAACTGAAATTTAAAAGTTATAGTTAGAAAAATGAATATTTAGCCCATCACCACTTGCACAGTTGTTTAACTACAAAATATATTTCAACCACATTTATAACAGTGCTAAATTACTAGACTTTGTGTTCAATTACTTTACTTTACTTTTATTTGATTTATATACCGCCCTACTCCCGAAGGACTCAGGGCGGTGAACAGCCAACAATAAAATCATACATACAAAATTTAAAAAGCAGAAATAAAATCAAACTAAATAGTTTGGCCCAGACAGATTAAAACCCCCAATCAATTTAAAACAAATTAAACTTTGAATATTAAAAATATTAAAAAATATTAAAAAATTATTTAAAAAGAGGGAGAAAGTTAGGCCAGGCCCGCCTGGTGGAATAAAAAGGTCTTAAGAGCACGGCGGAAGGTGCGCAGATCCGGGATTCTCCGTATCTCCGGGGGGAGCTCGTTCCAGGTAGTAGGTGCCCCCCAGAGAAGGCTCTCCCCCTGGGGGCCGCCAGTCGACATTGTTTGGCCGACGGCACCCGGAGGAGCCCCTCTCTATGAGAGCATACCGGCCGGTGGGAGGCTATTGGTGGTAGTAGGCAGTCCCGCAAGTACCCAGGTCCTAAGTCATGGAGCGCTTTAAAGGTGGTGACCAAAACCTTGAAGCGCACCCGGAAGACCACCGGGAGCCAGTGCAGCTCACGCAGGATAAATTATTAATAATAAATTATTTATTACTGACTCGAAATAATAAATTAGTCACAGTCACATGATATCTTCATCTTCTTCCTGGTCAGAATGTAAAATTAAACACAAACTTTTGAAGAAGAGGGTCTTTCATATTACAACATGGTATACAAGTTCCGTTGCTAGTTGACAGTGCAGCTATTTTTAGGTTTATATTGGAAGTAAAGGGGGAAAAAAGGGACAGTTAATATAAAAGTTAGAGCACTAAAGACTCCTGGTGTTTCAGCCACTAATTTATAAATCCAAATACCTCCAGATTAAAGAAAATATAGAATGTGTATCAAAATCACAGGCTTAAAGTTGAAGAATAAGAACAAACTTCAGTCCTCAGTCCTGCAAATGTTCTTGGTGGAATTCAAAATAATTAGTTTGAAGGGATTTTTTTAAAATCCCTTCAAATTTAATTTTTTTTTAATTTTTTTTTTAATTAAGATATGTATAAAGATACTAGATGTACCCCGCCTAGTTCTTTTAGACCATAATCATTGATTATGGTATGCAGAGGAGCCAATTTTTCATGTTCACAAGAAAAAAGCCCAATACCAGATTAAGTCATTAACAAAGCAATAGACGAGCAGTCTGTCCTTCCCAAAGAAGATTGATTTCCAACCATTACAGTGCATGAGAACTGAAAGAAGTGCAAGAATTTGAACCTTCAATTAACTATAAACAGGTCTTGCAAACCATCAAATCCTTTCAACTCTGTGTTACCAGCTGCTGCTGTTCAAATAATAATCTTCTACCTGAACTCTCTTTCAGACAGATCAGTAGGTCAGTATTAATGGCACCGTTTATGTAAGAATGCAACAAGAGCATGTGGACATTCATATATCATACTCATTCTTCCATTTCTTTTACTTTAAAAAAAATAAGTTGGCTTGCAAAGGTCATAGGTTATTGGGTTGAATTTTTCAGTTGATTTTAGACATTTGTTGAGGTTCTTTAAAAAAGAGGAATCAATGGCAATAGCCTAGCAGAGATGCAGAGATTAGTGTTCCATGCTATGAACAGGGGGGAAAATGTCACTGCAAAGAGTTGTTTTACTTCTATATCTCAGTCATGAGATCTTATGAGGCTTCAGAGGCTGTAAAAATATAACTGGAGCCATACAAAGGGTGTGCCCTGCCCTCTCAAGAGAAAAATACATATCCACCCCCATGACTCTCACATTAAGTCTTTGTGTAGACACAGAATGACAGCAAAGTCATAGATTATGTATGTTGAATTAGAGTAAAATTCTTATAAAGAGTTTTTTTTCACTTCTAATTTGCTCATCATCATTAGAAGATAATGATATTTTCTTGGTAGATACAATTGTTATTAAAAGAAGGGAAATGTGTACATGCTTACCATATCACACTGAGCAATCTTCAGAATTTTCTGCTTGGTATTCAAATAAATCTGCACACCATCTGCTCTTCTCACCTGCAGGAAGAAGATAATGTATATTACCTTATTTTCTTATTTTTTACCACTTGTAATGGAACAAAGCATATCAATGAGTATTGAATTATTTTTCTTCATTAATGGCTATTGCATTTGAATAAAAATAATTATTAAAATAAAGAATTTTTAAGTGGGTCATTATGAAACAATTATACCATAACAATTTAATTATTGACATAAATGATAAAAAAAATTTGAACAAGAGTAAAACAGTAGATAAAATAACATAAAAATCTCCTAAAGACTTTTCTATGAATCATGAAAAGCACTGAAAATACATGTACAATTAAGTTTTGCAACTGTTAGAACAAAAGAAATATTTTTTTGCCTGTTCTCTGTAATAATATCCTGAGATGTACTGGATATTCACAGTACAAATCAAAGACACAGATCAAATGCAATTAGGTACTTTCTTAAATGCTTGATCTTTTAAAACCCAGATAGAACACAAACCAACAGTGTTAGTCAGTATTGCTAATTCCTCACTGCATTATAGACCAAGAAGTCCCCAACCATGGTCTCTAACTACTGCAAATACATGTAGTCCTCAATTTATAATCACAACTGAGCCCAAAATTTTTGTTGCTAAGTGAAACATTTGTTAAGTGAATTTTGCTCCATTTTGCAACCTTTCTTGCCACAGTTGTAAAATGAATCTCTGCAGTTGTTCAGTTAGTAACATGGTTGTTAAGTGAATCTGGTTTTCCCACTGACATTGCTTGTCAGAAAATCACAAGAAGTGATCACATGTCACTGGGACACTACAATGGTCATAAACGTGAATCGGCTGCCAAGCGTCTGAATTTTTATCACATGACCATGGGGATGCTGCAACAGTCGCAAGTGTGAAAAGCAGTCATAAGTCACTTTTTCAGTGGTGTTGTAACTTCCAACAGTCACTAAATGAACTGTTGTAAGTTGAGGACTACCTGTAGCTCTAGGGATGGAGAGAAAGAATCCTATCTTCCTCTGAAGTATTTATAATATACTGATTGATGCATAAGCTTCTGTTCAAACATTTTAGTGTAATACAGTGTCCTCTGAGTTTAAATACTGATGCTTTTGAGTGATGTACTCAGTGTCACCTTGCATGGTGAGATGAGCAGGATAAAAATTGGGTAAATAAATTAATAAAAGTAAATGTGAACCTCAATCCTCTTTCGGCAATTAGAACATAATTTTTTTAAAAAATTCTCAGCCAGCATGATTAGTACCTAACTTACCTCAATACTTTTGATACTCTTATAGCAGTACATTTAGATAGAACTGTTACTGTTCATTTATTCATAAGGAGTTTTTTATTGAAAAGTTTTAAAATGTTTACAAACAAATCCCCCCCCTTCCCCCCACCTCATAAGGAGTTTTTTTACATCATCAGTGTGCTTATTTAGTGAAAATTCACCTATTTTCTGCTAACATAGATCAATTATCCTGCTGTGCTCTTAATATAGTTTCTAAAAGCATGTAAGGATCATTTTCTGTCCATTTTCCGCCATGCACACTCTTACTTGAATAGAATTATGAGCAATTTTCATAGTATTTAGTTCCGTGTAGGCATGCTTAATTGTCACACAAACTGATTCAACACTTCTCTTCACATTTCTCTCCATGTTCATTCAATGCAACAAAAATTTTTATATATAATGCTTATGAATTTTAAACAATTTAGAATTGTTTCAAGTAAATGGAAACAATCTTTATGCAGGAATTATGACTGAGACAGTAAAAACACAAAAAAATGATGAAATATGAGATCACTTAAAAGCGCTGTCTTACTCATAAGAAAATGTTGCACCTGTTGAATGATAATTAAACTGCCTTCAGTTTGCCACTAACTTAAATATTATCATTAAAGGAACATTTTAAGAACAATGTTCTTACTCCTATCATCTGATATCTCTCAAAGTCATTGTCTTTGGTAACTTAATAAAAATTACATCATTTTTCTCTATCCATCTGTAGGAGAATTACCTCATTGATCAATAATAATGGTCCATGCTTGCAATTACCATGTTATTCATAATAAAAACTATTCCACTATTAAAAACAAAATATGTGGTTCACAAATAAATCAATCTTTTTAAATTATTTATTTTACTATAAGGCAAAGTTTATTTTACATTCTGTAAATAAATAGGTAAATGAAAAGTAGACTACAGTAGACTATGGAGATTCTCAGTCATCCAGGTCATGGTTGTCCCAAAGGTGCTTTTTCAAGAGGCAACTGAACTTTCTGGGTTTTCTTTGAAGACGTTTTGCTTCTCATCAGTGGTGAAATGTAAAATTTGTTTCTACCGGTTCTGTGGGCATGGCTTGGTGGGGTGGTGGTGATGTGACTGGGTAGGTGTGGCCAACTTTTTTTTTTTTTTTACTTTTTAAAATATTTTTTCTCTTCGGCTGAAGAGGTTGTAGAAAAAATACTTTTAAAAGGCTCTGACGATCCCAGCTGAGCCGGGAGATCATAGAGGCTTTTTTTTTAAACTTTTAAAAGCATTTTTTTGGCCGAAGAAAAAATGTTTTCAAAAGTTTTTTTTAAAAAAGCCTCTGATGATCGTCCGGCTCAGCTAGGCATGGGAGGCAGGGCAGGGATTTTTGCTACCGGTTCTCCGAACCACCCGCCACCATCGCTACCGGATCGGGTGATCCGGTCCGAACCAGGAGCATTTCACCCTGCTTCTCATCCAAGAAGCTTCTTGGATGAGAAGTGAAACATCTTCAAAGAAAAATCAGAAAGTTCAGTTGCCTCTTGAAAAAGTACCTTTGGGATAGACTACAGTTCCCTCAAAGCAAACAGCCTTTATCAGACTGATTTAGATACAAGTACCATAACACAGATTTTTTTTAAAATTGGAAGAAGTCCAGTCTTATAACTAGAAACTTTCCCAAAAGATCTTCAGTTAAAGAATTTATTGAATATTGTAAACCATCATCTAATTCCATCCATATGAACACATTTCCTTTGCCCTATTATACACGTCATACTGAAGGGTCAACATATTAAGCTGATACACAAACAAACTTCTCTGGCTCTAACAAGTAACCAAAGATTAGCAAGGCCACTCTTGGGAATGCTCAACCTGGCCCTGCATAATTAGCAAGAAAGAATTAATGTCTATATTTACATTCACTGGAGAGGAAGGGATTACAAGAGACTAATACACTGGGATATTTGTATAGTGGGCTCAGCACTGCCAGGGCCACTGCAATACTTTAAATCTGTATTCTTCACTGTGTGCCTGCTCATTCTCTTGTAATATCTTCCTCTCCAATGTCTCTATTCTGTAAAGGAGAAAAAAGAAAGAAAGAAAAACATCAGGTAAGGAATAGGATGAAGCATACATTAATGAGCATATGACTAAAGAACACTGCAAAGGGCATAACTTTGAATAGTCACTGAACAAGACAGTTAGCAAGTGTATACCTGTAGTGTATACTTTTTGTTAGATTTCCAGAAATAAAATATTTTCCCCATATCATAAGAATTCATTGAACTATTCACTGTGTAATCATCTGTTCTAAAATATTATAAGTTAATATAAAATATTCAAAATATTCATAAGAATGGTATACAAGAAGCAATGATTACATACAACTGAAATTCTATCACATATTCATCATGTGATTCCCAGGCTAGAATAAGGTAAAATCATTCCCTTAGTACATTCCTACAAATTCTTTTCTTCAAGCTATTACCTTTTTTTTTTTTTTTTTTGCTGATTTGCACAATCACACCCAGCTTATTTCAACAGCTAATGAAGGTGAATTTATCTTTAGTTTCAGAGTTGAATAAGGAGAACCCTATATGAACTATAACACATTTTTAACATGTAATTATGAGTTACTTGAAACACTCCTATTTGTACTCTTTTATTCTCCTTCTTAAAGCTCAAATTATTGAGAAGCAAAATTCATTCAGAAAGCATTTTAGGCTTTGAACAAAAAGAAGATTTTATTGCTAATGAAGTATTCAGGCCAAGAATTAGCTTTTACATTCTGAGAATGTCAAGCATTTCAGAAACAAGTGACTAAAATTAAGAAGCTGTTCAGCAATAACTGTTTTGTAAAGAAAAAATCCTTTATAAATGAATGCATATATAATAAATATAATACGTCCCTACAACCAAATAGGTTACTATTTGTTCTGGTTAAGTTTGAAAACACCTATTATTTAAAGATGAGCCCAGAGTTGTTATTTGATCTGTCCAGTCACAAATATGCTTAAGTGTCTTAGTGAAATTTCTAAGGAAAAAAGGGGGATACAGAATGGGAGTTTTCTTTGTGGTCCATAGTTCCCTTTGTTCCCATCCCTCCCAGGAAATTTGCAGGCAGTTCTGGGGGAGGGGGGGGAGGAGGCTTCACAGGGCTTTGCTGAAAATCATGAGAGAAGGAAAACTGGTCAGTCTATATTATATGTGGAAAGGAGGATTACCCAACAGGTAATAGTACTTTCTAGTACTATTTTAAAAACTTATAGAACAGATTATTTTAAAGCTCTTTCTAATGGTTTTTCTAATAGAATCCGACTATCCCCAAGTTGGCAATCTTACCCACAAATGTGGTAATATTATCAAGAAATTCCTCTACTTCATACTTATCAATCTAGCTATTCTCAATGGTGGTCCCTAGATTTTCATGGCTGATCATAAAGTGAGGGCAGCTGATACAACTGAAGGCTTACAATTCCTCCTTACAATGCTTCTTTCAATTTTTGACTAAGGTCCATTCACTGCTAAAATACTTTCAATTATCAATTCAAGTGTCCATGAATCTGATTTGTACACAAATGCATTTACTGTATGATGGCTAAGAGGCATTTTCTATGAGTCAGCCCAATCATTTAGGTGTTGAGTTGCACAGTATTTAAGATTAGATCACTGCCCATAAGAAGATGGACTAACTCACATGATAAATGCATTTAAAGTGATTGAACATATGTAGAATACTTACATAGGCAAGCAGTTTATCTGTGGTTGCTATCATATCTGTTTCAGTTCTGAGACCAAATAGCAAGGGAGTCAAATAATGCTTTTACAACAGCTTATATTATTCATTTCTCAAACTGAGAATCAATCCACAATGTTTTTTGTCCATAAGAGTGCAAAAGTTAACATATCTCATTGTTTTGTAACTTCACTTACTCATGCACGCATTCATTCCAAGTTTCTTACATTAATTAAGCCAACATATGTTAAATAAATGATATCCACATTTTAGTCTGAAAATAAATCCCACTTGCACAGCTCCCAAAGCTATTAGTTATGTAGTCAGATTTTTAGTAAATGTGCTATAGACTAATTTAGTCAACTTCCACATTTATGTGCCTACATCACTATCCAACTGATGATGCTTTTTACATATTGTGTTGAAAGCTGCTGGCTTTTATAAACATTTGTAAGAAGTATTGCATTCCAATCATTACAACAAGACTAATGAGGAATTTGTTCCTAATTATAGCATTATATAATGATCAACTCAACTTATCAAAGGGTGTATGTATGAGTGATTGTGTCATGTGATGGTTTTGCCAGAGAGTTTAATCATCTGTTCATGCTTCCCGATTTGGGGTAGTCCTGTTCTTGTGAAAATTAGGGCACTGCACTTGGGTTGGGGAACTGGGTAAAATCCAGTTTTATATATTATGTGAGGGTCTGATATAGCACGTTCAGTTCAGATTATTTTATATATTATATTATATTATATTATATTATATTATATTATATTATATTATATTATATTATATTATATTATATTATATTATATTATATTATATTATATTATATTATATTATTATATTATATTATATTATATTATATTATATTATATTATATTATATTATATTACTTCTTCATTTCAAGAGTTAGCAAATTTCTGAGGGACAACAGCTGAAACTCACTCTTCAAATGAGCTGCAATATCAGACATGTCATTACAGGAAGTTTGTTGATGTCAGACAAAAGAGTTAGTGTTTTTTCTGCAATTTTATGGATGGGAAAGACAATCCAGACATTGATGATACAATTTTGGCCTTGTTTGGAAGGTTTAAGGGTAGAAACTCTAGTGGATTGCCAGAATCTTTCTGCTCTTATTTCTTCCTTTATTTTGGAGAAATAAAGACTTTTTCTATTAAGTTTCAATGGTAACATCTTAAGGTTTTGAAATGCCTATGGGCATCCTCCTTGCTTTACATAATAGTGTATTATATATAAAGCAGTGATAATAAACACCAAGTTTTTAATTGCTACATAAGCTACTCATATCAGATCATTCTAGAATAAGCTAGAATAAGAATGAACCTTGCCAACAAGTATGCCAGCCCAGAAAAATAGATTGTCAGGCAATGATAAAATCTTTAATTTGGAGGGAAAGCTTAACTTTTTAAAAATAATTTTTATTTTTAAAATAAATTTAAATTATTATTTGTTTTTGCATTGATTCGGAATGATTTCTCTATCAGCTCCCTGTTGGGCAATTTGAAGGTTGCTGGGCTGTTTCTTCTTAAATCCTACCATCTCTGCCTTTGATGATACATAGGGACAATATTTTTAGAAAGTGCTTCATAGTGAACCTGCTGAAACTAATCAAGTGAAACCCATAAACAGTCTATCATTCTTGTTGTTTTCTATTTCATTTGGCCAAAAAAGGGAAGCAGTTTTAAGAGTTTGATGTTTCTCCATTACAGGCTGTTGTTCAATGTTTGCATTCAAAAGTTTAAACTGAATTGTTACATTAAACTCGCAAATTCAACTGGATGCTATCAGTTTCACAGAAACTGTATTTAGAATATTTATTCAAAAAGAAGGCGAGGTTCTTCAATTAGTATACCTTAATATTTGGAACAGTATGGAGGCCAAGAAGTTATTTAAGACAGATGCTGCTGACAAAGAAAAACTTGCAGGTATCTTGTTGCAAATAATTCAGACAAAAGGCTACCCCCCTGTTGTGACCCAGGCCCAAGTAGGTTGTCAGACTTCGATGCTATCTCAAAATAAATGAATTTCCAAACTGCCAATCTTTAAGGAAATATTTTCTTTATTCGAGCACAGCAACCGGATCATGACTCGATGCGGACAAGACTGACCTTTTGCCCCCCAATCCCTCCCTTTCCGATCCCCAATTCTCCTTTCTATGTCAGCGCTGAAGCACTGACATAGGTATTATCAGACGCAAACAGTTCGAAACAAACAGACTTTATTAGAACAGCTGAGAATTAATTCATTCTCAGCGTAGTCCAAACTAATTCAAAACAAATTCTTCATAACACAATTCTTCAGCCTTATCACCAACCTTGGTCTAATTAGGCAACCTGCCAAAGGCTTTTCTTGGCAAAAGTTCAGAAGCAGAAGACGCCGACAAGAAATAAATGCAGCAAGACAAGAAACAAATCTATCAACGTTATTTTCCGACAAAGAGCCCAAGAGCCGTTGCTGGTCTTTTAAGCCTTATGGGAGGGGCCAATCATCTTTTGGCCCTACTCCCGAGTCGTCCTTTTTCTTTAGCTGCTCTTGCCCTCTGGCAGCTCTTCTCATGCGTGCACTAGGAACAGGATCCTCCTGTTCCTCTGCCTCTCTGCTGTCAGCCTCTGGAGGCTCCGGAGTCCACACATCACTCCCAGATGGCCCTGGCTCTCTGCCTCCGACGCAGAGCCCTCATCCGGGCCTTCCCCAGCCTCCAGGACTGGCCCATGTTCTTCCTCAGCTTCCTCACTGTCCAACTCCACTGCCAGCTCCTCAGGCTGCTGGCGAATCACAACACCCCTCCCCCCCAAAAATATCAAGAAATCAATAACTGTTGCTTTTGTCTTACTATCACGAGTAGGGAGGTTGGCCCTTGAGCTGAGAATGTGAGACACAAATACTTCTGTATTTCCAACATCAAAGAAATGATGGTAATATAAAGGAGAAGGATACGGTCCATGAGCCTTTTGAAATTTCTTATCCAAATTCCATGAGGATATTTTGGAAAAATGGGAAGTGGCAGCATTAAGACTTTGGGAGAGTATGGGGTAGGACAGATAAAGGGCAAAACAGCTGAGCAATCACGTGTCACTTACTTTCACTGGCACTATAATTCTTTTCCATTGTTAAAATATCAGTTTATCTCTTTATTTTGCAGATTAAGTAATTCATCACCTTTTATTTTCCAAGGATAATAAAGATGAATTTGAACTTTGAGAAATCTCTTTTTAGCTGTTGAATGTATTGAACTTTCCTAAATTTCTTATAATAGTAAACTGGGAAAAAAAACTTCAGCAAGCATATAAGTGACAGCACAATCCTATCCATCTTTTACTCAGAAATCCAATTATGTTCAATTAGACTTTCTCCAAAATAAGAACATTTAGGATTATAACCAGAATAGTTTTCTTAACACCTATTGGATTCTCAAGAACATCTTTTTAACAAAATATATATGTACTCCACGAAAACAGAATCAAATTTGACATAATTATAGTAAGATGTTCACAAGAGAGCTCAGAACTTGATGCATATATTGCTAAATAAATTATGCAAATTCCTAATACTATTATAAAATAGAAAAAGTACACCACTTGTTCACACATATACAATGATCACATTATAATTCTATTTTTACCAGTAAAACATTGTAGAAAAGAAATTTATTTTTATACTAGCATGCCACCCACTCCTAATTAACATCAATCTGTCTTCTGTGAACAGTATATGTTGCAAAAATGTGTGCCCTTGAGTACATGAGGGTATTTTGCAAGATGTCCTACGTGTTACTAAAACCTGAAATTGTTTTACCCACTGCTGTAAGAAATGCCTGAATCTTTATTCTCTTGTGACTTTTCAGATGAATAAAAATAAAAATAATCTTTTTTACCTTTCTGTGATTTTTAAAAAATATTTATTAACATAACCCTTTTGATTCAGCTCCTCCCAATTCCTCCATCCCTGGTACATCTGTTTCTTAGCTGGTTAGCTATTTTAAAAAAGCAAATAAATGTGGTGCAGATAGAGAAGACAGCCTAAATATCCTTCATCTAATGAACAGGCATGACAGGAAGGAAGTTAGATCTGAAGGCTACAACTGAAGACTGTAAGCATTCATCCACATGTCCTGCACTAATGGTTTCTTAAGGAAGGGAACATGTGATGTTGTCTTTAATCTACCTCCAGCTCATGATAAATAAACTTCTGCTCATCTTTTTTTGCTCCACTTCAAAAGCAATGTTTTCTGAGATGTGCATGAACAGTGAAAACGTAAAACAGTAATTTTATATTTTGAGCTTGGTGTCATAAAACATAAGAGCCCCAAAGAACTTCATCATCACATCCTTTTTACAACAAAGAATTACAAGCAGAGATTCCTTATACCAGAGTGATAAAATGATGAAAATGGTTGCAACACTGAACACAGAGTGAAGACAAGGATGTGTCATGTTTTCTTAGTGATTTAATGTATTTAAGGATTAATGTATAAGGAATAAATGCTATGATGTTAAATATGTATTGATTATTGATGTGAATGTGTGTGCATCTTAATAAGCAGCACAGTGCAATGCTGTTGGTTAAGAAGCTTGGCACAATGGTTGCATTTCAAAGAGAAAGTGGGGTGAATTATTACAAGTTATACATAAAAAATGTAAATTAAAGCAAGTAGCAAGAAGATTTGCTAAAATGGGGAAATGAATGGAGAAATTTTAAGCTGTGCAAAAACTGGCAGAAAGTGGTGGGTATTACAGAATCCGTTACGAGAACTAAATGCTTCTCAAAAAAAGAAAGATGGCTGTGTCTGAGAATATGCTTCTGCGCACCCAATATTACATGGAAATAAGGAGTATGTCAGGAGAAACAGAGAAATAAGTTGAATGACATGAAAATGGCTTCATTAAGAAGTTTGTTGAGTAACAAAGAAAGGTCAGAAAGTCAAGAATGTATAGGTCATGAATGAAGACAAATCAAACATAAAGTGAGTAAGCAATATGAAAGAAATACATTGAGATAATTTGGGCATATACAGATGAGGACTGAACTGCAAAACACATATGTGAAGAAAAAGTGAATGGGATGACAGAAAGAGGAAGGCCAAAGACCTCATTTGGTCCATAAAGCACTTCTAGTTGTTATAAAATGTCTTCCTCCCCAGAGTCACATGAATGCAGTTTGGGCACTTGACAACTAGCTCACTTTTGCGACCAGTTGCAGTGTCCCAAAGTCACATGACTGCGATTCATGACAGTTTTTTCCAGTTTCCAGCAAAAAGATACCTATTTGGAAGAACGGATTTGCTTAATGATAACCATGATTTAATGATTGCCAGGAAAAATGTTAAAAAGATAGATCAAATCACATGGGTGCCTCAACTTAATGAATACAATGATTTACTATTTCTGATCTCAATTATGGTTGGAAGTTTTTATTGATTTATTTTGTATGGCATAACAGAACACAGCATTAACTGTTGTTTTTATTTTTGGTATTTATGCTTCTTCTTCTTGCTGGGGCATCCTCGGGAGGTCCAGTAGGCAGAATGTGTAGACTGTTTAGCTGAGACAAAATCATGTTGCCCAGCGTACACCAGGAGGAAGCTAGTCTATCCTGGAAGTTCAGATCTACCTATATGTTATCTTTTAAATCTTAAACTTTTTTTCAATGTGTTTCCTTTCTCATTATGGCAAGAAGTCACACTGCTAGTTAGCCAAATTACAAGGGGCTTCAGATGCAAAAGAAAAACAAAATTTAGGATTTGTAAGATGCCCGTTTGTGATGTATATACTGTACATGTGTGTGCCATGCCCATTTAATTAATAGATTATATATTAACAATTCATCACCTCAAACTTAGAAAAAAATGATGATTAAGGAATTCATATGGCATGCCCTTCAAAAAGTTATAATCAAATATCAAAGCTTCTTTTAATTTTGTATTACATTCATGAATCTTAAACCCATTCAAATTATTCTCCACAATGATAATAAATGCTTGAGTTTGTTCTACAAAAATCACCAGGTCTGTCCCAGAGGACTCTATCATCCTCCAGAGTAGTTTTTAGGAGAAGGGCCTGCAGAGGAATGGAAAACTGCCCTCTTTCCACTACAGAAGCAGTTAATTAACTGGATTTCACAGCAGCAGATTTACTTAGTGTGGAAGTTCTTGGCACGAGGTATGGATTGCATGTCCTAGTTCTTACCTCAGCTTTACATGAATTCACCAGTGACCTTGCATAAAACACTACCCTATCCTTGGAAATACACAATACATCTCATTTTATTCAAAGTTGCTTATCAATTTATGTTTATGGCATTACACTCTGGTACTATCATTTTATTCTGCCATAATCACCTATACACCCAAACAGTGTATAAATATATAATGAAACCAAATAGCAACTAGGGTTATGCAAAGCATCCAAAAGGAACATTTAGCAAAGCCTATTAAAACAAGCAACACATCTCTCTTCAAAGTATTAAAGCAATTTTAAAGCTCATATAGTTACTCTAAAGGCTGCTCAGATGTCTGTAGAATAGAAACGCCAGTGAAACAAATCACTATGTCTAGACACACTAAAAGGCAGAAATGCAGAAACAGCCTTTGAAGCAACTTTAACATATGCTAACACATTTTATGACATGCCCCTTTAAAATGTTTTTCACTATTCATCCTAAGGAGTATTAGTATAGATTTCAGTAGGCTCTTCAAAATATTATGCTAAAGCAGTAATATAAATATATAGTAACATAAAGCAGTAATATAAATATAAAGCAGTAAATCCATTAGGAATTCATACTTATATAAACAGAAGCAAACTAGCAACAAAATAGTTCTCATCTGTCCCATGAGGAGAGCTCTTTAAAATATGACAAGGTTTTTTACAAAGTTATGAGCTAGTTTCTATGGGATTTCAGAAGAGTATGATTTACTCACTGTACAATAATTATTCACCAAGATATGGTGAATACTACTAACTTTGGCTGCAATGGAAATCTAAAATAGTCCATTACTCCAATTATATATATATTTCTCATGTTTAGGGATTTTTCTCTTTTCACTATTAGTCAAGACTGCTTAATTTCAGAGCTACCTAGAGAATAATCTCTTAATGTGGTTCTTCATGTCTGCCATCTGGTTTCAAATCAAGCAATTAAAAAACCAAATAGAAATAAAGAAACATCATGTCATTTAATATACTGCACTTTTAATAAAATAAAATGAACATTTTTGATACAGAGATTCAAGAATATTTAGTGCAATATTGGGGTCTTTGAAGGTATATTAATGTAACAGACATGTCCCTTTTAGCTTCATAAAATGAGAGATTTGCACAATCACAAAACAGCTGCCCTTGGCATGAACCAAGTTTAAGGGTACAGGTAGTCCTCAACCTATGTCTATAATTGAGCCTGAAATTATGGTCATAAATCATGCCAGTCATCAAGCGGGAAGCAAATGCCAGTTTTTGGCAAAAAAAGTCATAAATCAGGCCTGAAATGTGGTCATGTGACCAAGAGGATGGGGACAGCCATCTGAACTTCGAATCTGGGTGGTAAGTAGTTCTGGGGAAGTCCTTCATAACTTTGAATGGGGTTGTAAATTGAGGTCTACCCTATATGTAGTGTTTAGACAATTTAGTGACTATTCAAAGTTATGGCAGCACTGGATGAATGGTAGTTGTATCCTGTCTCTGAAATTACAGCCATTGCAGCACCCATGGAGTGATATAACCAAAATTTGGGCAGTTGGCAGCCTGGCCATACAACCGTAGGGATAGTTCAAGTCCTCCCACATGCCTATATCTCCCTCATCTCTGCCCTCTTGTCTGCCCTGTGCTCTGTCACTTCTGCTGATTCTGGCACTCCCAAATGACCTTTGCCATCTTCTTCCTTCCATTACCTATGAGGCACCTCTAGCCTGGCCCTTTGTGAGGCATCTGCTAGCCACACCAGACCTTCTTCCCAAGGTTGTGTGTAGCCTTGTCCAAGTTGCATGCAAATGTCTCTTTGGAAGGCATCAAAAGCTCACGAGAAAGCCAGAGGCAATTTGGACAAGGCACAATCATGTGCAGTCTTTCCATGAGGCTTCTCATGAGAGTCTGAAGCCTTCCAAAGCCTCATGAGAAAACCATACACAATTTTCTACATAAGGCTATATGTGGCCTCAGGAGAAAAGCCTGGTGAGGACAGCAGCTACCACACAAATGGCCTGGCCAGGTATGCTTTATCAACATTGGGAAGAAGACAGTGAAGGTTAGCTGGGGACAGCAGGACCAACAGAGTGAGCAGAACCCGGGGCTGCCAAAGGGTG